>NW_026606081.1:43527500-44127500 GCF_029834395.1 Sorex fumeus
CAAGCATTACTCAAATGAAAGAAAGAATCCGGAGTTCCGACATCCATCGAGGATCAAGAATCAGGGATACTGTCTTGTTTGCCAAGGCGTCGAAAATCAGATGGGCTGAACACGTAATGCAATTTAGAGATGACCCCTGGAATAGAGCTGTTACTGAGTGGATTCCATGGGACATCAAAAGATCACGTGGCCACCCACCTACGAGATGGTCAGACTAATTCATCAAGACCCTGAATGATCAGTTTGAGGCTCTTTGTGTTCCTGGAGCGAGTAGATGCCATTGGGCTACACTAGCACGTGGCAGGGACGAATGGAGACATTACTGGAGCCCACTCAAGCAAATCAATGAGTAAGGGGATGTCAAGTGATCAAGTGATTTTCTGATAAATCCACCAGATGTTTTATTGCAACAAGCAATACAAAGTAAATTTGCTTCTGCTTTCTAAGGGGGAAGTTTTGGGGGGGTGGCCTGGTGGTTGAGAAACTAGGGACATTGGTGGAATGAAGGTCAATGAAGGTCACCCTATTGATGGGAATGGTTTTGGAACAGAAACTTGAACAACTGTATTGTGAACAAGTTTGTAAATCATGGTGTTTAAGTAAGCAGTAATATATATTATTCTATATAATATAGTATTATGTTATATAGATTAATCCCAAACTAGTCACTTAAATGAAGGTCAGGCCTGAAAAAAACTCTAGGTTGGTGGAGATCAGAATAAATGATTACTTCGAAGAGGGAAAATAATGACAAGGGAGGATTTGTGTGGTGTCAATAATTTACTGTATTTCATGCCAATGCATTAGTCAGGGAAGTGCATTTACCTTATACATCAGTTTAGATCTATATGATTATAAATCAATAATATAAACTTGCTACAAAGTGAAGTATATAACTTAAAATTGTTTCTTAACAAACTATAGTGTGACGATTCAGAATTTAATTTAGAATACCACCTGGTTCTGAACTTCAAGCTCACAGAATTGAACATAAAGCAGACCTAATTTTCAAATCATATGTAAGTGAATTAGTGAGCCATATAATATTTTCCAAATAAGTTTAATTATTCTATACTATTCCTCATTAACATGAAACACTTAGCATTTTCATAGTTAACTTATTAGGTAATATTTGTCTCTTGTATCCATACTGTGAACACATTCACACATTATCCTTCATAAATATTTATAGGTATTTTAAAATAACATAATCCACAAGTTTGAAAGTTTATAAAATTAAAACAGTGGGAAGAAATTATTGAAAGATTCTATTTTCAGCACTAATTATTGAACTGAGTGAGTCCTTAATCTTTCTAGGTTGCTGATATAATGATGATTTGAGCTTAGGACAGGAAATCTCTCTACTGCCTAGGTAAGCAATCAGTAAGCAGCATACTAAACTTGGATGGTTTTTAAGTATGGTTCTTTATCTGCCACCATGATTGCAATTTAATAGGATTCTCTGGAATAGTAAAAGCATCTCAACTCGTCTTTTTATCACTGTCTGATACAAGGAATGCCTCATTTCCTTCCTAATTTGCTTGGATGACCAAATTATCAATTAATTAAAAACAGATGACTATTTGTGATTTGCCCAAATATATTGACTTTTCCTTATTTGGTTAAGTTTTACTGAATACTGTCCAAACCACAATTAATAAACCATTACTTAAATTTTCTCAGACATATCAATCACATGACAGATGTTTGCTGCCTAAAGAGACAGTGTTATAAAGGAGAGATGCAAAGAGAAGAGTTCATTAAACCTAGGAATGCACTAGAACACAGTACACTCAACATCACAATTCAGCATACTTTGATCTTTAAACTTATTTTATTAAATGTAGTTGCTAAACCTTCCTTTGAAAATGCAAAGTAACCAATTTAAGATTTTAAATGATTTTAATATTTGCAGATGTCTTTTGGAATGATTTTCAGCACATAGTTTGACAAAAATAGGATATTTTTAAATAAAAAGAAATGCGGTATTAATTTAAGCAAAGGGAAAATTAAACTTTATAAAGCAAAGAGACGGGACATTAAAAAAACAAAACTGTGCATAAAATCATAGGACTAAGGGAAAGTCAGTGAAATTTCACCAAAAATAGACCAAATGAGGCATTTAATGGCAGATAATTCAGAAGAGGACAAAGTTAGATCAGATCAAGTGAAACATTTACCATAAATCGAGTCAGTTTTACTTTCATACAATGTTTAATAAATAGAAATCAGGAAACTAATAACAAATCAAAGCAGCTTTTTAAGAAATTTTAATTGGACAGAAAGTTTGAAATATACCTATGAAAATATTTTCTGTGTTCCCCACAAATTTAAATGCCACTAAGCAAACTCTGATGATACCCCAATACTTATCACTTTCCTGATTCTCACCACAGGTGTAAAACTTCACATACAAGTGGTTATTTATCTCAGTCTCTCATTCAACATATATTAAACTTGCATTTTATACTCATATTAAATATGAACTTTAATTAAAGATATATCTTTTAGGCTTCCAAAAGAAGCTCTTTCTTTTTTGTTCTTTTTCTCTAATAATAACATCAGCTGTACATAAGTTAATAAAGCTTTCAACATATTTTATTTTGGGATTCTATTTAGTTTTGATCATTTCTATTAAAACTTAAATCATGGGCTGGAGCAACATTAGTGGGCAGGGTGCTGGGCCTGCATGTGGGCAAACAGGTTTCAATCCCCCAACCCCTCACAATCCACACAACCTCCCCAGCCCTCCAGGAGTGATTCTTGAGCTCATAGCCAGGAATATGCCCTGAGCACTGCCAGGTGTGGCCCTAAAATAAAAATAAATAAGTAAATCTTAAATCATGAGTTCTTAGAACTAAGTTTCCACATCTTATTCATTTTTGAATGGCCAAACCCAACATTGTATATTCTTTATTGGATTGAGGATTAATAAAATGCCAAGAGAAAAGAAGAAAGGTAAAGGCCCAATTGATATTCATCCAGTATTGCACTGCCCATGTCTAAAACAAAAGGCTAACCTTTTGGATGTTCAAGTATGACCTTAGATGGTATTTATGAGTATATTTGTGTACAACTTTCAGCTTTCTCTATCATTGCACAATAACAGCTATGCATGATGGTCTTCTTGAGCTAGAGCTTTGGGTTTAAAAAGTGTTACCCAGTAACAGTGTATCAAAGATACCCAGGATATTAACAATGACCTGAGGGTTATAGAAAACGCAAGAGCTACGTGAATAAAATTTGATTAATGTCTTCCTTTATGTCAAAACAAAAGACAGATTTTTAAGCAATTTGCTGTGCTTAAAACACATTGGTGTGCTGGTGACTATGTAGTAACAGCAGACTAAATGTTTTAATGACAATTTCTTGTTATGGTGGGGTTTTTTTGTTTGTTGGCCCTCGCCCAAAGGTGCTCAGGACTTACTTCTGGCTCTGAGCTCAAAGATCACTCCTGGTGGAGCTCAAGGGGACCCTATTGGCTTTTGGGGACTGGTTCTCGGTGGGCTGCATGCAAGGCAAATCCCCTGCCTTCTATACTATCTCTCCAACCCCAATGACAAATTTTTAATGGTGTATTTTGCCACTTTTCTCTTACTGTCACTCTGTGATGAACTGGCATATCACTAATGTGACAGAGGTTTTATAAACCAACAAATCTATACTACATGAGACTTGTGATGGAGTCAGAGAATACATTATATGATGCATCTTTTGTTACAGAGGGTTTTTTGTTAAAATTCATTGCAACTGTGTAACTGAAATGCTCAGTGCAGATGTCCAACAACTTAAAATAAACATTCCAAAAGAAAATTTGAGTATAAAAACTTCATCTTATAGTTTAATAAAAATATCAATAAAACAATATCAACTTGATACAAAAGAATTTCTGAAGACAATATTTAAAAAATATCTGCATAGGACCCTATTTTGATATAGCCAAAATTAAGTAAATATTACTTTAGGTACTCAGAATTCATGACTCTAGAGAGCCACAATACTTGCACTACTTTAAACAATATGTTTATTTTAAAGATAAGATCACATCATTCCATACAACATTTAAGCCACATATATGTTAAATATGTAAAAAATGTGTTTTGTTGAATTACAAGTGTTTTTTAAAGAATGCTCATAATATTGACTCTTCAACAGTTAAATACAAGTGTTCTTCAAAATACAGCAAATAAACTACATGCCTTGCACATGACAAATATATCAAATATGTTTATTCTTTTTTATAGAACTCTTGTTTTTTTAATCCATTAAGAATTTTAAAAGTTTGGCTTAAATATGTTGTACATTTTAAAATAATATGTTAGCATTTGAAAACTAAGCACCAGTCCAGATTCACTTGTAAAAGCAGAAACTCATGAGATATAGATGAAGAGGAATACTAAAAATTATATTTTCTATAATTGTGAAAGAATTAACAGATATACATCTTTAACTGTGAGGAAAATGCAAAATAAAGCCATAACATGATATTAAAACACAAACGTTAGAGTGGCAAAATTGTAAAAGTTTTACTTCATTACTCAGTATTCTTCAGAGAAAGAGCAGAATGTAGTGTGTACATGTGATATTATTCTAACAAACATCCCCATGTGATTATGGAAGCTAAGAAATCCCAGGATCTGCAATCAGCAAACTGAAGAGCTGGTGTCAGAACCCTAACCTTTGAGAACCAGTGAGGCAGATTAGTGCAATTTCAATCACAAAACCAGCTGACTCAAAATCCAAGGAGAGTCAGTTTTCTTTTGAAAGCAAAGGCAAAGAATTTTTCCCAGTTTAAGGTGATCAGGTAAGAGT
This sequence comes from Sorex fumeus, assembly GCF_029834395.1. NCBI lineage: Eukaryota > Metazoa > Chordata > Mammalia > Eulipotyphla > Soricidae > Sorex > Sorex fumeus. The sequence goes on from NW_026606081.1 coordinate 43,532,313, forward strand.
AGTGAATGTCATTCTTCTTACTTTGAGGAGAGTTAGTATTTTGTTCATTTTGTTCTTTTAACTGATTAGAAGATGCCTGTCCACATTATTGTAAAATACTCTACTAAATTTATGGCTTCCTATATTAACTTCACCCCAAAACACCCTTACAGATACAATAGAATAATATCAACCAAATGTATGATACCCCATACCCAGTCAGGTTGTCTCATAAACCATCAGTCTTGCCAACCATGTTTATGTTAAAGGAAATATACAGTAACACTGAGAAAAAAACTTCACCTGTTTCTTATAAAACTTAAAATATACTTACCTTATGGCCTTTTTAACAATTGTACTCCTACATATTTATGAGGTAGACAGAAATATGTTCGATAAATACAAAAACAATCCATATTCATAATAGTCAAATAATTATGATACCAAGAAATTGACCACAGAATCAAAATTGATGACCAGAACTCACAAGTATACATAAATTAGCTTTACAGCAAAAATCTGAAAATAATTTAAATGCATGTCAAAAGGCATAAAACTGGGCTGAAGTGACAGTACAGTGGGTAGGTTGTTTGCCTTGCATATGACCCATCCAGATTCGATTCCCAGCAGACGGAAGTAAAGCAGGCCACCTTCAGATGTGGTTGAAAATAACTATATCACGGTATCACTGTCATCCCATTGTTTATCAATTTCCTCGAGCAGGCACCAGTAACGTCTCCATTAGTCCTAGTCCTGAGATTTTAGCAAGTGCCACATTGGAGGCTCTTTCACGGTCAGAGAAATGATACCCATCACTGTTACTGGGTTTTGGTATATCAAATACACCATGGAAAGCTTGCCAGACTCTGCCATGTGGGCAGAATACTCTCGGTAGCCTGCCTGGTTCTCAGAGAGCAAGAACTATACAATACGAGGTCTAGCATGTGGAGAGTGGTCTTAAGCATGGCTGTGGCTAGGTTTCAGAGGTCTTCAGCTGCCGGGGCTCTGCTCTTACTGTCTAGTTTGCATTTGCGTCCTTGCACTTCCTGGAGCTTGGCTTTATAGTCTCTGGATCTTGGCCATTGATGGGATTACACAGCGCCAGGGGCAGTTGGTGGGTGTAACTGCCTAGCTACTGGAAGATGGGGGATCTGGGCGGGGGAGACCCAGTTCTGATCTGTGGTTGAAAAACAAAAACAAAAAACAAATGACTAAAAAGGTATACACATTCTTCAGTACTAAAGGGAATGAACTAATGACACAGGCAACCATATCAATAAATAACCAAAATAAACTGAGTGAAAAAAAAATCAACTACAAAAGAGACATAGAATTCTGCGTATATGAATCTCTAGAAAGACAAATACAATCTACAGTGAAAGAATTTTCCTTAGACTAAATATCTGTATAAGCCTTCAGGAACATTTTTGGAATAATAGAAATATTCTATATCTTGATACCAAGATGTGTAATATGTAAACTCACCAAAATATACTCTGAAAATAGGTGCATTTTATCACACACATTTCTTAATAAAGTTAGTTTTAAAAAACATTCACAAATTGTCAGAATTTAAGGATGATAAAATATTGAATAGTTTTAAATGTAAATAATGTCTGAAGACCAATAATTATTGGTAATAACAAAGAGTAAGGCTGCAACATAATTGGCCACTTGTTAAATATAAGGCATTTTGCGAACACATTATTTTATTTTGTGCTTTTAAGGTACTCCACAGAATATTGTTACCAATCCCACTTACAGGAGAGAAATCTAGTATTTAGACTGTTATGTTATAATGTGCATGTGATCCCAGTTAGGTAGCAAAGCCAATTCCTTATTTCAGTCGTGTGTCACTAACTTCTCTTATACTTCACTATAGTCATCACACTATTTCTTAAGGAGCATGAATAGAGCCATGGAGATTTAAAAAAATTTTTAAGTGTTTTATATTTAGAAATAACAGTGTGCAATTGGGAAACTAAGATTACATTCCACATACTTTCAGTATTGCTTAAGTATTGCTAAGAGTTTGGAATCCTTTGCTAAGCATTTGCTCTCTATCTCAGCTGACACAAATAGATGAGATACACACAATACAAAGTGTTGTAGTACAAACTCCAGACCTCAGAATTCCCAAGGAAAGTGGTTGACCAAATAGCCATTTCCAGTTGCCTGCAGTAGAGAAGGCACATAGTTGACTGTTTTCCATCTCACAGATGCTCGCAGGCCATCAGTGTGAACTCCAATTACCCAGCAGTGAAAATTGAACTGCTTCTGTAGCTCAATCCCTCTGATTCAGAGTTAGCTGTGAGTCTATATAGTCTCAAACCAAACCAAACCCAAAATCCTAGATTCCTTCGTTAACACTAACACACTAACTTGCTTAAATTCCTTCAGATCAATGAATTATCTATAACTCACTTTGAACTTTGAAATTGATTAGTTGAACCTGAATCGAAACTTAATCACAACCTTGCTTTCCCCTCAACTGCCTTTTAACAGAAATGTCTTTATGGTATTGTGTATCTCATTTTTAAAGATTAAATTATAGATGACTCAGGTCTCTTGATTCCATTTCCATATTCTTAATATATGACAAATCAGAGATTAATTTTCTCACTGAAGAAATATTGTTACAATTTTTATGTAAATATAAGGTGAGATCATCTTCACCTGTGTGTTCATTGCAGTATTGTTCACAATAGCCAGAATCTGAAAACAATCCAAGTGCCCGAGAACATATGACTGGTTAAAGAAACTTTTATATATCTATACAACGGAATACTATGCAGCTGTTAGGAAAGATGAAGTCATGAAATTTGCTTATAAGTGGGTGATCATGGAGAGTATCATGCTAAGTGAAATGAGTCAGAAAGAGAGTGACAGGCATAGAAGGACTGCACTCATTTGTGCAATATAAAACAACATAATATGAGACTGACACCCAAGGACAGTAGACACAACGACCAGGAATATTCTCCATATTGGAAGCATGCCTCATGAGCAGGGGGAAGTGGCAGCTGGAATAGAGAAGGAATCACTAAGTCAATGATGGCTAGAGGGATCATTCAGGATAGGAGATGAGTGTTGAAAGTAGGTAAAAGACCAAACCTGATGGCCCCTCAGTATCTATATTGAAAACCATAATGCCCAAAAGTAGAGCAAGAGTATGAGGGAAATTGTTTGCCATAGAGGCAGGGGGAGTGTTAGAATGGGAGGGAGTATACTGGGGATATTAGTGGTGGGAAATGTGTACTTGTGGAGACATGGGTGTTCGATCGTTGTATGACTGAAACTCAAGCAATGAAAGCTTTGTAACTGTTACCTCACAGTGAGTCAATAAAGGAAATTTTTTTAAAAGAATAAAAAAAAGGATAAAGTTATTGCACCGAGAACATAAATGTCCTCTGTTCTCTTGGAAATTTGTTGAGTTTTAACAAAAACTGTAAAAATACTTTAAAATTAAGTTATTACAGTTCAGTTCAGAAGATATTCTTACACATAGATCTTTCCTATATCTTACTTTTTAATAGATGGAGCGATAGCATAGCAGGTAGGGCGTTCGCCTTACAAGCGGCCAACATGGCCGACCCGAGTTCGATTCCTCCGCCCCTCTCTGAGAGCCCGGCAAGCTACCGAGAGTATCTCGCCCGCACGGCAAAGCCTGGCAAGCTCCCCGTGACGTATTCGATATGCCAAACACAGTAACAACAAAGTCTCCAATGGAAATGTTACTGGGCCCGCTCGAGCAAATGGATGAGCAACGGGAGGACCGTGACCGTGACTTTTTAATAGAAACATGCTATGGATACTCATTAACTTAACGCTTTATGTAGAGTGGACTTAAAACTTTCTCAGTGTGCTCACCCAGACTAATATGTTATCTAATTCTAGGACTTTTTGTTTGTTAGTTTGCTAATAAATGTAGATAACATTTTTAAAATAAGAAATATATTTTCTTTTTTAAAAATTAAAATTTTAGGGACTGGAGCAATAACACAGCGGGTAAGGCATTTGCTTTGCATGCAATTGACCTGGGTTCTATTCCCAGCATCCTATGTGGTCCCCCGAGCACAACCAGGAGTGATTCGTGAGTGCAAAGCCAGGAGTAACCCTTGTGCATCACCGGGTGTGACTCAAAAAGCAAAACTAAATAAATAAAATTTTATTAAAATGTCATAAATTACAGAGTTAAAGACTTAAGTTACTATTACTAGAACAATATTTATAAACACCATAAACTTAATTACTGTTACTGAAAAAAATACTTATTTATAAAGAGTATAGCTTGAGTTTTTATAGATTTTTAAAATATCTCTTTGGGAAAAACATCATTGTCTCTTCTGAAAAACTGTGACTAGAATTCAAGTGAAAGAACATTGACTTTGAAACAGAGTCAGTATTTTTAGTTCCAACACTAAAATTCTTCTTTTAGGTAATTTAACAATGAAGTAAATTTGGGCTTAGTCCTTCTCTCTGTCTATGCTTTCTCAATGGGTGGAAACATCTATTCTCATTCTTTTTAGTATCACCTGTCACCTGACACCTCCCATGTTCATCATTCTCTCATGAACCCTGGTGAGTTATATATCCAGTCACTAATTTAATCTTTCCACTAATGTCACCAAATAAACCTAGTCCCACCATCTTCTGGAGAACATATTCACATGCTTTATTTTTTCTAATCTGATTTGGTTACAAATCTTACCTTCTAGTTAATTAAGATAAAATACCTGAGCCATCTTTCATTCTTAGTTTTCCCACAATCCCCACACTGCAAAGGCATTAAAATCCACCTTCAAAACATGATCAGAATCACTGATTTTTTTTAACCACCTGCAATGCTATATTTTGATTCAATTGCCATCTCTTCTGTACTAATATATCTATTTCTTTACTATTCTAAAGAGCCTTCATCTTGAGCCACATAAAGCAAAATTAAGATTGCATTACTCTTCTGATGAAACCATTTGACGGAACATGGAACATGCAAGTTGTATTGTAGAACAAGTTGTATTGTAGAACAAGTTGTATGTAGAATATGTAGATAGAACATGCAAGTTGTATTGTAGAAGCCAAACTAATGATTACAATCAGGGTGTTAAAATTTTCTGTTCACTCTTTGTCTCTTCAATCATATATTTTGTATTTCACCCTCATTTGACCAATCTGATCCATTTCTTGCTGTTTCTCAGACACTCTAGACAAGTTCTAATTTGGGACTCATTCCAGCTATTTCCTTTGCCTGGAAAATTCTTTCTCTAGAAATCCCACTAACAAAACCCATCATTCCTTTGGTTTCTTTCCAAATATAACCAATTCAATATGATCTACAGTAGTCATTTATAAAAATTGCATCTCACATTCCTCAGTTCACCTCACTTCCACTATTCTATCCTGCTTTTTTTACTTCAACGTGCATCACCTAATGCCACTATGAAATTTATTTTATTTATTGTTTATTACTGGTTTCCCTGCACTGAGAAGTAAATTCCCTTCTAGCTTTTTGTCATTCCTTTTTGTCTCTTCAGTGCCCAAATGAGTTGAAAATAATAACTTCTGTAAGACACATATCTTATTGATAATTGAAAAAGCAAACTACAATATATGAGATTCCCACTCTTTGTTCACCAAATACACTCAAAGTTTGCCAGTCTCTGAAACAGCCATTAGCATATGGTATAAAGGGAATCATGGATGGTCCTGACACTCAGGGACTTCACAGGCTGCTGAGAAGCTAATCACTATAAAATAGTCACCCAAGCAAGTTCAGAAATGAATACTGAGAGAATGCTGTGAGGAAAAATGTATGACAAAATCACACGAGAGAAAACTGTCATAAATTGTTGGCACAGGAAAGACTTCAAATGGAACGTTAAATAGTAATTGAGATATTAAAATTATAAAGAAATATAAATATAAAGCTCCAAAACTGAGAAAGACTGAACAATGTAAAAGACTTCTGTAATATAATTATATGGATAGAAGAATAGAATTTGAAGTGCCTAGCTATGTCAGCATGAACAGAGGTTTTATTGACTGGAGAGGGTTGAGCTGATACTAAATGCCAAGAGAAGACAGGAAAGAATTAAACAGAGATATGATCTAATGATATTTTATCATTTGCATTGTGCTTCTGCTTGTTGTATATAAAATGACTTTAGAAAAGTCAGTAGAAGCAGAGAGACTGCCAGAATACCGTGGTCTTAGTTTCTGTGCATTACCCAAGCAGGATTTGGTGGTGCTGTTGAGTAGGAAATAATGAGATGGTTATTAACTTTATTTTACTATTAAAACAGTCACAAATTAGCTATAGGAACTACTATGAATACCTGGATTTCTATCATAAATAAATGGGTAGATACAAGTAAATGGGGCCAGAGAGATAGTACAGTGGGTAGGGTAGTTGCCCTGCATGCACCTAACCAGGGTTCAATCTCCAGCATACCATATGGTTCCTACAAGTCCACCAGGAGTGATCCCTGAGGGTAGAGCCAGGAGTAAGATCTGAGCACTTCCAGGTGTGTCCCCAAAGTCTAAAATTAAAAGAAAAGAAGAAAAGAAACAGATAACATAATGCATCACTAATTCCCTTTGTGGAAAAATTGGAATTCGAAAGCAGGTGATAAGGGCCTGAGACATAGGAGAGTGGGAAAGATACTTGTAATTCACGTGGCTGACTGAGCTCAGTGATCCCCCATTCACTGCCAGATGTAATATATTAATGCAGAATCAAGCATAAATTCTCAACACCACCACGACCACTGCTCTTCCCCTCCAGGAAGAAGGTGATAGAAGAAAATTTAGAAGATGTATTGTTCCAAGATTGACATTTTGTGTGATTGTGCTAGATTTTGTATATATTTGTTCTGAATTAACCCAGAAGGCTCTGTAAGAATCCCTGGATTCCATCATCTTGTATAGAATAAACATTGGATTGAGTGTTTCAACTTCCCACCAAACCGCAGTTCCCTGATACAAAAATATATTATGTTTTATTAGGTAATATATTATATACCTAATTTGGAATTTCACATTTTTTGGTCCCTAGACCAGTAAACATAGAGTTTGTTAGTCTTCCTTAATACTCAGACTTAGGATCCTTTTCAGGAAAATCCCAACTTGCTTTTCTCACCTTTATTTTCAAAATAAGTTAGATTTCCTTTTGGTCATGACCTGCTGGGGGCCATGAATTTAGCATATGGAGAATCCAGAGAGGAAATACCTCGAGTTCTGGGAGAACAAAAGCAAAAGCAATGGATCACAGTTGATTAATTATAATTTAAGTACCTCGGCAAGCTTAAGGTATATAACAAGTCTTATTGTTCAGGTCCAAAGCTAGCAGTGGACACAATCAGTAATGCAGCATAGGCATACAGCTATGAAAGATACAGACAAAAGAAAAGGCCACAGGCAGAAATAATTTTCAAGACTTCATATAAAGATTGTGTCCTCAGGCTGGGGAGACATTAGAGACATACAGGCACATGCCTTCCATGCAGTCAACTCCTTTGATACTCAGCACTGAATGTTTTCACATCCTCTCCTCCCTGGAATCTCTAAGCCCAGAGGCCCCAAGAACCATCAAGCTTCTGATGGTTCCAGACCTGCAGGGCCAGGCTCTCTCTTCATCTTTCATCGTCATCCATGAGGGCAAACAATCACCTGGCTGGTCCCAAGCCCTTGGGGACTGCTTGGAAATCTCCTCCCATTTTTTTCTAAACACTGTGGCCTCATCACATAAGTGATATTTGGAAAAATAATTAAAACGTGTATGCAAATTAGGAAACTTATATAGGGCCAGATAGATAGTACAGTGGATAAAGCCTTTCCTGCATATGTGTGACCCAGGTTCAATCCCTCGCATCACACATAGTCTCCCAAGCACCCCAGGAGTGACCCCTAAGGACAGAATCAGGAATAAGCCCAGCATAATCCTGAATGTGGCCCAAAACAAAAAGAAAAGGAAAGATAAAAGGAACTCGTATTGTTATAACAGTCGTAAAATGAAACACTTGGTATAATAACATGGAGCAATTTTATCTGCCCTAGATTCAAGTACCTCTCCTAAGCTCTTGGGTCAAAATTGACAGCTGTGGTCCAGATGAAGTCAGTCTAAGCCAGAGGCAATGAAATACACAGTTGATTAGAGCGTGAACATTTGATGATCCCTCTCCTGGATTCCCCTCTTGGTTGAGTTGCTTTCCATTATCTATGCTTTATTATGAAACTGAAGAATCCATAGATAGGCAGTTGTATTGGTCTTCTCTAGTTCTATCATATCGGTTTTCTACAAAACTGTAGAATGAATATGTAGTCCCTCACTTGCTCTTTGCTCCATTCTTACCTTTAACCATAAAAGCTACCTCAAAGTAGAACTATGAGTCAGAGAGATAGTCCAGAGGCTAAGGACTTGCATGTGGCTGAATCCAGGTTCAAATATATTTCACATATGGCTCCCCACATATGCCACACACCCCCTAAAAATCATAATAAATACAAATAAGAATAATCTTCCTTTTGTGAAAAAATTAATAAGACTGTATATTTTATTTCAAATTTTATAAAGTCTTATTGACTTTGCATGCTGATAAATCATAAAATCCAAAGCATGACAGTACCAATAAAAAAATATTTTGTCTCATGGTGCTGGGATGTTTAATTGAAAACAATGCATCATCACTATGCTAAATAAGATAATATCTTCTTTTCCCTATCTCAAACTAGAAGCAGTTAGATTCTTTTATAAATTCCAAACAATGTTGCACAATTCCAAATACCAAGAGCATGCTCCAGAACTCAGAGTGAATGTCTGGAATTCAGATGCCTGCCAATTTCACACATCTTGAAACAATATCACTTGTACACAGCAACAGAGAGAGATTAGCTGTCACAGTCTTCAAGTGGAAAGCCATACAAAAAGAAACCTGTCTTCACATATAACCCCATTTTAATTCAGTTTTTGCCCTTCTCTATGCGGGATATATTATCAACATATTTTCCATTTTGCCATACATGTCTTCTAAGGTAGTAAAACATGTATTTTAATATGACTTTATTTATCATTTTGTTTAATTATTCATAGAAATTTTTGGTGCAAGAGAACAGAATAGTATGAAAATGAAATGTTATTAGGCAGAGGAAAATAATTTGAAAGACTATGATAACATTGGGGAAGAGGAAGGCATAAAATGAAATATAATACTCCAGAGTTCAAGGCTCTAAAAGGTAGGACTAAGGTCATAAACTTTTCTTCTCTAGAAAACTATGAAAGCATAGGACCATAATCAATCATACAAATCTAAATATCTACTTAACATTTTTAAGATATATATCTATTAAGTGTTAATGAGATGAAAACAAATAGTAACATGGTGAGGCCCAACTCTTATTACAACTTAGTCAAGAAGGACTGTTTTCTCATGGACACTCATAAACAGGTACTGAAAAATATAACAATTGTCTTCTTGATGTCCTTATAGGGATGATAGTCAAGGTCTAAAATCTATTTTAACTGTTCACTCCTTGCAAGCAAGCCTGGTTCCAAAAAGGATTCAACACGATCAACCACATCCACACGGTAACCAAGCTCATTGAGATTTCTTGGGAGTTCAAGATGCCGATCTGTCCAACATTAATTGATTTAAAGAAAGCCTTTGACTCTGTTGAGATGGAAGCATTCATTGAAGCTCTAACCAAACAGGGCGTTCAAACTCAATACATAAGGATCCTCTGTGAGCTGTATTACGGATTCACTACCAGGATTTCACCATTCTACAGGGAAGTGATTATTGACATCAAGAGAGGGGTTTGTGGGGGAATGGTGCTGCCCGCAGGTCAATCCGTACCTGTGAGGCGAGTGCATCAGCAACCTGATGGTGCCTTCAGACTTCCAGATACCCCAAAATTGCTGCTGCGCCTTTACCAAGAAAGCAAATGGCCAAAAGCTAGGTATGTGAGAGACACACCCGCAAACCACCTCCAGATCACCTATATAATTAGAGGCATGGCCTCTCTGGTTCCTGATCAAACTGCTTAATGGCCATGATCCCAGAGACTCAGAAACAAATCTCGAAACCCAGCAGCTTTTGGCAGAAATGAGTCCAGTCCTTTCAGTAGGTTGCTGGTGCTGGGCCACCCAAGGTGGGAATAGGTTTCGTGCCTTGGCCTGTTCCCCCTGGCGGCCCGGTGGTCGCCATCCTCTAGAGGCCACTGGACAGTCAGGTTTGGGCCACAGTGACAAGACACGCTGGGTCTCACGGGATGGGGATGGAGCCCGCCCTTTTCTCCCCACCCCAACGAGACCCCGAGTCACTGCCCACGAACGGCCTTTCTGGCTCTTGATCAAGCTGCTTAATGGCCATGATCCCAGAAACTCAGAAACAAATCTTGAAACCCAGCTGCTTTTAGCAGAAATGTGTCTGGACCCCGCAGTTGACTACTGTCGCTGGACCACCCCAGGGGGGAAAAGATGCTGTTCCTCCCCCTGCTCCCCCTTGAAAGCTCGGTGACTGCCATCCTCCAGAGGCCATTGGACAGTCAGGTTTGGGCCCGCAGTGACAAGACACACAGGGCCTCACGGGATGAGGATGGAGCTGGTCCTTTCCTCTCCGTCCCGACGAGACCCTGAGTCGCCCCCCATGAACAGCCTTTCTGGCTCCTGGTCAAGCTGCTTAACGGCCATAATCCTAGAGACGTAGAAACAAATCTCAAAACACAGCAGCTTTCGGCAGAAACGCATCTGGTCCCTGCAGTGGGTTACACTTAAACCCTCCAGATTTAAGTGTTAAAAATTCAGAATTTCAAAATTGCCTGGCCACTACTGCAGCCACGAGACATCATATGTTATTCATAACCAGCAGTAGAAAACAAATATTCTACTATTATCTTTTCAGCAGATCTGAGTGTTGAGATAAAATCTCAAATAATAATGGTGGGTCTGGTGTCAAAATATTGAATGTGATCAAAGTAGAGTAATGTGGAAATCATCTGCCCCACAGGTAGGGGGAGGGTGTGGGATGGGGGTATACTGGGGTTGTTGAGGGTGGAGAATGGGCACTGGTGAAGGTATGGGTGTTTCATTGTATGACCGAGACTTAGATCTGAAAGTTTTGTAACTGCTCTCACAGTGTTTCAATAAATAAAATTATAAAAAATGAAAAAAAAAGTAAGGTGGAGTTCATGCCCAATTCAATAAGCTAATCAGTGGCCAAATAAATAGCAGTACTCCTAGATTAAAAAAAAAACAAGAGGGGGGTTGGCAGGGCAATACCATTTCACCTAAACTCTTCAGTGCCACCATGCAATAACTAGAATGGAAAGGAATGGGAGTGAAGATTGATGGTCAGCAACTACACCACCTCCGCTTTGCTGATTACATCATTCTAATAACACCAAACATTAGCCAAATGGCACAAATGCTGGCCGACTTCAACCGTGAGTGTGAAAAGGTCAGACTACAGCTGAATCTCATGAAAAAAATGTTTATAAGAAACAGTTTCCATTCACTCTCAACAGAATGAACATCTCCGAATGTAATAGTTATGTGTACCTAGATCGAGAAGTCAACATGACAAATGACCTGGCACCTGAGTTGCACAGGAGGAAGAGAGCGGCTTGGAACGCCTTAAAGATCATAGAAAAAATAGCTAAGAGGATGAAGAACCTCTGGCTCTGGGCACATCTCTCCGATTCCACTGTTCTTCCTGCATTAACATACGCCTCAGAGACCTGGGCCCTACGAAAACAGGATGAGAATGCTATTCAGGTCTCCCAAAGAGGAATCGAAAGAACTATGCTTGGAATAACCCTCTTCACTCAAATGAGAGAAAGAATCCAGAGTTCCGACCTCCATCTAGGATCAAGAATCAGGGACGCTGTCCCCTTTGCCAAGGCGTCGAAAATCAGATGGGCTGGACACGTAATGAGATTTAGAGACAACCGCTGACTAGAGCCATTACTGACTGGATTTCACAGGACGTCAAAAGATCACGTGGCTGCCCACCTATGAGATGGTCAGACTTCTTCGTCAAGATCCTGAACGATTGGTTTGCGGCTCTTCATGTTCCTAGAATGAGAAGACGCCATCGGGCTACACTAGCATGGGACAAGGACAAATGGAGACGTTACTGATGCCCGCTCAAGCAAATCGATGAGTAATGGGATGTCAAGTGATTATACATCAAACATTAGGTTCTGACAGTCATCCAACCTGGATAATTACTGAGAAGCATCTCTCTGAAAAACATAAGTTGAAAGACTTGATAACATTGGGAAAGAGGAAGGCATAAAATGAAATATACCCCAGAGTTCAAGGTTCAAAACAGTAGTAAGAAGGCCATACACTTGGTATTTTCTTCTCTGGAAAACTATGAAAGTACAAGAGCATAATCAATCATATAAATCTAAATACCTACTTAACTATGCCCATCTGAAATAAGGGATGGAAATCAAATTGGCATCAAGTGGATGATCTAAGATTACACTTCCAAAATGGGGCTTATTATTTGAAAGGATTTTCTATAAAGGACAAAATAAGACATGTTTATACCAATGACATATGTTTGCTTCCAGCTACACTGTTGTATTGATGCAATTTTCTTTGACATAATAATTTATCCAGAAAATCTCAACTTAATAGACATAACATGATAGTGTCCTAAACACAAATCTAACTTAAGTGCATATTCATTAATTGAAATTTTTTTTTGTTTTTTGGGTCCCACCCAGCGATGTCAGGGGTTACTGCTGGCTCGTGCACTCAGGAATTACTCCTGGTGGTGCTTGGGGGACCATATGGGATGCTGGGAATCGAACCCGGGTCTGCCGCGTGTAAGACAAACGCCCTACCCGCAGTGCTATTGCTCCAGCCCCTCATTAATTGAAATTTTACCAAAAAATATATAGTCCCTTTCTTGGTTTCGAAGTATCTTTTCTTGGAGAGCTTATCAACTTTCCTTGACTGTTTACAGATTGCTATTGCAAGAAATAAATGTTCACATCTGTATCATTTGCCAGTCTTGGTGGCTTGGGAAAAGTTCAAGAACAATTAAAATCATTTCAAGTTAATTTTAACAGTCAAGAAGAGGAAGAAAAAGTGACTTTGTAATAGGGATTCAATGAAACTAGCCCGAGTTTAGTTGAACTAATTTGTGTGCTTGTGCATTTCATATTTCAGATAAACTAAATATGTCTTAGCAGTTGAGGCATCATAGTGCTAAAGAAATACTAATACATGAGTATTAGAAATACTAATACATTAGCCTACACTCCTTTGTTGAGTTTCTTTGTAGAAATGGAAATTAGGGGTGCACCATGCAAGAAACTGCAGTTTTATTCTAGGTTATTAAGATTTCCAAGTAACTATAAGAAAAAAAGGAAAATTTATTGTTCTATCATAAAGTTCAGATTGAAAATTAAACAGAACAAAGATGAAAGAAGATAACAACAGTCAATGGGAGAATTCCCAATATGAATCAATCTTTTGCCCAAGAACTGTGGCGACAAACATACAAACGTGCACGTGTTCTTTCTGTAATTTTGCTTATAAATGACAGGCCACTTTAAGAAAAACTTAGTTGTCTTTGGAAACGTCTCCTTAGTTCCCTGACTTTATGCATGCTATCTTAGCCGATATTTCTAAGAACTGGACCACACACCTTTGCATGGAGAACTCCTCTGAAAATGTGACCACAAAAGGTCAAAACATGTTGTTGTCCTCAGCTCAGCATATTTGATGGGCATCAGAAAATGTGCATGATCTCGGCCTGCGTCCTACTCGCAAAGAACAAATGAGCCTGCGACTGTCTCGTAGATGCAGCAGAGAGAGGACACTCCTGATTCACTGATGTTAATATTATATCACACGTGGAACATCTGGGCCAGCACTTTCTGTTCTTTGATATTTGATCTGTGCCCATCCACTCACCCTTCAAAGCAGCTCCCTGATAATACAGTGCCCAGGGATGGCCCAGGGAGGAAGATTTCTCAACCTTGCATATCGAAGGAGCACAGTCAAGGATACTTCGGACAAGTGGCAGGTTGCCTTCCTTAGAGAGCAATGAAGCCAGAATCCTCCCACTTACCCTTCAGCTCTCTATTCAGGCTCTGATTTCAGGGTGCTGAACTCGAAGCCCCACATCACCACTTAATAACTTCAAGCAACTTATTTCACCATTTTCCCAGAATCTTCCCCACCAATAACAAGGACAATCCGTTGAGTTTAGAACAATCCACATCACGTAAAAAGGATTAGTTCTGGTTGGAGCAGTAGTACAGTGAGGAGGGTGCTTGTCTGTATGCAGCTGACTCAGTTCAATCACAGCACCCCATAGGGTCCCCTGAACACTGCCAGGTGTCATCCCTCAAAGCAAGAATAAGAAGATATTACTTTTTCCTGGGTACTAAAAGACTCCGAACCAGGCTATTTTACTTAGGGTGCCCCAGAGGGAGATGGTTGAAAGCCCTCCCTTCCCCAAGGGACCCAAGCCCCAGCAGCCAACCTCCCCTACCTAACTGCCACCACACTCCAGGCCGCTTTCTGGACCGTGTACATCATAAGACACTTCCTACCCATTTTCCATAATTACCACACCATGTTTGATGGAGCTCAGACAGTAGGCAACAAATCATAATTATAGAGAGAAATACATATATATGCAGCTCGGAGAGCCCGGCAAGCTAACAAGAGTATCCTGCCCGCACGGGCAAAGCCTGGCAAGCTCCCCGTGGTGTATTTGATATTCCAAAAACAGTAACTACAACAGGTCTCATTCCCCTGACCCTGAAAGAGCCTCTAATCATTGGGAAAGATGAGTAAGGAGAGGCTGCTAAAATCTCAGGGCTGGGACTAACAACGGGATGAATTTTTTTTAACTAAAGAATGTGGAAAAAAAGATGGTAGGAGGGGAAAAAATGTCTAAGGAAAAATATAGCACATTGTAATCTGTATCTCATCTCTTCAGGAACTCCCTCTAATGCAAGGAGGTGTAGGTGCTATCTGCTTACTTGCTTAAAGAAGGGAAATTTCCAGTGGAGCAGAGATTACAGATTTTCTGAAAAGTGGGTGGAAGGATAAATACATTTGCAAGCCTTTGGATGGATCCACAGTTTTCCTCATTCAAGTAAACATGTTGTCCCTTGATTCAGCATGTCTATCAACCATTGTGAGGGCCCAGCAAAAGTTTGGCACCAGTAAATACAGCAAAATGATGTATTTATAGAGTCAATAAAGGGTGGAATAAGCATTATATTCCATCCACACTTGCCCCCTCCCTTCCCAAACCCTCTTTTACATGGTCTGAACTAAGTAAATGAAGTTAGGATGATTTCAGAGGATTCTCTTTTATCTTTTTGCTTGGTTCTATGAAAAGTAAATTAGATGACACGGAAAAATCATATGGAAAATACATACATTACCTAAGATACAATAATATTATCTTTAGCTAAAATTTGTCACATGGCTGACTTCAACTAGTTCATCTGTCTCTGTGAGATTACAGAAAATATGATCCAGATAAAATGCTTTCTGATAATAAATATTAGAAAACCTAGGAAAATAACTGTTGACAGATCCTAGATGATTTCCTTCCGATATCATATATCTCAAATAAACTTTCAGGAAGTCCTGGATCATATTCAGCTAGTTTGAATATTCTGACATGAGACCCATATGCTTTAAATAACAGACTGTCATAAGGCAAAATTGAATTCCACAGTACAGGTCTTGGCACTTGACAAATTATTGGTCCCAGAAATTACCCCACTTCCATCTGAGGCTAGCCACAGACTGCTTAAAAATAGTTTAATATTTTTCTCTAAAAGTTTCTTATAAACACATTTTAACACTGATAACTTCCAGTTGAGATTTTAAAAAATCTGAAAAAAGTTAATTCCATCTTAAAAATTTCAGGCAACCTTATTCTTCATTAATACTGTTTTTCATCTTAAATTTTTCAGGATATCTTCTTCTACATCAAAATTACTTATTACAGGTAATGTGTGCATTTTCTTGATCCAATCAACGTAAAAATAATTGGAAAAGGCATTTCTAAGCTTAGTGTTAAGCTCTTAGGAGGGAGTGTAAAGTTACTAAAATTTGCCTTAAGGCAGATTTAACTTAGAAATCTTACTTAGGGAGCCTCCTTAGTTGGGTCTCACAAATATTTGACTGAAATTATGCCTCTTCTAAAAGGAGGTTTAATTTGATTACAAATCCTAATTTACAATGAATGAAAACTCAGAAAACTAACCAGATGTTTCAAAATAATCCCAAGTTAATAAAAATGCATGATACATATTCACCACTTTGTTTTTTCCAGTACTTAAGTAATGTAAATCTTAAAGTAAATTTTATATAAATTCCTTCTTTCCTTCCTTCCCAACTTCAAACATGTTCCAAAAAGAAAAATAAAGGAATAATAAATAAAATTTATCCTTCAAAAAATCAGACAGATATCCTTAGTGTTAATGTTTTCTGCCATAAAAGGTAAAGTCGCAATTAATATTCTCTCACACAGGAATTTTATAGGTACTTTGGTTTAAAAGGAAGTTATACATCGCATTAGGTACTTTCCTTTTGCTATAAATGGCAGTTAGTTTTTACTGCAAAGAAAAAATTAATGTGAAAGAAGAAAAGTAATGGAAAACACTTTTTACAGCTGACTTTGCAAAGTATTACATCACAATTTGATTAATGTACCTAGTTAACATTTAACTGTCTTAAGAGAAATATTTTTCTTGTTTACAGCCCACATTTATTCCTTCCCCCTAGCTTAATTTAATGCAAAAACTCCCACTGATATAATTGTTCATGCTTGAGAATTTTTGTTTCTGTTCACAAAGCATGAGATACATTTTTATGTGCTGTGTACTATATGTGTTGAAACAGCAATAACATTTCTCATAGCATTGCAAAAATAAAACTAAACTACTGCGGTGATTTCAACAGCAAAAACCGTAGATTTAATTAACAACAAAGAGCTACTCTTCCAAAGATTAAGTGAAGATTTTATTTAAGTTCCACTCAGCAAGGAAAATTGGGTTCTTAATTATTATTTGGATTCTGTCATGTAGACTCCTAAAGACTTCATTTTATCATCTATAGCCAAATTTTACTAGAAGTAATTTTCTGATTGACTTGAATTCAATGACGTGAATTATTTTTAAATCAAGATTAATTGATCAGACTCATTGTAAGCAGAAATATGTGTACTGCAGTCTTTAGCAGCAATAGCTAAAGGAAAATGTGATTTCTGTAGAATTTCAAAGATGTTACCTGAACTCAACTTGAGATTTTTATGTAAGAAAAATTTCAATGTTTTCTAAAAACTAATTTCTTTTGTTCTGATGAAAACAGGTATATTAGTATATTTGAAAGCTTTTAAAAAATTCAAATGAAAAAACTTTAATATGAACATTGGGTACATACTTCCCCTGCCTAAAACAAATACTGTCATATTATTTTTTTAAATTATACTTTGCATGGTCAGGAGAAATAGTGCCAACCTGGGTTCTACCCTGCACACCACACATGATCTCCTGAATCCTACCAGGAACAATCCCTGAGCACAGAGCCAGAAGTAAGCCCCAAGCACTGTAGGGTGTAATCCCCCCAAAGTAAATTATACTTTGCAATTAACTATTTACTTAGAATCTACTCGACAAAAACTTTCTTCTAATCTTTCTGGATTACTAAATTATGTTAATGTGAGAAGAACAAATAAAATTGCTTAAAATAGCATTCTTCATGGAATAATTTTATTTAATATATGAACCATTCCTAAGCACAGAGCCAGAAATAGTTCTTGAGCACCATCAGGTGAGACCCCAAAACTTCAAAAAATGTCTAGGGAAAAATCTAGCACATTGTAATCTGTATTTCATCTCTTCAGAAAGCAATAATCAGGGAGAAATATTTATATACTCAAAATATTAAACAAATATAGATATATTAATGAACATATAATACTCAGTTCCATCTGTCTATTTTGATGAATCACAAACCCAGTACTGTTTTTGTGTACTTGTGTACACATCAAGATCTGGGTTTTGTGCCAGCTACTTTACATGATTTGCTTTGCTTTTAATTTCACAAAACAGATATAAATAGCTGTATTTATTAGACAAAAAAATCAACTCAAAGAAGCTTATCATCAGCAGTTAATAGATGAAGCAGGTATTTAAATCTTTGTTAACTAGTCCAAATCTTACACTTGTTGCACTGCCTGCCTTTACAGAATCTTATTTCATCTCTCCAGTTCCCAAATAAACATTTGATCACAAGAGTCAATCGTCAGAACAATCCTTGACTATAGGTAGAAAGCAAAATCAGAGCAGTTAGGCAACCTAGACAATGTCTGCACAGGATGTCATTTTAATGTACTGGAACATAACGAACTCACTGGGCCTGACCTCAGACTCATAAAGCTTATTTTAGGTGGCTCATTAATTTCTGGACTAATCACCTCATTTTGCTCCATCAACCTACTCTACAGAATCGAAAATAACTGCATCTGCTTATTCAAATCTCCAGTTATAAATATTGTTCTCGGGTTATATTTGACCAATCAAATACCTACCATTTTAAGGGCTGAGTTAAGCCAAGTATGAAAACCTCCTGAAAGACCTTTGTTATGAAAATATCCTTAAAAAAGAAAGTACAGTACTGGATTTGTCACCATCTATGAGTACTTATAGACAGTACAGTTTATGTGATTGAACACAGTAATTTTATATTCCTTGATTATAAGCATAACAAAGTTATGGATGCTACTAATTTATTTATTTCCTACAGCCTATAATAAAGCCTGAAGTTAACATATAACACCAAGTTAGTAATGACTCACAGTTTCCTGTTGATACATTTGACTCATTATGACAATAAGTTTCATCAGCCATACACTGCCCACCCCCTTTTACCAAGGTTGTTAGATATATCCTAAAAGTAAAATTTTATTTCAGAATAAATGACTTGGTGTTATTTCAATGGAAAATTGTGATAGATTACAGAGCATATTTAAATCTACAAGTCCTTAAAATTTTTATTTAGACTGTGATAATATTTAGCCAATTTATATGATAATACAGAGCTCTAATCAATAAATTTATATTAAAGAAAATATATTCACAGATTGAGCTGTTATTACAGTAAACATAATTGCATTATACTTTATAGAAAACTAGAAATTCTAATCAGTTATCCTCCTTATCTAATTTCATTTATACTTCATATTCAAAAATTTTTTTGAGCCACAAAAGTGGAGACATCAAAGTTAATCATTAATCTCTTCAGTATTAAACTAATCCTATTGTTTATACAGTGAACTTGAATTATTAAAAAGCATCTTTATGTGGAAGTAAAAGCAGATGAGGGTAAGTTTTCAAAGATGAAAGTTTCATGTTGGAGGCCAGAGAGAAAGTACAATAGGTAAAGTATTTGCCTTGCATGCAGCTGACCCGATTTCTCTCCCCAGCACCTCATATGATCCCCTCCTATGGAGTTTGGTGGGTAGATTGTAGCTCTGTTTTAGAAAGAAGCTCTCTTGAAACCCCATTTACTACTGGAAAGCTAGCATGAGTTACTTGGGGGTTCTTGCTTTGCAAAATAGTGAACCTCAGTTGGATTCCCAGCACCACAGATGGTCGACCAAGTCCCAGCGCAAAGACCCAGGAGTAAGACCAGAGCATAGCTGGGTGTGGCCAAAAACAAACAAATAAACAAAATCTGACTTCATTCAATTATGTTTTGACTTAATTCAGTTATATCATCCCTGCTTAATTTTTAATTTTAATCAGTTTATTTAATTTTGTGTGATATTGAAGCATAATACCTGTATATCTAAATTCTATATTTTTACTATAAAAGTATATAGTTGGAAAAGCATGTCCCAAAGAATACTTTTATTTTAAAACACATTACGCTTTATAGATATGTTAGAGCTACAAAATCTAGGGATTTAATGATTCGATTTTTCCATTATTGCCTGCAAATTCATTTTATTCTTTATTTCAAAATACTATATCAGACTAAAGGATTATGTCAGATATTGCTGGTGTAGGAAAAATTTAAAATTAATACCATATTGTCAATTTTTTAATCTAGTTCAATACTTAATTTTTTTTAATTTTAGCATTTCAAGGATTGAACTCATGCCTCGTACTCAGAAGTCTTCATACTTCATTATTAAGCCATATCCCTGCTCTTAAATTCATTGTTTTCAAATAAATATGTAATAACTCAAGATTCTACAGTCAGACATATTAGTAGTTAACATGATTCAAACCATTACCGAGACCATTAAAACTGCTAAGGAAGGGCTAGAGAGATAGTACAGCCGGTAAGACACTTGCCTTGCATGTGGCCGACTCAGGTTCAATTCCGGGCATTCCATATGGTCCTTTGAGCCCATCAGCCATGTGTAAATCCTGAGCACTGCCAAGTGTGGTCCAAAAGCCAAAATAATAATGAAAATAATAATAATGATAAAGGTAAGGTAAAGGCCCTCCCGTTGTTCATCGATTTGCTCGAGCGGGCCCAGTAACGTCTCCATCGGAGACTTTGTTGTTACTGTGTCTGGCATATCGAATGCGTCATGGGGAGCTTGCCAGGCTCTGCCGTGTGGGCAAGATACTCTCGGTAGCTTGCCGGGCTCTCCGAGAGGGGCGGAGGAATCGAACTCCGGTCGGCCATGTTGGCTTTGTGCAAGGCAAACGCCCTACCGCTGTGCTATCGCTATTATAATATTAACAAACAAAAATAAAACTGCTAAGGAAAACTCAATAGTTTGAAAGAGAAAAAAGTCATTTCAGATAAACTTTCTATGTTTAAATTACTCTCTATGATTAAAGAATGGAATAAATAAAGTGGAATAAAAATAATTTAAATACCCAGTCTAGAAAATTTTGTCAAAAGTCTCTGTAGCTACACTGCATCAGCACATGAAATTGTTTTCTTGTTTTAGTGACTTAATAAGGCAGCACATCCACAGTTCTCTTCATGGTGTAGACAAATTTCATTTCCAATAATTCTGTCCTTAAGGAACATGCATTCTTCTGAGAGTAAAGATTAAGGTCAACATAAATTAAATTATTTTGATTTTCAGAGGATTTTACAGATTTAACCGTTTGTTCTGGTATATGAGAAAGTCAAGGTTTATCTCCCAGGGGTTAAGAGTTTGACTTTTTATATATTGCATTTTTTAAGATTTTTTTATATATTACATTTACAACACCAATTAATTCTCTTTATTTCATACTTTATCCTGAAATAAAGATTTTGAATGCTAACTGAAACCCAGATCTATTTACTGACAAGAAAAACAAAAACCTCCTTTTTTTCCCCTTTTAATCCTTTGTAGGAGCAATTTAAATGTCTTAGGTAAGGTGTCTTAGAGTAAGAAAAATGTTCTTGGTCCATAGACTTTATAATCAGAGTTACTTTTCCAGAGCTCACAAATCTAAAAAAAAAAAAAACAAAAAACTTTCCACTAATGGTTTCCCCTTTCCTTCCTTCAAGAATTTAAATTGTTATTACTTTGGAATCTTTCCTTAAAGCCCTTGATAGGTCATGTCTCTCCTAGCTTTTATTCCTAATTTTCCTTTTTGTTTTTTGGGTGGAGGGTGCTTATTTTACACCTCTATTGCTCCCTGCAGTATTGATTGGAAATAAAAAGTAAACAAAAACTAATATATCAAGTGGAGAAATGTATTGGTCTGTACTCTTGAATTTTCTGTTAGCTTCATTATCTTTTTATAAATGATCCTAATATTTCTTCTCTTTTAAGTTTAGCCAATTCAACAATATTTTTCTTCAATGTGTGAAAAGCTCATTACTAGGTTGCTACAATTAGCACTTACTATTTTTTTCTACATACTTCTTAGTGGCTCTTTGGTATTTGATCATCCTATTTGAAATGCAGATTGGCTTACATTTGTCTTGATCACAATCTAACTATCAATATGTAGAATTAAGACGGCAATCAATGGCAATGTTTCTACATATTTGAGATACAATTAAATGTATATATGCACATATATCTCTTTATCATAAATTTTAGGGATATTATTTGCAAGTCTACAACTGTACCTCATGGTGTTTTACTAATAAAATTTTTTTTAAAAATTAGAGATGTTTTCATAATTATCAAAGCACTTTTTATATTTGGTAAAGGATTGCTGATTTTTTTTTTGTTCTCTTGTTTTTGCTCTGGCAGGTGCAGGAAGCCTCACATAGCGGTACTCAGGGTTTATTCCCAGCTCTGCACTCAGGGATCACTCCTAGTAAGACTCCTCAGGACCAAATGGGTGTCTGGGTTCAAATCAAAGTCAGGAACATGCAAATGAAGTGGCCTATCTGTTGGACTATGGCTCCAGCCCAATCATTTTAAGATTTTAAATGATATGGTTGCCTTTTCCACAGCTTTCTTACAGTCTGTTCCAAAAAGTAGTACAATAAACTTTGAGACTGAGATTGATCTATTGGTTTAATTAAGAAGTATCCATTGGACATCCACTGTTAATAATAGCATATAGCTATCTGAAAATATAAAAAGATCAAATATAGTCTCTGATTTGCAAATACTGCTTCCATTTGCAACTCTCTGCTCCTCATTAACAGTCTGTTTCCTCATCTGTAAAATTACTAAAATAATTATATCTACCTCGTTTAGTTTCCTCAAACATTAAAGAAAATACTGTTAGCACAGTGCCCAGTAGTGAAAAAAAGCATGAAAAAAAGCACATTACTTTATCATAACTACAAGGCAATCTAAGTTACTTAAACTAGGCTATATATGACGATATGAAGTTCTTAGCATTTCAGACATAAGAATTCAGTTTTTAATATCTACAATTCTATTGAATTATATCTACCAAAATAATCACTATATATGTACTATACATACGTATGCATACATATATATGAATTCAGCTTATTCACTTTTTGAAGTGAATAAAAATTTATTTTGAACTTATTAGAAATACAAGCAATTATACACTATCTTCAGACATTCTAGGCTATGGACTGGGATTCAATAATCTGCGTTTTAATTAAGGTTATCTGAAAATAATACTTTGAAAATGCTTGGTAAAATCATCACCTCCCCTGTTTAGATGTTTTACCTCCTTTTAATGTAGCCAGGACACATTAGCAATTGGAAAGGCAAAATATCCTGATGGTCACTTAACTTTATGGCAAGTAAAAACATTATAGAGACTGTCACCATACTACTGCAGCATCTTAGAGCATTAGCCTACATTTATGCACAAGCTCTTCTGGACAGAAGCACCCTATCTCCTACTGATTCTTGTTAAAGGATAAGTTAGTCACATGCTTCATTCTGCTGAGGTCATTGGAGGATCTACTTTAATTATCCAAATTTTATTCACAACGGTAATGAGACGGGTGCTATTTTGTACTATTTTGATTTAGGTTCAAAGGATCATTTGTATGTACTACAAACAAACAAAACAAACAACGTTTATGAGAGAAACTGTTCCTTAGAAGACATATGAATTAAAGCTCAGGGGCCAGAGATAGTGCAATGGATGGTTAAAGCCTAGCACACCTCCAGTTTGGATCTGATTCTCAGCACCACACGGTCCCCAAGCATTGCCAGGTGCAGAACTGGAAGCACCCAAGTACCACCTGCTATGGCCCTGGAGGTCCTCAGCACCAGGATGGTTCAGATATCCTCCAAACACAAGGACCAAACAACATTACAATCTCAGCAAATACTATTAGAAATTTCTCTGGCTTGTATTTTAGCAACTACCTTCATATTATCTCTCTGGAAACCAACCAGATTCTTCAGGCAAGAAATGCCCATGGATAATCCTCATGAGAACTCTTTCTCTCTCTCTCTCTCTCTCTCTCTCTCTCTCTCTCTCTCTCTCTCTCTCTCTCTCTCTCTCTCCTTCCTGCTCTTTCATTGAAAAATTCTTTATCAAAATCTTAGTGGCCTAGGTTAGATCTAGTTTCTGACCAAGTCTTTCTACTGTGACAAAAATATTATAATTTTTACTGATTTAAAAATAAAAGCTAGAGGCTGAAGCAACAGCACAGCGGGTAGGGCATTTGCCTTGCACGCGGCTGACTCGGGTTCAATTCCCAGCATCCCATATGCTCCCCTGAGTACCGCCAGCAGTAATTCCTGAGTGCAGAACCAGGAGCAACCCCTGTGCTTCACAGGGTGTGACCCAAAAAGCAAAAACAAATTAATTAATTAATTAATTAATTAATTAAATAAAAACTAAAGACCTCACTTATACAAAATTAATAAAACAAAATGCCTGTGCCTTATGACAACGTATCAGAACCAGGGAAGTGAGAATAACTGGCCCACTACGTAGTAGTGGAGATCTAGTCCTATACACAAAAACTGGCCAGAATATTTGTGTTAATATTTCACTCTTTCACTCATCACCGGGATCAATCACATCTTTGGGGACCTACTGCAGTTCAGAGAAAGGTCAATAATGACACTCCTGGGTTCAATTCAATAGGATCCCTTACCTCTCCAGCCATATTTGCCATTTTTTACTCTCAAAGCTTCACATCCTTTTGTTGTTGTTGTTGTTGTTGTTGTTTGGGGGTCACACCCAGCTATGCTCAGGGCTTCCTTCTGGTTTTGCACTTAGGGATCACTGCTGGTGGTGTTCAGGGGACCAGGAATTGAACTCTGCTTTGCCATATGCAAGTTAGATGCCCTACCTACTATGCTATCACTCTGGCCCCTTCTAACCCCTCAATTCAGTGACATTTTCCCTGTGTTTGCTGCTAAAGTTATTGCAGTGACCTATTTCAAGTAATCCCAGAAGAGAGGGCATGTTCCATCGGCACCAGTCCTTCATGGCCTGATTGTCCTGGTCCATCTCTACATTGAGATCAGGTTATACCTGTCTCCTAAGGCCATTGTCCCTGAGGATAAACCACGAGGGAGGTCTTTAGTTCAAATGGACACAGATCTCCACCATGGAAAACCTACCATCCCACTTCTTACTCAAAGATTTGACTCTTTCACTCCTCTGAAATAAAATGAAGCCACCTTCTCTTTTCCCTGATGATCTTGCCCAGAATATCCCCAGAGGAAGCTACATGACCCAAACACAAACCTTATGGCCAATGTCCTAAAATATACCATAAAATCTTGTTCTCTTCCCTGACACTTAGGAAGAGATTTATCCTAGGAAAATGCAGCCCCAGCTACTCTCTTAAAAGTTACAGTTATTTCCTTCTGCCAACTAAAACAAATGCAAGGTAATTTCTTAATAAAGTTTCATGATACTATATTTAAAATTCTCAATTGCTCACCCTTTTGCACAAAGGAGACCTTAAAATTACAAAAGAAAACAGCAGAAGTGGGACCCAAAGTCAAGTTTTCAGTACTACCGTGTAGGAAATTGTTCCCCTAGAGAAGCCCCATGGTCAGGATAGTGACCTGGGAAAAACAGTTATGGATTTTAGAATATAACAGAGCACCAGAATATAACTATGCATCCAGGAAAGGATAGAACAAAACTGTGGGGTCTTTAAGATGCAGAGAACAACATGGACCAACATATAATGGAAAATTTTCATGACTTTATACATTAAAGGTATAAAGTTTGGCTATCGTGAAATACCCCAGTCTCTGCTCCTAATGTACTCATTGAATTCTGATGTACTTACTAATTGTCCTTAATGTCTCTGTCAATTTAAACAGTGGCTCACATTTAGCTGGGATCCAGGGGAGGGAACTGATATTGTAATGAATCCTTTGAGCTCAAGGATGGCTGTCCAGGAGACTCCAAAGCTTGAGTTTGTCTACCTCAAACTGTGTCTTTCTCTGCAAACCAACCCCTTCTAAGCAAAGATCAAAGGTGCCAATCCTATTGACTTTATTGTGGTAAACTGCCACACTACCGCTGAGGGTTGGAGGGAAGTGCATACCCAGTGATACTCAGGTACTTACTCTTGACTGTTCAGGAATCACTTCTGGCAGTACTCAGGAGACCACATGCAGTGCTAGGTCAGACACATGCAAGGCAAAAGCCTTACCTGCTACACTCTCTTCGACCTCAAGGAAGACAAAAACAATTTTGCAGAAGATAAACGACTCAAAGCCTGAGAGTATGCTTGACATGCAAGAGAGCCTGGTTTGATCGCCGTCACCACATGGTCCCCCAAGCATCAGGAAGAGACACCTAAGTATCAAGCCAGAAATAAATATTATATGATTTGTGGGGGGAAGCATTGATATATAAACCATCTCTCACAAGTTTTATTGCTCTCTCCCAAGTGCAAATGCAATTTCAAGACAATCGTATATTTCCGAGGAAAATAGGATAAGTGATACACTGTAAAACTGAACAAAATTGGAAATCAATTAATACCCTTGTTACTTGATTTTATTCATGGCATTATTCTGGGATGAAAAACTGGGTGAGATCATTTTAGGTAAAAGGAAACAAAAGATTAGACCTACTGAAATCCTAATATGTGCTGTAAAGAATGCAAAGCATTTTGTCATAATCAATCTTACGTATTCCTTCTGTAGCAGCTTTTAAAAATGTTGTTAAAAGAGTTTAAGTCTATTTTTCTAGCTTTAGGAAAAAAAGGAAAATAAAATTGCCTTGAGAGGTAAACTAGGAAATCAGCACATAAAAATTGATAATCCCCCTCAACTGATTCTGCTTGCATTTAAACAGCCTGTACCCACTAACGATCTTGGAGAGAAGCCACAGCTGAGCCCAAATGCAAAGCTGGTAGGACGAAAAAACATGCTGCTAAATCACCCTAGTGACACAGAAGCTGGACAACTTAGAGGTCATAGCACTGTCAGCCCAGAAGGAACACAGAAAATTAGAGAGGATAGTTGTGGAGAAGCCCACGAAGCTCAATGAACGTAAACAACAGCTCAGAAGGCTCAGCTAGCACCTAAGAGTACAACAAATCCAAGATCAAAAACTTTAGGAATACTATTATGTGGCAGATGTTGTAACAAGCAATCTAAAGTAAATTATTTTTTGCCTGCTAAGGAGAAGACTGCATGGATAACTTGGAATAGTGGTGGAGGTAAGTTTAGACCGCTAGTGGGATTGGTGTTGGAACAATGAATACCTGGAACAACTGTATCATAAACAACTTTGTAAGTCACAGTGTTTAAATAAAATTCCAACTGGAAAAAAGGCAAAAATAATAGCAATCATCCATTAGACCTCTAGAACTAAACCAATGCTGGAAGGACACATGAAACATGGTATAGGCAGAGCTGGAAAACACAAGAAGAACTTCTATTTATTCAGTACATACCCTCCGCCAAGCAGTTCACTAAGTACTTTAGTACTTTTATATTTTGAGGTTCTGTGAGAAAATGTCAGTTGGAAATTGATAGTGAGGGCTGTGCTATTGGAATCCTGTAGCATGTCAGCATCAACTATCCTACTGCACTCTGGGGACTAGAATACTTATTGTCGCTTACAGGGAAATAATGAATAATTGACATTTTTGTTTGTTTTTCTACCAGCAATCCAAGTCTCTCTTTCTATGTTTGGGATATCCATACAGTATATATCTTCACAGAAGGTCCAGGCATTTAAGGTATCCATCAGGGTTCACTTCAGAAATAATACAGAAAGTAAGGTACTTGCTTTGTTTTAGGTTAAAATCCCAGCATCACATGTGTTCCCTGAAACACACACACACATATTGCCAGGGGTCATTCCTGAGCACAAAGCCAGAAAGAGCTTTAGATAAAGGGTGACTCAACTATCCCCTAAAAAAATTTCTTACACACACAGTTATTACTGAGTTAATGGATGTCAATCTTATTGAGGTAATTATTTGCAATATCTAGTATATCAAATCATCACACCATTTGCCTAAACCTCATTTCATGTCATCTATATATCAATATCCTGAAAAATGTAGAAATACAGAATAAAGAAAGAAAATCTGCTGAGATTTTAATCAAGTTTACTAAAAATATATATTTTGACTATTTCTCTTTACACAGTCTTAAAGTTTAGATTGTGATAAATAATTTGCTCAATCTCTAAATGAAAACATTCTAGCAGCTGGTCTGAATTCTCAAATCCTCATATTAAGATTGTAGGCATGTGGTACTCATCTCTGAGTGTTATTCTAAAACCATTTTTATGGTTTCTGTCCATGTTTTTTAAAAAAAAGGATCAAGGATGTTATTTTTTATTGAATTTCTGCTGAGAAATTAGTTGTTGTTGTTGTTGTTGTTGTTTATTCACATCTCACAGTCAAAAAAATAATTTAGGTTCATCCCTAGGCTTGTATTATCTTCTGTTTTTCATGTTTTGTTATTTAAAAGAGCCTACAGTGATAGCCCAATATTTTATAATACTGGCCTTTAAAAATGTATGAGGATGTGCTAATATAATATTGTCACACAATTTTAAGATATCATCCATCTTCAAGAATCATTCTCCTAAATCTGCCCCAATGCTCTCAGGTCATTGTAAAACATACATTTTCAGATTCACAGCATCTTAAAAGCTTCCAAGAGTTTTAGCTTTGAAAGCTTTTAAAATGGTTTATTGATCCAAAGCGCCTGTTGGGAAGGCCTAATTTACGTTTCCCTGTTATGATTGCTTTGTCTGTAGTATATTTTTCTGAAGTTTCATAACTTTACTTTCCACCATACTCTCTGTATTTATTCCATCAATTCATATATACTCGAGTATAGCTAAAAAAATTAATTAGTTGAATGAATGGAAGTTGTATTGCACACAAAAGCATAATATTTCTTTCATTCTTTAATTTAACTAAGGTAGATGATGCATATTCCCTGTTCAAACTTGGAATCAGAGCCTGAGGTACAGTACAGCAGGTATGGTGTTTACCTTGCACACAACCAACCCAGGTTCCATCCTTGGCATTCAATATGGTCCTCCAGGGAATGGTCACCAGAAGCTATCCTTAAGTGCAGAGCCAGGAATAACACCTGAGCATTGCTGGAGATGGCATCAAAACAAAGAAATAAGCAAATAAAAAAATGGAATCAATAAGACATTTTGCTGACAATAAATAATCAAATTTTTCTGAAACCTCAAGAGCCCACTGACAATGAGTATGGCTTCAGATAAAAAAGAGAAGTACAAATACTACACAATCCTATCTGTGGTATATAGAAAAACAAAACATGAACAGAGAACACTGAATGATGATAAACCCTTGGCCTTTGGCTGCAAACTGAGATTACCAAGCAATGTGGAAAAAGAAAGGGGTTAAGGCACAGAAGTATTAGAAGTGACATAAGGACTTTGGTGGAGGATCTTGAGAATTGGATGGTGGTAAATGCACATTAACTTTGTACAATAAAACCATAAATACTAACACTAAGGCAACCATGTTTTCTAAACAAAAACTATCTTTGAATAAATTATTTCTGAAAATTCAATGAGTAAAAACTAATTGTTCTCCATTATGCCTAGGAAGTGAAATAACTAATAGATGGTAACTAATAGAATCCATGCTGAATAATACGAACACTTATAGTTTTATTTCTTAATAATTAATTTATATGCATCACATATGTATTTGAATTTTATGTTGAAGCATTAAAAACTAGTTATCAAAACAATTTTCTTTAAATTGTCACTGAAGGGAAATTGTTACAGGTTTTCATAGACTGTTGTAGTAGTCATTACAGCCATTCAATTTGAATAATAAAATTAAGACAAAGACTTGAATGTTGAAAAGTCAAAAAAAAAATAGAGATGAGAACAATTGCTTGCTGACTTACTGTTCCTGGTGAAGCTTGCCTCTGGTTGACATCAGAGGCCTAGCCAAAACAGAAGACAGAGCACTTCCTTTCCAGCTGGTTTCCAGAAACCTCCACACATTACCTGTGACATATTAATGGGTCCACATCACCGAGTTCCTGACTGCTGCATATGTGGCCTCACGATAGATCTACTGAGAAGAGTGCTCACTGTTTGGTTCTACTTCCTGTTATTCATTGAAGACAGACAAATAAGAAAAAGAGTGACCTCCCGCTTCACATCTCAGCATCTTTCAGGGGTCTAACTATGAAGACTCACCCCTACCAAAGAACACTAGAAACCAATAGCAAAAACTCGCAGAAGCTGACCAAGTTCAATGAGTGAAAATAATATCATGGAAGGCACATTATTAAAAAATAAAAACTATCAGCTCAGTAAATCCTCATATAATGATATAATGTCTTTAGTGACACCATTAGAAGGATGATCAATGTGCTCAAAGAAACAATATCACAAGTAGAAAAGCACAAGAAAGTATATAAGTCAAAATGAGAAAACTACTTGACAGAAATTCAGAACATGGTAGGTGACACAAAAATCTCAACCCAATCCTGGGTTAGAGCAGTAATGCTGGGCCATCTGCAAGTAAGCAGAGGCCTAAATTGCACTTGTTTCACTCACTTTCAGAAGCCACTCATCAGTCTGTTTTGCCTTTCATCATTTCATTTCTTAGATCTTTGTCATCATAGATACACAGATTAAAACTAGAATAGCTCTAATTTCCAGACCCTTTTTTTCTTTTCATTTGAGGGCCACACCCATCAATGTTCAGGGGTTACTTCTGGCTCTGCACTCAGCATTCTTGCGCTCAGGGGATCATACGGGACTCCAGGGATTCAACCCAGGATGGGGGGTGCTGTTTGCAAGGCAAAGACACTACCCATTGTACTACTGCTCTAGCCCCTTTATCCTTGGGATTTCCAAAACAGTATGTGACATTTTCTCCAATGCATCCAATACATGAAGAATGAGTGCTATGCTTCAATCATAAAACACTCTCCTCATTACTGAGAAGTTTGAAGAAAGAAACACTGGTTCTCGTAACCTCAGCAAGTTTCCAAACTGTTCTAGGTAAATGAATCTCCAGGTTCAAAACTCTGAGGACTTTCAGAAACTGAGGCGGACAGATTGCCCTCCCTTCACACTAGTTGGAAGCATCCACACCTGACCTCCTTTGTCACAGAAGTGGGTCCAGCACCATAGCTACTGAAGAATGTAGCTGCATATGCAGCTGTACAACACATCCTCCAAATTTCACAGTATTAACAGCACAATAGAAGCATAAGAAATTTGATGAGGAAGACTTTACCACATCACCAGGCTCAATGAGTATAAACTGGAACACAGAGGACTCAACTAGCACCAACCAGCTCAGGAAACCGCCAGACAATAGCCTTAGTGACACCACTGTGAACTCTAACAATCAATCCTCACAAACTGAATTTTAATGATTTACTTTCTGATAATTTCATTTGTCATTTTGTTGGAGCAAGCCATGTGAAATCTATTTGTGCCAACTAAGGGAACATGCTTGAGGTGGGAAGAAAACTGGGGACATTGGTGGAGGAAAGGTCACACTGGTGGTGAGATTCGTGTTATAACATTGAATGTCTGAAGAAAACTGCATTATGAACAACTTTTAAATCATAGTGTTACAATTTTTTTAAAAAAGGAAATAACTGGTTCTCATTGCTATAGAAAACAGAATTTAAAACAGAAAACAAAAGAGGCGGGGCAGTTTAATTATGAGATGACCGTATCTTGTTGTTCTACTACAGCTAATAGCAGCAGTGAATTTTATAGCTGGTATGACATGACTATGTTGACTAATATAATTTGATTTCTCAAATTCTGACACTTAAAACAAATTCATAAATGAGGACTCAGAGGGGGTTTCCAGTTCATCAAATGCGAGGGAAAGAAGGAATTAACAGGGTCGTTCTCAGCCAAAAGTGATCTGAGCATTTCTGACCCAGTGGACTAGAAAATCCTAAAAAAGCTGACTTATAAGATAATCAGTACCTAGTGGTGACAGGGAGTCTGGAGAAGTCATAAGGATCCTAAGCCAAATGTTAAATCCCCCGTATTCCCATCATTTAAATCTGCAGTTAAGGAAGGGGAAAGGGGTCACTTCTGACGAGTGAGGGACTTTTTTTCTAATCATTTCTGCCAAGACGGAAAATCAGAGTCATGTGACTTCTGGCCAACATCAGAAACTGTGTGAGCCAGACGAAAACCGCTACAAGTTCACTCCAGTTTGTGATCTAAGTGAAAGCAAATTTTTCAATCAGAAAATATGTAACAATCCATGGAAGGATGCAGCACTTCTTGCTGCATTTATCTTTTATACAAACTATGATAGATGGAGAGCAGACAGTGAGTTAATTTGACAATAGTGTATTTTTTCGACTTTTATTGGATGAGTTCTAAGGATCATCGCCTCTGTGACTCAAGAAACTCTGATTCAATGCTAATTATTTTGAGTCCTGTGGCAAGTCATTTAACTTCTTAAATTTCCAGCTTGTTATCTGTAAAATAAGAGTTTTGTAGGGCTGGAGCTATAGCACAGTGGGTAGGGCATTTGCCTTGCATGCAGCTGCCCCTGGTTTGATTCCCAGCATCCCATTTGGTTCCCCGAGCACTGCCAGGAGTAATTCCTGAGTGCACAAGCTAGGAGTAACCTCTGTGCATCATCGGGTATGACCAAAAAAGCCAAAATAAATAAATAAATAGTTTGTGAATAGAGAGATTCTAATACACAAACACAGTTCCATTTTGTAAAAAAAAAAATCTATATTTAAAGTTTTTACTTAACTGAAATAGTTATTGATGTTTTTTAGAGCTTATGGGCACATTCTGTATGATATTTTGATACCTTTGGACTACAATTTCATTGTTCCTTTATAATTTGTGGCAAAAACAAAAAGTATGCAGATAAACTGAGAATGGGCTTTAGTCAGTTCAACCATATCAGTAAGTCATTAAGTTGATTAAGTTGTAAAAGAGGAAGACGCTCGATTATGAAACTGAAAATTTGTTTATAAAGTTGAAATTCTACATTGTAGTGACTAGTTTGCTCATCTATAATTCTACACCTTTGTACACTTCTGTGTATACAAGAAGGCCTTTTCCTAAGTTTTCTTAGGCACTAAATATATGACAACTGCAGCTTTGTCAGCAGACTATCAAGAACCAAGGAACAGAGAAGGTATTTTATTGATAATTGGACCCCAAAAGGTGATGTGCTTTCATTAGATATTTCTTCTAAAATTGTTTGGTCCAAAAATTTTCAACTAGTCCACAGAAGCTCTTTGCCCTTCCTCCAAATCCATCACCGTTTCTTTCGACAATCTCCTATTTTCATGGACTATGAAAACACAAGAAAGAGACTGGACATAAATCTCCCAGTGGAAAGAAAGCCCTTAAAAAGAAAGGAGGCTGATGGAGAGCATATTGGACTTCCTTCTGCAGCAGCACCAGTATTTTTCCTTTCTCCTTGTTTCAGGGTGAGAGCTTGATACAGATTGTGAAGTTATTTGGTAAAAGTTTCCAGCATACAGTAAAGAAGGTTTATATTCTCAAATCTGATAAGGCAAATCCATGAACTGATTTATGGATTCAGAATTTACTTGACCAGAAATAATTTTTTGCAGTCACGTTCCTGAACAACAGGATCACAGAAGACCACTAAGGGTTCAGTAAACACTTCGTGTTTCTTCATGTAAAATATTTAAGAAATGTTTTGGCATTCTTTCATTTGTGCTATTTTGACACCGAGGACATTAACTTCACTGACTTTTCACTTTCATGAGAGAATGATGGGTTGATCCTACCATCAGTGACAAATGGGATCTACAGTGTCAGGACTAAAATCTCAGTGTTCAAGGTAGTCAGGTTGTGTTCTAGAAATCACGGTGGCTTTTGCAAGTCAGAAGTATAAATGTATTGTCAGGCTTTATAAATTTCAGATAGAATTTATGCTTACCTTACAAAATAACTCATGTCCTGACTCCCCTAATGACACTATTCTACCAGTTTACTCTAAATCAACCAGGTGGATATTCACAGATCCAACTTTGACATCTGAGCTTCCTCAATAGTTCATACTAATGCTCATAAAGCCCTAATGCCTTTACTCATGATGCCTTCATTTCTCTTCCAGGCACCATATTATTTCAAACCCAAATCAGTACTGAGATCCTGACATGCTGATTCATTCACTCATAAAAGAAATAGTGCTAATAAAACTTAATGGTCAGGGAAACGAAGAAGAAAAGGTAAAGAATAATTTATTTGAAGAAATATAAAGAGAGGAGGAGAAACAAAGCAAATGTATATATATATATGTATATATATGTATATCAGAGATATATAGCATAGATACAGATCCAGGAAGAGGGATTTTCATACCTTGATACCTCCAAACTTTTTATTCTTTCAAAGACATCATGAGAAATAAGAAAGCATGAAAGTAACTGAGGAAGAAATAGAATTGAAGAAGATCCATAGCCTTCTGGAAGGAATGATATGGAATAAAATGCATCATTTTCTTGAAGAGGGTGTTTATGTAAGTTGGGATTTATAGAAAATTCCTGTCCAATATCTAGTATGAAGAAGGGATTGAGAAACTTATCTTAATACTGTAAAGGCTTTGTCCAACAAACACACATCATCCTCAATGAGGAAAACCTGAAAATGTTTCATGTACAGTCTGGCAAGAGACAAAAACATTCACTTTCACCACAGTATTCAAGAAACCACTGGAAGTTCTCACCAGAGCAATTACAAGGAAGAAAGAAAGAAAGAAAGATAGAAAGATAGATAGAAAGAAAGAAAGAAAGAAAGAAAGAAAGAAAGAAAGAAAGAAATTGCATTCCAAATTGGTGAATTATTTGCAGATATTATATTTTATGCATAGAATGCCCTAAAGAGGTCATTCAAAATCACTCAGAAAAACCACCAAGTTATAAGGTAGCAATTTACAAGCTCAGTGCACATAAATCTATTTCATTCTTACATGTACACAATAATATAAAAGAGAAATACATTTTTAAACTATCTTGATTACTATCATGTCAAAAAATCCTTCAGGTATCAAGGAATTGATAAAATGAAGGTAAAAGACCTATTTAGTGAAGAGGTCTATATAAATCACTTCTGAAAGATATTAAAGAAGAAACAAGGAAATGCAAACATAGGTTCTGTTTCTCTATTGGAAAATCAACATTGTTAAAATAGCCACCTATCCACAGTACTTTACAGATGCAATGCAATTCCCATCAAAATTCCCAGGGCATTTTTCAAGAACATAAAGAAAATTCTTGTGGAACCATGAAACTCCCAGATCAGTCAAAGGAATCCCCCCCCCAAAAAACAGAAGAAGAAGAAGGAGAAGAAGATGGGAGGCATTGCATTTCCAGGCTTTAATCTTAACTACAAAGCCATACTAATTAAAACCTGATGATACTGGAACAAAGTTTTCAGATCAATGGAATAGAATTAAGAGCTCATAGATAAATCCTCAGATGCATGGACAGTTAATTTACAACAAAGTGGCTAGGTACATGCAATGAAGCAGGAGAAACTCTTGAACAAACTGTGCCAGAATAGCTGGCCAGTTACATGTAGAAAAATTAAATTAAATTCCCTGTCTCACACCGCACACAAAAGTTAATTCAAAATCGATTAAACACTTTGATATCAAACCTCTTTTTATAAAATATAGAGGAAAACACAGGTGAAAAACTCAAAGATTCTGACCTCAGAGGAGTCTTCACTAACATTACCCCATTGTCAAAAGCCACAAAAGCAGAAATAAACTAGAAAATTTATTGTGCTATAAAAGAAATGAGGCCTAAAATTAAAAGATACCACTTATTCAGAGAAAATATTCATATATCATACATCAGAGAATTAATAGTCAAGATAAGCAAAGTCCTCTTAAAGCACAATAGCAAAACCCTCCCCAAAATTTGGGAGAGAAGATGAATGCATGTCCTCAACATGACATAAAGATCACCAACAAGCATGTGAAAAATGTCAGCAATTACTGATTATCAGGGAAACGCATCTCAAAACAATAATGATGTATCACCTCATATTGGCAAGACTAATCTATATTAAAATTTCAAGAAACATTAAGTGCTGGTGGTTATATGGGGGAAAAGGAACTCTCATTCACTACTGATGAGATCTCTTGGTTCAGGCTCTCTAGAAAATGGTTGGCAATCAGTCTAAACATTAAGAACAGTTTCATATTACCCTGAAGTTTCACTACTGGATATCTACCCCAAACACACATACACACACACACACATACACACACACAATCTGAAAGACATATGCACACCTATGTTCATCACAGCATTGTTCACAATTGCCCAACAACAGATGAGTGAATAAATAAATTATGATTTACATACAATTGAATGGTACTCAGCTATAAGAAAATATAAAATATTGCAGTTTGCTGCAAAATTGCAAGAAATTAAAGGAAGTCATTCTAAAGGAGGCAAGTTGGAAAGAAAAAAGACAAGTACCAGAGGACTTCAACCACATGTGTAGTATTAAAATGAAAAACAAGGATCAGACAATCCCCAATGGAAACAAACCCTGTGTAACACCAACAGAACTGTGATTTGAAGGTGCTACCAGGGGTAGAAAGGAAGGCTCATAGAACAGTAGTGGAGAGATCTTGGCGCTTTGGTAGTGGGTATGGTAAAATGGTGCTACCAGGATAAAATAATAATATCAGTACTGCAGTTAAGGCCTAACATGCTGCAGACCACTCTCCTCAAGCCCCACCACCAAAGGTCAGTCTTGAGCCCAGAGTCCTGCTTGGTATGGCCCAATTAAAATAATAATAATAGCAATAATAATAACAACAACAAAAACAATGGAACTACCTTAAAATAATAATTACAAGAAGCAAGAAGGACAGAGAATTTTCAGATTGCTAAAGTGATGCTGTGGGAATCAGTCAGGACAAAAGCAGTGAGTGATCTAAGAGTCTAGTTATCAGAGGGCATTTATTTTATGTTCCATGTGAGAGTCAGTTGATTCTGGACATCACCCAGACTCCCAACCACAGCTTTTGTTTGTTTGGGTGTTTGTTTGTTTCTTAAACCTCCCCCACAACCATAGATTTTGCACAATAGAAAATTGTCTCATGAGTATCTCAGACTTCAACATGATACAAAGTGAGCTTTGGGAACCCCAGTTTATTTGTCATGAACTTGTACATCAACCAAGAAAGAGGCATTCTTCTGAGTATTTACAGACAGGCACCCTTGGCCAGGAAACTTTGCATAGAACAGCAAGTTCTTTCAGTGGCTATACAAGCCTCACTGGTCACAGAAACAGGCACCAAAGTGAATGAGCCCATGCAATTAACAGAAAGATTCAGAGAGAGTTGAGGCCACACAATTAACAGAAAGGTTCCTTTTCTTCCAATGAAAACTCGCCTATAAAAATATTGTAGGTCAACATATAGGCCTACAAAGCTATTCTTCTCTTAGCATTTTCAGAAAAGAATTTGAAACAAAAAAATAGACACTTCTTGTGGATACAGGAAGTATGAGGGTAGTAAGTTAATAAATTGTCTTTAAATTTTTTTTATTAAACCACCAGGTGATGCACAGTTACAAAGTTGTTCATAATTGGGTTTTAGTCATATAATGTTCAACAATGGTCCCTCCACCCGTGCACATTTCCTACCACCAATGACCCCAGCTTCCTTCCCTCCCCGCCCCCCGGCCTACCAGTCTGACTCAATGGCAGGCATTTTTCTTCTTTCTTTCTTTCTCTCCCTCTTCCTCCCTCCCCCCACTCTCTTTCTCCTTCTCTTTCTCCCTCTTTCTCTTTCTTTTTGAGAACTATGGCTTGCAATACAGGTACTGAGAGGTGACATATTCATTCTGTTACCTACTTTCAGCACTTAGTTCTAATCCAAAGTGGTCATTTCCAACTATCATTGTTATGGTGGTTCCTTCTCTATCTCAACATCCTTCTTCCTCTAGTACTTATGACAAGCTTCCAACTGTGAACCAATCCTCCTGGCCCTTGTTTCTACTGTCCTTGGGTATTAGTCTCATAGTATGATTTTTTTATATCCCACAAATTAGTGCAATCATTATTTTTCCATTCCTCTCCTTCTGAATTATTTCACTTAGTATGATACGTTCCATGTCCATCCATTTATAAGCGAATTTCATGATTTTATTTTTCCTGGAGGCTCTGTAGTATTCCATTGCATAGATGCACCATAGTTTCATTATCCAGTCATCTGTTCTCAGACACTTGGGTTGTTTCCAGATTCTGGCTATTTTGAATAGTGCTGCAATAAACATAGAAGTCCAGATGTTTTCTCCACACTGTGTTTTGGGGCTTTCAGGGCATCTCCCCATTAGTGGTATTTCCAGGTCGTATGGAAGAGACCCATTAGTCTTTTCCATAGTCTCATTGTTAGTGGGAATTTCAACTAGTCCAGTCGTTTTGGAACACAATATGGATATTCCTCAAAAAACTAGAAATTGATCTTCCATACAATAATATTTTTTAATGAAGAGAAGATCTTAGAAACACTCATCTTTGTAGTTTAGAGTCCTAAGTGAGCCAATGATCACACTTGCACTACTAAGATGGGACAGTTTTACTTGAACACGACTAAATTCATATGAGTTATGTTTTTTAAAATGCTAAGAACATTTTATGGAAAGATGTCACCTCAAATAATTGGGCAATTGCAAATACTCTATTTTTAAGCTGTAAGGGAGAAAATGTTCTATCAAATCCAAGGACCAGAATCTCTTCCTATAAATCATAAAGTCTGGCAATGAATGGACTCAAAATCTTTACCTGAAAGGGAAGGTCATTAACCAGTGACTGACTGGGGGGGGAAAAAAAAGAAAAAGTGACTCCAGGATGTGTCTCTGGAGCACATGCCCTGGATTTGGTCCTGCTGCATCAAATCTCCCACCACCAACACCACAGGATGATGGGCCCTACCACAATAAAGAAATATATACCTATTTCCCCAAGATAAAGCGCACTAAGCGCGCACAGTGCACGTGTGTGTGTGTATACACATATATATACATATATATAATATCAAGAAGAGTTAGATGTTTTTATTGTCTCTGAAAGCTCAGGAAGAGATAAGATATTCTCTGCAGTTTACTTGAACAAATGACTTCTATTAGCATAATGACTTCTTAAACATCATGTTTAAATCCTGTGTTAAAGAGAGCAAGTCGGCTTCCTTCAAACTTTTCCTGAGCCGCACTGGGGCTCTGTTGCTACTGTTTAACCAAATCCAGAAGCTGTGTAATTGGTCTGCAGGGATGATAAACCATGCACAGCAATTAACTTGGTTGGTAAAGCTGACAGACCTAAAGTGCTACTGTCTCTTTGCACTCTAAAAAAAGGAATGTGAAAAAAGAAAGTAGTCTTTTGCTCATAATTCTCTTCTGTGTATGATTTTTAAAAATATGTTCTTAATAGTCTTTCTTCAAACTTCCGCCTTATTCTCTTAAATTAATCAATTGAATTGAAGCCAACAGCAAGCGTGGGAGATACACTACAACCTGCAGAACATAAGTTGTCCCAGGAAGGGAATTTTTCTTTCTATGATGGGGTCTTCCATTAATACATCTTTCTTGACGTATATACTGACAACACCTATGACATTATTATGGCCAAACTTAACTCTTCTATAAAATAAAGTCCAAAGTTTCCATCTCACCATCAGATGTGTCACAAGATGTGTGACAACATGCAATCTGCAATAACCAGCAAAGTGCTGAAAGCCCCAAAGGACAGGAGTTGTATTACATGGCATTGAGTTTGGGATTTGAAAGCTATTTTCTAATTATTTGTTGTTGGTCTCGGGAGTGTATGTTTCCTGTGCTTCTTCCTTTTTACCTCGAATGTAATTTTGCTTGAGTGGTGCCCATGTGAGAATAAGAGCACCATGGGAAAGTGTGTGTGCAGCTTTCATTGTAATTTGATCAATATCAGTAAATGGTTTTTCTGAAAACTGCTCATATAAAAATAAACAACTAGTTAGTAGGTGCTTGTCCAATGTTCGGAGAAGTGAAAAATCTAGGCACAGGGGAAAATGGATTGACAATTTTTAAAATGCACTGATAACAATTTTCCCCCCAGAAATGCTCTTTCTAGATCCCTCTGTCTACTATACTAAACATCAGAGTGGGGGAAAAAATGACAGTGCATTGATTATCATCAATGATTAAATAAACACAAAAATTTAGATTCTTGATGTTGAAAAATCAAGTAAAAACAAAGCTGGATTATACAGGGGTTACTATTAGCAGAATCATCCAATATGTAATGGCACATTGGTCATTGATAGTAGTTCTGGATGGTTACCATGTGCACAAAATGTTATTGTGCTCACAGACATTATTCAGCCTAATTGGGGTCTTCCTTGGATTTGGCAGCAGCTTCCTCACTCTCCTCCCCATGCCAAACTCAATTCAGATCCCTAGCTTTGCAGCAAGAGAAATTTTCAAAATAAAAATGTTATCATGTTATTTCCACCTTTTAGAATTTAGCAATGGTTTCCCAAGTGAATGAAGAATCCAGTTAAAAATCCTGCAAACCATAATGCCAAGAGAGAGAGAGAGAGAAAGAGAGCGAGAAAGAGAGAGAGAGAGAGAGAGAGAGAGAGAGAGAGAGAGAGAGAGAGAGAGAGAAAAGAGGTGCCTGCCATAGAGGCAGGTGGGGTTGAGGGGTGACTTGGTTGGGGCATGGGAGGGAAATGGGGGACATTGGTGCTAGGAAATCAAACATTGATGGAGGGATGGGTGTTGGAAAATTGTGTGACTGAAATCAATCATGAGCAGTCCTATCAATGATGATTAAATAAAATTTAAAAATCCTAATATGATTCATCAGGACTTACTGGACTTGAACTCCCCCCGCCCACTCTCTTCCTGAGGCAGAGTAGTGTCCACTGCGCCACTCTGCCCTTCTGTATCTCCTGGGGTAAAGACTATTTATCTCTCAAGTTTCAATTTAAACATCAATTTCTTAGTGCAGCAGTCCCTGACCCTCTTGACTAGGTTTTTTTCCCCTGCATTACCATAGCATTGCTCCAAAGGCCTCATCACACTTGTAATTACTTGTTTAATGTCTGTAACTTCCTCAGAGAAGCTCTCCCTAATCCTCTTGACAAGGGGAAGTATCCGTATTAAACACTCTCACAGGTCATCGTCCTTCTCCTTAGCATGCATCACAGTTCAACAATTATTTGTGGAGTTGAATCAAAATATAGCCCTAATCCTCAAGAAACTTTGAGGTTTGGCTCTGGTCGTACCTATATACTCCCAGCTAATTCTTTCTTGTTTTTTTAAGTCTCAGTTCACCTGTCAGTAACTCCAGGCAGCTGTGCTAATCAAACTTTATACCTCTCCCCGGCTCCAGTAGATCCCTGTACTCAGCACTCACATAATTCCTATCACTGCACTTCCTAGAAGGTATTACGGTTATCTACTTCTAGTCTCTCTTATTAGACTGTAGTTTCCTTGAGATTAGGATTGATACCTTCTTCATGTTTTATATTCCAAGGGTACAAACACCAATACACACACGCACCCAATGAATATTTATTGAATGGATCGATGAGTACATGTAAAAGAATAGAACTCCGATGGACTCTTGCTTCCAAGTCATGTACATGTTCTAATAAAGAATGAGGCACGTCTCAGAGGCATACCTGTATGAACTGAAAACTCGGCCCTCTTGGATACCTCTCTCACTTTGACACCCCAGGGCTTAACATTTTATTGATTATATATAATATATACTGTGTGCCAGATGGGATAATGGTCACCAGAGATATTCATATGCTATGAAGGATGAAGGAACTTTTCCAGAGCACGAAGGTGGCTTCTTGGTGGACTCAGGGAAGATTTATCTAAGGTAACACCTATGCTGACAAAAGAAGATGCTTTAAAAGGGTACACTTGAGAGGTGAGCAGCTAGGTCAGGCGCCCTGGGATAAACTGCTGCACCTGGCCAGTTGGTCTAACAGTGCCGACATTTGGGCTCTTTCCTGCAGTCCATTTATGCATCACTGACATTGCAGTCCATTTATGCATCACTGACATTTTGGGGAGAAACCTTGGGACTGACCTAGTTGCCAGACCCTTTCAGGAGCTGATTTGGGCAGACACTGACTAGTTTTCTGCTCTGAAATAAGTGCTTACATCTCTTTGGGCAGAGGGGAGATTGGGGGTGGGGGGAATGAGGCCACCAGCAAGAAGAGAGGCAGGGGAACTGCTTCCTGTTACCAGCTTCCAAAGACCATTTGCCTCTGAATGCATTGATGTGCAGAGAAAAGGGGACTTTTCCGGTGTGATAAGGAACACTTAGTTGGGAGCATCATCCTGAATTATCTAAGCAGGCCCAGTGGAAACACAAGAATCCCTATTTTAAAAAGGCAAGAGTGTCAGTCACAGAAACAAACAAATAAAATATTGAGTTTTTCTTTTCCTTTTTTTTTTTTTTACTTTTTGGTCACAACCAACGATGTTCGGGGGCGGGGTGGGAGGTACTCCTGGCTCTGCACTCAGCAATTACTCCTGGCAGTGCTTGAGGGACCATATGGGATGCTGAGGATCAAACCCAGGCCGACCTTGTGAAAGGCAAATGTCCTACCTGCTGTACTATTACTCCAGCCCCAATATTGAGTTTTTCTACTGCTGACTTTGACAACAGAAGGGGCTAAGGGCCAAGGAAACCATGTGATCTCAATAAACTTAGAATGACAAGCAAATAAAATTTTCCCTGGTAGCTTTCAGAAATAACAAGGCCTTCTTATCACTGTTAGACTTCTGACCCATAGCCTGGGAGTTTGTGTGGTCTTAGCCTGTAAAGTTGCCACTCAGCAGTAAAACATTCATTGTGTTTGTGGGGGGTGGGGAGTGCGCGTGAGTGTGTGTATGTGTGTGTGCATGTGTGTGTGTGTGTGTGCGTGTGAGAGAGAGAGAGAGAGAGAGAGAGAGAGAACATGAGTGTACTGTACTTGAAGTCTTTTGGTTTCATTGTCTTTCATTTCTTAAGATTCTAGAGAAACAGAGAGACTACAAACAACCCACAAATTATCACATTTACAACCTGGTAGTAGCAAGGGAGAAAAACAAGGACAGTTGAGGTTTATCACCCGTGTCTGTCAAGCTGAAAAGGGACCACAAATACTTTCACACACACAAATACCACATACATGTGGTCAGCCTCAGGCAAGGTAAATAAACGCCTCAACCTCAGGACTAACTCTCTGGCTCTACTGTAGGCCTCTTGAGAACAATATCACGTAACTCTCAGAACTTATACTATACTCATTTATAATATTCTACATATTATTAAGAATTAAGGTAGTCTCATGGCATTCCAAGCAAATTATTAAAGGTGTAACAATCTACAACTGTATACACATTCCCTGAGTATTATTTTACCCAATAACCTAATCAAATATTAACAGATGATAAAGTGCTCTCTGTATATATGCCAGAGAAAATGTTTAATATAAAATATTGAAGACTATTTTTACTATAGGTGTTGTCTGAGATTTTAAAAGTTAGTGAATTAGGAAGAAAAGAAAAGGGAAAATGAACAGTACTTATAAGCTTCAGATCAGGGATTCCAAACAGATGGTTATTCCCCAACCCCCCACTATACACACACACACACACACACACACACACACCTCCCCGCCTATATATTCGGATTCTCTAGGTAAATTTTGTTCTCTCTTTTAATCCATAGTTCTAGTTGCAGAGAATATTTGTAGAATTAAGTTAGAGATGTAAACTGAAATTAACTTCTGAAATCTTAACTGGTTTAGTTGGAGGAGAGGGGAGTCGTTCAAGGGTGGATTTCCCATGAAGAGCTCAGGTGGCCTACATGTCACTCCTGGTGACTTTTGGTGACTCCAATGGGTCAGTGCAAGGGTGTAATAATCCAGTGCACTGCAGGCTCAATAGTACCCTGGGACCTTCCAACACCCAGCTATGCTGGTGACTGTGAGGTACCAGCCATCAAATCAGAGTCAGAGGAAGCAGGCAAGGCATGTCTCCTTCCTGCTGGACTATCTCCCAGACCCTGTCACCTCCATTCCTCCCCTCGGTATAGATTATTTCCACCCTCTGGTTATGGGGATGGACTTACACATGGCCAGCCACTTGAAGAAAGGAGCTCAAGAGCCACATATACACAGAGCCAGTGGGGAAGGACACTGCTGACCACGTAGAGTTTCCCATGGGAGTTACCTGTGGAAATAGAAAGCACAGCCAGGTCTGTGGGAAGTGGATTCCTGGTTGAGAGGAAAACCCCACAGGAGGATGAGTCTCGATTGTTGGAATTGCAATGATGAGTCAGCAACTGAGTTCACTGTGCAGAAACTTATGGTCCTCCTTAACAGAAACCTCTGATTCGGTCCCTCAAGTCTTGGTTTCCGATATCAAAGCAGAGGGCTAGAGCCATAGAATGCGGGTAGGGCAGGTAGGGCTTCTGCCTTGCACGCAGCCAACCCAAGTTCAATCCCTGGTATCCCATTATAGTCCCCTGAGTAGTCAGGGGTAATTATTTTCCTTTTTTTTCTTTTTTGGTCATATCCAGCAATACATAGGGGTCACTCCTGGCTCTGAGCTCAGGATTACTTCTGGAGGTACTTGGGGGACCATATGGGATGCCGGGGATTGAACCCAGGTTGACCACATGCAAGGCAAATGCCCTACCTGCTAAACTATTTCACTGGCCCCAGGAGTGATTTCTGAGTGCAGAGCCAGTCGTAACTCCTGAACACCACTTGACGTGGCCCAATATGCAAATAAATATATAAAATGTTTTTAAAAAGATATCAAAGCATCAGCCAGTGTTGGGTATTAACTTGGGTATTAACTAACTTAAACCCAACTAGGCCTTACTCACACCACCTCACCCATGCTCAATGCCCAACTGTTCAGGAAGGGCTTATCCAACTCCTAATATCAAACATGGGCTGGAGCGATAGCATAGCCGGTGGGGCATTTGCCTTGCATTTGGCCGATCCGGGTTCGATTCCTCCGCTCCTCTCGGAGAGCCTGGAAAGCTACGGACAGTATCCCA
Source organism: Sorex fumeus (assembly GCF_029834395.1). Lineage (NCBI taxonomy): Eukaryota > Metazoa > Chordata > Mammalia > Eulipotyphla > Soricidae > Sorex > Sorex fumeus. The sequence goes on from NW_026606081.1 coordinate 43,577,217, forward strand.
CCCACACATCAGAGCCTAGCAAGCTACCTGTGGCGTATTTGATATACCAAAAACAGTAACAACAAATCTCACAATGGAGATGCTACTGGAGCTCACTGGAACAAATCGATGAACAATGGGAGGACAGTGTTGCAGTATAATATCAAACATGGGCACAGGATTCAGGATGAATTCACCACAGACCTGATCTACAGAGATCAATGGAAAAATGAGGCATCATCCAGTTGAGCCAATGCAAGCTTAGAAGTTTTTTTAATGGGCCTTTTAGGAACAAGGATTTGCTCTATTCTCAGACACCTGCTGGCAATAGGAATAATGTTATGCTGGGCCAGGTAGCTAGAACACGACCAACCTGGGTCCAATTCCTGCCACCACATATGCTCCCCTGAGCACTACTAGGTGTTTCCAGAAGTATGCCCTGAGCACTGTCAGATCTGGTCCCAAAACAAATAAAACAATAACAACAAAGAAATAATGTAGGGGGTATGATGCCACCAGCAGGTCAATCTGTACCTGTGAGGCAAGTGCATCAGCAGCCTCATGGCGCCTTCAGACTTCCAGATACCCCAAAATTCTGCTGTGCCTTTGGCCAGACCCCAAAAACTTGGAGCAAAGTTTACCAAGAAAGTAAACGGCCAAAAGTTAGGTATGTAGGAAACAGACCCACAAACCACCTCCAGCTCAGCTATATAATTGGAGGCAAGGCCTCTTTGGTTCCTGATTGAACTGCTTAATGGCTATGATCCCAGAGATTCAGAAACGAATCTTGGAACCCAGCAACTTTAGGTAGAAATGCATTCTGTCTCTGCAGTAGGCTACCGGTGCTGGGCCAACCCAGGTGGGAATAGGTTCGTGCATTGGCCTGTTCCCCCTGCCGGCCCAGTGGCCGCCATCCTTCTGAGGCCACTGGATAGTCACATTTGGGCCCCCAGTGACGAGACACGCAGGGCCTCACGGGATGGGGGTGGAGCCGGGATTGTCCTCCCCACCCCAATGAGACCCCAAGTCATCGCCCACAAATGGCTTCTCTGGCTCCTGATCACAGTACGTTACTGTCACCGGGTCACCCCAAGGAGGAAAGGATGTTGTCCCTCCACCTGCTCCCTCTTGGCGGCTAGGTGGCCATCATCTTCCAGAGGCCATTGGACAGTCAGGCTTGGGCCCGCAGTGACGAAACTTGTTGGGCCTCATGGGAGGTGCGGGGGGAGTCAGGCCTCTCCTCCACACCCCAACAAGACCCCAAGTCATCGCCCATGAATGGCCTCTCTGGCTCCTCATCAAGCTGCTCAACGGCCTTGATCCCAGAGACTCAGAAACAAATCTCGAAACCCAGCGGCTTTTGGCAGAAATGTGTCTGGACCCCGCAGTGGGTTACTGTCGCCGGGCCACCCCAGGGGGGAAAGGGAAAGACTCAGGAGCAGATCTCGAAACCCAGTGGCTTTTGGCAGAAATCCCTCCAGATTTAAGTGTTAAAATTTTGGAATTTCAAAACCACATGGCCCTACTGCAGCCACGCGACATCATATGTTATTCATAACCAGCAATTCATAACCAACATAAATTGTCTATTGTTGCCTTTTCAGCAGATCTGAGTGTTGGGGTAAAATTTCAAATAATAATGGTGGGTCTGGTGTCGAAATATTGAATGTGATCAAAGTAGAGAAAAAGTAATGTGGAAATCATCTGCTCCACAGGTAGGGGGAGGGTGTGGGATGGGGGTATACTGGGGTTTTTGGTGGTGGAGAATGGGCACTGGTGAAGGTACAGGTGTTTCAATTGTATGACCGAGACTTAGACCCAAAAGCTTTGTAACTGCTTTCATGGTGATTCAATAAATAAAATTATAAAAAATGAAAAAAAAGTAAGGTGGAGTTCAGGCACAATTCAATCAGCTAATCAGTGGCTGAATAAATAGCAGTACTCCTACCAAAAAAAAAAAAAAGAAATAATGTAAGACTAGAACTCTTAGCACCGTCATGTACACCTATGAATGAAGTCCTCCATGGGAAATCAGAGCCTAGAAATAGAAAGCATCTACGTACACCACCAAGCTTATATCCAACCATACCTCATCCCACTCTTCATCTTATCATTCTAAGCCTCTGAAACATAGTTTTCCATTTTCAGTGAAGCTGATTTGAATTCTGTAGCTTTCAGCGTCGGTACTGATCACTACCCAAACTAAGCCCAGTTTATGCTTGTCCTTACAATGAAACTAACTGGTTCTGGTAAAGACCACTCAGTATGACAATGGCAGAAATACTTTAGAACTTGGTATTTTCCTCATGGCAACCTAAATTATGGCCCCTTTCAAATACCAATAAATTTTTCATTTCTTTCTGTGACATTTCTTTTATACAAGATGAATCTGCATTTTCACTACAATCCCTAGCACCATAGGTGATTCCCCTGAGCACTATCAGAAGTGGATCATGAGTACGGAGCCAAGAGTAAGGCCTGATCACCTTTGGCTATGCCCCCAACCAAAAAGAATAATAATAATTATAAACAATAATATAAGTAAAAAAGGGGTTGGGGGGAGTTCAGCGAGCTGGAATAAAGTACTAACATAAGCTCACTTACAAAACTAAAACTGAACTGAGTAATTTTCCTTACTCTAGATTGAGGCCCCAAGGTTTTATTTTGTTTGTTTGTTTTTGTTTTTTGGGTCACAGCCAGTGATGCACAGGGGCAACTTCTGGATTTGCACTCAGGAATTACTACTGGCAGGGCTAAGGGGACCAGATGGGATGCTGGAAATCAAATCCCCCTTGGTTGTGTGCAAGGCAAACACCCTACCCTCTGTACTATGGCTCCAGCTCTGAGGCCTTATGTTTGGTGCCCAACACCGCATGACCCATGAAGCAATGATGCAAACCTGGTGATCTCCTGTACCACTGGGCCAAAGCAGAACTATTCACCATGGCCTAAGCATACAACTGTCAGGACCACACCGCCACCACTGCCAGGAGCAAGCCCAGGGCCCTCAACACAACTGTAAAGGCCAGACTTCACCTCCTAAAAACACACACATACTTTATGCAAAATGAAAAAGAAATGAAGGAAAATCCAGAGTGTGGCGGGAATCTCTTTCAGAAATCATGAATTGGTGTCTTAAGTAATGTCTCAGTTCACTTAAAATTTAAATAAATATCAAAAACCTTCTCCAGCCACCCAATCTCCATAATATGAAATTTAAGAAACAACAACAACAAAAATCTTCTACACTGAGCAAGCCACTGGCCCTTCTCATTAATAAAGAAGGGTGGAAAGAATCAGGGTGTTGATTACTAAGCAGTCCATAAGTCTGAAACACACCTCAATCAAACAGTAGGATTTGTTTCCCTAACTTTTAGTATTTTCTCAAAGAAAATATTAGAGGGATTACCAACAACATTTTCACCCTCTGATATTTTCATCCAGGTAAAAGACGAAACTCTCAGCCACTCTGCAGTCATTTGAAGGAGCGAGGCTGCTCTTAACATTTACACTTGCTTGATGAGAAAATGTTGAAATACTCACAAGTACACTTATTAAGCAAAAGAAATGGCAGAGCACACTGGCAGTCTCCAAATGCTGACAAAGGGGCACAGACAGAGGGAAGGGAGGTGAACGCATTCAAAATACCAAGTCCCACCAAAACACAGAATAAAGCTGGCTTTCTCAGGTGCCCTTCTCGGAGGCTCATGAACGTTTGTTTATCACAAATATATTTCAGAGATTCAGAAGGAAAGCATGCTGTCGAGAAGCAATTGAGATTAATTTTCATTTGGCGTCACATTATCCTTTATCCTGGAGATAAGGAACCTCAGGGCATGAATTAGTCATTCCTGACGATTCGCCTCTGGTGACTACAGGCAGAGTCAGTAAATTATGTAATGCATTTATCTGCTAATTTAGTCGTTTACTTGATGGATGTGAGAGAATTTCAGAGGAAGGTTATAAAGGTACACACTTATAACTTTGCAATGTACCAGAGGATCTGTAACGAACACAGCACATAAAACTTTTTAAATACATTTAAGGTATCAGAAGACTAATTCATTACTAGCACTATAAAAGAGCAGGGAGCAGGAGAGAGAAGCGTCATTTCTGAGCACTGTGTATTGGAGCAGGGAACAGACTTAAAGTATCCAAAGAGGTAGAGTAAAGGGAGATGACTTGGCAGTTGTCAGGATTTGCTTCTCTCTGGCCTGTAACATCATTGCTTCATGCATTTCACTCCCAGAAGGTGGAGGTTAAATGGGCAGAGAGGGAAACAATGTGATGGTACAGAATTTTTCGCTGGAAACTTAAAGTTCATTTAACAGCAACGAGTCTTTGAACAGTTTACCATTTTTTTCTTTAGAGTTTCATAAACAATGAAAGCTTTTTCACTTCTTCTTTGAGTAAAACTGTTAGTCTTCCAAAAAGCATTCAGTAGGCATGTTTTTACCAAAAAAAATGCTATTTTCATAAACTTTATGCTAAGTATTCATAAAAATGTCCAAAGTGAAAATACTTCTCTATGTGAGGGCTAATGAGTTTGTTTTTGTTACAGGGCTGATGGGAAGGTTCTGTTTATTGCTTAGATCACCCCTTTTTATTAAAACACATTCTGTCAATTGTTCTGAAAGCAGTTTCACTTTACATTTTTGATATGGATAAGATTTACCCAGTGACAAATCTGTGCCAATATTTCCCTTGGATTAACTCTTACGTTTTTTTCTGCAGAAAAGCTTTTGTCAATCTGGACTCAGCGCCAAGAGTTGTTCTGTCTTTAAATGTCAAACAGTGTAACACTGGTACAAAGGAATGGCTCCCACCCGGCTTGATTATGTGCAAGCTGCAAGAAAATGCATATGCTGTGTCTATAGCGCCACAAACACGAAGCAGGGGCTTCCTCTGCATAAGCATCTGTGCACTGCTTTATCTTTGAGATTCAGAATACAGGTCATAAGCCAAGATCTTGTTTCTTATGGTCTCCTGACCTAGGAGGGAATCCATGAGTGCAGAACTGGGAGCACAGCTGGTCCTGGCCTAAAAGCCCACTCCCGGCCCTTGCCCCTCCAAAAAAAAAACCCAACCAAAAAAAAGAAGATAGCCAAAATAAAATATCTTTTTAAATCAAAAATAGGTCATGAGAACACGAGGTTAATTACATGCAATATGAAGATATTTCCTTACCACTAATGAATTTGAAATGACAGTTGTGGTGGCAGAAATAAATGCAGCTTGTTTATATTTATTTATCTTTTTGTTTTTAGGAAATAATCTACTCCTAGGCCACAATGAACAGTTAGATGACAACATCAACTACTGAGATTCTAAATGAAGAAAATATACAGTGACTAAATGGAAGGCAACATTGAAGGATCACCAGATAGACAATTTTTCTATACATTTGGCCAGTGGAAAAAGATGCAAAAAAAAAAATTCTGTGTGTGTGTGTGTGTGTGTGTGTGTGTGTGTGTGTGTGCTAAGAATGGGAAAGAGATATTGGCACCTGTTGTTACCACCATCAAATGGGTAATATCCATGAATGAATCGCTCAGTCATAGCCCCACACATGCTATCCATCAACCGCAAGGGCAAAAGGTCTTATTTTCCCATCTACGTCCACCTCTAGTAACATCATAAGGCTGTTGCTTGAAATTCTCCTGGAATTTAAAGTCTGCCTCCCTGCCCTATGCATTTCAGATTACAATACCAGCTTCTAATTTTGCTAAGAGTTGACTGGCCTACCTATTTCTGCCTATCTCTCCTTTCCCCTCCCCGTCCCACTCTCCCCCTCCCACGCTACCCTCTCTCCTCTCTTCAACTCCTTTCTCCCCCGGCCCACTCCCTTTCCTTCTTCCTTCCTATTTTCTCTCTCCCTCTTTCTGTCTCTTTCTTCCTCCACCCTTTGTGACATCTCCATCCAACAAAAATAAATCAATCAATAAATAAGTAAATAAATAAAAATAAACTGAAAGACTAAACTAAAATTCCTTTCCATTGTAGAAGCATGAAGTTCAAGATCAAGATTCTGATACTTTGCATGTTAAGTGAAATGAGTCAGAAAGAGAGGGATAGACATAGAAAGATTGCATTCATCTGGGGAACATAAAGTAACAAACTAGGAGACTAACACCCAAGAATAGCCGAGATTAGTACCAGGAATTTTGCTCCATGGCTTGGAGGTCAGTCACACATGCTAGGGGAAAAGGCAGCTCAGATAGAGAAGGGAACACCAAATAAAGGGTGTTGGGAGGATCCTCCCAGGATGGGAGAAGCATGCTGAAAGTAGACTATAGACCAAACATGATTGCTACTCAGTGCCTCTTTTGCAAACCACAGCACCCAAAAGGAGAGAGAGAACAAAGGGGAATGCCGGGATACTGGGATCCGTGGTGGTGGGAAATGGGCAATGGTGGAGGGATGGGTATTTGATCATTGTATAATTGAAACTCAAGCACAAAATTTGTAAGTCTACAACTGTACCTCATGGTGTCTCACTAATAAAAATTAAAAAAAAAAAGATTCTGATACTTTGCTTCCAGTGAGTCTCTCCCTGACTCACTGATGGCACCTACTTTTTATATCCTCACATAAAAATAGAGAGGAAGAGAAAAAAAAACATTTTGATGGTTTCTCTCTTTAAAGCACCAACCCTGTCACGTTTCCTGTCCTGAGGACCTCATCTAAGCCTCTTTGCCCGTCAGAGGTCCCACCTCCAAACACCATCACACTGAGAGTTAAGAAGCCTGAATTGAAGGTGGAAAACAATTCATCCACAGGGTTATCTACCTGTACTCGACTATCTACAGATAGACATCCTATTGACACATGACTCTGGAGAATATTGACGAATATATCTTGTCATTCGCAGAATCTGAACTGCAAAATGCCAGCCACCGACCAAACCATATTTCTAGACCACTTCATTCTCTTACTGACATTTAAGACAGTTCTAATCCTTGGGCCACTTCATTTCTTGCGAATACTACCTGCATTATAGCTTCAGTTTCAGTTCAAGTGGTGCCTTTGTCCTGTCCTACCAAGTTATTCTTTCGTATACCGTGGGTCTTCAAGTCATTAGGGCCATTAATGGCTCTCATTTTGTCCTACAAACCAACACTTCTCTGGTCTTGCTAAATATGCCCATCTCTTTTGAGTCTATCTATTAATTCTTCTACATCACTGGACATCATGTTTGCTATGAACATCAAGAATATGTAGGAACTAATTTTACTAGAGAATGCATTTTACATGAAGGTCATGGATCCATTTTATTTCACTCAGCATCCCAGGTTCTAGCATAGTTTCTCCTAATCACTAAAAGCTTAATGAAACCTTATTGAACTGGATCGGACTGCAGCTGAAGAAAAATCCCACAGAAATTGATAATGACAGGTCATGACAAAATATGGGTTATTATCATCAGGGCAGAAATCAGGTGGAAAAGGGAGGCCCTGGTGTTGAGTGAATGCTAATACGCCCCCTCTTTTATCTCTGATAAGTGAAAGCAAAGCATCCTTCTGCCAAGAGGAATGGAAATGAGAAAATGGTGTACACTTCTTTTTATTCTATAAATTAAACAAAGGATAGTAGAACTTTCCTGAAGAATGAATCTTCTTGTACAGGAACCATCTCATATTCTTTAAAATGCATTTTTAAAGAATAACAATAACATAACAACTTGATTTCAGTTGAAAACATACTTGATAGCAAACAGCATACCTCAATTTTAGTTCTGATTCTGGCTAATTGGCTGTGTTTTCTAGAAGTCAGTTAATGGCAGTAAAAAAATTTGTGTCATTTATTTGTGAAGGAATTGAACTGGATTATTTCTAAGGTCTCCCTTGGCTCTAAATTCCTTTCCTAGTCTACAAGATTTAAATTTTTAAAGCCCTTATTTCTTACTAACTCTTTAAAAATGTAAAAATTGCCATGCAGCATTTTTCTGTGCCAAAAAAAAGTTTCTTTGTCAGCATTTCAGGATACTTAGATATAAACCTTTATACATACACTTTAAGATAAAAAATACTAATTTTCAATTCATTTTAAGGATTTCAATCTTCATAAAGCCCTATCTTATTATTTATTTAATGGTGGGACTAGTAATGGATAATATAAAATATATCTTTAGAGTTAGAATGCATGCTGTCTTGCTATTTTTTCTCTTAGATAGTGCTGGATTTTAGATTATTAAATATTTTAAACTAACATGATAGAAATTTAGCATAACATTTATTAATACCTCGTGTTTTTAGAATTACTTTAAGGTTATTTTGAGAGGGTGTAAGAGCTAATACAAGGGATAGTGCCCAGCCAGGAGTGATCTGAAATTTTCCCTTTTGTTTGTTTGTTTGTGACTAACACTCAGAGTTAAACAGTTTACTCCTGGCTCTGCACTCAGGCATAACTCCTGTCAGTACTCAAGGAACCATATGTGGTTTAGAGGCTCAAACCCAGGTCAGCAACATGCAAGGCAAACACCTTACCCACTGTATTGTCTCTCCAGTCCAGAAAAAAAATTATTTTGAAAATGAAATCTATTCATTCTATTTAATAGTCTTAAATAATGATGAATATTACCACCACCATTCATATGCAGTAAATTTTAGCACATCTTTTCTTTTCAAGTTTGTTGAACTGTATGCCACAAAAATTTTTCAGTACAAAAAACTATTTCTAATCCCTAATGATTAAGCTTTTGAAAGAAATATTTAAAGAAATCCTATTACTCAAGTATGCTGAGACTTCCATTTCAAGAGTCAGTAAAATACAGACTGAGTAGAAAATACCACACAAAGATAAGTTTGATTACCTTATTTCACTGTTGGCCTTCTTCTACCCTTGTGACAAATAATAGACTTGTAATATTTGAGATAGAGTAAGTTGTATCTCCTTAATAAGGTAAAGGTAAAGGTAAAGGCCCTCCCGTTGATCGTCGATTTGCTCGAGCAGGCCCAGAAATGTCTCCATTGGAGACTTTGTTGTTACTGTGTCTGGCATATCGAATACTCTCGGTAGCTTGCCGGGCTCTCCGAGAGGGGCGGAGGAATCGAACTCGGGTTGGCCATGTTGGCCGCTTGTAAGGCGAACGCCCTACCCGCTGTGCTATCGCTCCTTAATAAAGAAAGAAAATTGAGGAACAATGGTGAGACTTAAGGTAGAGGTGAAAACATGCAGAATTGTCACCGATGAAGACGTCCGGTGTTCCCAGGCAACAAAATACTGCTTGCATACCCCCTGTATTTATTCCTTTCTCCCTTCATCTTTACAAAGTCTTCCAGCAAACACTGAACAGTGATACCGTGAGAACTCTGTTAACGCTATCATTGCATGGAATGGTGAGAAAGGGGTTGTGCATTTCCATAGCCTCACCTCGACCAAGCCAGGGGGATACCAAAGCAGCAGAATTCATCTACCGGTTTCACTTCCCTCTCACCTTGCATAGAAATCTAACAGGAAGCAGAGAGGAGGAAGCTGACCTGACAGTGCCCCAGAGCAGGGCCAAGGGGAAAAGAGGAAGAATTCACCAGAAAAGGGAACCGAAGATCACCAGCACAGACCAGAACTTAAAGTCTGAATCCATCTGCTGGGCTCTGATGTTTGTAGAATATAAAGTAACAGAATGGGAGACTAACACCCAAGGATAGTAGAGATAAGGACCTGGAAGATTGCTCCACAGCTTGGAAGCCGGTCTCACATGCTGGGGGAAAAGGCAGCTCAAACAGAGAAGAAACCACTAAGTAAAGGATGTTTGGAGGGCCTGCTAGGGATGGGAGACGTGTGCTGAAAATAGACTATAGACAGAACATGATAGCCACTTAATACCTGTATTGCAAGTCACAACACCCAAAAGGAGAAAGAGAGAATAAAAGGAAATGTGCCTGCCACGGGACTGAGGTGGTGGAAGAGATACTGGGAACATTGGTGGCGGTGAATGGGCACTGGTGGAGGGATGCGTGCTTGATCATTGAATGACTGAATCGAATCGTAAGCACTAAAGTTTGTAAGTCTGTAACTGTACCTCATGATGATTCAGAAAGAAAGAAAGAAAGAAGGAAGGAAGGAAGGAAGGAAGGGAGGAAGGAAGGAAGGAAGGAAGGAAGGAAGGAAGGAGAGAGAGGGAGGGAGGGATGGAGGGAGGAAGGGAGGCAGAGAGGGAGGGAGAGAGAGAGAAAGAGAGAGAGTGAGAAAGAAAGAAAGAAAGAAAGAAAGAAAGAAAGAAAGAAAGAAAGAAAGAAAGAAAGAAAGAAAGAAAGAAAGACGTCCGGTGTTCCCAGGCAACAAAATACTGCTTGCATACCCCCTGTATTTATTCCTTTCTCCCTTCATCTTTACAAAGTCTTCCAGCAAACACTGAACAGTGATACCGTGAGAACTCTGTTAACGCTATCATTGCATGGAATGGTGAGAAAGGGGTTGTGCTACTCTCTCTTCCCCCACTTCTTTTCTCTGCCTCCCTGGGATAAAACATGCAGGTAGGAGGCCTACACTGTACCATTCAACCCATCCCGAGGCTCAGGTTGTTGCACTTTCAAAAGTAAAATGGATGAATTATTAATCAAAAGCAAAAAAACAAAACATGTAAAAGAGAAATATTCTTTAAGAAAGTATTAGTTAGGCGGCCAGAGAGATAGCAGAGGAGATAAGACACTGGTCTTACATGCAGTAAACTCCAGTTTAGTCCCACATATACCCACACCACATATATCCAACCTCTCCACAAGTAGGGGAAAGGGAGGGAGGAAGGAAGGAGGGAAGGAGGAAAGGAGGGAAGGAAACATTCATTAACAAACCATCATAGCTAAAACAAGAATAAGCAAAAACCCATGGAATCAAAAAAATGATTAAATAAGATCTTTAAATATTGACAGACAAAGTGCCCTTAGAGACCTACATGAATTGAAGGGCTGGAGCGATAGCACAGTGGTAGGGCGTTCGCCTTACAAGCGGCCAACATGGCCGACCCGAGTTCGATTCCTCCACCCCTCTCAGAGAGCCCGGCAAGCTACCGAGAGTATCTCGCCTGCACGGCAGAGCCAGGCAAGCTCCCCATGACGTATTCGATATGCCAAACACAGTAACAACCAATTGAATGACTATAATGGGAAATTCACACAGAGTAGCATGCAGTGAGGAAAAAAGATTACAAATATGGAAGTACAGCTGATAGTAAATAAAGGTGTGTTGTAAAGACATGGCATATATCTAATTAGTTTTTCTAAAGAAGAAATTAAAGAAAATGGTTAAGGCCCAAGAGATAGTAACCCAGAGTATTACAAATTCAAGAGAAAAACACAAGTCTTCATACTAACAGTGCTATAATAATAAAGTTAATAAACAACAATCAACTCTATTTCTATAAAACAGAAACAATTATAGAAAATATTAAAAATAAAATTGTATATACCATAAAAAGTTAGGTATCAATAAAGTTAATAAATATGAGACCACACGAAGATCTATACTGAACCGTTTCTGAGAGAAATTAATGCAGACCTAAATCAAGGCAGAACATACTATTTTATCAAGTTTCTATTGCCACAGTAGCTCTATATTATTTTTAAAAAGACAAGTTTAGTGGCTTAAGAGTCCAAGTATTTGTTTATCAGGGTTAATCCATTGATAGTTCTATTACTGAGGTTCTGCTAACTGTTGGTTCAGAAAATCTGGTTTTGCTCTAACTTTTGCTGTCACTAGCTCTGTTTGGCTTAAGGAAATTCTAAAGCAATGCAAAGGAAGCCAGAATAAGATGGAAATGCAAAAGGTTTCTTTTCAATTGTTTTCACTGTCTACCAATATCCCATTAAATGAAGCAAGTTTACATGACAGTAAACCATAAACCACCTCCTGATGAAAGAAAGTACAAAATCTGTGCAAAATGCACAGGAAATGTGTGTTCCAGAGAATGGTGAGGAAGTAGACCCTATCAGTACAATCACTCTCAGAGTCATGGGTGTGGACTAGAATATTCACTTTAAAAGGATGTGAATTTGCCTAAAACAAATCTTCAGATTTAAAAAACTCCCAACAGAAAACTCATTCTTAAGATTAAAAAATGTCCTCTGATTTCATGATTCATAAGTAAATGCAAAAGATCAAGAGTAGTCAATATAATCATGAAGCGTCAATATAAAGTTTGAGGTTTTAGGCTGTTAAACACCAGTGTTCTTCTAAGCCACAAGGATAGAAAAGCCCATCAGAGGTTAGAAGCAAATCTATTAAATAATAAAGGAAAAATTTTTTAAATGAACTGATGCTGGAGGAATACCTATATGAAAACCAGTGCCAGGTGCTTTGGCCTGGGGCAGGTGAAAATTTATTAGCAAACAGTAATAAATAAATAAATCAAACTGTTAAAATATAATAACCAATTCATTTAAGTGATAGACATATAATTGAAATTACAACTATGCATTCACAGTTTTATTCTTTTTTAATTTTTATTAGTGAAGCACCATGAGGTACAGTTGTAGGCTTACAAATTTTTGTGCTTGGGTTTCAGTTATACAATGATCGAGTACCCATCCCTCCACTAGTGCCCATTCTCCACCACCTCTGATCCCAGTATCCCTCCCATCCCCCATTCCACCACCCCACTCTGCAGGCAGGGCATTCCCTTTTGTTCTCTCTCTCCTTTTGTGTGCTGTGGTTTTCAAAAGAGGACATGCACAGTTTTAGCTACAAACCATAGTTTTGTAAGTTTTAATTGAATGGTTTTTAAATTTTAAATTTAAATTAGTTTAAATGACATCAGGTTTAAATTCATAAGATGAAGAAATATACATGAATCCCTACTAATATAAGCAAACAAGTGAGAGAAAGGTTATCTCTCCAAAAAATGAATGCATAAGAGAGGGAATGCTAAAGTTAAGAGGAAATTTTTGACAAAAAAATATCTTCCCTACTCTCATATTATCTCATATGTTAAACAGAGGAAATTAACTATTACTTTCTTTACAGTTTAAAAAACTAGAAGTTATCAGCTTAAGCAAGTGATCACTGTGAACATCCTGATAAAGAGATATATGGGCATTGTATACTCCCTGGTAAGAGGTACTGCAAGGGAAATCAGAATCATAGTATCCTAGTCCTTAATGAAAAAATTATCTAATCTTGGAAAACTTTAGCCTAACACAGAATTTAAGACATTTCCCAAAATCACTGACTAGACTCCCCAACATGCAATGACTAGACTCTCCAACATACAATGGTCACAGAAGACAAGGAAAGACCGAGTCACCATGTGACTGGGGTGACTCACTGGATGCAGTGTCCTGAGTGGGTGCAAAGAAAGGACTTCCATGGAAAAACTGGCAAAATTCCAGTAAAGTCTCAAATTGTATCAGATCAATGATAACATCTCAGTCAAAAATCCAAACACACAAAAAAATAGAGAGATGGGCAAATCTTTTAATTTCATGAGGATGGAATGCCCATTTATGCTTGCTACAATTAGATATCAAATATAGGTCATGCATAGGAAAAGTCAAAGGAGACCTATTAGTGCTGAATGAAAAAATCAAGACTCTGCATACTTCTTTGTTTGTTTTGGGGCCATACCCAGAGGGGCTCAAGTCTTACTCCTGATTCTGTGGTCGGTCAGGGTCCACTCCTGGTGGTGCTCAGGATACCAAATGAAGCACTAGGATTAAACTGGTACCAACTCACGGAAAGCAAGCACCTTACCCCATATACTATCACTCAGATGCCTCTATATACTTTTTAATTGGTAAGAATTCATCAAAATTTTTATCCACAAAAGATCAACATATACAATACCCTAAAAAGTTATTAAAATGAAATAGAAATAAATGTTATATTAACTATTATAATTGCTCCATCTAATATCCAGTAGATAGAAAAATAGCAAATCTTATAAAGTAAATTTCGATGCTATCCTATTGAAGATATGTGTCAAGTACAATAAATCTAGATTTACCATGTAGATACTATAGCTAGCATCTAGTGTCTGGTATTTAATATTCAGAATTCAGAGGTGTGCCAGAAATAAAATTTTGGGCTCAAAGCCTAAGTATCTACATGTTAAAACTAAGATATAACCACAGTTGAGACAAAAGTCAAACATAACTACCATAAACAAACTCCTAGGATACAAGAACAATTCGGAAATCTCATAAAAAATATGTCATTAGTTTTACTATTTAGAAGTTTTGCTTTCAAGCTTATTTTATTAATTTCATAATTCTGGAAATAGTATTTTCCATAATTTCAACTTTTAGGTTGTTTATGCAGTCACAACACAGAACATCTGCACCATTAAATGGACATTCAGTTTCAATTACATTTGCTTAATGAGAAAAACTCTTTAAGGGAAGTTAAATGTCTAAAAGTTCTTAATTTTCTTTCTGGAAATATTTGGATACTGTACTCTCATCAATTGTATGATCAAATTATGTAATCTCTAACATTCTCCCTTATATTACTCATATGTATAAATTATTGTTGGTTAAAATATATTAAATGTTATTTTTCAAGAAGTTAACATATTCATTCTGTTAATATTCTGATTTCACTTTCAAATTCTAGTATAACCAGCAAATAAAATTTCCTACATATTTTTTAATGCATGATTTTAATGGTAGGCATCATTAGCAAAGCAGTGTATGTTTTCAATAAAAAACATTTTACCTCAAAAGTACAGATTCTAACCACAGAAACAACATAAGAAGAATTTTCACTCCAAATAACATCTAGAATATTTATATATTATAAATTACCATTCAGACATTCACAAAAAAATTCAAAAAGCGTGTCTTATTTGCCTTACTGATGTTGTATCTGTTTAAATACAAAAGCAGTCTTTGAGATCACAGAATTGTTGATCAAAATCAAGTTCTGCAGTGCCAGAAATTATATTAAAATTGGCTCTTAGCTAATTTTGTCTTCCAGAGACCAAGGTTGAAGCCACACTGCATAGCTGGTTTTGGCTAAATATCAAAGTCAAAAAAATCATCATGCAATTCTAAAAATTAGGAATAAATCTAGCAGAAATTATAATAACATGTTGAATAACATAAGGACTTGCGTAAAGGGAAATAAATCAAGCACATGGTTTAAAAGTCATAGCATTATAAAATATAATTCTGTTCAAACTGTTAATTTCAACTCAGATCTAAGTGAAATTCCAATGGAGTTTTTCATAGAATTTGACAATGCTGGCCTAGAATTCACATGTGAGAGCAATGACAAAAGCAAGCCAAAATGAAGTGAATAAAAATCAAGGCACCCTACAGGATATCTTGAGGAATGGGAATGTTATCACGTTTGAATAGCAGTGCCACATGAGTTTGCCATGTCCCTGTTGGTCCTTTCCCAAAAGAGACTACACTTTAGTAAAAAATACAAATGACTTCAATGCAATGGATGTCAGAGAGAAAAAACAGAATCATTTTTACTGCTATGCAGAGCCTGGCAAGCTATCCGTGGCATATTTGATATGCCAAAACCAGTAAATACAATGGGTCTCATTCCCCTGCCACTGAAAGAGCCACCAATAGGGCAGCATTAAGAAGGATGAGGAAGAATAGGCTGATGAAATCTCAAGGCAGAACTAAGCTGCCAAAACGAAGGAGGACAAAAATGACTATCTGTACTTTCAATGCACGTATGCTGGCATCAGATGCATCCATCGAGGACCTGAAGGTACAAGGATGAAAGATCAAGTATGGCATCATTGTTCTGATCTAGACAAGAAGGCATCAATCACATCAAGCAGTTTTCGACACTGGAGAAAACTGTTCCTTGGAACACGTGACAAAAGAGGCAACAGTGGTGTTGGTGTGCTTTTCAGCATTAACTTGGCCATGAGCATCGATAAATCGGACAATAACACTTGAATATGTGGCTAATGCTGACAGTTTCTATCTTTGTTGTCTACGCACCAACATCCAATTATGATGAAGGAGAAATTGAGAAGTTCTACATGGAGCTGGAGAGGTTCTATAAAGAAGACCACACCTTCTACAAGATCATTGTTGGTGATTTTAATGTCAAGATAGGACTGAGAAGATCAGCTGAAGAACTCCACATCGGGACAAATGGCCTAAAATGGAATGAACAGGGTGACAGACTGTCTGAGTTCATCATGTTGACCAAGACCATCCATGGTAACTCACAGTTCCAGAAGGCCAAATCTAAACGTTGGACATGGGAGTCTCCCGGTGGATGGTTCCACAACAAAACTGACCATATCATTCAATCGATGGATTTGCCTGACTGATGTCACAGTTGTCCAAAAATTCCAAACGGAATCGAACCACTATCTCCTTCATGCAAAATTCTACTTCATGGAGTGTAGAGAAAGGGCTGTAAAGTTTAAGAAGAGAACTCCCAGAATAACCACCAACTGGGAGCTCTTTGGCACTATTGCGGCAACATGGGAAGATGCTATCATTGACAACATTGATGAGGAATATGATCAACTGGTTCAGCACCTCCATGACTGTGCAAGAAATGCCGAAAGAAAGATAGCCACAAAAAGACACCTGTCTTTGAAAACTCTTTAGCTCATTTGCCAACGTGGCTTGGTGCAAGCCTCAGGCAACAAGTGAACATCTGAGTTTGCAAAGCAGTGCAGAGATGAGATCAAAGAATATCTCAAAGAGAGAAGAGCATCAGTGCTGGCAGATGCGGCAGAACCCAGGAAAAGCATTCACAATGCCCGCCTGTCTTTTTCCAACTATAAGACCAAGAGGACTGTCCTCCGACATCCTGATGGATCTCTCACATCTTCCAGAAGGGCAATGGAGAAGATTATCCATGACTTCTACTCTGATCTTCGATAGCCATCTCCACCTGCCCACATACCAAATTCCGCAGGATGGATATGTTATTCCCAATGTTCTCCCGTCTGAAATTCGACACGCCATTTTGTTGGTAAAGAACTGAACAGCACCCAGCCCAGACAAGGTCAGACCCGAACACTTGAAGAACCTGCCACCAGTTCTCATCAATACACTGGCTCGGCTCTTCACACACTACCTGTCTGAATGCAAGGTTTCATCCCAATGGAAAACCAGCAGGACTGTACTACTATACAAGAAGGGAGACATCCATGACATTGGTAACTATCACCCAATCTGCCTGTTTGTCATCTACAAAATGTTCAACTCAAGTTATCCTGAATAGGTTTGGCAGAACACTAGATGAAGGATAACCATGCGAGCAAGCCCGGTTCCCAAAATGATTCAGCATGATCAATCATATCCACATGATAACCAAGCTCATTGAGGTTTCTCAGGAGTTCAAGATGCCACTCTGTAACGTTCATTGATTTATAGAAGGCCTTTGATACTGTTGAGATGGAAGTGCTCATTGAAGCCCTAGCCAAACAGGGCGTTCAAACTCAGTACATCAGGATTCTCCGTGAGCTGTCTTACGGATTCACTACCAGGATCTCACCATTCTACAAGGAAGTGGTCATCCATGGCAAGAAAGGGGTACAGCAGGATGATACCATTTCACCAAAACTCTTCAGTGCCACCCTGCATAACGTCATGCAATGACTGGAATGGGAAGAAATGGGAGTGAAGATAGACGGTTGACAACTATACCACCTCTGCTTCACTGATGACATCGTTCTAATAACACCAAACATCAGCCAATCAGCACAGATGCTGGCCAACTTCGACCATGAGTATGGAAAGGCCGGACTACAGCTAAATTTCACAAAGACAATGTTTTTGAGAAATGGTCTCATTCCTAATGCTCCATTTGCTCTCGATTCAATGAACATTTCCGAATGCAACAGTTATCTGTACCTAGGTCGAGAACTCAACATGTCAAATGACCTGACACCCGAGTTGCACAGGAGGAAGAGAGCAGCTTTGAACGCCTTCAAGAGCATTGAAGAAATAGCTAAGAGGACGAAGAACCTTCAGCTCCAGGCACATCTCTTCGATTCCATTGTTCTTCCTGCATTTACATATGCCTCAGAGAACTGGGCCCTACTAAAACAAGATGAGAATACTATTCAGGTTTCCCAATGAGGAATCAAAAAAGCTATGCTTGGAATATCATGCTTCCCTCAAATGAGAGAATGACTCCAGAGTTCAGACCTCCAACAATGGTCAAGATCAGGGATACTGTCCCGTTTGCCAAGGTGTCAAAAATCATAGGCTGGACACATAATGAGATTTGGAGACAACCTCTGGACTAGAGCCTTTACTGACTGGATTCCATGGGATGTCAAAAGATCACATGACCACCCACCTACGAGATGGTCAGACTTCTTCGTCAAGACCTTGAACGATCGGTTTGAGGCTCTTCGTGTTCCAGGAACGCACATACGCCATTGGGCTACACTAGCATGCCACAGTGTCGAATGGAGACATTACTGGTGCCTGCTCGAGCAAATCGATGAGTAACTGGATGTCAAATGAACAAGTGATCAAGTGATTCAGAAGTTAATACTCAGAAACTTCTAGAAACATGATAGTAGGGTTACTAAAAATAAGTGGTGTTCATTTATCCATAAAAAATAATGGGAGAACAGAGATGATTATCAATAAGATTAGAGATTTGTCTTATACTCTTAGTGAATGGATGCTTTCACTTGTAAAGTATTTGAAAAAAAATATGGTAGAATATTTTCATGACTACACGATAGGGAAAGATTTCTTAAACGTGATTCAAAAACTCAAAAAGAGTATCAGTGAATTTGTATATACTAAGTCTTTAACTCTTCATCTAGAAACACTACTCAAGAACAAAGAATAGCTATCATTAACAAGAGGCTATTTGCAATTTATGTACTAACAAAATGTTAGGCATAAGAACGTGTAAAGAGTTTAATTAATAAAATTTCCTAATAATTAAGTAAATGAAATAGACCACACCAAAAATAAAAGAATAAAAGAAAAGGATATAAATAGTAAGCAAGTGAGAAATCTATGTCCAGTAAATATGTAAATTGACAGGACAGGGATTTGCTCAAATGACAAAGCATATGATTTACATGTGTGAGGCTTCTCGATAAAATCCCAGCATTATGTAATACCCTCCTCAGCACTATCAGATTGGCCCTCATGATCCCCAACGGCCACTGGGAACCACAACCTCCAATTAAAAATGAATGTATAGGGAAGTGGAAACTGTTAAAGGGATTGATATAGGAATATTGTGTGCCTGAAACTCAGCCACAAATAATTTTGTAAATCATGGTGCCTCTGGAACAATAGTACAGCAGGTAGGGCGATTTTTTTGCATGTGGCCGACCTGGGTTCAATCCCCAGCATTCCATATTACCCCAGGCACTATCAGGAGTAATTCCTGAGCACAAAGCCAGGAGTAACTCCTGAGCATCGCTGGGTGTAACCCAAAAAGCAAAAAAGTAAAAAATAAATTAATTAAATAAATAAACACATATTTAAAAAATATATTCAAACTCATCCCAAGCAGTGACACAAAACACAATATTAAACATTATATCGTACTACAAGATTGAGAAAACTGAGAATATTTGATTATACTAGATATTAATGTCAAAAAAACTGGAACACTCTGCACACTGTCAAAAATAAGATTATAAAACAGCAATCCTAAAGGGAAATATGGGGACATTGTGGTTATGTTGTAGATGTGTAAAACATTAGATATTCTTAACTATAAATATAGTACTCTGCTTGTCACACACGCCAGGATATAAGGTATTGTATATGCTTAAGCATGAATTGATACACTGGGACACTCTTCATGCCCATAATAGTGAAAAATGAAAAATAAACTAAACTGCTCATCAAATAAATTGTAACATATTCCATTGATGGCACAATACACAGTACATAAAATGAATGTCCCAGGGCTGTAAGTAAAAGCTCAAAAACAGATTGCTAAAGAAAAAGGCAAAGTAAGCAATAAAGACCTCATACTATTTGTATGGAGACTGAAAATATGCAACATCTTGCATACCTTTATGTATAAATGCGAATAAATGCATACAGGAAATTGAAAATAATCTAACAAGCAGGATATGAATGAACAGAAGGGAAGAGATCTGAGAATAAATAGTGACCAAGCCATTTCTTGAGGGTTGCAATTTTATGAACAAAAACTTAACCAACACAAAGAGAAAATTACGTCCAGCAGATGGGATATAATGCAGAAGGGGCAGCCAAGAGTCCTGGCAAAATCCAGCCTGCAACCACAGTGCCTGCTGGGCAGTCTGAAATGGGCATCCAGGGAGCTGCACTTCTTTCCATAACATTTTATTTCTTCACTAAACTTGACAGAATTGTGAAAGTTGTGTGTTTTTTCAAAAATCATGTTGATTGCTTGCAACGCCTTTAGCTCTGGGCTATTTCTCCAGTCCCCAAACTGCCATTTTTATCAGCATTTTTTCCATGAAACAACATAGTAACACAAGACAACACTGCTGAGTTCCTGAGCATCTCCAGTTGTCCTTCTACAAGGCCCTGGGCGTGCCCTTCATGGCTCAGCATCACCAGTGGCTTGACCCAAGAAACTTGGACTATGGCACCTAACCCAGCACTGCAGCCTTGGACCATCATAGTAGAACATTCACTTGGTGAGCTGAGAATTGCGGGACAAAACACGTGTCAAGAAATAAATAAATATATATATAAAAATTAGGATACTAAAATTACATGTGCATAATGGACCAGGGATATTCTCAGGCTGGAGTCTGTGACTTGCACAAGGAGATCTTGAGTTCAATGGCCGGCGAGGTGCTGTCTCATGGAGGTCTCTGAGGTGGTCCTGGAAACCCTACCCTGGCTAGGCCCAACAGGATGCCCCTGCCAGGTCTGAGAACTGAAGCAATACTCCCACCCACTGCACAAAGATCTGGGACTGACCATCACACCCTAGCACACTGCAGGGGACGCCTCATGGGGAAAAAAAATTAAATAAGATGGAATAAAGTGCCATCAACCACTGCACCACACACTCTCGTCTCCTGTCTTTGTTAAATGCCGCCTTGACTGATAAAGGATGGATATCTAGGACAGCTATGAAATATGAAACACAACACAGCTGTTTCATAAACCAATCAGCAAAAGAAGGCGATAGAGCTATTTCCATTGTGAGTTCAGGAAAACAAACTTCCCATCAGAAATCCCAACTCCTCCTCTGAAACTAAAGCAACACGGGCATCATGGAACTGATGGCTTAATGAATCCCACAGCAAAGGGATAAATCCCTTTGAAATCTTTAAAAGATCAAATTGATGGATGCACATGGAAAGCTATGTTTAGGAAGGAAAGAAGGGATTTGATTATTTTTTAAGAGTGAAAATTAACATTTAGAATTGAATTATTCGGTAGCACTGTAGCACTGTCCTCCCATTGTTCATCAATTTGTTTGAGCGGGCCCTGGAATGTCTCCATTGTGAGATTTGTTGTTAATACGCCACAGGTAGCTTGCCAGGCTTTGCCATACGGGCAAGATACTCTGTAGCTTGCTGGGCTCTCCAAGAGGGGTGGAGGAATCGAGCCTGGCTCGGCAGGGTCGGCTGCATGCAAGGCAAGCGCCCTACCACTGTGCTATCGCTCCAGCCTGAGTTATTCGGTGCAGAGCATACTATTTTAAGTAGGTAAGCGCCACTATGATTTTAATCTCCCCAAGTCATTTATTTTACAGGTGATGATGACTCTTGTCCAGCAAACTCCCCATTGCCCTTGCAAGTACGTAAGTTCTGACATCAAGGAGCACCTGACATTTCATCTGTTTATAAAATCTCCCACACCCTGTTGCCATTTAGCACCAAGAATCCCCATTTGTAAACAGAATGGTGATACATGATGATAGCCAAAGGGCAGAGCTTTACCTGGACAGAGATGCATCATTTTTTAATGCAGCACAGCTTGACGCTTGCGCTATCATCAAGCACTCTGAAAGGTTCTTGTCAGAGATTGATGAGCTAAACAATTACTGAAATTTAATAATAGCATCAGTGACTGCAGGTTGATACTGCACAAAGCGGAGATGTTACTTGCATTCTTGCCCATACTTTTATGGATGACGCTACAGCAATATTTTGACCAGAGAATATGACTGAATAAGCTATGGTCTTCCTTGATATTCCATGGGCCACATGGAAAATAACTGACTTGGCGCCTGGGCAATATTACAGCATATAGAATATTTGCCTTACATGTGTCTGATCTTAGTTGGATCCCCAGCATCCCTGAGGTCTCCTGAGTTCTATCAGAAGTGATCTCTGAGTGCAGAGTGAGGAGTAAACCCTGAGCATCACCATTGGATTAGCCAATCTTTAGAAATAAGGGATGCCAGTCAGCCCTATGTGATAACAAGGGTGAACCTATAGGACATGCTTATAAAATAAATCAATCACAGAAAGGCAAATACTTCAACAAGATGAATTACCAAAAATGTCATAGCTTATAGAAGCAGACTATAGAATGGAGCTTGTTTAACAGTATGAAGCTTCAGTGATGCAAGGTAGTTCGAGAGATGCACTGCACACCATTGCATCTACTGTCAAAACTCCACACCATTGCATCTATAGTCAAAACAGCTTTGTGCACTTAGAAGTTAGGGAAGAGAGAGCTGGGTGTCCTTAACACATGGGGAAAAATGTGTGTTTCACAAGCAGGTGAACTGCAAAACAATATGCTGTAATGTATAATTAAAATTATCAAAAGAGCATTGTGTCAATTGTGCAACACATGGGAAACATCAAAAGGAAATCTTGAAGAGAACTCCATCCTGGTTATACTTGTTTTTGTGTCAAACATATTCCCCAAAGACCATGACATATTTATTTATGCCACTTGTAAGACACAACGTTGAAATAGTGTGTCAGAGAAGAGAATTTTCTGGGTTTTGTCTCCTTCATTTCCTCGGGAAAAATACACTGTGTTTTCTATTGATTTTATTATTTGATAAAAGCATACTTTGCTGGGAAGGTGCTTCTATTTGGACTAAAAAGGATTTGCTTCATAAGTAACTTAGTAGATTTCAGTAATTTCACTGATTGTAGCACTGTAGCACTGTCCTCCTGTTGTTCATTGATTTACTCGAGCAGGCCCAATAATGTCTCCATCGTGAGACTTGTCGTTACTATGTTTGGCATATCGAATATGTCATGGGTAGTTTGCCAGGCTTTGCCGAGCTGGCGAGATACTCTCAGTAGCTTGCCGGGCTCTCCGAGAGGGACGGAGGAATCGGGCGAAGGAATCAAACTTGGGTCTGCCATGTGGGCTGCATGCAAGGCAAAAGCCCTACCCGCTGTGCTATCATTTGCATGTGGCCGACCAGGTGACCCGTATTCGATTCCTTCACCCCTCTCAGAGAGCCCAGAAATTTCACCGATAAGGATTAAAAATGTTGAGCATAACCTCTTATGAACAAAACATTCATGGTAAAAAAAAAAGCTTTGTAATAACCTGAAAATGACTGACTTGTAAGTGTAAACGCCATGAGGTTGATTCATACTCAGTTCAGAACTTAACTTTATCTTTTGGAGAGTTCTTAGAATGCTAATACATTTTGAGAATATAACAAAAAACAAGCCAGTAAGGGGCATGTGTGTTTGTGTGTACGTGTGTGTGTGTGTGTGTATGTGTGTGTGCGCACACGCACATGCTGCTCAGATAGAAAGCAGGGCCCTATACATATGAATCATGCACCCCAATACCACACTATATATCTGGCACCAAGAGAAGAATTTTTTACATTTAAATTTTGTTGTGAGCAGTATCAACAAAGGCAGGCCATTAAAAACACTCTTTCTTTACTAGTGAATTAATGCTAGAAGGACAACCAGTGTAAACTATTCTGCAGACAGGCCAATAATGAAAACATAGTTAAAGCAGTAAAGCTTGCCAACTACTGATGAGACTCAGGAGAAATTCCTTAACAGATGTTTCCCTGAGCAAATATATACTTTGCCTACTCTGATTATGATGGTCTTGAGAATTCGTGATTTGATTCAACATTCAGCTACTCTTCAGCAGCCTCATAAAAATATGATTCTTACAAAAAATGTATTCTAAATTTCCCTTTCCTAAGAACCCATATATACACCATATTTATATGTTATTCAGTTCCATATGGTGAAGCAGACCCAAGCAGTACTGTTTATAATACTAAAATTAAGGTTGTGTCAGCATTTCGTATGAACAAAAGGAGGCCGAGCCTTTTTATTTTGTTTTCTTTTGCTTTATTTTTCATTTGTGAGCTTCCTTCCATTGAATGCCCACTGGCTGCAATAATCATCTCTGACCTCCCATTTGCCTCCCACTAAGAATTCCTGATATCTTGCTCTTGGTTGATTTATTTGTGTACAGCTTTAAAAGAGATTGTTATTATTTTTGCTATTTTTGGAAAATTAGGAGATTGTTACTGACAGTGCAACCTTCTGGATTCACACAAAATCATAATAGTAGTCAGAAGACTACTTCTGAGAATGAGCAGTTTCAGGAAAAGGGAAGGAATAGATTGTAATGGCAATAAAATTCAGCAGGCAAAAGGGGCATGAGCATCACTATTCCTGAGTTCTCTAACAATGCCTTCCTCTGATTCCCGCCTTTCTTGTGGGTTTCCTAATATCTACTTGCATGTGCCAAAGTCCTGAGTATTTTCATCATTGATTTGCAAAATTCTTCCACTTTTGAATTTTTTTATTGGATGAAAAATAACTAAACATATAGGTAAATACTGCTCCTTTAGCTAAAGCTATGTTGGTCTCCCAGTAGAACTGGCCTGAACACAGTGAAAGAACAGACATGTCAGGGTAAAGAACTTAAACACACCAAAAACGTCTATATTCCCTCTGGCCATGACATAAAGGGACTATTCTTCTTCGATGCCTTCTAATGACAAGCCAAAATTGGCCCCAACACTAATAATGTCCATTTGTAGAAGCCTTACTCCTTTGAGAATATTGGCCTTGGGCAACTGATTTCTGAGTGCCCCACCTCAAATCCCCTGAATACTGCATGTTGATGATGAGAATGTCTACTTCATCCAACAACAGCCGGTTCGTAGCAAATGAACTTTGCTCGTCCCAAACACAGTGCCTGCATATCCAGACATCTGCAACCACACCCTTCCCTATGCCAGCTCTCTTACTCATTCATACGCATTCTCTCACACACTCTCATCTTGCAGTTGCCTGCAATGAACTGCAGATATCTAACTTTCGACCCCAAAGATGATCCTTTTTAAAATCTTAAAACTTTTTTATTCAAGCACAAGCTACAAATGAACTAAAATCAATGACTGCTAAAATGAATAAATGATGCTTTATATTGTAAGGAGGGGAAAATCCATGGCTGTTCCATTGAAAAAACACCTCATGCTAGGCATAGAAATGTGTGTTTCATTAATGACTAGTTCTTAAAGCTATTAGGTAGTTAGGAGATTACATATATGACTCAACTACTTGAGTCAAAATCATTCATCTTGTATTTGTGAATTCCATTTCTAATCGTGGTTGGCAAAGTGAAAAGAACTTGCTCTGGTATTTTGTTTTAATAACTTTGACATGAATTTAGTATTGAAATAATATTAAAGAATCCCTCTATTGCTCCTTGAGCTAAAGCTATGTCAATCTTCCAGTGTATGTAGGACTTGCATGGATATAGTGAAAGAACAGACTTGCCAGGGTGAAGAACTTGAACACTCCAAAATTATCTATATTCCCTCTGGCCATGACCTGAAGGGACTATTCTCCTTCAAATCCTCCTAATGATAAATCAAAATTGGCCCCACCACTAATAATGTTCATTTGCAGAAGTCTTACTCCTTCGAGAATATCTTTTGGCCAACTTTATGTAAGAGTAATTGCATCTGTGGCTATGTGGCTATTAATACCACCCCACTTATCTTTTGACTCATTTCTTTTCCAAGCACCTGAAAGAGATGAATTAACAATCTCCCGGACAATTATGTGAGGACTCAGTGAGAAGCTGGCTCTATCAAAAATGTATCAATTGTAAATTAACCAACAGGACTGCCTGTCTCAGTGACTGTACACACACACACACACACACACACACACACACACACACGCATGCGCGCGCGCATAATATTCTGGGCTGGATTCATAGGTTTCTTTTCACTGGTACTGCCAAACTTTACAGGTGGCAGTTCATTAATACAACCCTTTCAAGAAATAGCATTAATCCTTTATTCCCACAACCTAAGTGTTTCTGCATGTTCTGATAAGCAAGAACATTCAAAGCTTTGCAGGGTTCCCCTGTTATCAAGAGATTATTCACATGTGCCACCATCCCTTACCAAACGTTACATTCTCCGCAGTTGAAAGCTGCGAGAATCATTAACTGACTTAGCATTATGCCATTTCTCTTGCTGTCTAACCTGTCACCTTCATGCTCTCCTGGTTTTTCCTGCCACTGCAAACTCCTCAAAAGCACATCAGGGTAACTGGCTCCTTCCCTTCCAGACAGCTGCTATTTTGCTGTTGGACTCCAGGGAGCGCTGCTGGACTGTGAGCCTGCTCTGGATGACTAGCCAATCTCTGAGCAGCCAGGAAAAGAGAGATTCTTTGTTAATGCAACAGCACTAGATTTTAATCAGTACCAGAGGCTAGGGTTTTTACTTCTGATTTCAAAAGGCAGTTTGTTTATCAAAATAAAATTCAAATATTGAGCTTTGGAAATTCAGCTAATTTCTTTTTTTAGGTGGAATTTTTGCAAAAAAAAATAAATAAATCCCAAAATCATCAATGCAAACTTGATATTCTTAGCAGCTCTTCATTATAGAGGATAGTGCAAGTATTCTTTTTACTGAATTTCGATGAAAGATAGGCTATATTTCAATTAATCCTATATTAAATATTGATTAATCTATAAATCTGGATCCATTTATTGATTTTATCATAGAATTATATATTAATTATAATAATTTACATTTATCCATAAATATTCCTTATAGAAAATTTTATCTAAATTTTTATTTAATATACGTATTGAATATGTACATAACCTAAATGAGTACTATGTAACTTTGGAAAAGTTATTTTTAGCAATGTGTATCAATAATACTGTAATGCACTTATTAGTATCTATCACATATTTTATTTTACAATAAAAAACAAAATCTTCTAGATTTTCTTTAATATACAAATCACCTTCATTTATTCTGACATATATTAGCTTAAGAATAATCATAAATAAACTTTCTATATATAAAACATTTCTCACCTGGTATCTATGATAGGAGAAAGCGCTAGCTGAATTAAGAAAACATCTATTGGAAGGAATAATCCCTCTTAAAAATTATTGTGACTCTTTTCTGTAAATATGCTAGAAGCAGAATGGGTGATATTTATAAGACAGAAATTGGATGTCCTTTTTCTCCTAAATTTTTAGAATGAGTCCTATTGAAATCAAAAAGATATGCCCACCCTGTCAGCCTCTGCATATGCCCTAATCTGTTACTCTGCTCTCAGTTTCTATACTCACTCTACAACGGATTTTCCTCAGTCCTTTCAGGAGTGAAAAACACAGGGACAGAGACTTGGCCTTCACACGGAGCTCCCCTTAGCTAGAATGCCCCTGACACGTGCATTCACTGTTGGCCTGGTGAACTACTTCTCTCTGCTGGCCCAAACTCACAGAAACAGCTGAATAAAAGAGAGGGCTTGGTTGGTTAGTAAACATCCAGTACGTTAGGAAACTAATGTGACAGCATAGACTGTCGAGCAAACTTTCAAAGGAAGAAGGGACTCTGGTTTTCTAACTAGGTGACAGTCTAGACTTCTTTTTTGGGTCACTCCCTGCAATGCTCCAGGGTTATTCTGCTGGTACTCTGGGAACTATATGGGATGCCAGGAATTGAACCTGGGTCAGCTGAGAGCAAGGCAGCACCGTATCCACGGTACTAGCTCTCCAGTCCCAACATGCATTGATTGTAATGAAGGTGTTTTACAGGAAAAATCATGGACATGAATATTCAGAAAACATACAATAAATACATGTTTATGTAGTACATATTCTTTAATAAGGTGAGAGGCCTCCCAAGAACGAGCCCTCTGGATACTCAACAAGCAGCTTAAACCATGATCCCAGAGACTCAGAAATAAATCTCACAACCCAGTGGCTTTTGGCAGAAATCCCTCCAAATTTAATTATTAAGATTTCAGAATTCCAAAATCATGCAGCCGCACAACGTTGAATACTATTATCAGCAATAGAAAACAAATTGTCTAATGTTGCCTTTTAGGCAGATATGAGTATTGGGGTAAAATTCCAAATGATTATGGTGGATCTGATGTCAAAATATTAAATATAATCAAAGTAGAGAGAGTAATGTGGAAACCATCTGCCACACAGGTAGGGGAGGGATGGGATGGGGGATAGAAATCAGTCAGGGATCTAAGACATTTCTTGATCCTATCAAAGACAAAAGAACGTCCCCCAGCAAGAGGCTGGTACCTGCCTTCAGAGTACTTGCCACACTGGTTTTGGCAAAGGCTACAGGATCATATGCCTTTTGTTTCCGCCAAAACTGGAGTAGGGACCATGGCTACCTGTTGAGAACATGGCTTATAAGAAAACAGGGAATCAGAATCCTGTTCTTAGTTCTGACAATTACTAGCTTTGCAGTTTTCATTCCTTCACATGGAAAATGTGCTGGGATCAATATTTTTTGTGAGGATAGGTAGATTATAGAGAGATAGCAGTCCGAAAGGTAATTACCATATAATCATTTATTTATCATAGAATGTACTGATAAAGTATAATAAACTCATTCCTGTCATTCCAGTGATTACCAGGTCACAAGCTTTGAAAATGTTTGCACTCTCTGAATTAGCCAATGCAATTCCTGTCCTTGTTCTCAAGGGGAGTAGACTCGTTGTGTTGGTGACTGTCACTGTCACCGTCCTCCCGTTGTTCATCGATTTGCTCGAGCTGGCCCAGTAATGTCTCCATTGTGACAATTGTTACTGTGTTTGGCATATCGAATACGTCACGGGTAGCTTGCCAGGCTTTGCGTGTGAGCGAGATACTCTTGGTAGCTTGCCAGGCTCTCAGAGAGGGGTGGAGGAATCAAACTCGAGTCAGCCATGTTGGCCACTTGCAAGGCAAACGCCCTACCCGCTGTGCTATCAGATCTTAATTTTCCCCAGTGTTATAGAACATGAATGAGAATGAGAATTAAGAGGAGAGAGAAGTTAAAGAGGTCTGTGAATCAACGTTCCATTCTACTTTGCCATTCTTTTCCCCTAAATCCAGATACATAGAATAAATATGGTTTTCTACTCTCTGCTGTGCTCAAGCCTTACGCCTGGCCCCTGCGCTCAGGGCTGGGGTTCCAGGTGGAGTGGTGTGAATGAAACCCAGATAAGCACCATATAATACAAATGCCCTCCCCACTGCAGTATCATTCCAGCAGATAAACACAGTATCTTCTAAAGTTATGACACACGATAGCTATTTCATTCCTGTATTCATCAGATATTTTGGGAACTCTGATTATGTTCTAGGCATGAGAAGAAAACAACATAAATAAAAACTCCTGTCTTTCTGGAACTTGCCCATACCAGGAATTAAGTGGAAAAAAAAATGTTTGGTTTATCTCGTCTACATATTTCTAAAGTAAGTGTAATTAAATCTCTCAAACACTCTCTGAAAATTACCCAGAAAATTTTCAGATCTATTTACTATTACACAAGTATTGCTGGAATTTCAGAGCGAATCTGGGGTCCAGAAGGACAGGCATAGATCATATAACTTAATGAAGCACTTCTAGAGGCTTACACAGTAGTTATGGATTGGACTCCAAATGCGTAATCTATGAACAAATGAGTATGAAGAACAATAGCTCAAGAAGCTTCTGAAAGTACTGCTGTGCCTCTTAAAAGTTATTCTGTTTAACTCTGTTGATGCTGAGACCTTTTTTACTAATATATGTTGAAACAATTCAGACTTTTAATACTGATGCACTTGGACAAATTATTGAACTTGTTATGCTTCCATGTCCACAGCTTTAACCTTTAAGATAATAAGAAAATTTTGCCTTGTAAAATGATTGAGGATTAAGTGAGTTCATAATCCTGAATAAGCCATCGTGCTGTTCGGAGTTTAACACATGAGTATTCAGTTAATTCTGTTCTTATCCTTATTATCTGCCTCCTAATAAGACACGCAATATTTTAGCCCTAGACAATTTCTGTAGAACATACCTGGAAGAGTTTAGATTTCGTTGGGGCATTAAACATGTCCAAGAAAATGGCAATAACTCCATTCTAATCACCTCGAAAGAAACCCTAGGTCAACAGCTACATTCACACCAGCCTTTGTAAGAAAGTCAAGAAGAATAGGCACCGGGGAAACTGAGGGTCACTACTGGTACAAGAAAATCCTGCTGTGATCTAAACAACCTCAGTGGATCACATTCAAATGCAATTGCTTACGCTCTATGTGGCAAATGTCAGCATGTGCTGACATGCTTATTTCACATAAAGACCTCTAATAACACCAATAAGATCTCAGACTTTAGGCTGGAGATGTGGTTCAAGTGGAGGGACCATGCCTTTTTGTGCGAGGCCTGGGCTGTATTTCCCTGAACTGCTGCCATAGGCTTTCTCAAAAAGAAAAAAGTGACTATAAAAAAAAGACTCTGCATGTTATATAATCTTTTGCAGTAAATGCTTTGATTTAAATGCAGTGTAGCACTGTCCTCCCGTTGTTCATCGATTTGCTTGAGCAGGCACCAGTAACATCTCCATTGTGAGACCTGTTGTTACTGTTTTTGGCATATCAAATACGCCATTGGGTAGCTTGCCCGGCTCTGCCATGCAGGCAGGATACTCTCAGTAGCTTTTCAGGTTCTCTGAGAGTGACAGAGGAATTGAACCCAGGTCGGCCCTGTGCAACGCAAATGCCCTACCTGCTGTGCTATCGTTCCAACCATAAAATAACTATTCTCTTCCCTTTTTCTCCTAAGAAGCTCTGTAAGTGCTTTACACCCAAAATTCCCAAACTAACAACTTAAGTTGCCAAGTGAACGCACTAAATACAGTAATTTTTTAAAAACCTTGCATACATAATATAAGCAGATAAAGCGTTGTGCATTTCATTCTTATTTTCTATGTTAAATTGTTATAACAAGGCTTTAGAGAAGCCCATATTGATGCACAAGGGAGCAGTCAGAGGGATAAATGAATCCAAGAACAGAAGATAGATGAGGAATCTGATATCCGGAAACAGATATTTTGGGGATCAACACAACAGATACAAGACTTTTATAAAAACCGACCTATTAGAAGATCTTCTAGTATAGTGGGTAGAGCATTTGCTATGCACACAGTTGAGTCTGGGGTTTAATCCCCAGGTCACCCCATATGGTCCTCCACACCCCACCAAGAGTAAGCCCCGAGCACTGTCAGTGAGGCACAAAAACAAAATACAAAACAAAACGAAAACTACAGAACTTTATAACACAGACATATTAATAGTGTAAAGTTGAGCTGAGCTGTTACTTTTAACAATTAAGTCCACTATTTCTACACTAAAAATCAGATAATTGAAAACTCAATATTAATATGCACCCACCTTCTTTTCTTTATGACTACTGTAGAAGATATTATTCTTTCATCAAAATATGGAGAATAAACCATCTTAGAAAAGAATGGTAAAGGTTAATGGATTAACAAATAAAAGATTTGCAGGCAAGAAAATAAACTGTAAACAAATAGTTTATCACAGAATTAAAAGAAAAATTAAATAAGACATCTGAAAAGTACTTTTTTTCAAAAGAGTTTCTTCTCTTATCTAGTCTTTGTTTCCCTTTCATTAGGCTTTTTTTTCCAAGGCATGAGTGAATTCCTGTTTAGAAGAGATAAACAAGCATAAATAAAGCAAGCACAATGAAAGTTAGTTAATGTAGATGCACCTTGAATCAGATAGCATAGCAAGTCAATTGAGTTTTCTCCTGTGGTATCCATGTGGTCGATACTTTTCATGCTTTGTGTGTGCATTTATCTTTCACTTGAATCTTCCATAATAAAATGAATCCCCCAAAGCTTCAAAGCCAATTAACTCATAGTTATACTTTTCAATTTTTTCCCTATGAATCTCTACTTCAGTTCAAAATACATTCAGTAGGGAAAAGGACACAAAGCAGTGGCCAAGGGCCTCCTTCAGTGATTAAATGAGTGTTTTACCTCTGGGAAACCTGGGGTTTGAACCCATGAATTTTCCCTTATGTTTTGTTTGTTTGTTTGGGGACCAGACACATCCAAAGATGCTCAGGGATTGCTCCTGGCTCTGCACCCAGGAATCACTCCTGGAAGAGCTTGGGAGACCATATGGGATGCTGGAACCAAACCCAACATACCATATGCACGCAGGTTGGCTACACAAACAGCAAACACCTCACCAGCCACACCATCTCTCCAACCACAGTCCCCTATACTTTTTAAACAAGAAAATACAAAAATAGCAAAGTGTTTCTTTAGGGTGCCTATTAACAAATACATCAAATTATCCATTCTGTAGGTAGTCAAGAGTGTAACCGAAAACCAACATATTTAGGCGGGCAGAGCAAGACTACAGCAGGTAGGGCATTTGCCTTGCATGCGGCTGACCAGGGTTCGATCCCCAGAATTCCATACGGTTGCACGAGAATGAAGAATAATTCCTGAATGCAGAGTCAAGAGTAACCCCTGAGTATCACCGGATGTGGCCCAAAAAAGATGAAAGAAAAGAAAGAAAGCCAACATATTTAGTCTGCCCCAACTGCCTCAATGAAGGGACAAGAGTCTTCAGTACTTTGGGGTTCCACAATATAATTTATATAATAATAGCCAGATGTGGTTATGCTAAATCACAACATAAATTGAATGCCCAGCCTTGCAACACCTTTCATGTTAAATTTAAGCCACTTCTGAGAGAAAGTAGAATCCTGACAAGATATTTTGGTAAAGTCAGATGAACACTGTCATCCTAAAGTCCAATAAATACCCCTTTTCCAAAAGAAACATAGCAGTCCTCTCTGAGGAAACAAAGTATTCATTTGT
Organism: Sorex fumeus; assembly: GCF_029834395.1. NCBI lineage: Eukaryota > Metazoa > Chordata > Mammalia > Eulipotyphla > Soricidae > Sorex > Sorex fumeus. The sequence continues at coordinate 43,610,188 of NW_026606081.1, forward strand.
TTGGAGACTCTAAAATGGACCCTAAGTTTGCAAAAATATAGTAATATCTTTATGCCAGCTCTTCCTATAATGCACCTAATTAATACTAGATCTACTCAGGTCGAACCCTAGCTGCAACAGGAAGATGATTCAAGTCTAACAAGGATATTTACGTTATACATCAAAATAAATCTATGATTTTACTAAAATATGCTAGTAGAAAGTCAAAAAATAAGGGTATAGATGGTTCGAACAAGTCTAGAAAAGGGAAAAATATAACAGGACAAATCTATGAATATGTGTATACCTTATTAGAGATTGTGTAAGATTATCTTACTAGATCCAACATGCCAGTTCAAATCAATTGCCCTTTACAGTACTAAATAGCTTTGCATAGTCAACTCAGTGACAGGACTGCAGTGTATGAAGGTGAGATGCAGGATATTATTAGTGCAAAATGAAAAAAGAAATTTTAAAACTCAGAAATGTGGGCATGAAATAGATTGATTTCACCTCTCCCAAATTACTCAATCTGCAAGAATTTCTTCTGTGAAGGCTCAAAGAGTTCTCCTTTTACCTATGCACTTAAACATAAACTGGTAAACAGGAATACGCTATATATCACAGAAATAAATTAATCATAAAAAACCAAATCTATATGTTTAAAAAGAATATGTACATGTATTTGCATACATGTTATAAAATGTAATAAATTTAATTATAAATTTAATAAATTAGATTATGTCCAATATGTGCTCATGAATTTGTATATTTCATTATTGATTCAGGTAAAAATATATTTGTAATTTTAAAAATTAATGACACTAAGTGTAATATATAATTAACATATTATACTTAAACATAATAGTATAAATAAAATTTATGATTATAGAAATAATGTAAGTTTATACTATATACCTTTTATTATATACTACTAAATAAATAAAGACAGAGGTTCTCACTATTGAATAATATTAAGTGCTAACTGATAAATGTGGAGAAAATTCTGCAGTTGGGAGAAATGGTCACCTTTGCATTCAATATAGTAAATATTTGTACCTAAAAATTATCAGTTCATGATAATAAAAAAATAAGTTTCAATAATGAGAAAAATTTTATGATCATTGTCATTCTATAGGGCTGGAGCCATAATGGCACAGTGGTAGGGCGTTTGCCTTGCACACAGCCAGCCTGGCTGAGCTGGGTTCGATTCCTTCACCCCTCTCGGAGAGCCGGGCAAGCTACCGAGAGTATCTCGCCCACACGGCAAAGCCTGGAAAGCTACCTGTGACATATTCAATATGCCAAACACATAACAACAAGTCTCAAAATGGAGACATTACTGGGCCCGCTTGAGCAAATCGACGAACAACGGGAGGACAGTGCAGTGCAGTGTCATTCTATAAAATGTTCACAGATTTCAAGGTAATAAACAGTAACTGACAGGGTTATAAAGGTATAGATGGATATTTTGCCTGCTGACTTGATACCTTGAAAAAACAAACAATCACCATGTTTTCTAGGTACCATTATGGGTGGGAAGACAACATAAATCTGACCATAACAAAGCATCAAATAAACTCAAAGGAAGAGCACCATTTTTTAATTTTTAAAAGGTAGGGAAGTACTTTATTTTCATAAATGCCAATGACATAAAAGACAAAGGAAAGCTTTAGTAATATTTAATGTTAAATGAACTAACAAGAACATGAAAATCAAATGCAATATTTAACCTCAGACTGATTTATGATGGAAGACAAACAAATTCACAAGGGCATTATTGGGTCAACTGACAAACTTGAAGCATGGATGATAAAGTTATATCATCCATACTTTCACATTATAAGTAATGTTAAATTTACTGAGGATAACTCCAAAATTGTTACATATAAATGTGCTATTTTTCTTGGGAAAGATGTACAAGCGGCAAATTACCAAGAAGAATGTAACTTACTCTAAAACATTGAGAAAGTCCAAATGGAGCAAAAATAAACAAATGAACCTTGGTAAGAATATGTTTTATTCTTTTCATAGGTTCATTTGTGTAACTTTGCTTTAAATTTTTAAAAATGCTAATACAGTACAATTAATACATATTTTAAATGAAGTATGCAATCACTTAACAAGTCCTCTAGTGATTGTTCTGAGCAGGCTTAGTAAAAAGGTAGAAAATGATGCCACTATGATAAGATCTCTGTTTTCAATGAAGATGATTAGCTCTCAGAGTGGAAAAGACAAAAAGTAGGACTTCTTAGAAGCAACATATTTAGGGTTACAAAGAAAGCAACAAGGACTGAGGCCAGAGAGGCAGTGCACAAGGTTGAGTGCAGGTTTTGTATGCAAGAGACCCAGGTATACATGTTCCCTGGCATGAGTGGACCCCCAAGCACACAACCTGGAGTAGTCCCCAAGCACCACAGAATGTGAGTCATGGAGGAAGGAAGGAAGGAAGGAAGGAAGGAAGGAAGGAAGGAAGGAAGGAAGGAAGGAAGGAAGGAAGGAAGGAAGGAAGGAAGGAAGGAAGGGTGGGAAGGGTGGGAAGGAGGGAGGGAGGGAAGGAGGGAATAATTTGCCTCAAAGGGAATTTTGACAATTGTTAATTAACCATTGTTTTGGCATTTGCCTTGCACCCAGCCAACATGGCCGACCTGAGTTCGATTCCTCCACCCCTCTCGGACAGCCCAGCAAGCTACTGAGAGTATCTCGCCCGCAAGCGCCCCGTGATGTATTCTATATGAGAAAAACAGTAACAAGTCTCACAATGTTACTGGGCCCACTCGAACAAATCGATGAACAACGGGAGGACCGTGACCGTGACCATTTCTTGGACTAAAATAGTTGAGCAATGCTTGTGCCCTACTTAATCTGGATGATCAAATAGAACTGTAATATTAGAACTATAGAGGAACAAGAAGAAACTTGATTGTTACTCAAAAGAGGTAGATGATTATCTTAACAAGTTTAGAGATCACTTCTCTAAAACAAGAGTCCTCCAAAGAAAGAGTAAAATACATGTCCCTAAGTAATGGATGTATGGCAATTTTCCATTCTTTCCTCAGAGAACTGGAGTAGATGATCAAACTTTCAGAAGCTTCTTAGCTTGGCCTTAAATGTGAGGTTTGAAGAATCTGTCTTATGTGTCTGAGTTCAGCAGCACTTTGGATATAGGCAAAGGAGATCAAAACATTCTTTGCACAAACAAATATGCTGGAGCATATGTCAGGTATGGTTAAATAATATAACACCCTAGGTCCATTACCCAACTTATGCTGGAGCCCAGCTTAGCTTTTCTTCTTAACACGTACCTGACGTCATTGGAGTCTCTCATTATCAGTCTCACTGGAGATAATTTCCTGAGTTTTCAAAATGTTTGCAATGAAGCTAACGTTATCTATTTTATGACCATTTGACCCTGTATCCATGACTTACTAAATGACAAAATGGTCATTTTAGCCACTTGAATGGAGCGCTAGATTAAAAGAAATAAACACTAGAATTGATATTCAGGTAGCCAATAAGCAAGTTTGCCAACAGAAGCTTCAAATTCCACTTCATTTTCAGATCAGGGACTACATAAAAAACTATGAATCATGTCAAAGATATAAAGGGATTATTGTTCATAAGAAATTTTTTCAACCTAACAGCTGTGCAGACATTTTTTAAAAAAAATAATGAGTGCAGTTAATTATATAAAGAGCTGTAAAGTCTTTTTTATTTTATCTCAATAATGAGGCCTTGATTCTGAAGATAATCCTGGCCTTTCTCTATCAAGGCCAGCATGTGAGTAAAAGTGAACTCAATTCCCAGTCTTCATTATCCTTAGAGGCTAAAATTTAAAAAATTCATGCACATTATAAAGATGAAAAACTATTGCTATGGGGCATATTTTCTTTAATGTACTCTAAAATATATATAGTGATAGATATAAAAATTAATAATAATAATTAGCATTAGGGCATTTCACAGCAGGCCAACGGGTATTAGCAGGAGTCCCTCTGAGTTCACCAAGCACAGCTGCCTGTGGAGCTTACTCAGAAAAAGAAAACAAAAATGAACTGGCCCCGGAGTTAACTGTAACACTGTTCAACCAAAACCAAACCATAGCGTCTAAAACCAAACAGTTAGCTTTCTCTATTTTCTACCATCTAAGTGTATCTCTTTGAAATTTAGCGTTGGCTCCTGTTGGTTTATATCGTCTCTCACCCTTGGTTGCTAGAAAGATCACTAGCTTCATAAAAATAATTAGGCGGCCCAGCTCTGCCATGTAAACTAGAGCCTTGAGGTTAATTAAAATGGAATAAATAATGCACATATGTGGACCACCAATAAAGCCTGATGATCAGGTGCACAGAATCCTGTCATCAACTGAGAATACAAGCCCAGAAAGATAGCACTGAAAATTAACTGCAGCCCTTCGTAATTAGATAGTTTGCTGCAATTCTCCCTTGACCCTGACATCTGTCAAATGATACCTACAGAAATTGTGGGTATTTTTTCACATGGTATTAAATACCCTACAGACATTATCTGAATATTTCTATGTATTATTTTAAAAATCCATGGATATTTTTCTGGTACTCTGAGAGAGAAGTTGATGGAAAACATTTTTAAATAAGCTTACCAATTTTAATGGACTTGTCAGGCAGCCTAACTAATTGGCCACACTTGGCAAAATTTCACTTCCAAAATTCTTTTCCAAGTCCTACAGAAAATGTGGTAGAAATGAAAACAGGCACCAGTTCAAGGGTCTTATTTGGGGGAGAGAATTTGTAACAGGAGAACTGGTTTTAGAACCCAAATATTTCTTCAAAGGAAAAATATCCTGAACCAAACTTTCTGATATAATATAATAATAATAATAATATAAAACAATTTAAAAAGAATAGTAGGCTAGATATATATTACAGTATGTGCTTGCATTGCATGCAATTGACATGGGATAGATCCCAGCACTGCATATGGTCCCCCAGACGCCATCAGGAACGATCCCTGGACAGTCAGGAATAAGCCCTGAGCACTTCTAGGGTGCTCCTCTTCCCCCATACACAAACACAAAAGCAATATCTTATTGACTTTGTAGATATTTTTAGGATAAAATAAGAAATATGGCTGTATACTTTTGTGTAAAGCACTACATACATTACATACATGTCAGATTTTTATTACAGAAAAGATATCCCTTTTCTCTTGAGATACATTTTCCATTCTTAGTTTCTTATATGAAAACAGGACAGGGGGTGTCAAGGAGCTCTCTTCCCACAATGCAGGACATATGGAGCCCTGCTAGGGACTTAAAAGCAATAATGAACAAAAATTTTTAAAATATACAACTTGTCACTTATTACCTATCCAACTATAAAACCCAGTAAAAGTGAAAGATAAATGAGTATGTGGACTCTCCATACATTCATACATAAGTGAGTCACACAACTGAGAAAAACATATGCAATCAACTATATGAATGTCATCATCTTGCACAGATGCTAGAGTTAACGTAGGTAATGTAGAGTCAACAGAAGTCTGCAGAGTATTACTCTGCACTTGGAAGTTTCTTTGTGTCAGTGAAAATGCGATGTCTCAAGTTGAGATGTCAAAATAAAGAAGGATGAAATAATACCCCAACAACACTGTATTTTTATTCATCCTGCAGCACAAACACTGAGAAAGGCACTTGGGAGCTCATAATGCAGTTCAAGGGCATGAAATTCAGAGCTCCGATTTATAACATCTTTATTAACAGGTTAGAGGCATTTCCCCTAAATTCCTAGTCTAACATAGCACTGTAGCACTGTCCTCCCATTGTTCATTGATTTGCTTCAGTGGACACCAGTAACCTCTCCATTGTGAGACTTGTAGTTACTGTTTTTGGCATATTTAATACACTATGGGGAGCTTGCCAGGCTCTGCTGTGCGGGTGGGATACTCTCGGTAGTTTGCCAGGGTCTCTGAGAGGGACGAAGAAATCAAACCTGGGTTGGCCACATACAAGGCCAATGCCCTACCCACTGTGCTATCACTCCAACCCTAGTCTAACATATTCTGAATAATATCTAGTTAAGGGCAGTACAACAAGTCTATGCTCAAATGACACTCACAGAAATTCACACACTTTCTTAATCAGGTTGAAAAATTAAATTGATTTTTCGTTATTGAGCACATTTCACTCTCCAAGCATTTACCTTTCTGATAGACATTTTATTGATGGCATTTGTTTTTTGTTTCAGGGCCACACTGGGTAGTTCTGAGAGCTTTCTCCTGGTGCTGTGCTCAGGATTATTCCTGGTGATGTTTGAGGAACCACAGATCATGCCAAGTATGGAATCCCGCTCAACTATGGTAAGGCAAATGTCTTTTTTTTTTTTTTTTTAATTTATTTATTGAATCACTGTGGGAAAGGTTACAAAGCTTTCAGGTTTATGTCTCAGTCATGCAAATATCAAACACATTTCCCTTTACCAATACTTATTTTTTCCCATGAAGAACCCCAATAAAACCCCACCCCCCACCCCTCCCCGTCCCTGTGAGGCAGATGAATTCTAGTTAACACTCTATCCGCTTTGATTAGATTGTTTCAATAAAAGATTCGCCACTATTATTTAGAGTTTACCCCCCCCCAAATCAGACATGCTGAAAAAGCATTGTGAAGTGATTTGCTTTCTACAGCTGGGTTCAAGAATTAAATGTTGGTTTTGGATTTCTGCTATTTTACCTATTGACCCTGGAAGTATTTCTACTGAAAGTCAGATAGTTAAGAAATTGGTTTCTGTGTTCTGGAGTCGTGGCCGTGCTGGAGAGCCGCTCGTGGGGGGCAACTGGTGGCCTCGGTAGGGCGTGAAGGGCGGAGCGAAACGCCCCCCTTCCCATGAGGTTTTAGTCGCCCCCACACTCCCGGCTCATACCTGCTGTCCACAAGGCTCCCATGTGGCCGCCATCTTTCTTTCCAGAGAGGAGAGGGCGAATGGGGCAACACCCTTTCCCCTCCGGCAGACTTGATGGGCTGGATCAACGCATAGTCCATTCACTTTTCTGCTCCAAGCTGCTGGGTTCTGCATTAAGTCCTTGTGCTTCTGGGGCCATGGCCGTGCTGGAGAGCCGCTCGCGGGGGGTGACTGGTGACCTCGGTAGGGCGTGAAGGACGGACCGGAATGCCCCCCGACCCATGAGGTTTTAGTCGCCCCCACACCCCCGGCTCATACCTGCTGTCCACAAGGCTCCCATGTGGCCGCCATCTTTCTTTCCAGAGAGGAGAGGGCGAATGGGGCAACACCCTTTCCCCTCCGGCAGACTTGATGGCCGGGATCAATGCATAGTCCGTTCACTTTTCTGCTCCAAGCTGCTGGGTTCTGCATTAAGTCCTTGTGCTTCTGGGGCCGTGGCTGTGCTGGAGAGCCGCTCGTGGGGGGCAACTGGTGACCTCGGTAGGGCGTGAAGGACGGACCGGAACGCCCCCCGACCCATGAAGTTTTAGTCGCCCCCACACCCCCGGCTCATACCTGCTGTCCACAAGGCTCCCATGTGGCCTCCATCTTTCTTTCCAGAGGGAGGAGGGCGGAAGGGAGCAACACCCTTTCCCCTCTGGGCAGAAATGATTGCCTGGATTAACGCATAGTCCTTTCACTTTTCTGCTCCAAGCTGCTGGGTTCTGCATTAAGCCCTTGTGCTTCTGGGGCTGTGGCCGTGCTGGAGAGCCGCTCGTGGGGGGCAACTGGTGACCTCGGTAGGGCGTGAAGGACGGACCGGAACGCCCCCCTTCCCATGAGGTTTTAGTCGCCCCCACACCCCCGGCTCATACCTGCTGTCCACAAGGCTCCCATGTGGCCGCCATCTTTCTTTCCAGAGAGGAGAGGGCGAATGGGGCAACACCCTTTCCCCTCTGGGCAGAAATGATTGCCTGGGTCAATGCATAGTCCTTTCACTTTTCTGCTCCAAGCTGCTGGGTTCTGCATTAAGTCCTTGTGCTTCTGGGGCTGTGGCCGTGCTGGAGAGCCGCTCGTGGGGGGCAACTGGTGACCTCGGTAGGGCGTGAAGGACGGACCGGAACGCCCCCCTTCCCATGAGGTTTTAGTCGCCCCCACACCCCCGGCTCATACCTGCTGTCCACAAGGCTCCCATGTGGCCGCCATCCTTCTTTCCAGAGAAGAGAGGGCGAATGGGGCAACACCCTTTCCCCTCCGGCAGACTTGATGGCCTGGATTAACGCATAGTCCTTTCACTTTTCTGCTCTAAGCTGCTGGGTTCTGCATTAAGTCCTTGTGTTTCTGGGGCTGTGGCCGTGCTCCAAACTTAACTCTGACTTTCAGGGAGAAAGATTGGGTGGTTTACTTCTCATTGATCACTTTGTATATAGAGAGATGTCGCGCGGCCGCGTAAGCGGCCGCGCGGTTTTGAGAAAAAGTCCTCGTTCCCGCATACTCGAGCTGTGTTTGTAGAGGCTTCTGGTCACCGGGGTTCCATCTGGGGGAGGCGAGATGCGGCGCCTACTCCATCTGGAACTTGCGGGTGAACTTGGCTCTTTTTGGAACCTGTTTTTTCTTTTTTTTTTTCCTCCGGGATCCCGCACTCTCCATGTGTTCTTTCTCTTATCAAGGCAAATGTCTTAATCCCTATCCTGTCCTCTGGCCCTTATGACACAAATTTAAACATGAACATGTGTAGCTCTATTTCTAGGACTACACAATGCTAGGTTAGATTTCTTACTTTTTGAAAAACGGTGATTCTACTACTGACTCCAATTCAGCTGAGAAAGTACCTCATTCCAAAGTTTCAATAATTCAATCTAGCTTGTTATTATCAGAGAAGACTTAAAATCTGAATGAATCAGGGTATTTTGATAGCAAGTTTCAAAGTACATAATTAGCAATGAACCATAGAGGATTTTTTTTTTTTACTATTTTTATTAAATTGCTCGAGCGGGCCCAGTAATGTCTCCATTGGAGACTTTGTTGTTACTGTGTTTGGCACATCAAGTACGTCACGGGGAGCTTGCCAGGCTCTGCCGTGCGGGCGAGATACTCTCGGTAGCTTGCCAGGCTCTCTGAGAGGGGCGGAGGAATCGAACTCGGGTCGGCCATGTTGGCTGCGTGCAAGGCAAACGCCCTACCACTGTGCTATAGCCGACCCGAGTTCGATTCCTCCGCCCCTCTCGGAGAGCCCGGCAAGCTACCAGGAATAGCAAGCCACCCGTGATGTATTTGATATGCCAAACACAGTAACAACAAAATCTCCAATGGAGACATTACTGGGCCCACTAGAGCAAATCGATGAACAACGGGAGGGCCTTTACCTTTACCTTATTTTTATTAAATTAATCTGTAGACCATAGAGGTATGATGTTTTACCGTTTTTTTGCTTTTTGGGTCACACCCGGCAATGTACAGGGGTTACTCCTGGCTCTGCACTCAGGAATTACTCTTGGAAGTGCTCAGGGGACCATGTGGGATGCTGGGAATTGAACCCGGGTCGGCCACATGCAAGGCAAATGCCCTACCCATGATGTTATCGTTCCAGCCCTGTTTTACCATTTTTATTAAAATTAACCTCTGCACCATAAAGACATGATGTTTTACTTTTTTTTTTTTTAAGATGGAAAGTAGGTAATTCTATGGTTAGTCTAGAAATCCAACAGTGACAGACTGTGAGGCATTACTATAAATATTTAAGTCTGGCCTTTGAGGTCAAAGGATAACACAAAAGATTCGAAATATGTCCTTACCTAAGTCCCAGAGACAAAAGAACAAACATGCACGTTCCTTTCTATATTCTTGGCCTTAAAAGAGGATCAAAATTCTTCCCATATCCCTCCCTGGTCATTTCTCCTGTTTCATCATCCAGGACTGAATAATATGTCTTGCACAAACAAATCCCTAGTAAAGAGGAATGGGATTGTCAAGATTGCTCTGACCTCTCATATTTCATCCTTAGAGGTGGGCACAATATAAAATAAACAAAACAAGACTTCAGTAAACAAGAGAGAAGGAAAACAACTTTCAAAGAATAACCCCTTTACTGGCTTCATGACAGAAACTGTTTTGAGTTCTGGCTAGAGTAGGTGTGATAAAAAAAAAAATGCTGTATATTTTAAGAATAAAAGAGACTTCAAACTTCTTTCTAAAAGGGCAAGCTAGAGGGTGAGAGAAAGTAAAGTAGTAAAGTGCTTGTTGGCACACAGCAGGCATGCATTCAATACCTGGTATCCTATCTGATCCCTTGAGACAGCTAGGAATGATCCCTGAGTATTGAGCCAGGAATAAGCCAGATGTGGCCCTAAAACCAAACCGAAGCAAGACAAAGGGCCAGATAGTAAATATCTTTGTTTCTTTGTGGTTTGTGTGTGTGTGCACGCACACGCATCCCAGAACCTCCATCATACATTCTTTTATGTTATTTTTATAATCCACTAAAAAGGCTAAAAGTAACAATTGGCTTAGAGTAAATATAAAACATGGAATAAGTGTGACTCTAGTATACCTTTCCTAGATAGATATATGGTAAATAATATAGCTGGTGTTTCTTGCACTCAGTTAGACAATAAAAAGAAATGAGAGCTTACTATGACCAGTTATTCAACTAAACACTAAGGATACAGACATGAGCAATATATGGCCTCTGGAAAAAACTTATAATCTAGTAGATTGATCAAACCATACATCTGAGTTCATGCTTCCTTTTCCCAAGGTGAATAACATTTTTGTGATTTTATTATGTAAATCTTATCAATTTAAATTCAAATCGCTACTGTGTAACTTACAAGCATATGAATTTTTTTGAACCTCAGTGAGATAGTTACAAAGCTTTCATATTTGAGTTTCAGTCAAATGAATACAATGATTGTACGCCCATCCCTCCACCAGTGCATATTTTCCACCACCAATGTCCCCAGTATTTCCACCCACATTTCACCCCTTCCTCTGCCTCCATGGCAGACAATTGCCCCATACTCTCTCCCTACTTTTGGGCATTATGGTTTGCAATATAGAACTGAGAGGTCATCATGTTTCGTCCTTTTTCTACTTTCAGCACACATCTCCCATCCCAAATGATTCCTCCAACTATCATTGACTTAATGATCGCTTCTCTATTCCAGCTGCCTTTTGCCCCAACTCAAGAGGCAGGCTTCCAACCAACCATGGAACAATATTCCTGGCCCTCCTCTCTATTGTCCTTGGGTCTGAGTTGCATATTAAGCTATTTTATATTCCACAAATGAATGCAGTCATGCTATGTCTGTCCCTCTCTTTCTGACTCATTTCACTTAGTATGATGTTCTCCATGTCCATCCACTTATAAGCAAATTTCATGACCTCATCTTTCCTAACTGCTGCATAGTATTCTATTGTGCAGATGTACCAAAGTTTCTTTAACCACTTATCTGTTCTCGGGTACTCGGGTTGTTTTCAGATTCTGGCTATTGTGAACAGTGCTGAAATGAACATTCAGATGTAGATGTCCCAGAAGTAGTATTGCAGGGTCATATGGAAGATCAATTTCTAGTTTTTTAAGGAATGCCCATATTGTTTTCCCAAAAAGGCTGGACCAGTTGGCATTCCCACCAACAATGAAAGAGAGTCCCTTTCTCCCCACATCCATGCCAGCACTATCTGTTCTTGCTCTTTTTGATTTTGCCAGTCTCTGTGGTATGAGACCATATCTCATTGTTGTTTTGATTTGCATCTCCCTGATGATTAGCAATATAGAGCATTTTTTCATGTGCTTTTTAGCCATTTGTATTTCTTTTTTGAGGAAGCTTCTGTTCATTTCTTCTCCCCATTTTTTGGTGGGGTTGGGGGCTTTTTTCTTGTAAAATTCTACTAGTATCTTGTATATCCTGGATATTAATCCCTTATCAGATGGGTTGCCTCTTTAGCAGTAGGCAGCTTGACAATCTCATAAGCATATGAATTGACCTGCAAAAATCCAAGTTCCTACAGGATTACACGCTTCCCCTTCCTTGCTTCATGTTGTCCTGATGATAATGGCTTCACACACCTGGTTCTCACTTGAACTCAAACACTTTAGTTGTCATATTAGACCACAACAAGCAAAGCCGTGAGATGCTTTCTCCCACCTCACTTTAGCTGCCTGAAGAAAAATCCAAAATCCTTAAAAACAAAACAAAACAAAAAACAGTTGTCATAATTTCTCCTGTGCTTTTCATCCACCAAGGAGGGGGACTTTTGTCCGAGGACAGAGACTAGAAGTCAGTAGCACATCCAGAAAACTCTCAGTTCCTGCACCTGTTCTTCCAAGGATTCACTCATTTTCCCATCTTTCCTCAGTCAAAAATTATTTACTCTTCCCCAAAGTTCTACATTGCCTCTCCTTTTATTAGCGATATGCTATTGAAGGCTGTTTAACTCACCTCAGGAATTATCTATTTTCCCTTGCATTTTCCCTAAGATCCCACCAAGGCACTTTAGAAAAAGAACAAACAGATGAAAAGGGACAAGGCCAGTTCACTGTAATTTGGACCAAGCACCAAAAGAACAAGATGAGTGACTTCATACACAGGTCAAACAGGATTCCTGGACACAAATGGGATTCCTGGACAAGGGAACAGGGGTGGGGGGCAAATCCATCTATGTAAACCACATCATAAACATTAAGTTCTTTAGCATCTGAGTCATGTATCAAAAATTTTCATACAATTCTTAAGATTCCATGAGCTAAAATGAATCTGCTTTTGCAGTAACAAATATAAGACCTTCCCCCCAAAGACTAACTATTACTTTTCTTGGGTTTGCAGAACACATATGTGCCAGCACCAGACCAATAGTACAGTGGGAAGGGTATTTGCGTGGCACACTGCTGATTAGGTTCAATCCCTGGCATCCCGTAAATTACCCTGAGCATTGCCAGGAGCAATTCCTGAGTGCCGAGCCAGGAGTAAGCCCTGAGCATTGCCAGGTTCCCCACGCCCAAAATTATTAATAATAATAATAATAATACTAAAGACAGCATGTGCTCAGGTGATCAGCCCAAAAGGGGTTTTGATTGTTCTTTCTAGCATCTAATGCTCTACAATACTCTCAAAAACCATGCTTTCTGTTCTCTTTCTCTCTAAAACTGTCTTGTAACCATAATAAACCAGATGGCTCCTTCAAGAACAACGAGTCCTCTCTATTTTGACCTAGCAGTGTATTATTCAAGTTCTGTCTCAACTCATCCCTGGGCCTCTTGGCTGACTGCCCTGGGGCAGGAGCATCAGTGAGATGTACTGGCAGCAATCGGAAGTTGAATCCAATTCTTACTGTACGAGGTGAAAATTTCATTACCAAGATTTCAGAACTTTCAAGAGGATTGCTTACAAAAAAACTATAAGAAATAGACATTTCACAGGGGGTAGAAAAGAAAGAAAAGAAAACATTTAATTTGGGTCCACCTGAAGGGACTCTTTGTTTGAAGAGTATTTTAGACAGACTTTCAAAGTCTCCCTGAGTATCAGGAAGAGTAACTGTTTGCATCTGAACCCTCCTCAATCTGCTGCCTCCAGGCTATGGAGGGTTATTCCCCAACTCTTTCTTTTCTTTCTTTTTCATGTTAACTAAAGAGGCCCATAAGCAATCCTTCTAAACCAAACAAAGTGAAACAACAAAAAATACTCACCAAGGCGTTTCTGAAAAAGAATCAAACTGTCCTTTTAGAAAACTGAAATTGCGTTTGGGGACTGTGTGTTCTGTCTTTAAATGCAGTCAACAAAATTGTTGCTCTCTTTGAAATGGTTTGTTTGTGATAAGTGAGCTTGCTTTCCACAGAGGGAGCCCCTAGAGAAAGTCCCCATCACCAAAAGTTCCCTGCACCACAGAAATTAGGAACTGTTGATAACATACTTACCTCAGCAAGTCAAAAACACCCCTCACTTCAGGGAGTGTCTGAAAAACTTGGAGAAACATATCCACCTATCCACTCCCCCCTCCCACCCCCACTCCCAACGCCCTGAATGTTTATGATCATCCTAATCCTCTATAGAAGCACCAACAAAGTTTGAGACAAAGTTCTCAGTTGGTTTTTCTGGTGCTTTTTGCATTTTGTTTTGCTGTGAAAGTTTAAGGCTGTTTCCTGAGTCTAACACCATATATATGCTAGAGACAACATATAAAATATTTATCTATGAATTGCTAACTTCTGGAGGAAAACATCTCATTCAATAGGTTAGCTCTAAATATTCATATAGCTTAATTGGTAACTTAGAAGCAGCTAGAGTAACTGAAAAGACAATGGCTCTCACTCAAGACAAAAGACCTCCTCACTTAGTCTGAATGATATCACATATCAATCCTGTGACCTTGTAAAATATGCCTTAATGATTTCTTTCCTCATCTGTCTAATGGAAATAGTGATCTGAACATCAAAAGCTATAGTATTTTCATTCAACCTTCCATTCAGTGAACATTTATTGAATCAAATATGATATTTCTATCAAATCTGAACAATAGGAAAAAGTCTGGTCCTGCTTTACAAAAGTATAAGTTTCTGGAAACCTGAAAAACAACCTAAAAATTCTGGTTACTTTCATTAGAAGAAAGGGGAAGTATATTTGTAATATATAGCAATAACTTATTTCCAATAGTAAATCTAAAAGAAAAATTACTTAACATGGAACTGATTAAAAATATAATAGTTAGCAGAGCAGAATTTTTATCCCTCCAATAAAAAAAATTCTGTAGGAGGTGATAGAGCAGTTAAATTGATTCCTTCTACCAGATTCAGTCATCCTTTTCAGAGTTAGCTATTGACTACATCAGTGTAAAATCAGTTCTGAGGTAGGCATTCTTGGAAGCAAAATTTAAATGCACTTTTTAAAAAGCACAGTGCTGAATTCTAATCATGCATCATTTCTGAGCAGAGAAAGCATTCAACTAGATTCAGGGCCTGTCCATGATGAAAATCTCAACAAATAGAGATTAAAGAAACTTATCTCAATATGGTAAAGGCCATATGTAACATAGCTAACATAATTCTCAATGGGGAAAAACTGGAAGTGTTTCTTCTAACATCAGACACAAAATATGGATGTCCACTTTCACTGCTACTATTCAACATTGTATTGGAAGTCTTCCTGAGAATAACTAAGCAAAAAAGAGAACTGAAAATTAAAGAAGCCAAATTATCACTATTTGCAAATGACATAATATTGTACATTAAAAAAAACCTAAAACCTCCACTAAAACAAAAAATCTTAAAATTATAATCTTATACAGTAAAGTATCAGTTTACCAAATCAATGCACAGAAATCTATTTTATCATCATACGCAAACAAAAATGTAGAAGAAAAATACACTTTAAATACAGTACCACTTACAATCATTAAAAAATTCAAAATATCGGGGAATCACTTTAAATGCTGCAGGATAGCACTGTGGGTAGGGTACTTGCCTTGCAAGAAGCCAGCCCTGGTTCAATCCCTGGCACCCTATATGGTCTCCCAAGCCAACCAGGAGTGATACCTGAGTGTTGAGCAAAGAGTAAGTCCTGAGCACCACCAAATATGGCCCAAAAAGAACAACAACAACAAAAATCTGAAGACCTATTTAATAAAAATGTTAAATCACTTCTGAAAGAAATAAGAAACAAGAAAATAGATATATAGCTCTTGCTCATTTATTGGAAGGATCAATATTATTAAAATAATCTCCTTACCCAAAGTAACTTCCAGATATCGTTCCCACCAAGGTACTTATGGCAATTTTCAAGGACACAAAACTCATATAATATTGAACCATAAACTCCCCAGAATAGCCCAAATAATCCTGAGGGAAAAAAAGAATAAAAAAAGCACTGTATTTCCAGACTTTAATCTGGAGTACAAAGCCATACTAGCACAGCGGGTGGGGCATTTGCCTTACACACGGCCAACCCGGCCAACCCGGGATTGATTCCCCACCCCTCTCAGAGAGCCCAGCAAGGTACCGAGAGTATCCCACCAGCACGGCAAAGGCTGGAAAGCTCCCCGTGACGTATTCGATATGCGAAACACAGTAACAACAGGGCTCAACGTAGACATTACTGGGCCCGCTCCAGCAAATCGATGAACAAAGGAAGAACAGTGCTCAGACAGTGCTACTAGGACAAAGAGAGACTTCTCATTCAGAAGAATGAGTTGGAAATGCTGATAGAATATGGCAAAATAGGAATTCTCATTCATTAATTCTCATTCATTACTGGTGGGACTTTTACTTGGCTGAGTCCCTCAAGAAAACAGTTTGGAAACTTCTCAAAAAATAAAGAATAGAGCTTTTGATGCTGGATAGACATAGAGAGGGTAAGAGACTTATCTTGCATGAGGCCAAATGGGGTTTGATCCCTGGCAACCCAAGTGGCCCTCTGTACAGAGACTGGAGGAAGTCTTGAGCACTGCTGGGTATGATCCCAAAACAAAAAAAATGAAAAAGGAATAGAATACCCAGAGGACCCTATAATTCAACTCCTGGGCATCTATCCTGAGAACACAGAACCATTTATCTGAGAAAAATACACGCACACCTATGTCCAATAAAGCTGTGTTTCAAATAGCCAAGATGTAGAAAAGCCCAACAAGAGAGTAGTGGGTACAGAAATGTACCAAGTCTTACCAATATAAAAGCACCGAGCTGTGACAAAAGATGGAATATTGAAGTTTGGCACAACTTGAATAGAATTTAAGGAAGTCATGAAAGAAAACAAAAATAAATAACACATCCTCTCAAACATATGCAGAGTATAAAGAAATGAAGCAAGAATGAGACCAGCCCTGGGATACAGTCAACTGAACTATGCTCTGAGGACATCAAGTCGGGACAGTTTTGGGGGAAAATGTGGAATCATGGAGATGGAGCTCATCTCTCTAGTGATGCAGCATGTGAGAATACTATTAGCACTATTTTAAGATAGAATAACAATGAAATTTAAGATGAATCAAATAAAATATGAAAAATAAAAAATATAGATATTCAAGGATGCAGCTCAGTAAAAGTTAGTAAGCAGTTAACAACTACATTTTTAGAGCACATCTACCAACAAGCAAATGAGAGTTGTTCATGTCCTAAATCAATCTATGTGCCATCAAGATGAGTAAGTCCTAATTTAAATCTGATCATTGGACTTTGAAATAAATAAGTTTATTATCAAAATTTTACCTTGTACTTTTAAAGTGTCATAAAATTTCTGAACTAAGTACACTCCCTTCCTTTAATTGTTTCAACCCTGTAAGTGAAGGGGATGCATTTATTCTCACGTGGTTTTTAAACATGTATGGCTGAAACATGGGGAGGCTGACTTCCTGAGGTGCCATCTGTCTAACCATGAGCTTTGGAAACCTAGGTCACAGGCCAAATTCTGGCACTGCTGGGTTTTGTGTGGTTCACAGGTGAGAAAGGTGCCTGTGTTTTGAAATGGTTTTGAAGTGGTTTTGAAGTGGTTGGAAGTCCTTTCCTCAAGTTCTATTATCAAACATTGAATTGGCCAGAAATCAACTTTTTGTGCAGATTTGACAATGTTTCTTAAGGAATTCAATGTAAATTGATAAGGTAAGAGAGTCCTTATATGAAAAACTTATAAAGCAATAAAGTCATTTCATGACAACTGTGCTGTTTGAACCACAAATATGTAGCTTTTCTACACATATCATGTATAAGCAAAAGTTAAAACAAAAAAGATCTCCGTTCCTAGATAAATTTGCAGTAGATACATTTCTTAAGTTTAAACTCTATGATTTCAGCAGCATTTTCAGGCTTCAATCAAATGCAAGGGAAAAAAAAAACCTCCATATTTCAAAATCCAATTATCTGTACAATCGAGGAGTTTCCACCTAATCTTCCTTTGAAAGTTATTAATATGCAATATAATGACATTTTAAATCAATTATTAAAAGAAAAATATAATAGAATTCTATATGCCTTCCAATCAATGAATGCACATAATTAAAATCATATGCTCCGTTATTAATATCAGTATTCAGTAGTACCTAACTGTGTGAAATTTTCATAGATGAATTAATAAAATTTCATTATGAATCAGCATTAACAGATGAATCTTCAAATGGTTTTGATAATGAAAACCAACTTCGAACCCCAATTAAGCAAAATGTTACCTCCTCCCCCCAAAAATTTTATTCTCATTAGTGGAGCTACATTTAAAAAGTCATAACCTAATTATCATTACTATAATTTGAATTTCATCAATAAATATTACGTGAAAATTCACTTTCCTCCTTAGCCTTAAGTCCCTACATAATATCTTCAACATTTTCTCCCATGGGCTGCAAGGTTTGAAATCTTTACTATCTTACCCTTTACAGAAAATTGTTGTGGAACCCTCTTCAAATCTAAGAACAACTTTATTTGCTATCATTTCTCTTCAAAACTGCTCTGATACACATCTTTATCAAGATACCAATTCCCACTCCATTTCAGTCATTTCCAAAGGCTTTAAGTAAAATTTCAGGGTATAAAAATTTTACCTTCATGCATGTGAAGAGTGGTCTCAGCATGGTGGTGGCTGGTTCTGGAGGTCTTCGGCTACCGGAGCCCTGGTCGGGGTGGGGAGGGAAACTCAACCCGCTCCCTCCAAGGGGCCCCATCGAGGACAGCCAGGCATGGGGGCAGGAGGCTCTGTGTTGTTGTCTTCCGGGAGCTGGGTTTTATAGTCTCTGGGTCTTGGCCATTGATGGGATTACACGGCGGCAGGGGGCATGCCTTTGTTCTTCTGCCAAAGATCTCCAGAACCAGCCACCACCATGCTGAGACCACTCTCCACACGCATGAAGGTACCGGCAGAGGAACAAAGGCATGCGGGTCCCGGGGCTGAGATCTCCAAGCCTGCTTGGATCGGGGCTGAGCATCCTCCACCCAGATCCTCCAAATTCCAGTAGGCAGGGGTCACACCCACCAACTGGCTCCCTGGCGCCATGTAATCCCATCAACAGCCAAGACCCAGAGACTATAAAACCCAGATCCTGGAAGTGCGGGGCCACATTTGCAGCCATGTGACATCTTATTATGTCATTCTTACTCTGGACAAGTTACCGAATGTAACCTGCCCACACGGCAGAGTCTGGCAAACTCCCCGTGGCGTACCCAATATGCCAAATACCAGTAACAATGATGAGTCTCATTCTCCTAACTCTGAAAGAGCCTTAAATATGGCACTTTTTAAAAAATCTCAGGGCTAGGACAAAGGAGACGTTACTGGGGCCTGCTCGAGGCAATCAACGAATAATAGGATGGTCGTGATAAAAATTTTAATTTTTATTAGTTTTCTAAAGTTGTTTGACCTTATGCTAATCCCATCCCCTGCTCCCGGCCAACCTCTAAAGACAGCCCAACCCATTGTTCAATATCATCCTCCTCTCTCAGGTGCTTTCTCTGAACTCCTAAAGCCCTTCCTCTCCTGATGGTCATCAGTCTTACTCTGGTGCCCTTCACTGTCTGAAGTCTACACACCTCAACATCAGACCGGAATCTATAAGGTACATTGAGGAAAAAGTTGGCAAAACCCTCCATGACATAGAAGCTAAGGTGTTGGGAGGATCCTCCCAGGATGGGAGAAGCATGCGGAAAGTAGACTATAGACTAAACATGATTGTCACCCATTGCCTCTTTTGCAAACCACAACACCCAATAAGAGAGAGCGGGAACAAAAGGGAATGCCCTGCCACAGAGGCAGGGTGGGATGGGCGGGATGGGGGGTGGGAGGGATACTGGGATCCATGGTGGTGGGAAATGGGCACCTGTGGAGGAATGGGTATTTGATCATTGTATAATTGAAACCCAAGCACAAAAATGTGTAAGTCTGCAACTGTACCTCATGATGTCTCACTATTAAAATTTTTTTAATAAAATAAATAATAAAAAGCTGCCTGGGTGAGCTCCCCAGAATACCATGTTTCCCTAAGAACTAAGAAATTGCTGCTCACAGAGCAGTAAAGCAAGAACCTTTAACACCCGCCGTTTGAGAAGGAAAGGCCTCCCACAGAAGCACTGGAGAGGCAAAAGATTGTACAAAGGATCAGCCAAACACTCTGGTCCAGGCAGCTGCTCTGCCCAGGAGATCAGAGCAGAGCAAGCAACTTTCGGGAGAATTTCTGAAATGTTTTCATGCAGGCAGCTTTCAGGACAGGTGCGGGCCATTCTTTTTGATTAAAGGGATTTATCCTCAAGTGCAAAAACGATTTAATTTTTTTTTCATTTTGTTTTGGGAGGGGAGGGCACTGGCAGCAGTGCTCAGGGATTCCTCCCAGCTCTGTGCTCAAGGAGCACTCCTGGCATGGCTAAGGAGACCATAAGTGGTGCGAGAGAACAAAGCAGAGTTGGTCATACACAGGGAAGTGCCTTAACCCCTATGTAATCTCTCTAAAACACCCTCAAAATTTTGATATTTCTAGAGTTTTACTTTTCGGGAGTAGGGGGATTTAGAGAAGACACCCAGCAGTGATTAGGGTTCTCTCTTGGAGGTATTCAGGCGACCATGTGAAGTGGGGAGAGAACATGGGCCTCACACCTACAAATCAAAAACTCAGCCTATTACGTTCTCTCCTGCCCTGAGTTATTTTTAAAGTTATTATTTATGCATATATGGATGCATAAATAGTCTATATGATGTCTATTTATTTCCCCTTGTCTATTTCTTGTTTGGAAGTAGAATGTGGCTAGCCCTTTGAGAAAACTTTTTTTTTTTAAAAAAATATGCATAAAGAGGTTTTAGAAAATCCAAACGTGAAAGTGTTTTTAAATGCACTGCTAAATGTAGTGGAATGAAAAGAAGAGAGTACATGTTCATTTTAATGGAGGGGAGACAGGGAGCACAGACATAATCGTAACTGAAGGGGGAAGTAGACATTTCAAAAAAACCTTCAAATATCAGAGCAAGGATTTCCAAAATTTTGAACTAGTTTGATTGACCTATTTTGATTCACAAACTTTCTTCTCTACATCTCCATTTGTGTGTAAATTGCATGTACTTTGATCGATAAGCTTTGCAATATAGTTATCAACTTTATAATGCATTAATTTCATTCCCCTGAACAGGACCAATAATAGTAGGAATATCCCAGACGATCTGGAACACATGTGCACAGGTTTACTTGTTTATATCCAATCTATATCCCTTCTTTTAAAGCTCTTCTCTCTCTGTCTCTCTCTGTCTCTCTCTGTCTCTCTGTCTTTCTCTCTGTCTCTGTCTCTGTCTCTGTCTCTCTCTCTCTCTCTCTCTCTTTCCTCTGCAGTTTTTGTCATTCAGGCTGTCACATAATGCTGCTTTTGTCCATGTGCTACTTTGATTTAATCATCTGAAACAAGGCAGCAAGAATACCTTACTCAGTAAGGTATTATTGTGAATAATTATAAAGCTTACTGGTTTTCTTTTAACTACATAAAAATTAGATCATAATTCTTGGATTAAAATATATTCAAAGAACCTGACATTTAAGATTCAAGCATTTTGTAGACAGTGGTTACTATTTTATTATTCCCTTAAATTTAGTTCTATGTTTTCTTTTTTTTATAAAACTATATTTAGGGGCTGGAGCAATAGCAGAGGGGGTAGGGCGTTTGCCTTGCACACAGCCAGCCCAGGTTAAATTCCCAGAATCCCATATGGTCCCCCAAGTACCGCCAGGAGTAATTTCTGAATGCATGAGCCAGGAGTAACCCCTGTGCATTGCCAGGTTTGACACCACAAAATGATAAAAAAATAAAATAAATATAGTTTATATTTATTTTATTATTTTTTTATTTTTTATCATTTTTTTTTATTAGTGAAACACCATGAGGTACAGTTATAGACTTATAAAATTTTGTACTTGGGCTTCAGTTATACAATGATCAAGTACCCATCCCTCCACCAGTGCCCATCCTCCCCCACCATGGGTCCCAGCATCCCTCCCACCCCCCATCCCCCCCGTCCCACCCTGCCTCTGTGGCAAGGCATTTCCCCTTGTTCTCTCTCTCTTCTTTTGGGTACTGCGAATAAACTATATTTAAATGCCATGGCTTACAAAGTTGTTCATAATAGAGTTGTTATGGACATTCTTCAATATTCCAATACCAATCCCATCACCAGTGTGACACTTCCCTCTACCATTATCCCCAATTTCCCAACCATACTCCAAGCCTGCCTCCTTAGCAGACACAAATAATTTTAAATTGCTTGTCATAATTAAATGGATAATGGAATTAGTATAAGATAATTTGTGAAAATTGTTATATCTCACCATTTGTTTTTTTGTTTGGGGACCACACCCAATAGTGCTCAGAGCTTACTCATGGCTCTGTACCCAAGGAACACTCGTGGTAGGCTCAGGTGACCAAATGTGGTGCCAGGGATAGAACCTGAGTTATCAACATGCAAGGCAAACACCCTACCCACTGTATCCTCTGCCCCTCCTCCTTTTTCTCTAATACAAGCTAATTTTCTTTCACTTTGCCTATTTAGACTTGTCCTTATATTTAACCATATGAAATATATCACATGGTTTCTTGTTTTCTACTAACCATATCGTTGTAGGGAAGAATATATGAGAAGATTGGCACTACTGAATAATTACCCTTGCCAAAGTCAAAGTTTGAATATCAAGACAACATGAGGCTAGTGAGAAGTACTTCAATCATCAGATAAAAATGTGGGTTAAAGGCTAGAGTCTGTGTTATAACAAGCAGGAGGGATTAGTGTGACATCCTTGGTCTTTAGTTTCTGACATAAAACCTTTGAATTAGTGAAACCAACCAGTTCAAGAAAATAGTTCACTTACACCATTATATAAAGAAACATATACAAATGATCTCTAAGATTACTTTTAAAAATTATAATGAAGTCTTAAATCTTTACACACGGAATTACTATTGATAAGGAAAATCAGGACACCTATGAAATAGAAGGCATAGTTAGATTCAATAGCAATAAATTTCTGAAAGTGTCCAGGTTCTCAGCGAGTCATTAGTTAAGTGAACTGGAGTATCAAGCTTTAACAAGTAAAGACTTTGAAAAAATAAGGATGCTACAGAAAATCCATCTGCAATTGTAAAATACAGAGGAGAGATGAAGGACTCTAAAACACACCCAGGAAATAAATGTGCCCTTAGTAACACTCAGAAATAATGCAAGAGGAGAATGAAGCTGATGTGAATGAGTATGAAAATTATACAAGGTCCTTGAACCAAAAGTAAAAAAGCTTGTGTCAAATAGAGTAGCACACCAAAAATTGCTGCTGAAACAAAGAAGAGTTAAGAGCAAGAATATTATATTAAACATCATTATGATGGAGGGCTCATAAAGCAAGTAAACAGAATAAAGATGTAAATATACACAAGGTAAATCAACCACATGGGAAAAGAATACAGTGTAAGTTTAGTTCCACCACATTAAAAGAACATAATCTCCCTTGGTGGGAGTAATATTGTTTTTTTGTGAACTCTGTTAGAATTGCTAGTAACTTCATTCATCTTGCAAAAGCACCTATTGTTCCTCAAGTACAGTAACCACTGAGGTTAATAAGAGGAGTGAGTCCTTTAGAACACTTTTGATTTAACTAAATGAGTGAGTCCTTTAGAACACTTTTGATTTAACTAATTCATTCACAGCACTAGGATTCTGTGTCCTGGTGAAATATTATGATACTTCTTAAAGGGAAAGGAACTATAGTCAGAAGCTAATTAAATTAGTATTCAAGTTCAAGTTCAGTTTTGATTTCCTAGCACCTTCTGTGACATTGGACAAACTAATCCGAATCCCTTCTGCATCAGCTCTTTCAAACCTTATGTATTAAATTATTCCTTTAGAAGTAAAACAAGGATAACATACAAAGTATTTCCCATTTTTCTCAAGATTGATCAGTATTTGTCTCTGTCTGTCTCTCTCTCTCTTGAACTTGGCAACATCTTGAGCTCCATCATGAAGAAAACAATCCCTCCTCATAAGTATGTTCAGGAAATCTATTCCTGATGAAAAAAAAAATCTTAGCCTCAAGTGGTAGAGACACATGCTCTTTTAATTCCTAAGAGGTCTACACTGAGAAAAACTTAGAGTAGCAGAGAGCAGTGGTTAGTCACTGTCACTGTTCTCCCGTTGTTCATCGATTTGCTCAAGCGGGCCCAGTAACGTCTCCACTCTCCACTGTGCCACTTATTACTGTGTTTGGCATATCAAATACTCACGGGTAGCTTGCCAGGAGGCTTCTGGTGCCGGGCTCTCCTAACGGGGTGAAGGAATTGCACCTGGGTCAGCGGTTGGCTGCGTGCAAGGCAAACTCCCTGTCGGCTGTGCTATTGCTCCAGCCCAGCAGTGGATAGTACTGCTTGCAATCAGAGCCAAGTTTCTTGTGAGCAAAGCATGTAACGATTGGGGAGCAGAAATAGGACCGTAAACATTTATATACAGCAAAGTATCGTGGCCCCTGTGGGCACTCAGAAACTGGAATCCACGGTAATTATGAAATGATGAGTGTGCAGTCAGGGACTGAGCCATTAGCGAAAGGCTACCGGGGGTTCCTTCCTCCTTAGACCTGCCTGAGTTCGGCTGTCGTGCTGGGTCACCAGGCAGTGATTCTGGAAGGGGAGGGCTCGCAGAAAGAAGGGACAGGGCCATTTTGTGACCCAAATAAAACGCTGACAGCTTGCCACAAAAACATTTTCAATTTCTGCCCTGAAGCTTTATCGACTTAATTTTTTCTTAAAAGTTCCATCTTAATCTAAAGAAGCAAATAATTCAGTATGAATTGTTCCCTGGGGGGGATGTGGGAGTGATTGAGAAATGTTGAGGGTAACCTGTCTGTATTCGAACTCCATCAACAGAAGGATATATAACATATTTTAATATCTTTAAATGTTCTAAATAAATATTAAAAATAAATAACATGAAAGAATTCAAAATATTTTTCTAATTGTTCCACAATAGGCACAAAGCAAAAATTGCTTATACTTGCCATTATCTGTTCATTCCTTGCAAATAGAGCACACATAGTTTTGCTCAAGATGAGTGTTAAGTATCAACCCTAAGTGTCTTAGGCTTCACTGGTGAATTGCCCCTTTCCTTCTCCCAGAGACACTTATCATGCCCTTGCTAACATTCATAATTTTGTTAAAGTTTAACCTTTCCCGTGTATTTTACCTTTCATTGTCACAGTTCCCCAATCAATCTTGACTACTTATAAGCCAAAAATTTCTGGTAATTCTGAACTTTGTATTTGTACTGCTTTGTATATAAAGTGCTGTATATTTGTATCTGCTCTTCTATTTCCCTGATAGTCTTTTTAATATACTACTTAGAGCAATGCTCTTTGGTTAAACACAGGAAGACCATTAATGCTATGCTCCTAATATTTGGGAGTTGATTGAGTCTGAAATATATTTGCTCCTGGGCATAATTACTTGGCCATAATTACTTGACTAAGGCTTCATTTGCTGTAGTTCCTAACACCCCAAAAGGGAGGTCCTGCCGTGGGACTGGGATGGACCCTGGGCAAGTGGCAAAGCTACCCAGCATCGAAATGGGACATTCTAGAAAGCATAAATGCATGGTCTTAATGCAAGCTGTTATGACTTAAGAAACAGGAGCCCCATGGGGAAGAACAAGCTGAACTGGCCTGAAGACTTAGTCTGGGATTTATGGTAAAAGCCTTGCTTGCTCTCAGTCCTGAGAACTAAGTGTTGGGATCTTTGTCTCTTACTGTGTTTATCCAAACAACTGCAAGTATTGATAACATACAACTAGAGGGAAAGAAAAAAGTAATGTAGATGTCCCTGGGAGACAGTGTCTCCTTGAGTTCATCTCCCCAAAAGAATTTCCTCTGCCAAATGTTTACGTAAATGACAGTAAATGACAATCACACCTATGTCCTTACCTCAACCCCCCTTCAGATGTTCTATAAGTACGCTAGCAACTTTGTTTTAAACGGGCCGTTTTCACAGGCTGTGGTCGTTCCCCACCCCTGTCTCCAGTTTCTCTGTCTCTCTGTTAGGGAGCCCTGGGGAGGTGGGGAGGCAGCTCTGGGCCACAATGCACACGTGTCGCAGCAGCAGCAGCAGCAGCAGTCCCCGTGATTTACTTTGTGAACTCACAATGAGTACTAACATTCCCAGTTTAAGGTACAAAAACTGTCCACTCCCCCCCAGTTACTCTGAAGCTAGAAGAAGCCATGTTACCCAGTTCTGGCTAACATTAGCCATCACTAACATTAGTGAGCTCAAATTAGCCATAAGGGGAATGCTTCCCTTCTCCAGACAAGCAGTGTCTTCTGAGAAAGTTGTCTGGTTCTCTCTCTCTCTCTCTCTCTCTCTCTCTCTCTCTCTCTCTCTCTCTCTCTCTTGCTTCCTTCCTGGAATGAGAACAAGGACTGCAGCTATTTTGCAAACCTGAGCACAAAGACCACTCACTGAGACAGGCAGAGAAGATCCAAAAGAGTGGGACCCCTTTATGCCCTTGCTGAATTCCAGCTCTAGCAGGTCTGATCTATACTTTGTCATCTGTAAGGAGTGTCACTGCTTTCTGAGTTGAATTCACTGTTGCTTCCGGTTTTTTTTTCCTTATCTCCATCCCAAATATAGGAATGTGTCATTGGCAAAACTGTCTTTAAGTTTCCATCAGAGGAGACTTGGAAACCAAATTGAATTGAATTACGTTGGGGCGGGGGGAGCTTTTACTCGTTTTGTTGTTGTTGTTGTTAGTGGTGGTGGTGGTGTAGTTTTACATTTGTTTGGTGGCTACACTTGACAGCACTTGAGTACTACTTGGTCTCAGGAGTGCACAGGGGAATAGGAAGTGGAGGGTGAAGCCTGGTTAACCTGTATCCAAAGCATGCACTCCCACCCTTTGAGCTATCTCCCTGGACCATGGCACACTTTACTTTGTTGAGAAGAGGAAAGTGATGAAAAGTTCAAAGATCCTAGGAGCCAGCCTTCGCTATCTCCAGGGATCACACTGAGTTTGAAATTCATCTGAGGCGTGTAGTGTTTCTCTCTCAAGCAGACTGCTTTCAAAACTCTTGTTGGTTAGTCTCAGCACAAAAATTTGTAAGTCTTCAACTGTACCTCATGGGGTTTCACCAATAAAAATTTTAAAAAAATTAAAAAACTCTTGTTGGTTAAAGACAAAAAAGAGTCTGCCTGCAGTTAACTAGAAAAAAACAACCTGAGCTTCCAGAGAAATATAACAGAAGTGCATTTATTTAAGGCACCAGGCATAATTTGCTGCTCCTGGTGCAGATGTGCTGAGACCCAAGTATTTCAAGAGATGATATTATTTGCAATTCCAATCCTATTCCATCTAGTCTCAATCCTGCTTCCAAAACCTAAATTTCAACACCACTATGCATTTGTGTCATTTAGTCCTATGTGGTGAAAAAGAACTTTTTACTGCCAAATAAACTTCATTCTTAAAAATCTGAATTTTAGAAGAACAGACACAGTATAACTAGTAGCTTGTTGCTTATGGCCAATGTTCCTCTAGAAACTCGAGAAAGAAAGGAAGGAGGGAAGGAAGGAGGGAAGGAAGGAAGGAAGGAAGGAAGGAAGGAAGGGAAGGAGGGAGGGAGGGAGGAAGGGAGGAAGGGAGGGAGGAAGGGAGGTAGGGGAGAGAAGATGAGGGAAGAGACAGAAAGGAAAAGAAAGGAAGGAAGAAACATGAGGAAATGAGAGCTTTCCAGGGTTGAACTCATGATTTGGTGCTCACTGTGCAAGCATTTATTGTACTGGACCACCTTCCAGACTTCTATACACCTACAAATATCTATTTAAAAAATCATAGCATTGGGGCTGGAGCAATAGCACGGTGCGTAGGGTGTTTGCCTCGCACAAGGCCGGCCCAGGTTTGATTCCCAGCATCCTATATGGTCCCCTGAGCACCGCCAGGAGTAATTCCTGAGTGCAGAGCCAGGAGTAACCCCTGTGGATCGCTGAATGTGACCAAAAAAAGGGGAAAAATCATAGTATAGGAGGCTAGAGAGATAATACAGTGAATTGAGTGCTTGTCTTTCATGTGGCCAACCTGGGTTTGATTCCCAGCACCACATATGGTTCCCTGAGCACCACCAGGAGTGTTCCCTGAACACAAGAATAAGTTTTGAGCACCACTGGGTCTGGCTACAAACCAAAAAGATAAATAACTAAAAGTCAAGTCATTACACTACCAATTTCTATCTATCCATCTATCTATATCTATATACACTCACAGACACAAACACATATACATACTGCTTTGGTCATTTATGTGTCTACACCCATACCCACATTTATGTACTAAATGTCACATTATTATACTATTTTTGTCAAGTCAACTTTTCTGTGCCTTCTTATTTACCCACATATAATTACATGTATTTATTTAGGTGTTCTCATATCTAGATATTTGCCAGTGAATTCTGTGCACATCACTTGATCACTTGATCACTTGACATCCCGTTACTCATCGATTTACTCGAGTGGGCACCAGTAATGTCTCCATTTGTCCCTGTCGCGTGATAGTGTAGCCCAATGGTGTCTGACTGCTCCAGAAACACGAAGAGCCTCAAACCAATCATTTGGGGTCTTGACAAAGAAATCTGACCATCTCGTAGGTGGGTGACCACACAATCTTTTGACGTCCCCTGGGATCCAGTCAGTAATGGCTCTAGTCCAGCGGTCGTCTCCAAATTGCATTATGTGTCCAGACCATCTGATTTTTGACACCTTGGCAAACAAGACAACATCATTGATTCTCGATTGTCGACAGAGGTCAGAACTCTGTATTCTTTCTCTCAAGTGAGTGAATCGTGATACTCCAAGCATAGCTCTTTCGATTCCTCTTTGGGAAACCCGAATAGCATTCTCATCCTGTTTTCATAGGGCCCAGATCTCTGAGGTATATATTAATGCAGGAAGAACAGTGGAATTGAAGAGATGTGCCTGGAGCCGGAGGTTTTTCGTCCTCTTAGCTATTTCTTCAATGCTCTTGAAGGTGTTCCAAGCTGCTCTCTTCCTCCTGTGCAACTCAGGTGCCAGGTCATTTGTCATGTTGACTTCTCGACCTAGGTAAACATAGCTGTTGCATTCGGAGATGTTTGTTCCATTGAGAGTGAATAGAACGTCAGAAAACGAGCCCGTTTCTTATAAACATTGTCTACGTGAGATTCAGCTGTAGTCTGACCTTTCCACACTCACGGTCGAAGTCGGCCAGCATTTGTGCTGCTTGGCTAATGCTTGGTGTTATTAGAATGATGTAATCAGTGAAGCGGAGGTGGTGTAGTTGCCGACCATCTATCTTCACTCCCATTCCTTCCCATTCCAGTTGTCGCATGACATTCTCCAGGGTGGCACTAAAGAGTTTTGGTGAAATGGTATTACGCTGCCAAGAAACCTCAATGAGTTTGGTTATCGTGTGGATATGGTGGATCGTGCTGAATCCTTTTCAGAACCCAGCTTGCTCGAATGGTTGTCCTTCATCTAGTATTCTGCCAATCCTATTCAGGATGACTCGAGTGAACAGCTTGTAGATGACAGACAACAGGCAGATCGTGCGATAGTTGCCAAAGTCGTGGATGTCTCCCTTCTTGTACAGTAGAACAATCCAGCTGCTTTTCCATTGGGACGGAACCTTGCATTCAGACAGGTAGCGTGTGAAGAGCTGAGCCGGTGTATTGATGAGTACGGATGGCAGGTTCTTCAGGTGTTCGGGTCTCACCTTGTCTGGGCCGGGTACTGTTTGCTTCTTTACTGATGAAACGGCATGTCAGATTTCAGAAGAGAGAACACTGGGAACGACATATCCATCCTGCGGAATTTGGTATGTGGGCAGGTGGATGTGGCTATCGAAGAGATCCGAGTAGAAGTCATAGATAATCTTCTCCATTGCCCTTCTGGAAGAACGTGATAGATCCATCAGGACGTCGGAGGGCAGTCCTCTTGGTCTTGTAGTTGGCAAAGGAAAGGCAGGCATTGAGAATGCTTTTTCCAGCTTCTGCCGCATCTGCCAGTACTGCTGCTCTTCTCTCTTTAAGGTCTTCCTCAATCGCTTCTCTGCACTGCTTTGCAAGCTTGGTAGCCTGAGGCTTGCGCTAAGGCACATTGGTGAATAAGCTCAAGAGTTTTCGAAGACAGGAATCTTTTTATGGCTATATCTCATCTTTTTATGGCTAGAGCTCCCAGTTGGTGGTCGTTCTGGGAGTTCTCTTCTTAAACTTTGCAGCCCTGTTCTGAGAAGTAGAATTTTGCATGAAGGAGATGGTGGTCCGATCCCATTTGGAATCTTTGAACAACAGTGACATCAGTCAGGCAAATCCGTTGATTGAATATAATGTGGTCAATTTTGTTGTGGAACCGTCCACCCGGAGACTCCCATGTCCAACGTTTAGATTAGGCCTTCTGCAACTGTGGGTCCTGATGTGGAGTTCTTCAGCTGATCTTCTCGGTCCTAGCTTGACATTAAAATCACCGACAATAATCTGTAGAAGGTGTGGTCTTCTTTATATAACTTCTCAATTTCTTCTTCATCATTGGGTGTTGGTGCGTAGACAACGAAGAAAGTAAGATAACATTTGTTTTGTATGTGTACATACAAATATTAAGTGCATTTATTTGATTTGATTTGTTCTCAGCACCAAGAGATTTTTGTTGTTGTTGTTTTCTTGGGAGCCATACCCAGCAGTGCTCAGGGATCATTCCTGGCAGAGTTCTGGCGACCATATGGGTGCCAGGGACTCTCAGGTCAACTGTGTGCAAGGCAAGCAACCTACCCCCTCTGCTGTCTCTCCAAGCCCAGGAGATGTCTTTTTAAAAGTATGTCAGAAGAAAACTATATTGTGAGTAGCAGAAACCTGAACTGTTAAAAGAAGAAATGTCAGGAAGCTCTTCAGGAAGGTCTGAGCCTCAGGGTGAGGGTGCTGAGAAGTTCAGGCCAAAAGTTGTCCAAAGGTACTTAACACATGCTGTGAGCTTGTTTTTCACTTCCGCTACATAAAATAATTTAAGACGATCTCCTTCAAATCTCCTTCATTCACAGTAATACACACTTCAACTTGGAGCAGTAAAAGAGACCTGCAAAGCCATCTCGTCCAAATCCTCTGATTCTGGAGATAATGAAGCAGAGATCCCCAAACACAGGTGAATTGAACTGTGCTGAGAATACATCTAGATCTGAGTGAAAACCAAAACCATTCTTCAGGGGTTTTAAATCAGAATTCTGTGACACCTGAAAAGTGCATGCCTCTGCATTCACTGACTTGAAATTCTTTCCTATACTGCAGTTCACTTTAATCAAGAGCACGGGAACAAATAAAAACAGGATAGTCCTTCTGTTGTATGTTGTCCGAGACTAATAAAGTCACTTCTCCCACATCCGAGAGTCATGACTTTGGTTATTATCTATGAAACACGACTAGACTCCAATATTAGCTTGTAAATAGTGGATAGACACATGATGGGCTTGGCCTAAGTTCTCACAAAAGATGTTGGCAATGAAAATCTTCTCTTCTATTTTATGTGAAATATATCTATAATATTGGCATTATTTCTTTGTGGGTTTTTTTTTCATTTTATAGTACCAGGATTGACCCAAGAGTTTCATGCATCCAAGACAAAAGCATTCTTTCTTTATAAATGCTTTGTTAGAACTCACCAATAAAGTGATCTGAGATCTGAGTCTTATTTCTAGGATGGTATCGATGACAAATTTCAGAGCATTAATATAGGTTTAATTCAAATTTTCTATAATTTTATCATTGTTACTTTCATTTTTCAAGGAATTTATCCATAAATTGACATAAATGTAGGCAAAGAGTTGTTCATTAGGTCTTTAGTAGCCATTAAATGTGTATGTATTGACAAAAACAAAACCTGAAAATGTTACTTTTAATTTCTAATTTTTACACTTTTACTTATGATTATGATGAATACCATTAGGCTTTATTAATCATCTCTGATCATTTACTTTTGGTTTGATACACATTATTTTCTAAAAATTTTTTATTAGTGAAACACCATGAGGTACAGTTGTAGACTTACAAATTTTTTGCTTGGGTTTCATTTATACAATGATTGAGTACCCATCCCTCCACCAGTGCCCATTTTCCACAACCACTGATCCCAGTATCTCTCCCACTCCCCAACCCCCATCCCACCCTGCCTCTGTTGCAGGGCATTACCTCTTGTTGTCTCTCTCCTTTTGGGTGCTGTGGTTTGCAAAAGAGGCATTGAATGGCAATCATGTTCAGTCTATAGTCTACTTTCAGCATGCATCTCCCATCCTGGGAGGATCCTCCCAACACCCTTTATTTGGTGCTCCCTTCTCTATCTGAGCTAGCTTTTCCCCTAGCATGTGTGGCTGGCCTCCAATTGGTAAACATTATAACTTGCTTTACATTTCTTGATTTATTTTGTACCTATTCATCATGTTTTACCTTTTATATGTTTGGGTTTAATTTGCTTTGCTTTTTTTAGTCTAAACCCTAAATTTGAGTGGCCTTAAATTATTTTTCTTTCCTAATTAAAAATATTTATGTTTTCAGGCTACCTTGAATATCCCACCCACATGGCAGAGCCTGGCAAGCTATCCATGGCATATTCGATATGTCAACTCCAGTAAAAAAAAAAAAGTGGATCTCAGTCCCCTGACCCTGAATACGGCAGAGTTGAGAAGGATGTGGAAGGAGGGGTTGATAAAATCTCAAGGCCGAACTAGGCTGCCAAAATGAAGAAAGACAAAAATGATTATCTGTACTTTCAGTGCACGTACGCTGGCATCTGATGCATCCATCGAGAACCTGATGGTACAAGCGCAAAATATCAAGTACGACATCATTGGTCTGACCGAAACGAGAAGGCATCAATCACATTATGCCGTTTTCGATACTGGAGAAGAACTGTTCCTTGGAACATGCAACAAAAAAGGCGTCGGTGGTGTCAGTGTCCTTGTCAACACAAACTTAGCCATGAGCATTGATTCATTCAAATGCCTAACAACCCGAATCAGACGATTACACTTGAACAATCGGTAGCTCACTGCCGGCAGTTTCTATCTTCGTTGTCTATGCACCAACATCCAATTATGGTAAAGGAGAAATTGAGAAGTTCTACATGGAGCTGGAGAAGTTCTATAAAGAAGACCACACCTTCTACAAGATCATTGTCAGTGATTTTAATGGCAAGATAGGACCAAGAAGATCAGCCGAAGAACTCCACATCGGGACCCATGGCCTAGAATGGAATGAACAGGGTGACAGATTGTCTGAGTTCATCATG
This sequence comes from Sorex fumeus, assembly GCF_029834395.1. Taxonomy (NCBI): domain Eukaryota; kingdom Metazoa; phylum Chordata; class Mammalia; order Eulipotyphla; family Soricidae; genus Sorex; species Sorex fumeus. The sequence continues at coordinate 43,643,341 of NW_026606081.1, forward strand.
TCAACCAAGACCATCCATGGTAACTCACAGTTCCAAAGGGCCGAATCTAAACGTTGGACATGGGAGTCTCTTGGTGGATAGTTCCACAACGAAATAGACCACATCATATTCAATTGGTGGTTTTGCCTGACCGATGTTGCTGTTGTCCCAAAATTCCAAATGGGATCCGACAACCGCCTCCTTCATGCAAAATTCTACTTCACAGAGCGGGGAGAAAAGAATGCAAAGTTTAAGAAGAGAACTCCCAGAACGACCACCAACTGGGAGCTCTTTGGCTTTGTTGCGGCAACATGGGAAGATGCTGTCATTGACAACACTGACGAGGAATATGATCGAATGAGTCAGCACCTCCATGACTGTGCAAGGAATGCCAAGAGAGAGATAACCACAAAAATCGCCTTTCTTTGAACACTCTTGAATTTATTCGACAATGTGGCTTGGCACATGCCTCAGGCAACCGCAAGCGAATGTCCGAGCTGGCAAAACAGTGCAGAGAAGCAATCAAGGATGACCTCAAAGAAAGAAGAGCAGCAGTGCTGGTAGATGCGGCAGAAGCTGGGAAAAACATTTGTAATTCCCGCCTGTCCTTCACCGACTACAAGACCAAGATGACTGCCCTCTGACATCCTGATGGATCTATCACATCTTCCAGAAGGGCAATGCAGAAGATTATTCATGACTTCTACTCAGATCTCTTTAATAGCCATGTCCACTTGCCCATATACCAAATTCCGCAGGATGGATATGTCGTTCCCAATGTTCTCCATTCCAAAATCCAACACACCATCTCGTCGGTAAAGAAACAAAGAGCACCTGGCCTAGACAAGGTCAGACCTGAACACCTGAAGAACATACCGTCAGTACTCATCAATACACTGGCTTGGCTTTTCACACACTACCTGACTGAATGCAAGGTTCTATCCCAATGGAAAACCAGCAGGACTGTACTACTATACAATAAGGGAGACATCCACGACATTGGCAACTATCGCCCAATTTGCCTTTTGTCTGTCATTCTGCAAGCTATTCACACAAGTCATCCTGAATAGGATTGGCAGAACACTAGATGAAGGACAACCATGCAAGCAAGCCAGGTTCCAAAAGGGATTCAGCACCATCGACCATATCCACACAATAACCAAGCTCATTGAGGTTTCTCAGGAGTTCAAGATGCCTCTGTCTAATGTTCATTGATTTAAAGAAGGCCTTTGACTCTGTTGAGACGGAAGCAGTCATTGAAGCCCTTGCCAATCAGGGCATACAAACTCAATACATCAGGATCCTTCATGAGCTGTATTACAGATTCACTACCAGGATCTCACCATTCTACAAAGAAGTAATCATCCATGTCAAGAGAGGGCTTCGGCAGGGTGATACCATTTCACCAAAACTCTCCAGTGCCACCCTCGAGAACATCATGCGAAGACTGGAATGGGAAGGAATGGGAGTGAAGATAGATGGTCGGCAACTACACCACCTCCACTTTACTGATGACATCGTTCTAATAACACCAAACATCAGTCAAGCGGCACAAATGCTAACTGACTTCGACCGTGAGTGTTGAAAGGTTGGACTACAACTGAATCTCACAAAGACAATGTTCATGAGAAACAGTCTTGTTCCTGATGTTCCATTCACTCTCAATGGAATGACTATCTCCGAATGCAACAGTTATATATACCTAGGTCAAGAAGTCAACATGACGAATGACCTGGCACCTGAGTTACGCAGGAGGAAGAGAGTGGCTTGGAATGCCTTCAAGAGCATTGAAGAAATAACTAAGGGACTAAGAACCTCCAGCTCTGAGCACATTTCTTCGATTCCACTGTTCTTCCTGCACTAACATATGCCTCAGAGACCTGGGCCCTACGAAAACAGGATGAGAACGCTATTTGGGTCTCAAAGAGGAATCGAAAGAACTATGCTTGGAATATCACGCTTCACTCAAATGAGAGATAGAATCCGGAGTTCCAATCTCCGCCAACGCTCAAGAATCAGGGATGCTGTCTCATTTGCCAAGGCATCAAAAGTCAGATGGGCTGGACAGGTAATGAGGTGTAGACACAACCACTGGACTAGAGCCATTACTGACTGGATTCCACAGGATGTCAAAAGATCGTGTGGATGCCCACCTATGAGATGGTCAGACTTCTTCGTCAAAACCCTCAATGACCGGTTTGAGGCTCTTCATGTTCCTAGAACGAGCACATGCCATTGGGATACACTAGCACGCAACGGGGATGAATGGAGACGTTACTGGCACCCACTCGAGCAAATCTATGAGTAACGGGGTATCAAGTAATCAATTGAAGTGATCAATTAAAAATGTTTAGTTAAGTATTTCTTCTTCAATATCCAACAGCTTTACGTCAGTTATATTTTATTTAGTCCACTTTTTTCATTATCTTTTCTTTTACCCTTTTGATATTTAGAAGGAAGTCTTCAATTTCCAAACATTTGAGAGTGTCATCTTACTTGTTTTGAATTTAAGGTTGCTATTATTCATGTAAAATTTAAAAAATTGTGTATTATTCTATTTTGGAGCCACACCCACTTTGTCAGGGATCACTCCTGGCAGGGCTCGAGGGAACCATATGTGGTGCTGGGAATGGAGTTCTGCTTGGTTCCATGCAAAAAAAGCACCCACTCACAGGACTATCACTCCAGTCAAAAACAGTGAATCTTTCTCTTTTTTTAATTTAATTTTTGATCTTTGGGCCATAGGTGGCAGTGCTCAGGGGCTACTCCTGGCTCTGTGCTTGGGAATGATTCCTGGGAGTGCTCAGGAGACTATATTCAAGGCCAGAGATTTGAACCAGGATTGGCTGCAGGTAAGGTAAGCACCTTACCTTCTATATTACTTCTCCAGGCCAATAGCAAATCTTCTAAATGTCGTGAATATGTTTAATTCCCCAGCATATGATTTATCTAAGAGGTTGGAATATGTGCTCTTTATAATGGTCATTTGTGTCTCTATTGAATCTATCCATTATTTTTTTAACCAACATTTGTAATGAAATTTTTGGAATAAGCATTGCTAATATTTTAAGGTTGAACTCTCAGGGTCATCCTTTGAATAAAGATGTCATTTTGCTTTATTTTTTATTGATTTATTTTTTATTTGTCCAGTGTTGCTGTTCTAACATTCCTTCCAAGCCTTTCTGAATGGATAATTGGGTGGTGGTATTGGGTTTGGACCACGGTGAAAGAATGAATTCTTTAGCTGCCACATCTGAGAATATTATTATCCCATTAGAACATCCACTACATACACTAGAGCTTTTGGACAAATTCTTATCAAGAAAATAAGGACAGGGGAGCTGGAGCCATAGCCCAGCGGCTAGGGCGTCTGCCTTGCACGCTGCTGACCCAAGTTCTATTTCCAGCATCCTATATGGTCGCTGAGCACTGTCAGGAGTGATTCCTGAGCCCATGAGCCAGGAGTAACCCCTGTGCATCGCCGGCTGTGACCCAGAATGCAATAAATAAATAAGTAAATAAATAATAAGAAAAGGACAGAGAGCCTTGAGGTGAAAATTAAGAACTAGAATGTAACAGATATGGCCAAACCAGATAGACCTTAGCAAAGAACTTGATCTAATGTTTGCTGATGGATCTTGGTGCTAGAATACTATATTTATTCTTGCTTCTGTTTTTACTATAATAGACCTCATTTAATTTTTAATGGCAATGAGAAAAAACATACCATTTCTCAGATCCTGTTATAGCAAAGACTTACCTGCTATTTGGAAGGTGGCTTAGTCAATAACATTAGTTAAAACTTATCAGGATGTACCATATCGTTTTTCACTGCTGATATAGTCCATCATTCCTACTGGACATCTCTCTCTTCATGCCTGGAATATTAAAGGGAATTAGAGGTAGAGATCACTAGCTTGTAATCCTGAGGATGAAGAAACAAAAAGATAATTAAGTTTAGGATGTTGATGATAATACTATGATACCAAATTTGTCTCTTTGAGTTTAAATTAAATACATGAAGTGAAAAGGAATTCCTGCTTAGTTAATCCACCATAACTATGTTTCTCTTCTATGTAGCAAAAATGAAATCCCTAATTAATATCAAAAGGGAAAGTCTTAAGAAATTCATGACTACCAGTTCTATTTGAGAGTTAACACTTTCACATTTTCTACTTTTTTAGAAGTTTCTATAAAGAATAAACATAAAAAAAACTTTGTTATAATGCAAGAACTCAGTGCAGAATTTTTCCCATTATGCATCATTTTGGTAATCAGAAATCTCCCAAGCAGTGTTTCTCTCTCTTTGAAACATCACTCCCTTTTTGAAAATGAGATATTAAGTTCATGCTACATGGTAGAAGATTGTTGACCGCCCTTCTGTAAAACAATTCAAGTTCCTACATAGTTTGAAAGACATTACAAGGTGAAATTTGTACAAAATTATTTTAATATCTGTAGCCTCTACAAATGTGTTTCTGTAACTGCCTAGGCTTTTCTGAGTTCATGTTATGCTTAACCCTTTGCTTTTATAGAGTTCTGCATTCCCAATGTTAATCTTTTTGTACAAGCACTCAAACCCAAAAGCAAGTTTTAACATACATGTGCTAAGTAATTAATAAAAAGTATTTATATCAAGGCTAACACAAAAATGTCCATTGAAGAAAATTTTCATATCTCAAATTAACAGTAATTCCAGTAAGCATTTAGAATCTGAATCTGGATGCCTTAATTAAGAGCAAATAGAATGCTTTTTTGCTTGGCTTAAGCTAACTTATAGTATTTTATTAAGGTTGCTGCTTATACCTGAAAACATGACATCTACATGCATGTGAATGTATACAAGTAGGCAGACATGCACACACACGTGCGGGGACACACACACACACACACACACACACACACACACACACACACCCCACTAGCACTTTCCGATTGTCTGACAGCTTTGGCTCTGATAAACTTTTCAAATCCAAGAGAATAATAATGGAGAACAGGGCCTTTTGTAGCTTAATCACTACTCCAATTTGGGTTCAAGCCAATAATAATTGAATCAGAAATGCCAAAGGATCCTTCTTGAGGCTTGACAGATAAATGCCTGTCTGCATAAAATGAGCAATATCAGATTATTGCTTTTCCTTTTAATGGTTTCCATGACATGTACAAATTACAAGAGACTGAGTTTTTCTGTTGACTTAGGTGACTGATTAAAATGATAAACTGAAAGTTTAGTCAAGAAGAGACCTTTTATCTGGCTACTGAAACTAACCTTATAAATCCATTTCACTAGCACCATTTTGTTCTCATTAAAACATCAAATATGATAGATTGGACTCAATAACCTCCCAAGTTTTGTGCTTGATCTGTAATAGGCAGAGGTGGAAACACATATTGCTGACAGATTATTGCCCAAGCGCAGAAATGTGACAGAGAAGGAAGAGAACGCCCAACTGTCTTACTATATTTATGCCTGACCTTTTGTTAATAATATAACCTACTTCTTAGAGTCTGTCAAGTTTCAGATTGAGCATTTTGACTTCAACTTTGCATACCTTTAATTGCTTCGTGCTAGCATGGTCCACATGTTGCTGTCATTTCCCAGCTATCAATTTCATTGTTACCTTGCTTCAAACCATGCCTTAATACATCCAAACTAAGACAGGACTTTCCAGAGTATAAAACCTGGTACAATGACATAATTGAGGCACTCCTGTTTTAAGCTCCAGTTTCTGAATCAGGCCCACGATCATTCCTACGCATTCTTTATTTCTTCAGAGAAACTCAAAGAACTTTGCTTGGTCTCTTTTCTTCCTGTTTGCTGCTTACTGGTCACTCTGTCCTTTGTTTCCCTTCTCCAAATGTCTTGCTATCCTGTACACTTGTTAAAAACATAACAAGCATACACGTTGTTAATATCTCAAAAGCTATGCAGATGCTCATTATGAGAAAATGAAAGTCATTTCCAATAAATATTCAGATTAAGAAAAGCTTTCAAACCTCTCAAAGACATGGTCCTAAGTTCTAAATGCTTTCTTCACATTATGATCCTATCAAGTTGTACAGTGGTTGTTCCTTTGACTTAAATGAAGTCTACATTTTAAGTTTGATTACTCTGGAACAAATGTCGTACCCAGCAGAAATCTAATGTTTACAGAAATTGTGATCTTTAGGCCCTGCTGATTTTTTTGTCTATCAATTTGCCCTGCAATTTTGCTACAGCATGAGTGGAACTGGTGAGGGTGACGTTAAGTAAAATAAGTCTGAATAAAAATACTAGATGAGCTCACTGGTATACGGTCTATCAAGAAACAAAACAGAGAAACAAAGTCCATTGAAAGCAAACCCTCAGACACTGAGGACTAAACTGAGGTTACCAAAGGGACAGGATGGGGTGCAGGGATAGGGGGGACCCAGAGACTGTGGTGGAGCAATTCTGGCACTTTGTTATTCTGTTTGGTATGGTAATACCATACCTCTAAAACATGTAAACCTGTACAGATGTGCCTCTTCCAACCCAATAAAATGAAAGGGTTAAAAAGGAAAGGATAAACTATGCTGATACTGTTACTTTAATTTGTTGATTTAATAATCTTATAGGAATTGTAAGGAGAGTGGTCTTCTAAAATGGTTGGCAAGCAAAATTAAGCAAATAGACAAAGCACTTCAGGTTTGCAATCTTTTCTAAAGGTTTTCCAAAACTGCCAGATTCTGTGAATTCCAAATACTACCGTGATGCTTTAAAACTCACTTATGATAAATTGAAGAAAATATTTAACTGACTAAATCAGAATCCTTTAGGGAATGCCATCACTCAGGTTTGGTTTCCCTCCTTTTCTTTATTAACTAAATACCTCACATACAGGTGAAATAGAGCCCTTTAAAGCTTCATAAGTGAAACACTGAAAAGCATAAATGTGTTATTTTTGAAAGCTCTTTCCTAAAATGACTGCATAATTCATGTTATGAGTCTAATATCTGGATGCACAGACATGATAAATATAATATTAAAGAAAAATATGATAAATATAGTATTAAAGAAAAATGATAAATATAATATTAATAAGATAAATATAATATTAAAGAAAAAGGAAAATAAATAGTATAATCTCACTTTGGATGAGAAATAACTAAATAAAATAGTAGCTAAATAGAAGAATACACTGTGAATTGTGAATAATAAAAGAATACACTGTGAATTGTAGGGATTGTTTTAGGAAAGTTACAATGGTCTATAGATCAAAATTCTATTGTTGTGATTCATCATAACAGTGGAAAAATAAAAAAAATATTCATTTGGCATATATAGATAAAGCATTAATAAATTTAACAATATTTATATTAAAACAAACTCAAATCTAAGAAAACTGAGAACAAAGATAATGTCATTATAAAAATGATTTACATAAACATCTCGGCTTGGTAGTAAATATGGAAGAAAAATCTATGGCTTAAACGGTTTGTAAGTCTGTATACATTTTCAGGGGACAATAATTCAACAAGGAATGATATCTTTTTCAGCACTACCATTTAAATATGTATCATAGCCTGAGACAACACAATAACATTAAGAAATAATTAATAGTGATAAGAATTAAAAGATTCAGCTGTAGTCCGACCTTTCCACACTCACGGTCAAAGTCCGCAAGCATTTGTGCCGCTTGGCTGATGTTTGGTGTTATTAGAACGATGTCATCAGCAAAGCGGAGGTGGTGTAGTTGCCGACCATCTATCTTCACTCCCATGTTTTCCCATTCTAGTCGTCGCATGATGTTCTCGAGGGTGGCACTGAAGAGTTTTGGTGAAATGGTATCACCCTGCCGAACCCCTCTCTTGATATGGATGATTACTTCTTTGTAGAATGGTGAGATCTTGGTAGTGAATCCGCAATAGAGCTCACGAAGGATCCTGATGTATTGAGTTTGTACGCCCTGATTGGCTAGGGCTTCCATGACCGCTTCCGTCTCAACAGTGGAAAGGTCGGACTACAGCTGAATCTTACGAAGACAATGTTTATGAGAAACAGCCTTGTTCCTGACGCTCCATTCGCTCTCAACGGAACCACCATCTCCGAATGCAACAGTTATATATACTTAGGTCGAGAAATCAACATGATGAATGACCTAGCACCTGAGTTACGCAGGAGGAAGAGAGCGGCTTGGAATGCCTTCAAGAGCATTGAAGAAATAACTAAAAGGACAAAGAACCTCCAACTACGAGCACATCTCTTTGATTCCACTATTCTTCCTGCATTAACATATGCCTCAGAGACCTGGACCCTACGAAAACAGGATGAGAACACTATTCGGGTCTCTCAAAGAGGAATCGAAAGAACTATGCTTGGAATATCACGATTCACTCAAATGAGAGATAGAATCCGGAGTTCTGATCTTCGTCAACGCTCAAGAATCAGAGACGCTGTCTCATTTGCCAAGACATCAAAAATCAGATGGGCTGGACATGTAATTAGGTTTACAGACAACCGCTGGACTAGAGCCATTACTGATTGGATTCCACGAGACATCAAAAGATCACGTGGACGCCCACCTATAAGATGGTCAGACTTCTTCGTCAAGACCCTAAATGATCGGTTTGAGGCTCTACATGTTCCTAAAACGAACAGATACCATTGGGCTACGCTAGCACGCAACCGGGATGAATGGAGACGTTACTGGCACCCGCTCGAATAAATTGATGAATAACGGGGATTAAGTGATTAAGTGATTAAGTGAAGAATTAAAAAGGAAGAGATACATTGGTGATTATTTTAATTATAAGATTATATTTATAGAAAACCTATGAGACTCAACAAATTAACATATTTAATAAAAGTTAAGTGAAAACACCAGATACAAGATAAGTTTTGAAGATTAATAGCACTTTTTCTATGCAACTAGCCTTAAAATACTGATTCTTCTAAAAGTTGGTAAATAAAACTTTCTAAAAGCAATCCTTATCTTTACCAAGCAGGCGTGTTCATTTTTTGAGCCTAATATGACCCTAATGTGCATGTAGTAACTAAATTGTATACATATGAAATTCCTTGCTTTGTATACAACATGGGCTGGAGCAATAGCACAATGGGTAGGGCGTTTGCCTTGCACGCAGCCAACATGGCCGAACCGAGTTCGATTTCTCTGCCCCTCTCGGAGAGCCTGGTAAACTACCGAGAGTATCTCACCCGCTCGGCAAAGCCTGGCAAGCTTCCTGTGACGTAGTTGATATCCAAACACAGTAACAAGTCTCACAATGTTATTGGGCCCACTCGAGCAAATTGACGAACAATGGGAGGACAGTGACAGTATATAACATAAGAGATAAAGTATAAGATTGCATTGGAGCCAGAGTGATAGTACTGTGGGTAGGGCATTTGTCTTGCTCATAGCTGGCCTGGTCTTGATTCTCGACATCCCATATGATGTCCCGAGTACCACCATGAATAATTCCTGAGTATAAAGACAGAAATAACCCCTGAGCATCATTGTGTGTGCCTTCTCTTCCCTCTCACCCCCCCCCCCCCCCCAAATAAGACTGCTCTGGGGCTACTTTAAATCTTTAAATGAGTGTGGACAAATTACATAACCATTTTCTGCCTGATGCTTCTAACCTTTTGGATGATAGTAATAATAATTATGTAGAATATTTTAAAATTTTTTATTTAAAACTTTGAAAACACTTGAATAGTACCTGGGGTAGAGTGAGTAACTCTTAAATAATTAGAGCTTATAATTACTAGAGAACTATATATAAATACATTTGGTACTCTTTAGAAATAAAGATGTCAAAATTAAAACATAAGTGTACTTAGAAGAGCTAATGCTTCCTTCTCTTTCCCAGAGTGAACATACTTCATAGAAAAGTCCAGAAAATTACACACACACACACACACACACACACACAACTAAATGCTTAACAGAAAATAACTTTTTTGGGGGGGAGGCCACACCCAGTGATGCTCAGGGGTTACTCCTGGCTCTGCACTCAGAATTACTCCTGGTAGTGCTCGAGGGACCATATGGGATGCTGGGAATTGAACCCAGGTGGGCCGCATGCAAGGCAAATGCCCTACCCACTGTGCTATCACTCCAGCCCTCAATAGAAAATAATTTGCTTCTCAAAAATATCAACCCAAACTATGGCATAACTAAGAATTAAACCAGTAAAGACAAAATAATATTTTCACTGATAAAATATTTCTTAATTTAATCAAATAAACCTTAATAAAAGCAGGCATAATAACATTATAGAGCTATTAATAATGATTTCCCAAGTTATCTGTAAGTCAATGTTCTTATAATCCATATCTCATTTGGAAGAAAAACACTGAAGTTTAAACATCTATACAAAGTGAAAATGATTTTGAGGAAGACTAAAAGTGATAACTCATCTCACAAGATATTAAGGAACAATATCCTATTAATAAAAACAATATAGAACTGCTATAGGAACACAGGGATCAATGAAACCAACTAGAAAGACAATATAAAATTATATAAAAAGACAATATAAAAAGACAATAAAAATGGTAAATATACCAATGATATCCCAGATACAAAGGGCCTAACTGTATCATGAATAAAGTCAACCTTCCTTAGCTTCGGCTACATAACTAAACCCAAAGTTTCAGTGGCTTCCAAGAATAAACATTCTAGTTCTCACTCTCAAATTTATGATCAGATAAGAGAACTTCCATTCAGCTGACCAAATATACTCAGATGGTCTGCCCTGACCATAGAGTGATGAAGTATATTCTTCTACATGAACAGAAGACAATGATGGTGTTCAGAATGCTGCTGTTTAGAAGCAACTGAGAATGATAATAAATCATAATAAAGTTAAAAGAAAAGTTTAGAAAGATAACTATGCATTGAAATACCAATCAGAACATAGCGCCTTGATGAATTCAAATCAATTTAAAGTAAAACTTTTTACTCAGGATAGAAAATGTTAGCTGATCTCTGATGGATTAAGAAAGAAAATTAGTGTGAATGGAGATGGAATGCAATGGAGAGGAATTCCTGGAATGCAACTGGAATTCATGTAAATCATTATATTATAACTTCAAGAGCTTATAATAAAAAAGATAGATAATTTTTCCTGCCGTGGTCACTGCTCTATCTCCAGTGCTCAGAGAAGTTCCTGATAATATAAACACCTCCTTTCTGTTGATCCTGCCTCAGAATTCTACTCCCATTCAACATTTTTTTCAAACCAGTATTTTTATTTCCTTTCACTAAATATAACCAACATATCCCAAATTTACTGGCTTAAAACAACTTAAAACAAAAAGTATTATCTAACTATCCTGAAGGTCAAAAGTGAAAGTAATCAGTGTAAGCAGGTTGAACGGTACCAGCAGAACTAGTTCTCTTGGGAGGGTCTTGAGGGGGAGAATTTCAACTTGTTCTTTCTGTATTTCATCTATGGTAATCCCTCCACCTTCCAAGGCCCCAGCCTCACCACAAACATCTTCTCGACCTTGCTTGGGTCCTCCCATTACCTCTTTTTCTCTTCCTCATCATCAGGATCCCTTCAGTGAGGCTAGATATACATGTCTCTATTTCAGCCACATCCATTAAGTCCTTTTTGCCAAATACATTCCAGGGGGTTGAACAGGAATGTTTTGTGGTGCATCCTGATTTCGTCTGCGATACTAAGGTCTCTCTCATTCTTGGCCCTATTGACAGTTTTGCTTAGAAATGTTTTTTCTATAACAGTGTGTGCTATGCGCTGAAAGATATCAAGTAACATCCGTGCTCTCTGTCCAAGAGATGCCAGCAGCACCGCTTTTTCCAGTGACGTCACCGGAAGGGCACAATTACAATTGCATCGCAAAATCAACCTAGGCCTCCTAAGTGATACACAGCCTGACGTTCCTAGCCTTTTTATAGTATCGTGAAATCTATGAAGGTGGTGTTATAATTCCAACTTTGTTATGCCAAATTCCCCATAGAAAGGATTTTTCTAGTTGATTTATTTTTAATATAAGTAAATTAAGTAAGTAACTGCCTTGGCTGTTCACGGAATCATTTAATAGAGCAAATCTACCTATGTCAGGCCTCTACACAAAGTTCTTTATTTCCCGTCCTACTACTTTCAAAGTGCTGATGAACAGTTATTGCTCCTTAAAAATAGGCTGAAACTTATGGGAAACATAGTGTCCATCCTAATTTAGAGCATCAAATGACTGTCAACTGATGTTTATTTCCTCTTCTCCCTACAGTGCTGTATGAGCTTTTTAGATTTCTGACACTTTTTTTCTACATCCATGGATCTAGCACTTTTGCTTCAACATAGTAATTGTTCAATAACTATTTTTAATAAACAAATGGTATCTTAATTTTATTCTACAGTGACTGAGACAGAGAAAGAATGCTACTCTGTGATATTAACAACAACGAAAAAAACACCTCCATTTATTATTTTAAAAGAAAAAACAATGAAATATCTTATCCTCTCTCATGGTAAGTAATTTTTGCTCTTTTGTGAGTGTAGTGACTATTTTTTATTATTCCCCCCCAATTAAGTTCATATTCAGGAACTATATTCACTTACTTAATTTACTTAAATTAAAAATAAATCAACTAGAAAAATCCTTTCTATGGGGAATTTGGCATAACAAAGTTGGAATTATAACACCACCTTCATAGATTTCACGATACTATAAAAAGGCTAGGAACGTCAGGCTGTGTATCACTTAGGAGGCCTAGGTTGATTTTGCGATGCAATTGTAATTAGGCAGGCAAAAACCATCACCTGGGCACTTCAAGCCCTTACAATGGAATAAAATCAACTGTTTTGCAAAGTCCCTGATTTGGTAAATGTGTCAAACAATAAATGTCAAAATGGTTTCTGTTGCTGTGAATTTTATTGTTCTTCTGGTAGATGAATGTTGCAAGTTTCTTTTAATGGTTAGAAACCAGAGGCTCTTTAGTAAATACCACAGAAACACCTGCACGCAATGCTTGCTAATGGCACTTCTCTCTATTCAGAGCTCAAATTAAGAGGACGATGGGAGAGGATGGATGATATCTTTCCACTTGTTAAATATAGCAAGGTAATTTATGTAAAACACAGAAATAAAGACATTTGCCCCATGCTACGTTTTTATCATTCCAGTTAAAATCTGCCCACAGACCTTGTAAAAATGAGATAAGAACAAAGTTTCATTATCCAAAGTATGTCAATACTGACTATGCCAAAGGAAAGGCTTTAGCTGGGCTCGGATTCCAGGGGAAGGCTGACAGGAAGGTTGCTTTGCTTTTAGACCATTTCTTAACTTCTTGCTAAAAGTATCTTGTTAATAGGGCCCCATATTGCCCCATAGTTGGAAGCCTGTCTCATGAGCTGGGGGAGAAGGCAGTTGGAATAAAGAAGGGATCACCAAGACAAAGATGGTTGCAGGAATTGTTCAGGATGGGAGATGTGTGCTAATAGTAGATAAAGGACCAAACGTGATAACCTCTCAGTATCTGTATTACAAACCTATTACAAACCTATTACAAACCGTATGCAAAAGTTGAGAGAGAGTATGGAGGAAACTGTCTGCCATGGAGGCAGGGGGAGGATTGGAAGTGGTGGTGGGGGGGGCTATAACAGGGGACATTGGTTGTAGAGAATGTGCACTGGTGGAGGGATAGGTGTTTGATCATTTTTTGATTGAAACTCAAACATGAAAGCTTTGTAACTGCATCTCATGGTGATTCAATAAAAAAGTATCTTGTTAAGTATACCATACAATACACTATAATTAATATAACTGAAAATACTTGGAGACCAGAGCTTGCCTGATTAAATCCCAACTCCGGACCTGACTGAGCAAGTTACTCAAGCTCGCTGTACTCTGTTTGTTCATTTATAAAATGAAGATGACATGAAGAGTACCACACTCAGATAACTATTTTCAGGATTTGAAGCGTCAGTATTTGGGGCCGGGTATGTCCCTCTGTGAGAGAGTGTGGGCTTCTTGTGTTCAAGGCGCCAAGTCTCATCCTTCGGAACAAAAAAGAAAAAAAATAGTATTTGCAAAACCAGTTTAGCACTGCCTGGTACACTGAGCACTAAATAAGTTTGTGGGAGAACTGTGAGGGTAGTCAGAGATATTTTGAACTAAGGATCTTCCCAGTGGTAGGAATTCAGCATTGTTTAAGAAACTTGGTCTCCTGAAGATCTGAGAGTGATTCATCTCTTAACAAAGAATAACCAAACAAGAGATACAAATTTCAGAGTGGTGCAAACCTCCTCTCCGTATTGTGAATAAATATAGCTCTGGATTTCAGTTCTAGTAAATAAGAGGTAAATTTATGGGCTTGAGGGATTGGTGGTCTTCTACCTGAGGAAAAAGGAATTTGACTCTTTCCTTGGTTGGGTTCACCCAGTATCATTCTGAGAAAACTTGCCAGTGTTATATCCTGCCTGACACTTCTGCTTAAGTCATTCTGTCTCAAATACATGACATATTTCCCTTTTGTTTCTCTCGCTTAGAATTTCCTTAATTGATTTTTCTACTTGTCTAGGAACCAGTTCTTTGCCTGCCTTTCTTTCTTTCTTTCTTTCTTTCTTTCTTTCTTTCTTTCTTTCTTTCTTTCTTTCTTTCTTTCTTTCTTTCTTGGTAACACCTGGCGATGCACAGGGGCTGCTCCTGGCTCTGCACTCAGGAATTACTTCTGGCGGTGCTCTGGGGACCATATGGAATGCTGGGAATCGAACCCAGGTCGGCTGCCTGCAAGACAAAGGCCCTACCTGCTGTGCTATGGCTCCCGCCCCCTAGGAACCATTTCTTAAAGGATCAGCAGTTCTCAGCCCTTCTCTGAACATGTCCTAGGCTAGCTTCTTGAACTGTGGGTCATGACCCATCCTGTGAAACAATAAAATAAATATTTTTAAAATTTATTTATGATTTATCGTCAGTAAATGTTTCGGTGGCATACCGATTTTATATACCTTTCTACTGGAGATTGTCTAAAAGTTTCTTGGGAGAAAAAGCAGTTGTGAGTGGAAAAAGTTAAGAAGCCCTGACCTTACCTATAGCACCCCTTCCTAACTTTACCTGAGAGAGAAGAGTTCCAAGATCTTCAGTGGAAATTTGAAACTGCACATACAGTACTTGATCCTCCGTACACTCTACCCCCACCCAGATATACATACCTACAGAACTTTTAATTTAAAAATCAAGCATGCTGAGATTAGCAATAGTAATTATAATAAAACAGAAGAATTAAAAGTTCACATGAACTCTCTCACTCTCAAAATATCTTCTAGTCTGGAATCTTGGAGCCTCAGTTGACCACAGGTAATTGAAATCATGGAAAGCAGAACTGCCCAAGAAGTGGAGAACTACCCGTTGCTTGAGTGATTGGTTCCTTTAATGAATTCCCATAATATCCATATTCCATATTCTTTTTTTTTTGCATCTGCCATGAGACCTCTTTATCCTTTATTACATTTTTTAGTGCCAGGATGTAACTATAGGGTAATTTATTTTGTGTGCAAAGGCTCCTCTGTGTCCCTTTGTGCCCCAGAGCCTGGCTATGTGTCTCACACAGAGGAAATATGACATGCTTATACTAATGAAAATCTGTAGGAATAAAATTCACTCTTTTGAGCCCTGCTCATCTCCTTTTGGAAATGTCTTATCCCCATTAATGCGTTTCTTTTCCTCCCACTGAAACTACATATGATGCTTATTAACCACTTGATAACCTGATAAAACAAAGCTATCTTTTAACAATGTTTTCAAAATTGTTATTATCTATACTTTCCTGTGCCTTTGTGAAAAAAAAAATTCTCATCTAACAGTCAGAAAATCTGAAGGCCATTCTGTTTCTCTGTTGGTTTCTACATTTGATCATAGAGAAAATCGACTGATTTGAAACTCAGTTTCTTTATTGAAGCAGTACTAATGACAGGTCCTATTGTATTATGAAGTTAATTATGAAGAAAAACAAATTAATATACACAAGTGACTGCACATATGGCTAGCCTGGTTTACTCAGAAAAGTATAATCCTTACTGGCTTGGTGATTTGATAAAATATATTGTAGGTACTACCTATTATTAGCGTTTATTTTAAAAGAGATTTATTGAAAAGCAGAGTTTTCATTTGGAAGAATGTTATTAAGATAAAAAGGAGTTACTTGGGAACAGAAAGCTTTGCTTATTTTGATCTTAAATTCAATCTCAATGTCATTCAATAAATATTTGTTGAATATTTATTATGTACAGAAGATCCTGGTGCTATATGGGAAGGATAAAGAAGAGAAGAGCATTTATTCTCAGGTCCTCTAGGAAAATCTAATATAATAAGAGACTAATACATATCAATTAACTCTAACCCAAGGTAGGATGGTAAAAATCTATAGAAGAGCTACCTTTAAAAGAGACTGCTTCTGACGGCATCCATCAGAGGTTTATCTTTTTGAATAGGATATGCATTCAATTAAGACATAAATGTTAAAAGAATTTCGATACACGGGGATGAAGGGGGGTTCTTTTTTTAAAAGTGAGAATAACAGCGTCGGATAAGTCACACACACGCAAAAAATACAAAGCATATTCTGGAACTGGCAAATGGAATTTACCCTTGAATTTTCAGAGTGCTTTATAGTTTTCAAAGTGCTTTCACGTATATTATTCAGAATTAGAGCAATCATGTGGAAGTTTATAAGAAAGGTATGTTTTATTTTATATTATCAAGGCAGAATTTAAAGATAAAGGAGAAATGGCTTTTATAAAGTTCACAATAAAAACTGCTAAGGAAGAAATCATTGTTAAGAAATCATCTGGTAACAGCAAGAAAAGGGAAGTGCAGAGAGAAGGTAATTGGACGTTACTGCAAGTTTCTGACAAAACCTAGGTGATTGGACCAAGAGTCTACAGTGGGTCTCTCTCGTTGCAATGATTCTCTTTAGAGATGATGCAGATTCACAATGTATATGACTTGACTCTTACTGAGATGTAAGGAGAGAGAACAAATGGAAGCAGTAAAAGACTGATCATATACAAAGAGAGTCTTGCTTGGCCTTCAAGATGATATCAATAAAGTCTCTTAATGGAATCATATTACTCCCAGCTCTTATTCAGAATATTGGAGAATAGTAAGCCTAATTCTAATTAAAAATTATTCTTGATCCAAATATAGTCCGGTACAAAACACCTGAAAGGAAATGAGAAGTCCATGATAAAAGGACCAAATTGATAAGGACTGTAATTTTTATAAGTATCCTCACTAGCAAATTATATTCCTCCTCTCCAAGAGAGGAAGAAGAATAATTCTCCAACACTACCCCTTTGTTATGGGCTTTACTTCAAGATTTGATTTTTTTTTGAGGCCACACCCTGTGGTGCTCAGGTTTTACTCCTGGCTCTGCCCTCAGGGATCACTCCTGTCAAACCTTGGGGTGCCAGATTGAACCTGAATCAGCTGCCTGCATGGCCAGCTCCCTACCCTTTGTACACTCTCTGCAGCTCCTTCATGACTGGAATTTAATCAGGGAAAGTAGGGGTGCTTACCAGCAAGAACTTGTTCTTCATGCATGTATTTTTCAGAACGCCTTATTCTTGGCTGACCTTTTCTGTCTCTCCAGTCAAAAGAAGGTTTTCATTAACTGTTTATTTAACATAAAACCAAGTCCAGTTATGGGCATAAGGGACACAGCAAAAACCAGGCTCCGTGGAAAGATTCCCAGAGGTTAATGTGTAACCCCCAAGGTTGGATACTGTTTAATAATACTATCTCAGCTTTATAAGGAAGGCCCAAACCTTCACCCAGAGGGGAAATCATGCAACCACTTAGAGCAGAAGGACTGTTTTCCAGACTGGACTTTTTTTTTTGCCCTTGTTCTGTTTTCTTTTCTATTTTTTATTTCCATTTACTTATTTTCTCAGCAAACCCTATATAAACCTCTAGCCCCAACCTGGGAGGTTGTGGGGAAAAGTCTATCAGATTTTCATACGGCAAACACCCTAAGTCTCTCCTCTGCAAACACACACACACACACACACACACACACACACCCTCATCTCCTGAATAAATGGCCTTTGAGCAGTGAGAACTGAATTTGGGTTCAGTAACAATAGCAATATGGATGTGTTAGTCACACTGAAGGGCATTGCAGCCTTCTTGGTGCCTTCTCTCTTGGGTCACATGTTCTGCTGTAAACCAGCTGCCACTCATGAGAACAGCGAAGCTGACCTATGGAGGGATTCATAAACTAAGAAATTGAGATTTCTGCCAGCAGTCAAGCAACTGAATCCTAAGAATGGACCAAATGCAATGTAAAAATATGGAAAACAGGGAGCCTTGATCCAGCTATTAATGAAAGTACTATTTTGGAGTCTTGAGCCTGGGAAATGAAAGCAGAGTACTAGCTAAGGCTGTTGAGCACCAGGTCCCACTCATGCTCAGGCATGCCCAGACAAGTTCAGACACATCCACCTCCAGGAAGGAGCTGAAAGCCACAGAACTGACACTTGGTCAGTGTTGATCAACTAACTTCCCACCTAATTTGCATGAGTTCACATCAGTCTCCATTGTGGCCTAATTTACATAAAAGGTGCCCAATGGGCACTTGGTGGACAACTAATTCGAATTTGAATAGCTGACCAAAGTGAGAATTCTCCTGCCCTTTCTACATGAATATAAATCTTGCACTTCCAGTTCAGAGTAAACACTCTGGATTTAGTCCCAAATCTCACTAAGAGAAACAAAACAAAACAAAACAAAAAACAACCCTACCACAGCCAGGCATATCAGAACATGACTCAAGGAAATCTTTGGATTCATGTCTCTCTGGGTGCAGTCCTAAGAAAACTTCAAATGAATGCCTATATTTTGCTTCAACCACCTTGTTCATTTTGATAGAACACGTTTGACCTCTGACTTTACCCATCCACAAAAACACAATGCTTTTCAGAGTCTTTAATTCAAGTCTGCACTACATACTGTACTTGAATCGCGCGTGTGTCATGCGAATATCTGGTTTAACTAAAGCATGGTTGATGCACAGACCAAATCCCTTATGGGCAGATATGCTGTATTTTAATTTAAAAAAATTCTTTACTAGCTAAATTATGCATACATGCCTCGTTGTATACATTTGAAAAGTTACGGAACCCTGCCTTTTCTTATAGTAATTTCATCTCTGGGCATGCTGTATACCAGAATGAGAGGGTGAATGCGGCTGGGCTCAGGTAACCATCTAAAACTGAGGAGCATTTAATACAGACTCGGGAATAAAATTCACTCAACTCATCCAAGTATAACCTCACATCCGGACCCTGACCAGGAGCCACTGCGCTTGCGCTGTAGGGGTTCGCGCCGCACCCAGAGAGCTGCCGAGCTGGGCCTGGGCGGGCCCGGGGCGGGACCTGGGCGGGGACTGGGCGTGTCTAGCGGGGGAAGTGGGCGTGTCTGGGGGCGTGTCCGGGGCGGGGGCGGGGGAGCGCGGGTTTTTTGACCTTCGTGTTCGCGGAATTAGGTTCCAGCTCAGACGTTAATCTGCACGTCTGTTTGTCTTCTGGTTCCTGCTCCTCCTCGGAGTCTACAGTGCCGGCTCGAAAGATGGTGGAAGGACCCGGCTGTACCCTAAATGGAGAGAAAATTCGCGCTCGGGTGCTCCCGGGTCAAGCAGTGATGGGCGTGCGGGGAAGCGCTCTGCAGAGCCTGGCGGGGCCCGCGGCGCCTCCTGCAGCCCCAGCTGCTGAAGCTTCTGCCCAGGTGAGCTGTTTCTCTAACTTGCTATAAGGCTGACACGGGAAAATGCGATCAAGCCCACAGGAACGTCCGTATTGCCATCTTCTTTGCTCGGTTTCCGTTCCCTGGCGTCAAAGTTTATCCTGACTTGACACGAGGCAGAAGTTGTCCTAGCGCGCCTGTGTCATTCATTAGTGGCTGCCTGAACAAGGTGCATCTATTTACTCTGTAGCCTCACCTTTACCCCCCCACCCCCCCGCTCCCATTTACATTACAAGATAATAGCTTTTGGTATTACATTCTAACTTCTCACTTGTCTGATATTCCACAAGTGATTAAGGTATAACAATATGTAATTTTTTTAAAAGATGTTAATTCTTTTCTCTGAACATGGGGAATTTAGCATTAACCTTTCCACTCAATATTGCCATTTACAGAAATGGTATGAAACCTAGTTCTGATTCTCTTAAGTGGATGTACTTAAATTGTAACACAGCTTCTTACCACTCAAGCATTCTTTGCCGGAGGCGTGTTATTCATTTGGCATGAATTTAAAACTTGTACTAAAATATTTTTGATTAAGCCCTTATGCTTTAAAAGCCCTTTTGAGGCGTGGATGATTGTATTTCCTAGTGCATGCAATATTTTACTGTACTTCAATTTCACCTGCAAAGCTCCCTCAGAGCCTTTGGTCCTAGAAGGAAAAAATTCTTTGCTGTGAAATTAGCATATGCTTACAACTCCAAAGAAATAAAGCGATTAGTCAAAAAAAATTTCAAACTTGGAAAATATACATTTTTCATCCCCTTTCATTTTTTTAAAAAAAATGGCCTATGTGTCACTAAGTTCTCTGCACCTATTATTTTATTATAGGTGTTTCTCAAAATTGTTGCAAGGAACCATAGAGTTGGATTTTGAGCCGTCTCAGGAATATTGTTTGTTTTAAAAAATCTCTTATTCAGCAAAATTTTGAAAACTCGGCACCGGGAGAGCAAAAAAACCCCAAATGGTTCTCCCCCTTTTAGAGTCTGTACTTTAGTTGGGAAGTTACATAGGCGTTCATTTAACAGTAATATATGTGCAAGCTGATCATTTTTTGAAGGAAAGATTCCTGAGACTGCCGACACATAGGCAGGTCAGGGGAGGTGTCCCTGGGAAGTAAAATTGAAGCTGAGTTTTGAAGGGTGAGAAACATTATCTAAAGAAAGAAATCTTCATGCATGGAAAAGGGGGAAGGGAATCCTGGGATTTTCAATGATGGGTATGCAGTTGTAAAACAGGTTCTAGGAAAGGTTGAAAACACAGAGCTAGACCAGGGAGCGGTTTGCTAATGATTTTCAAAATAAAAGGGACTCTCTGAAGTGTTAAAAGATTCATTTATGCTTTGAGAAAATCACTTACACTGGATGGAAAAAATATAAGACTGGAGGAAAGGCAGAGTATATTGTTTGTGGTCCCTCGTAGTAGCTGACTACACTAATCCAGGAGAGAGGCTTCCATGGGATTAATTGTACCTTAATCCAAGGCGGGAGGTATGGAGCATGGTGACGGGCACTGGAGTAGACAAGACCTGACCTTGCAAAGCAGTCCTGAAGTGAGACCTGAAGGAAGGGAGTATCTGGGCAAAGTTGGCAAGAATAGAGTGTCAACACCAGGCATATAGCCTCGAGCTTCACTCAGCCTCCTAGTCCTATGAGCCCAAGACATAGAAATGGTCACATGCACTTAGCAAGTCATCCTAACCGCAGCCTCAGGGCAGTGCAGAGTAGGAAAGGTAATAGGCCCATAACACTAAACTATGTGTGATTGGACCTTCCTGTAAGCTGAGACCCTCTATAAAATCTGTGTGTATTTGGCAATATAGTGAACAGTCATCAGCTGCTCCCAGAGTATGTTTCTTCAAGCACCCAAAATCGTTACCCCAACATCTGCCCAGGATCCGGTGTGCAACATGTCCGGGCACCTTGGGGGAAAAACTGTTCCCCAACAAGGAGGACTGAGAGTAATAAATAGGGGAGAACATCATTCTTTCACAAATCTAAGCAAAAGGGTTTGGCAGTGAGAGGCCTTGAGTGTTTATGTCAGAATTTCCATCATTCAACAATAATGTATTTCACCTTACTTTATATGCAAGCTCCAGGAGATGCACAATGAATGATATTCCTGCTGAGAGAATCCATCTTAATGTTGTAAAGAAGTTTCATCTCACTAGTGTTCAGGCCAAAATAGATTTCCTTTTAAGTTTGTTGTGATTATCTTCAGTTCTGGGGCCTGTAATGCCTTTGAAGAACTTTTTACATTTCTTTTAGTTACAAGAGCAAAATAATGCCATGATCGAGGATTTATGCAACTGCGCAAATGGGGACTGTGTGGTTGAGAGTGAGTTTAAAGAAGTGAGATGATAATCAGGTGTTCTGCCATGGTTTCAGCACTCTTCACTCTGGTTCCAAAAGCTGGCCTTCCTCTAAACTGCACAGGATTCCATAGAAAATTGCCTAATACAATCTTAGGAAGACTGTATTGCTCAACATGATGATATGTTAAATAGGAAAGTAAGACCTTGGGTTTAGGGCTGTCTCTCCGTTTATGGCTTCTCCTGAGTTTTGTTCAGTTTTCCAACCCACTCCTATCATTTTTTTCAAAATTATCGGCCCCAGTTCTCAAGTTCAGATTGCGCAATAGAAAGCTAGCCATTTTATGTGCTGCAAATGCTTTATTAATGTTGGTGCAGTTATAGATATCAACGTGAATAAAACTTAAAAACCTCTCCCCCCACGAATTAAGCTCTTGCGTTTGATAGTTTGACATATTGGAAACTGAAATAGGTTATTGTGATTGGGAAAAGGAATATGATTCTGTGGAAACTGGATTTAAAAAGTAATATGGGATACATACATCTATTGGTAAAGTTTTAGTTTTTCAGGAGACAGAATGATGGGCCAGTGAGAGCACAGTGGATAGGCTGCTTGCCTTGCACAAGCCTCTGGCCTGAAGCTCAGCTACAGGCCAAATGAATCCTAAGCAGCCCCTACTTCTCCTAGGCACCACGTTGGGGCGTGGCCTGCAGTGTGGTGTCATGTACAGGGCACGGTGGGCTGGGAGAGGAGGAGGGGATGCGGCCCGCATGTGCAGTTGCTCTGCTCAGCCTGCTATGATTCCCTGTCCAACCCCTCACCCATCAATCTGCATTGTCCTGTGAGAAGGGTGGTCTGTGTCCTGGCCACCTGGCACAGCAAGTGGTGGTGCTGCCTCCTCCCAGGTCTGGGCCTTCCAGAACGAGCGAGAGGTTCTGGAGGAGAGCCAAAGTCAGCCAAAGTCACTCCCAGCAGCCGGTGTTGGTGCTAGGTCCCAAGTTTTCCGTCCATCGGTCCCTGCAAGTGGGTGCCAGGTGGTGGTTAACCAGATTCTGAGGATTCTGAGGTGGGAGGAGAGCCTAGACCCCCAAGGCCCGGGGATTCAAGGAACTTCCAAGAGACCAGTGTGATGTTGCGTGGCCCAGAGGTGCAGTCGCCTGTGGGATCTGAGTTTTCCCAGCCTTTGGGACCTGCAAGTTGGGAGTGGGGTGCTTATGGTGTTAGGTCTTCTATGGGCCGGATCTTATTTCCCACGGCCTGGCTGACTAGTGAGATGGTGCTCTTGTGGGGGGGGGGGGGAATAGGTCAGAGCTCTGAAGCGCTTGCATAGTGTGACGCAGCTCCAGGTTGGATCTCTGGCAATGCCAGGGTCACCCCCCACCCTCTCACCCCAACCCCAGTCACAAAGGTGTGACCCATAAGCAGGGTGTATGGGCAAAGATCACTCCTTGAGCTAGTCAATAGCAAGCCTGCATGTGATGTGTATTCTCTCTATGGGTTTTCAACCTGGCTTCTTTCTTTCTTTCTTTCTTTCTTTCTTTCTTTCTTTCTTTCTACCATTTTGTTTGGGTTGGGAGTGTTGTTGCTGGTCTTTTTTGGCTCAGAGGTGTAAAACTGATTTCAAAAGCCAAAAGGGGCTGGGGTGATAGTACAGAGGGCAGGGAATTTGCCGTGCATGTGGCCGAACCAAGTTCTACACACATAGGCACTGTCTGTGGTCCCCCAAGCACGTCCAGGAGGGATCCCTGATGCAAAGCCAGGAGTAAACCCTCAGCTCTTCAGCTGTGGCTACCAAACAAACAAAATCTCTAAATCACCACAAGGGGCAGGAAAGGTAGTACATGAGGTTAAATCACTTGGCTTGATACAAGTTGGATTCTCAGCACCATGGAGCTCCCGATCTGCCCTAAAGACACGGACACAATTTTTTTTTTTAAATGATACTTTGCATGATTACACTTTGCCCAGAAGAATTGGATCACAATTTTTTTAAAAATTGTAAATAAGAAGGTTCTTTACATTTTAAAGGTATGTTAAGTCCACTGTAAATTTCCCCAAAACATGGTAGGATCTCTGCCATCACAATTTCTATGATAGATTGCCCCGTGTCCTACGCGTTTTATTTATCCCAGAGAATTGAAGTTATTTCAATGATTCTGCTACTGGGTGAAAATCATTAGTCTTCACACGGCCAGCTTTAAAACTTTAAAAGTAATTGTACATCTTTTGTTCTGGTTGGGTTTAGATGATAGGTTTTGGCTTTTTTGGGCAGGGAGAGGGGCGGGTCACACTCGGCAATATACAGGGGTGACTCCTGGCTTTGCACTCAGGACTTTCTCCTGGCAGTTCTCAAGGAAACCCATGGGATGCTGGGAATCGAACCTGGGTCAGCTGCATGCAAGGCAAATGCCCTACCTGCTATACTATCTAGCTCCAGCTCCGACGATAGGTTTTGGGATACAGACATCGCAGCATCCTCCTGTGTTCCGTTATGTTCATCACCTAAAGTTCAGTCATGTTGCAGTCAACAGGAACAAATGAAATAATAAAGAGAATATTCAGTCAGCATTTAAAGAAATGACATCGACTTTTAACGAGCAAGCACTGTGTCTTTGAACCTGTCCTCAAAATACTGTCCCTATCACAATGAGTTTGTAACACAGCGTTTCTTTATTCCGCTTTAAAATTCATAGAAACACACTGAAATGCAATTATCATGGGAAAACTGGGGCTGCTGCACCAGGGTGTTGAGCTGCACAAGGATCTTGCCTACCGCGCTGGATCTGTGCTGGATGGCAGGGGCGTCCACGTGGTCCTCAGCGGTGTGGCACAAGGATGTAGGTGGCCCAGACACGGTGGTGTCGGGGTGAGGCGGCAGAGACGGGGGCCCCGCCGGACGGGAGCCGGCAGGCCAGGCCAGGGCTGGGCTCTGGACAGCGGGAGGGTGGGCCCGGATGGGCGGCCGTGGTGGGTATCTCGGCGCAGACTGCAGGGGTGGGCCGGTGAGCAGCTGGGGGAGCCGGGGCGAGCAGTGGCTGTGGAGAGGCGGGGTGCAAGGAGGGCGGCCTGCAGCGGACGGCGTGGGCCTGCTGATCGACTGCACAGTGAACCACTGCTGGCGAGGCACGGCGTGGTTGGACACCAGGTGTGGGCCCGCGGGAGGAGGAGGGGGAGGGGGGCGTCCAGGAGCGGGAAGGTGCTGGAGAGAGGCCTGCGGGCCCAGTCCCGTCGCTGGACGGCCACCGTGCTCTGGTGCGTGGGCAGATGCTCAGCAATCTAGCAAGCCACGCCCCGGCAGGAGGGGCCGAGGCATGCAGGCTGTTCCCCCGCTGGGACGCGAGGTGGGGGAGATGTCCAGGCTGAGACCGGAGTCGCTGCCCGTCACGGTGATGGTGATGCTGTTGCTAGCCTGCTGGGAGGCCAGCGAGTGGCCCCTGGAGTCGGAGAGGGCCGCCAAGTCTGCCGACGCGTTGATGGGCGGGTCAGGGGAGACGGAGGCCTCGGCCGCAGAGGCGGCAGCGGCCGGGATGGCCAAAGCCGAGGCAGACTCCACATCATCCACCTCCCGCTGCATCTTGCCTCTGCACCTGCGAACCAACCAGATTAGGCTAACAAAGTAGCCGCCGGCCACCACGAAGACCAGCGCGTCCCAGTAGGTCTGAGAGGTGAACTCCGCAGCTAGCCACAGGGAGACGCTGGCCATGCCGAAGGCCACAGTCAGGCCGCAGAAGACCTGGATGTGCCGCAGCACCGCCTCCCGCTGCCGGGCAGACCCCTGCCACTTCCAGGGCCAGCGCATGCTGCCCTGGGACACCACGTCATACAACGAACTGTCACTAGGCGTATTGAAGCCTCAGGCCTGAAGCTCAGCTAAAGGCCAAATGAAGCCTAGGCAGCCCCTGCTTCTCCTAGGCACCACGTCGGGGCGTGGCCTGCAGTGTGGTGTCATGTACTGGCCACAATGGGCTCGACTGGAGGAGGCGGGGCGGGGGGGGGGGCTTGCATGTGCAGTTGCTCTGCTCAGCCTGCTGAGATTCCCTGCCGGGCCCCTCACCCATCAATCTGAGTTATCCTGTGGGAGGGGGGGAGGTGGTTTTTTTCTCCTGGCCACGTGGCACAGCAAGTGGTGGTGCTGCCTCCTGCTCCCAGGTCTGGGCCTTCCAGAACGAGCGCCAGGTTCTGGAGCAGAGCCAAAGTCAGCCAAAGTCACTCCCAGCAGCCAGTGTTGGTGCTAGGTCCTGAGTTTTCCGCCCTTTGGTCCCTGCAAGTGGGTGCCAGGTGGTGGTTAACCAGATTCTGAGGATTCTGAGGTGGGAGGAGAGCCTAGACCCCCAACGCCCGTGGATTCAAGGAACTTCCAACAGACCAGTGTGATGTTGCCCGGCCGAGAGGTGCAGTCGCCTGTGGGATCTGAGTTTTCCCAACCTTTGGGACCTGCAAATTGGGTGTGGGGTGCTTAAGGTGTTAGGTCTTCTGTGGGGCAGAGCGTATTTTCCACGGCCTGGCTGACTACTGAGATGGTGCTCTTGTGGGGGAGGGGGGGAGAATAGCTCAGAGAGCTGAAGCCCCTGGGTAGTGTGACGCAGCTCCAGGTTGGATCTCTGGCAATGCCAGGGTCACCCCCCCACCCTCTCACCCCAACCCCAGTCACAAAGGTGTGACCCATAAGCAGGGTGTATGGGCAAAGATCACTCCTTGAGCTAGTCAATAGCAAGCCTGCATGTGATGTGTATTCTCTCTATGGGTTTTCAACCTGGCTTCTTTCTTTCTTTCTTTCTTTCTTTCTTTCTTTCTTTCTTTCTGTCTTTCTTTCTTTCTTCCTTCCTTTCTTTCTTTCTTCCTTCCTTCCTTCCTTCCTTCCTTCCTTCCTTCCTTCCTTCTTACTTTCTTTCTTTCTTTCTTTCTTTCTACCATTTTGTTTGGGTTGGGAGTGTTGTTGCTGGTCTTTTTTGGCTCAGAGGTGTAAAACTGATTTCAAAAGCCAAAAGGGGCTGGGGTGATAGTACAGAGGGCAGGGAATTTGCCGTGCATGTGGCCGAACCAAGTTCTACACACATAGGCACTGTCTGTGGTCCCCCAAGCACGTCCAGGAGGGATCCCTGATGCAAAGCCAGGAGTAAACCCTCAGCTCTTCAGCTGTGGCTACCAAACAAACAAAATCTCTAAATCACCACAAGGGGCAGGAAAGGTAGTACATGAGGTTAAATCACTTGGCTTGATACAAGTTGGATTCTCAGCACCATGGAGCTCCCGATCTGCCCTAAAGACACGGACACAATTTTTTTTTTTAAATGATACTTTGCATGATTACACTTTGCCCAGAAGAATTGGATCACAATTTTTTTAAAAATTGTAAATAAGAAGGTTCTTTACATTTTAAAGGTATGTTAAGTCCACTGTAAATTTCCCCAAAACATGGTAGGATCTCTGCCATCACAATTTCTATGATAGATTGCCCCGTGTCCTACGCGTTTTATTTATCCCAGAGAATTGAAGTTATTTCAATGATTCTGCTACTGGGTGAAAATCATTAGTCTTCACACGGCCAGCTTTAAAACTTTAAAAGTAATTGTACATCTTTTGTTCTGGTTGGGTTTAGCTGATAGGTTTTGGCTTTTTTGGGCAGGGAGAGGGGCGGGTCACACTCGGCAATATACAGGGGTGACTCCTGGCTTTGCACTCAGGACTTTCTCCTGGCAGTTCTCAAGGAAACCCATGGGATGCTGGGAATCGAACCTGGGTCAGCTGCATGCAAGGCAAATGCCCTACCTGCTATACTATCTAGCTCCAGCTCCGACGATAGGTTTTGGGATACAGACATCGCAGCATCCTCCTGTGTTCCGTTATGTTCATCACCTAAAGTTCAGTCATGTTGCAGTCAACAGGAACAAATGAAATAATAAAGAGAATATTCAGTCAGCATTTAAAGAAATGACATCGACTTTTAACGAGCAAGCACTGTGTCTTTGAACCTGTCCTCAAAATACTGTCCCTATCACAATGAGTTTGTAACACAGCGTTTCTTTATTCCGCTTTAAAATTCATAGAAACACACTGAAATGCAATTATCATGGGAAAACTGGGGCTGCTGCACCAGGGTGTTGAGCTGCACAAGGATCTTGCCTACCGCGCTGGATCTGTGCTGGATGGCAGGGGCGTCCACGTGGTCCTCAGCGGTGTGGCACAAGGATGTAGGTGGCCCAGACACGGTGGTGTCGGGGTGAGGCGGCAGAGACGGGGGCCCCGCCGGACGGGAGCCGGCAGGCCAGGCCAGGGCTGGGCTCTGGACAGCGGGAGGGTGGGCCCGGATGGGCGGCCGTGGTGGGTATCTCGGCGCAGACTGCAGGGGTGGGCCGGTGAGCAGCTGGGGGAGCCGGGGCGAGCAGTGGCTGTGGAGAGGCGGGGTGCAAGGAGGGCGGCCTGCAGCGGACGGCGTGGGCCTGCTGATCGACTGCACAGTGAACCACTGCTGGCGAGGCACGGCGTGGTTGGACACCAGGTGTGGGCCCGCGGGAGGAGGAGGGGGAGGGGGGCGTCCAGGAGCGGGAAGGTGCTGGAGAGAGGCCTGCGGGCCCAGTCCCGTCGCTGGACGGCCACCGTGCTCTGGTGCGTGGGCAGATGCTCAGCAATCTAGCAAGCCACGCCCCGGCAGGAGGGGCCGAGGCATGCAGGCTGTTCCCCCGCTGGGACGCGAGGTGGGGGAGATGTCCAGGCTGAGACCGGAGTCGCTGCCCGTCACGGTGATGGTGATGCTGTTGCTAGCCTGCTGGGAGGCCAGCGAGTGGCCCCTGGAGTCGGAGAGGGCCGCCAAGTCTGCCGACGCGTTGATGGGCGGGTCAGGGGAGACGGAGGCCTCGGCCACAGAGGCGGCAGCGGCCGGGATGGCCAAAGCCGAGGCAGACTCCACATCATCCACCTCCCGCTGCATCTTGCCTCTGCACCTGCGAACCAACCAGATTAGGCTAACAAAGTAGCCGCCGGCCACCACGAAGACCAGCGCGTCCCAGTAGGTCTGAGAGGTGAACTCCGCAGCTAGCCACAGGGAGACGCTGGCCATGCCGAAGGCCACAGTCAGGCCGCAGAAGACCTGGATGTGCCGCAGCACCGCCTCCCGCTGCCGGGCAGACCCCTGCCACTTCCAGGGCCAGCGCATGCTGCCCTGGGACACCACGTCATACAACGAACTGTCACTAGGCGTATTGAAGCCTCAGGCCTGAAGCTCAGCTAAAGGCCAAATGAAGCCTAGGCAGCCCCTGCTTCTCCTAGGCACCACGTCGGGGCGTGGCCTGCAGTGTGGTGTCATGTACTGGCCACAATGGGCTCGACTGGAGGAGGCGGGGCGGGGGGGGGGGCTTGCATGTGCAGTTGCTCTGCTCAGCCTGCTGAGATTCCCTGCCGGGCCCCTCACCCATCAATCTGAGTTATCCTGTGGGAGGGGGGGAGGTGGTTTTTTTCTCCTGGCCACGTGGCACAGCAAGTGGTGGTGCTGCCTCCTGCTCCCAGGTCTGGGCCTTCCAGAACGAGCGCCAGGTTCTGGAGGAGAGCCAAAGTCAGCCAAAGTCACTCCCAGCAGCCAGTGTTGGTGCTAGGTCCTGAGTTTTCCGCCCTTTGGTCCCTGCAAGTGGGTGCCAGGTGGTGGTTAACCAGATTCTGAGGATTCTGAGGTGGGAGGAGAGCCTAGACCCCCAACGCCCGTGGATTCAAGGAACTTCCAACAGACCAGTGTGATGTTGCCCGGCCGAGAGGTGCAGTCGCCTGTGGGATCTGAGTTTTCCCAACCTTTGGGACCTGCAAATTGGGTGTGGGGTGCTTAAGGTGTTAGGTCTTCTGTGGGGCAGAGCGTATTTTCCACGGCCTGGCTGACTACTGAGATGGTGCTCTTGTGGGGGAGGGGGGGAGAATAGCTCAGAGAGCTGAAGCCCCTGGG
Organism: Sorex fumeus; assembly: GCF_029834395.1. NCBI lineage: Eukaryota > Metazoa > Chordata > Mammalia > Eulipotyphla > Soricidae > Sorex > Sorex fumeus. Next base: position 43,673,291 of record NW_026606081.1, read on the forward strand.
TAGTGTGACGCAGCTCCAGGTTGGATCTCTGGCAATGCCAGGGTCACCCCCCCACCCTCTCACCCCAACCCCAGTCACAAAGGTGTGACCCATAAGCAGGGTGTATGGGCAAAGATCACTCCTTGAGCTAGTCAATAGCAAGCCTGCATGTGATGTGTATTCTCTCTATGGGTTTTCAACCTGGCTTCTTTCTTTCTTTCTTCCTTTCTTTCTTTCTTTCTTTCTTTCTTTCTGTCTTTCTTTCTTTCTTTCTTCCTTCCTTTCTTTCTTTCTTCCTTCCTTCCTTCCTTCCTTCCTTCCTTCCTTCCTTCCTTCTTACTTTCTTTCTTTCTTTCTTTCTTTCTACCATTTTGTTTGGGTTGGGAGTGTTGTTGCTGGTCTTTTTTGGCTCAGAGGTGTAAAACTGATTTCAAAAGCCAAAAGGGGCTGGGGTGATAGTACAGAGGGCAGGGAATTTGCCGTGCATGTGGCCGAACCAAGTTCTACACACATAGGCACTGTCTGTGGTCCCCCAAGCACGTCCAGGAGGGATCCCTGATGCAAAGCCAGGAGTAAACCCTCAGCTCTTCAGCTGTGGCTACCAAACAAACAAAATCTCTAAATCACCACAAGGGGCAGGAAAGGTAGTACATGAGGTTAAATCACTTGGCTTGATACAAGTTGGATTCTCAGCACCATGGAGCTCCCGATCTGCCCTAAAGACACGGACACAATTTTTTTTTTTTAAATGATACTTTGCATGATTACACTTTGCCCAGAAGAATTGGATCACAATTTTTTTAAAAATTGTAAATAAGAAGGTTCTTTACATTTTAAAGGTATGTTAAGTCCACTGTAAATTTCCCCAAAACATGGTAGGATCTCTGCCATCACAATTTCTATGATAGATTGCCCCGTGTCCTACGCGTTTTATTTATCCCAGAGAATTGAAGTTATTTCAATGATTCTGCTACTGGGTGAAAATCATTAGTCTTCACACGGCCAGCTTTAAAACTTTAAAAGTAATTGTACATCTTTTGTTCTGGTTGGGTTTAGATGATAGGTTTTGGCTTTTTTGGGCAGGGAGAGGGGCGGGTCACACTCGGCAATATACAGGGGTGACTCCTGGCTTTGCACTCAGGACTTTCTCCTGGCAGTTCTCAAGGAAACCCATGGGATGCTGGGAATCGAACCTGGGTCAGCTGCATGCAAGGCAAATGCCCTACCTGCTATACTATCTAGCTCCAGCTCCGACGATAGGTTTTGGGATACAGACATCGCAGCATCCTCCTGTGTTCCGTTATGTTCATCACCTAAAGTTCAGTCATGTTGCAGTCAACAGGAACAAATGAAATAATAAAGAGAATATTCAGTCAGCATTTAAAGAAATGACATCGACTTTTAACGAGCAAGCACTGTGTCTTTGAACCTGTCCTCAAAATACTGTCCCTATCACAATGAGTTTGTAACACAGCGTTTCTTTATTCCGCTTTAAAATTCATAGAAACACACTGAAATGCAATTATCATGGGAAAACTGGGGCTGCTGCACCAGGGTGTTGAGCTGCACAAGGATCTTGCCTACCGCGCTGGATCTGTGCTGGATGGCAGGGGCGTCCACGTGGTCCTCAGCGGTGTGGCACAAGGATGTAGGTGGCCCAGACACGGTGGTGTCGGGGTGAGGCGGCAGAGACGGGGGCCCCGCTGGACGGGAGCCGGCAGGCCAGGCCAGGGCTGGGCTCTGGACAGCGGGAGGGTGGGCCCGGATGGGCGGCCGTGGTGGGTATCTCGGCGCAGACTGCAGGGGTGGGCCGGTGAGCAGCTGGGGGAGCCGGGGCGAGCAGTGGCTGTGGAGAGGCGGGGTGCAAGGAGGGCGGCCTGCAGCGGACGGCGTGGGCCTGCTGATCGACTGCACAGTGAACCACTGCTGGCGAGGCACGGCGTGGTTGGACACCAGGTGTGGGCCCGCGGGAGGAGGAGGGGGAGGGGGGCGTCCAGGAGCGGGAAGGTGCTGGAGAGAGGCCTGCGGGCCCAGTCCCGTCGCTGGACGGCCACCGTGCTCTGGTGCGTGGGCAGATGCTCAGCAATCTAGCAAGCCACGCCCCGGCAGGAGGGGCTGAGGCATGCAGGCTGTTCCCCCGCTGGGACGCGAGGTGGGGGAGATGTCCAGGCTGAGACCGGAGTCGCTGCCCGTCACGGTGATGGTGATGCTGTTGCTAGCCTGCTGGGAGGCCAGCGAGTGGCCCCTGGAGTCGGAGAGGGCCGCCAAGTCTGCCGACGCGTTGATGGGCGGGTCAGGGGAGACGGAGGCCTCGGCCGCAGAGGCGGCAGCGGCCGGGATGGCCAAAGCCGAGGCAGACTCCACATCATCCACCTCCTGCTGCATCTTGCCTCTGCACCTGCGAACCAACCAGATTAGGCTAACAAAGTAGCCGCCGGCCACCACGAAGACCAGCGCGTCCCAGTAGGTCTGAGAGGTGAACTCCGCAGCTAGCCACAGGGAGACGCTGGCCATGCCGAAGGCCACAGTCAGGCCGCAGAAGACCTGGATGTGCCGCAGCACCGCCTCCCGCTGCCGGGCAGACCCCTGCCACTTCCAGGGCCAGCGCATGCTGCCCTGGGACACCACGTCATACAACGAACTGTCACTAGGCGTATTGAAGCCTCTGGCCTGAAGCTCAGCTAAAGGCCAAATGAAGCCTAGGCAGCCCCTGCTTCTCCTAGGCACCACGTTGGGGCGTGGCCTGCAGTGTGGTGTCATGTACTGGCCACAATGGGCTCGACTGGAGGAGGCGGGGCGGGGGGGGGGGGCTTGCATGTGCAGTTGCTCTGCTCAGCCTGCTGAGATTCCCTGCCGGGCCCCTCACCCATCAATCTGAGTTATCCTGTGGGAGGGGGGGAGGTGGTTTTTTTCTCCTGGCCACGTGGCACAGCAAGTGGTGGTGCTGCCTCCTGCTCCCAGGTCTGGGCCTTCCAGAACGAGCGCCAGGTTCTGGAGGAGAGCCAAAGTCAGCCAAAGTCACTCCCAGCAGCCAGTGTTGGTGCTAGGTCCTGAGTTTTCTGCACTTTGGTCCCTGCAAGTGGGTGCCAGGTGGTGGTTAACCAGATTCTGAGGATTCTGAGGTGGGAGGAGAGCCTAGACCCCCAACGCCCGTGGATTCAAGGAACTTCCAACAGACCAGTGTGATGTTGCCCGGCCCAGAGGTGCAGTCGCCTGTGGGATCTGAGTTTTCCCAACCTTTGGGACCTGCAAATTGGGTGTGGGGTGCTTAAGGTGTTAGGTCTTCTGTGGGGCAGAGCGTATTTTCCACGGCCTGGCTGACTACTGAGATGGTGCTCTTGTGGGGGAGGGGGGGAGAATAGCTCAGAGAGCTGAAGCCCCTGGGTAGTGTGACGCAGCTCCAGGTTGGATCTCTGGCAATGCCAGGGTCACCCCCCCACCCTCTCACCCCAACCCCAGTCACAAAGGTGTGACCCATAAGCAGGGTGTATGGGCAAAGATCACTCCTTGAGCTAGTCAATAGCAAGCCTGCATGTGATGTGTATTCTCTCTATGGGTTTTCAACCTGGCTTCTTTCTTTCTTTCTTCCTTTCTTTCTTTCTTTCTTTCCTTCCTTCCTTCCTTCCTTCCTTCCTTCCTTCCTTCCTTCTTACTTTCTTTCTTTCTTTCTTTCTTTCTACCATTTTGTTTGGGTTGGGAGTGTTGTTGCTGGTCTTTTTTGGCTCAGAGGTGTAAAACTGATTTCAAAAGCCAAAAGGGGCTGGGGTGATAGTACAGAGGGCAGGGAATTTGCCGTGCATGTGGCCGAACCAAGTTCTACACACATAGGCACTGTCTGTGGTCCCCCAAGCACGTCCAGGAGGGATCCCTGATGCAAAGCCAGGAGTAAACCCTCAGCTCTTCAGCTGTGGCTACCAAACAAACAAAATCTCTAAATCACCACAAGGGGCAGGAAAGGTAGTACATGAGGTTAAATCACTTGGCTTGATACAAGTTGGATTCTCAGCACCATGGAGCTCCCGATCTGCCCTAAAGACACGGACACAATTTTTTTTTTTTAAATGATACTTTGCATGATTACACTTTGCCCAGAAGAATTGGATCACAATTTTTTTAAAAATTGTAAATAAGAAGGTTCTTTACATTTTAAAGGTATGTTAAGTCCACTGTAAATTTCCCCAAAACATGGTAGGATCTCTGCCATCACAATTTCTATGATAGATTGCCCCGTGTCCTACGCGTTTTATTTATCCCAGAGAATTGAAGTTATTTCAATGATTCTGCTACTGGGTGAAAATCATTAGTCTTCACACGGCCAGCTTTAAAACTTTAAAAGTAATTGTACATCTTTTGTTCTGGTTGGGTTTAGATGATAGGTTTTGGCTTTTTTGGGCAGGGAGAGGGGCGGGTCACACTCGGCAATATACAGGGGTGACTCCTGGCTTTGCACTCAGGACTTTCTCCTGGCAGTTCTCAAGGAAACCCATGGGATGCTGGGAATCGAACCTGGGTCAGCTGCATGCAAGGCAAATGCCCTACCTGCTATACTATCTAGCTCCAGCTCCGACGATAGGTTTTGGGATACAGACATCGCAGCATCCTCCTGTGTTCCGTTATGTTCATCACCTAAAGTTCAGTCATGTTGCAGTCAACAGGAACAAATGAAATAATAAAGAGAATATTCAGTCAGCATTTAAAGAAATGACATCGACTTTTAACGAGCAAGCACTGTGTCTTTGAACCTGTCCTCAAAATACTGTCCCTATCACAATGAGTTTGTAACACAGCGTTTCTTTATTCCGCTTTAAAATTCATAGAAACACACTGAAATGCAATTATCATGGGAAAACTGGGGCTGCTGCACCAGGGTGTTGAGCTGCACAAGGATCTTGCCTACCGCGCTGGATCTGTGCTGGATGGCAGGGGCGTCCACGTGGTCCTCAGCGGTGTGGCACAAGGATGTAGGTGGCCCAGACACGGTGGTGTCGGGGTGAGGCGGCAGAGACGGGGGCCCCGCCGGACGGGAGCCGGCAGGCCAGGCCAGGGCTGGGCTCTGGACAGCGGGAGGGTGGGCCCGGATGGGCGGCCGTGGTGGGTATCTCGGCGCAGACTGCAGGGGTGGGCCGGTGAGCAGCTGGGGGAGCCGGGGCGAGCAGTGGCTGTGGAGAGGCGGGGTGCAAGGAGGGCGGCCTGCAGCGGACGGCGTGGGCCTGCTGATCGACTGCACAGTGAACCACTGCTGGCGAGGCACGGCGTGGTTGGACACCAGGTGTGGGCCCGCGGGAGGAGGAGGGGGAGGGGGGCGTCCAGGAGCGGGAAGGTGCTGGAGAGAGGCCTGCGGGCCCAGTCCCGTCGCTGGACGGCCACCGTGCTCTGGTGCGTGGGCAGATGCTCAGCAATCTAGCAAGCCACGCCCCGGCAGGAGGGGCCGAGGCATGCAGGCTGTTCCCCCGCTGGGACGCGAGGTGGGGGAGATGTCCAGGCTGAGACCGGAGTCGCTGCCCGTCACGGTGATGGTGATGCTGTTGCTAGCCTGCTGGGAGGCCAGCGAGTGGCCCCTGGAGTCGGAGAGGGCCGCCAAGTCTGCCGACGCGTTGATGGGCGGGTCAGGGGAGACGGAGGCCTCGGCCACAGAGGCGGCAGCGGCCGGGATGGCCAAAGCCGAGGCAGACTCCACATCATCCACCTCCCGCTGCATCTTGCCTCTGCACCTGCGAACCAACCAGATTAGGCTAACAAAGTAGCCGCCGGCCACCACGAAGACCAGCGCGTCCCAGTAGGTCTGAGAGGTGAACTCCGCAGCTAGCCACAGGGAGACGCTGGCCATGCCGAAGGCCACAGTCAGGCCGCAGAAGACCTGGATGTGCCGCAGCACCGCCTCCCGCTGCCGGGCAGACCCCTGCCACTTCCAGGGCCAGCGCATGCTGCCCTGGGACACCACGTCATACAACGAACTGTCACTAGGCGTATTGAAGCCTCAGGCCTGAAGCTCAGCTAAAGGCCAAATGAAGCCTAGGCAGCCCCTGCTTCTCCTAGGCACCACGTCGGGGCGTGGCCTGCAGTGTGGTGTCATGTACTGGCCACAATGGGCTCGACTGGAGGAGGCGGGGCGGGGGGGGGGGGCTTGCATGTGCAGTTGCTCTGCTCAGCCTGCTGAGATTCCCTGCCGGGCCCCTCACCCATCAATCTGAGTTATCCTGTGGGAGGGGGGGAGGTGGTTTTTTTCTCCTGGCCACGTGGCACAGCAAGTGGTGGTGCTGCCTCCTGCTCCCAGGTCTGGGCCTTCCAGAACGAGCGCCAGGTTCTGGAGCAGAGCCAAAGTCAGCCAAAGTCACTCCCAGCAGCCAGTGTTGGTGCTAGGTCCTGAGTTTTCCGCCCTTTGGTCCCTGCAAGTGGGTGCCAGGTGGTGGTTAACCAGATTCTGAGGATTCTGAGGTGGGAGGAGAGCCTAGACCCCCAACGCCCGTGGATTCAAGGAACTTCCAACAGACCAGTGTGATGTTGCCCGGCCGAGAGGTGCAGTCGCCTGTGGGATCTGAGTTTTCCCAACCTTTGGGACCTGCAAATTGGGTGTGGGGTGCTTAAGGTGTTAGGTCTTCTGTGGGGCAGAGCGTATTTTCCACGGCCTGGCTGACTACTGAGATGGTGCTCTTGTGGGGGAGGGGGGGAGAATAGCTCAGAGAGCTGAAGCCCCTGGGTAGTGTGACGCAGCTCCAGGTTGGATCTCTGGCAATGCCAGGGTCACCCCCCCACCCTCTCACCCCAACCCCAGTCACAAAGGTGTGACCCATAAGCAGGGTGTATGGGCAAAGATCACTCCTTGAGCTAGTCAATAGCAAGCCTGCATGTGATGTGTATTCTCTCTATGGGTTTTCAACCTGGCTTCTTTCTTTCTTTCTTTCTTTCTTTCTTTCTTTCTTTCTTTCTGTCTTTCTTTCTTTCTTCCTTCCTTTCTTTCTTTCTTCCTTCCTTCCTTCCTTCCTTCCTTCCTTCCTTCCTTCCTTCTTACTTTCTTTCTTTCTTTCTTTCTTTCTACCATTTTGTTTGGGTTGGGAGTGTTGTTGCTGGTCTTTTTTGGCTCAGAGGTGTAAAACTGATTTCAAAAGCCAAAAGGGGCTGGGGTGATAGTACAGAGGGCAGGGAATTTGCCGTGCATGTGGCCGAACCAAGTTCTACACACATAGGCACTGTCTGTGGTCCCCCAAGCACGTCCAGGAGGGATCCCTGATGCAAAGCCAGGAGTAAACCCTCAGCTCTTCAGCTGTGGCTACCAAACAAACAAAATCTCTAAATCACCACAAGGGGCAGGAAAGGTAGTACATGAGGTTAAATCACTTGGCTTGATACAAGTTGGATTCTCAGCACCATGGAGCTCCCGATCTGCCCTAAAGACACGGACACAATTTTTTTTTTTAAATGATACTTTGCATGATTACACTTTGCCCAGAAGAATTGGATCACAATTTTTTTAAAAATTGTAAATAAGAAGGTTCTTTACATTTTAAAGGTATGTTAAGTCCACTGTAAATTTCCCCAAAACATGGTAGGATCTCTGCCATCACAATTTCTATGATAGATTGCCCCGTGTCCTACGCGTTTTATTTATCCCAGAGAATTGAAGTTATTTCAATGATTCTGCTACTGGGTGAAAATCATTAGTCTTCACACGGCCAGCTTTAAAACTTTAAAAGTAATTGTACATCTTTTGTTCTGGTTGGGTTTAGATGATAGGTTTTGGCTTTTTTGGGCAGGGAGAGGGGCGGGTCACACTCGGCAATATACAGGGGTGACTCCTGGCTTTGCACTCAGGACTTTCTCCTGGCAGTTCTCAAGGAAACCCATGGGATGCTGGGAATCGAACCTGGGTCAGCTGCATGCAAGGCAAATGCCCTACCTGCTATACTATCTAGCTCCAGCTCCGACGATAGGTTTTGGGATACAGACATCGCAGCATCCTCCTGTGTTCCGTTATGTTCATCACCTAAAGTTCAGTCATGTTGCAGTCAACAGGAACAAATGAAATAATAAAGAGAATATTCAGTCAGCATTTAAAGAAATGACATCGACTTTTAACGAGCAAGCACTGTGTCTTTGAACCTGTCCTCAAAATACTGTCCCTATCACAATGAGTTTGTAACACAGCGTTTCTTTATTCCGCTTTAAAATTCATAGAAACACACTGAAATGCAATTATCATGGGAAAACTGGGGCTGCTGCACCAGGGTGTTGAGCTGCACAAGGATCTTGCCTACCGCGCTGGATCTGTGCTGGATGGCAGGGGCGTCCACGTGGTCCTCAGCGGTGTGGCACAAGGATGTAGGTGGCCCAGACACGGTGGTGTCGGGGTGAGGCGGCAGAGACGGGGGCCCCGCCGGACGGGAGCCGGCAGGCCAGGCCAGGGCTGGGCTCTGGACAGCGGGAGGGTGGGCCCGGATGGGCGGCCGTGGTGGGTATCTCGGCGCAGACTGCAGGGGTGGGCCGGTGAGCAGCTGGGGGAGCCGGGGCGAGCAGTGGCTGTGGAGAGGCGGGGTGCAAGGAGGGCGGCCTGCAGCGGACGGCGTGGGCCTGCTGATCGACTGCACAGTGAACCACTGCTGGCGAGGCACGGCGTGGTTGGACACCAGGTGTGGGCCCGCGGGAGGAGGAGGGGGAGGGGGGCGTCCAGGAGCGGGAAGGTGCTGGAGAGAGGCCTGCGGGCCCAGTCCCGTCGCTGGACGGCCACCGTGCTCTGGTGCGTGGGCAGATGCTCAGCAATCTAGCAAGCCACGCCCCGGCAGGAGGGGCCGAGGCATGCAGGCTGTTCCCCCGCTGGGACGCGAGGTGGGGGAGATGTCCAGGCTGAGACCGGAGTCGCTGCCCGTCACGGTGATGGTGATGCTGTTGCTAGCCTGCTGGGAGGCCAGCGAGTGGCCCCTGGAGTCGGAGAGGGCCGCCAAGTCTGCCGACGCGTTGATGGGCGGGTCAGGGGAGACGGAGGCCTCGGCCGCAGAGGCGGCAGCGGCCGGGATGGCCAAAGCCGAGGCAGACTCCACATCATCCACCTCCCGCTGCATCTTGCCTCTGCACCTGCGAACCAACCAGATTAGGCTAACAAAGTAGCCGCCGGCCACCACGAAGACCAGCGCGTCCCAGTAGGTCTGAGAGGTGAACTCCGCAGCTAGCCACAGGGAGACGCTGGCCATGCCGAAGGCCACAGTCAGGCCGCAGAAGACCTGGATGTGCCGCAGCACCGCCTCCCGCTGCCGGGCAGACCCCTGCCACTTCCAGGGCCAGCGCATGCTGCCCTGGGACACCACGTCATACAACGAACTGTCACTAGGCGTATTGAAGCCTCAGGCCTGAAGCTCAGCTAAAGGCCAAATGAAGCCTAGGCAGCCCCTGCTTCTCCTAGGCACCACGTCGGGGCGTGGCCTGCAGTGTGGTGTCATGTACTGGCCACAATGGGCTCGACTGGAGGAGGCGGGGCGGGGGGGGGGGCTTGCATGTGCAGTTGCTCTGCTCAGCCTGCTGAGATTCCCTGCCGGGCCCCTCACCCATCAATCTGAGTTATCCTGTGGGAGGGGGGGAGGTGGTTTTTTTCTCCTGGCCACGTGGCACAGCAAGTGGTGGTGCTGCCTCCTGCTCCCAGGTCTGGGCCTTCCAGAACGAGCGCCAGGTTCTGGAGCAGAGCCAAAGTCAGCCAAAGTCACTCCCAGCAGCCAGTGTTGGTGCTAGGTCCTGAGTTTTCCGCCCTTTGGTCCCTGCAAGTGGGTGCCAGGTGGTGGTTAACCAGATTCTGAGGATTCTGAGGTGGGAGGAGAGCCTAGACCCCCAACGCCCGTGGATTCAAGGAACTTCCAACAGACCAGTGTGATGTTGCCCGGCCGAGAGGTGCAGTCGCCTGTGGGATCTGAGTTTTCCCAACCTTTGGGACCTGCAAATTGGGTGTGGGGTGCTTAAGGTGTTAGGTCTTCTGTGGGGCAGAGCGTATTTTCCACGGCCTGGCTGACTACTGAGATGGTGCTCTTGTGGGGGAGGGGGGGAGAATAGCTCAGAGAGCTGAAGCCCCTGGGTAGTGTGACGCAGCTCCAGGTTGGATCTCTGGCAATGCCAGGGTCACCCCCCCACCCTCTCACCCCAACCCCAGTCACAAAGGTGTGACCCATAAGCAGGGTGTATGGGCAAAGATCACTCCTTGAGCTAGTCAATAGCAAGCCTGCATGTGATGTGTATTCTCTCTATGGGTTTTCAACCTGGCTTCTTTCTTTCTTTCTTTCTTTCTTTCTTTCTTTCTTTCTTTCTGTCTTTCTTTCTTTCTTCCTTCCTTTCTTTCTTTCTTCCTTCCTTCCTTCCTTCCTTCCTTCCTTCCTTCCTTCCTTCTTACTTTCTTTCTTTCTTTCTTTCTTTCTACCATTTTGTTTGGGTTGGGAGTGTTGTTGCTGGTCTTTTTTGGCTCAGAGGTGTAAAACTGATTTCAAAAGCCAAAAGGGGCTGGGGTGATAGTACAGAGGGCAGGGAATTTGCCGTGCATGTGGCCGAACCAAGTTCTACACACATAGGCACTGTCTGTGGTCCCCCAAGCACGTCCAGGAGGGATCCCTGATGCAAAGCCAGGAGTAAACCCTCAGCTCTTCAGCTGTGGCTACCAAACAAACAAAATCTCTAAATCACCACAAGGGGCAGGAAAGGTAGTACATGAGGTTAAATCACTTGGCTTGATACAAGTTGGATTCTCAGCACCATGGAGCTCCCGATCTGCCCTAAAGACACGGACACAATTTTTTTTTTTAAATGATACTTTGCATGATTACACTTTGCCCAGAAGAATTGGATCACAATTTTTTTAAAAATTGTAAATAAGAAGGTTCTTTACATTTTAAAGGTATGTTAAGTCCACTGTAAATTTCCCCAAAACATGGTAGGATCTCTGCCATCACAATTTCTATGATAGATTGCCCCGTGTCCTACGCGTTTTATTTATCCCAGAGAATTGAAGTTATTTCAATGATTCTGCTACTGGGTGAAAATCATTAGTCTTCACACGGCCAGCTTTAAAACTTTAAAAGTAATTGTACATCTTTTGTTCTGGTTGGGTTTAGCTGATAGGTTTTGGCTTTTTTGGGCAGGGAGAGGGGCGGGTCACACTCGGCAATATACAGGGGTGACTCCTGGCTTTGCACTCAGGACTTTCTCCTGGCAGTTCTCAAGGAAACCCATGGGATGCTGGGAATCGAACCTGGGTCAGCTGCATGCAAGGCAAATGCCCTACCTGCTATACTATCTAGCTCCAGCTCCGACGATAGGTTTTGGGATACAGACATCGCAGCATCCTCCTGTGTTCCGTTATGTTCATCACCTAAAGTTCAGTCATGTTGCAGTCAACAGGAACAAATGAAATAATAAAGAGAATATTCAGTCAGCATTTAAAGAAATGACATCGACTTTTAACGAGCAAGCACTGTGTCTTTGAACCTGTCCTCAAAATACTGTCCCTATCACAATGAGTTTGTAACACAGCGTTTCTTTATTCCGCTTTAAAATTCATAGAAACACACTGAAATGCAATTATCATGGGAAAACTGGGGCTGCTGCACCAGGGTGTTGAGCTGCACAAGGATCTTGCCTACCGCGCTGGATCTGTGCTGGATGGCAGGGGCGTCCACGTGGTCCTCAGCGGTGTGGCACAAGGATGTAGGTGGCCCAGACACGGTGGTGTCGGGGTGAGGCGGCAGAGACGGGGGCCCCGCCGGACGGGAGCCGGCAGGCCAGGCCAGGGCTGGGCTCTGGACAGCGGGAGGGTGGGCCCGGATGGGCGGCCGTGGTGGGTATCTCGGCGCAGACTGCAGGGGTGGGCCGGTGAGCAGCTGGGGGAGCCGGGGCGAGCAGTGGCTGTGGAGAGGCGGGGTGCAAGGAGGGCGGCCTGCAGCGGACGGCGTGGGCCTGCTGATCGACTGCACAGTGAACCACTGCTGGCGAGGCACGGCGTGGTTGGACACCAGGTGTGGGCCCGCGGGAGGAGGAGGGGGAGGGGGGCGTCCAGGAGCGGGAAGGTGCTGGAGAGAGGCCTGCGGGCCCAGTCCCGTCGCTGGACGGCCACCGTGCTCTGGTGCGTGGGCAGATGCTCAGCAATCTAGCAAGCCACGCCCCGGCAGGAGGGGCCGAGGCATGCAGGCTGTTCCCCCGCTGGGACGCGAGGTGGGGGAGATGTCCAGGCTGAGACCGGAGTCGCTGCCCGTCACGGTGATGGTGATGCTGTTGCTAGCCTGCTGGGAGGCCAGCGAGTGGCCCCTGGAGTCGGAGAGGGCCGCCAAGTCTGCCGACGCGTTGATGGGCGGGTCAGGGGAGACGGAGGCCTCGGCCACAGAGGCGGCAGCGGCCGGGATGGCCAAAGCCGAGGCAGACTCCACATCATCCACCTCCCGCTGCATCTTGCCTCTGCACCTGCGAACCAACCAGATTAGGCTAACAAAGTAGCCGCCGGCCACCACGAAGACCAGCGCGTCCCAGTAGGTCTGAGAGGTGAACTCCGCAGCTAGCCACAGGGAGACGCTGGCCATGCCGAAGGCCACAGTCAGGCCGCAGAAGACCTGGATGTGCCGCAGCACCGCCTCCCGCTGCCGGGCAGACCCCTGCCACTTCCAGGGCCAGCGCATGCTGCCCTGGGACACCACGTCATACAACGAACTGTCACTAGGCGTATTGAAGCCTCAGGCCTGAAGCTCAGCTAAAGGCCAAATGAAGCCTAGGCAGCCCCTGCTTCTCCTAGGCACCACGTCGGGGCGTGGCCTGCAGTGTGGTGTCATGTACTGGCCACAATGGGCTCGACTGGAGGAGGCGGGGCGGGGGGGGGGGGCTTGCATGTGCAGTTGCTCTGCTCAGCCTGCTGAGATTCCCTGCCGGGCCCCTCACCCATCAATCTGAGTTATCCTGTGGGAGGGGGGGAGGTGGTTTTTTTCTCCTGGCCACGTGGCACAGCAAGTGGTGGTGCTGCCTCCTGCTCCCAGGTCTGGGCCTTCCAGAACGAGCGCCAGGTTCTGGAGGAGAGCCAAAGTCAGCCAAAGTCACTCCCAGCAGCCAGTGTTGGTGCTAGGTCCTGAGTTTTCCGCCCTTTGGTCCCTGCAAGTGGGTGCCAGGTGGTGGTTAACCAGATTCTGAGGATTCTGAGGTGGGAGGAGAGCCTAGACCCCCAACGCCCGTGGATTCAAGGAACTTCCAACAGACCAGTGTGATGTTGCCCGGCCGAGAGGTGCAGTCGCCTGTGGGATCTGAGTTTTCCCAACCTTTGGGACCTGCAAATTGGGTGTGGGGTGCTTAAGGTGTTAGGTCTTCTGTGGGGCAGAGCGTATTTTCCACGGCCTGGCTGACTACTGAGATGGTGCTCTTGTGGGGGAGGGGGGGAGAATAGCTCAGAGAGCTGAAGCCCCTGGGTAGTGTGACGCAGCTCCAGGTTGGATCTCTGGCAATGCCAGGGTCACCCCCCCACCCTCTCACCCCAACCCCAGTCACAAAGGTGTGACCCATAAGCAGGGTGTATGGGCAAAGATCACTCCTTGAGCTAGTCAATAGCAAGCCTGCATGTGATGTGTATTCTCTCTATGGGTTTTCAACCTGGCTTCTTTCTTTCTTTCTTCCTTTCTTTCTTTCTTTCTTTCTTTCTTTCTGTCTTTCTTTCTTTCTTTCTTCCTTCCTTTCTTTCTTTCTTCCTTCCTTCCTTCCTTCCTTCCTTCCTTCCTTCCTTCCTTCTTACTTTCTTTCTTTCTTTCTTTCTTTCTACCATTTTGTTTGGGTTGGGAGTGTTGTTGCTGGTCTTTTTTGGCTCAGAGGTGTAAAACTGATTTCAAAAGCCAAAAGGGGCTGGGGTGATAGTACAGAGGGCAGGGAATTTGCCGTGCATGTGGCCGAACCAAGTTCTACACACATAGGCACTGTCTGTGGTCCCCCAAGCACGTCCAGGAGGGATCCCTGATGCAAAGCCAGGAGTAAACCCTCAGCTCTTCAGCTGTGGCTACCAAACAAACAAAATCTCTAAATCACCACAAGGGGCAGGAAAGGTAGTACATGAGGTTAAATCACTTGGCTTGATACAAGTTGGATTCTCAGCACCATGGAGCTCCCGATCTGCCCTAAAGACACGGACACAATTTTTTTTTTTAAATGATACTTTGCATGATTACACTTTGCCCAGAAGAATTGGATCACAATTTTTTTAAAAATTGTAAATAAGAAGGTTCTTTACATTTTAAAGGTATGTTAAGTCCACTGTAAATTTCCCCAAAACATGGTAGGATCTCTGCCATCACAATTTCTATGATAGATTGCCCCGTGTCCTACGCGTTTTATTTATCCCAGAGAATTGAAGTTATTTCAATGATTCTGCTACTGGGTGAAAATCATTAGTCTTCACACGGCCAGCTTTAAAACTTTAAAAGTAATTGTACATCTTTTGTTCTGGTTGGGTTTAGATGATAGGTTTTGGCTTTTTTGGGCAGGGAGAGGGGCGGGTCACACTCGGCAATATACAGGGGTGACTCCTGGCTTTGCACTCAGGACTTTCTCCTGGCAGTTCTCAAGGAAACCCATGGGATGCTGGGAATCGAACCTGGGTCAGCTGCATGCAAGGCAAATGCCCTACCTGCTATACTATCTAGCTCCAGCTCCGACGATAGGTTTTGGGATACAGACATCGCAGCATCCTCCTGTGTTCCGTTATGTTCATCACCTAAAGTTCAGTCATGTTGCAGTCAACAGGAACAAATGAAATAATAAAGAGAATATTCAGTCAGCATTTAAAGAAATGACATCGACTTTTAACGAGCAAGCACTGTGTCTTTGAACCTGTCCTCAAAATACTGTCCCTATCACAATGAGTTTGTAACACAGCGTTTCTTTATTCCGCTTTAAAATTCATAGAAACACACTGAAATGCAATTATCATGGGAAAACTGGGGCTGCTGCACCAGGGTGTTGAGCTGCACAAGGATCTTGCCTACCGCGCTGGATCTGTGCTGGATGGCAGGGGCGTCCACGTGGTCCTCAGCGGTGTGGCACAAGGATGTAGGTGGCCCAGACACGGTGGTGTCGGGGTGAGGCGGCAGAGACGGGGGCCCCGCTGGACGGGAGCCGGCAGGCCAGGCCAGGGCTGGGCTCTGGACAGCGGGAGGGTGGGCCCGGATGGGCGGCCGTGGTGGGTATCTCGGCGCAGACTGCAGGGGTGGGCCGGTGAGCAGCTGGGGGAGCCGGGGCGAGCAGTGGCTGTGGAGAGGCGGGGTGCAAGGAGGGCGGCCTGCAGCGGACGGCGTGGGCCTGCTGATCGACTGCACAGTGAACCACTGCTGGCGAGGCACGGCGTGGTTGGACACCAGGTGTGGGCCCGCGGGAGGAGGAGGGGGAGGGGGGCGTCCAGGAGCGGGAAGGTGCTGGAGAGAGGCCTGCGGGCCCAGTCCCGTCGCTGGACGGCCACCGTGCTCTGGTGCGTGGGCAGATGCTCAGCAATCTAGCAAGCCACGCCCCGGCAGGAGGGGCTGAGGCATGCAGGCTGTTCCCCCGCTGGGACGCGAGGTGGGGGAGATGTCCAGGCTGAGACCGGAGTCGCTGCCCGTCACGGTGATGGTGATGCTGTTGCTAGCCTGCTGGGAGGCCAGCGAGTGGCCCCTGGAGTCGGAGAGGGCCGCCAAGTCTGCCGACGCGTTGATGGGCGGGTCAGGGGAGACGGAGGCCTCGGCCGCAGAGGCGGCAGCGGCCGGGATGGCCAAAGCCGAGGCAGACTCCACATCATCCACCTCCTGCTGCATCTTGCCTCTGCACCTGCGAACCAACCAGATTAGGCTAACAAAGTAGCCGCCGGCCACCACGAAGACCAGCGCGTCCCAGTAGGTCTGAGAGGTGAACTCCGCAGCTAGCCACAGGGAGACGCTGGCCATGCCGAAGGCCACAGTCAGGCCGCAGAAGACCTGGATGTGCCGCAGCACCGCCTCCCGCTGCCGGGCAGACCCCTGCCACTTCCAGGGCCAGCGCATGCTGCCCTGGGACACCACGTCATACAACGAACTGTCACTAGGCGTATTGAAGCCTCTGGCCTGAAGCTCAGCTAAAGGCCAAATGAAGCCTAGGCAGCCCCTGCTTCTCCTAGGCACCACGTTGGGGCGTGGCCTGCAGTGTGGTGTCATGTACTGGCCACAATGGGCTCGACTGGAGGAGGCGGGGCGGGGGGGGGGGGGCTTGCATGTGCAGTTGCTCTGCTCAGCCTGCTGAGATTCCCTGCCGGGCCCCTCACCCATCAATCTGAGTTATCCTGTGGGAGGGGGGGAGGTGGTTTTTTTCTCCTGGCCACGTGGCACAGCAAGTGGTGGTGCTGCCTCCTGCTCCCAGGTCTGGGCCTTCCAGAACGAGCGCCAGGTTCTGGAGGAGAGCCAAAGTCAGCCAAAGTCACTCCCAGCAGCCAGTGTTGGTGCTAGGTCCTGAGTTTTCTGCACTTTGGTCCCTGCAAGTGGGTGCCAGGTGGTGGTTAACCAGATTCTGAGGATTCTGAGGTGGGAGGAGAGCCTAGACCCCCAACGCCCGTGGATTCAAGGAACTTCCAACAGACCAGTGTGATGTTGCCCGGCCCAGAGGTGCAGTCGCCTGTGGGATCTGAGTTTTCCCAACCTTTGGGACCTGCAAATTGGGTGTGGGGTGCTTAAGGTGTTAGGTCTTCTGTGGGGCAGAGCGTATTTTCCACGGCCTGGCTGACTACTGAGATGGTGCTCTTGTGGGGGAGGGGGGGAGAATAGCTCAGAGAGCTGAAGCCCCTGGGTAGTGTGACGCAGCTCCAGGTTGGATCTCTGGCAATGCCAGGGTCACCCCCCCACCCTCTCACCCCAACCCCAGTCACAAAGGTGTGACCCATAAGCAGGGTGTATGGGCAAAGATCACTCCTTGAGCTAGTCAATAGCAAGCCTGCATGTGATGTGTATTCTCTCTATGGGTTTTCAACCTGGCTTCTTTCTTTCTTTCTTCCTTTCTTTCTTTCTTTCTTTCCTTCCTTCCTTCCTTCCTTCCTTCCTTCCTTCCTTCCTTCTTACTTTCTTTCTTTCTTTCTTTCTTTCTACCATTTTGTTTGGGTTGGGAGTGTTGTTGCTGGTCTTTTTTGGCTCAGAGGTGTAAAACTGATTTCAAAAGCCAAAAGGGGCTGGGGTGATAGTACAGAGGGCAGGGAATTTGCCGTGCATGTGGCCGAACCAAGTTCTACACACATAGGCACTGTCTGTGGTCCCCCAAGCACGTCCAGGAGGGATCCCTGATGCAAAGCCAGGAGTAAACCCTCAGCTCTTCAGCTGTGGCTACCAAACAAACAAAATCTCTAAATCACCACAAGGGGCAGGAAAGGTAGTACATGAGGTTAAATCACTTGGCTTGATACAAGTTGGATTCTCAGCACCATGGAGCTCCCGATCTGCCCTAAAGACACGGACACAATTTTTTTTTTTTAAATGATACTTTGCATGATTACACTTTGCCCAGAAGAATTGGATCACAATTTTTTTAAAAATTGTAAATAAGAAGGTTCTTTACATTTTAAAGGTATGTTAAGTCCACTGTAAATTTCCCCAAAACATGGTAGGATCTCTGCCATCACAATTTCTATGATAGATTGCCCCGTGTCCTACGCGTTTTATTTATCCCAGAGAATTGAAGTTATTTCAATGATTCTGCTACTGGGTGAAAATCATTAGTCTTCACACGGCCAGCTTTAAAACTTTAAAAGTAATTGTACATCTTTTGTTCTGGTTGGGTTTAGATGATAGGTTTTGGCTTTTTTGGGCAGGGAGAGGGGCGGGTCACACTCGGCAATATACAGGGGTGACTCCTGGCTTTGCACTCAGGACTTTCTCCTGGCAGTTCTCAAGGAAACCCATGGGATGCTGGGAATCGAACCTGGGTCAGCTGCATGCAAGGCAAATGCCCTACCTGCTATACTATCTAGCTCCAGCTCCGACGATAGGTTTTGGGATACAGACATCGCAGCATCCTCCTGTGTTCCGTTATGTTCATCACCTAAAGTTCAGTCATGTTGCAGTCAACAGGAACAAATGAAATAATAAAGAGAATATTCAGTCAGCATTTAAAGAAATGACATCGACTTTTAACGAGCAAGCACTGTGTCTTTGAACCTGTCCTCAAAATACTGTCCCTATCACAATGAGTTTGTAACACAGCGTTTCTTTATTCCGCTTTAAAATTCATAGAAACACACTGAAATGCAATTATCATGGGAAAACTGGGGCTGCTGCACCAGGGTGTTGAGCTGCACAAGGATCTTGCCTACCGCGCTGGATCTGTGCTGGATGGCAGGGGCGTCCACGTGGTCCTCAGCGGTGTGGCACAAGGATGTAGGTGGCCCAGACACGGTGGTGTCGGGGTGAGGCGGCAGAGACGGGGGCCCCGCCGGACGGGAGCCGGCAGGCCAGGCCAGGGCTGGGCTCTGGACAGCGGGAGGGTGGGCCCGGATGGGCGGCCGTGGTGGGTATCTCGGCGCAGACTGCAGGGGTGGGCCGGTGAGCAGCTGGGGGAGCCGGGGCGAGCAGTGGCTGTGGAGAGGCGGGGTGCAAGGAGGGCGGCCTGCAGCGGACGGCGTGGGCCTGCTGATCGACTGCACAGTGAACCACTGCTGGCGAGGCACGGCGTGGTTGGACACCAGGTGTGGGCCCGCGGGAGGAGGAGGGGGAGGGGGGCGTCCAGGAGCGGGAAGGTGCTGGAGAGAGGCCTGCGGGCCCAGTCCCGTCGCTGGACGGCCACCGTGCTCTGGTGCGTGGGCAGATGCTCAGCAATCTAGCAAGCCACGCCCCGGCAGGAGGGGCCGAGGCATGCAGGCTGTTCCCCCGCTGGGACGCGAGGTGGGGGAGATGTCCAGGCTGAGACCGGAGTCGCTGCCCGTCACGGTGATGGTGATGCTGTTGCTAGCCTGCTGGGAGGCCAGCGAGTGGCCCCTGGAGTCGGAGAGGGCCGCCAAGTCTGCCGACGCGTTGATGGGCGGGTCAGGGGAGACGGAGGCCTCGGCCGCAGAGGCGGCAGCGGCCGGGATGGCCAAAGCCGAGGCAGACTCCACATCATCCACCTCCTGCTGCATCTTGCCTCTGCACCTGCGAACCAACCAGATTAGGCTAACAAAGTAGCCGCCGGCCACCACGAAGACCAGCGCGTCCCAGTAGGTCTGAGAGGTGAACTCCGCAGCTAGCCACAGGGAGACGCTGGCCATGCCGAAGGCCACAGTCAGGCCGCAGAAGACCTGGATGTGCCGCAGCACCGCCTCCCGCTGCCGGGCAGACCCCTGCCACTTCCAGGGCCAGCGCATGCTGCCCTGGGACACCACGTCATACAACGAACTGTCACTAGGCGTATTGAAGCCTCTGGCCTGAAGCTCAGCTAAAGGCCAAATGAAGCCTAGGCAGCCCCTGCTTCTCCTAGGCACCACGTCGGGGCGTGGCCTGCAGTGTGGTGTCATGTACTGGCCACAATGGGCTCGACTGGAGGAGGCGGGGCGGGGGGGGGGGGGGGCGGCTTGCATGTGCAGTTGCTCTGCTCAGCCTGCTGAGATTCCCTGCCGGGCCCCTCACCCATCAATCTGAGTTATCCTGTGGGAGGGGGGGAGGTGGTTTTTTTGTCCTGGCCACGTGGCACAGCAAGTGGTGGTGCTGCCTCCTGCTCCCAGGTCTGGGCCTTCCAGAACGAGCCCGAGGTTCTGGAGGAGAGCCAAAGTCAGCCAAAGTCACTCCCAGCAGCCAGTGTTGGTGCTAGGTCCTGAGTTTTCCGCCCTTTGGTCCCTGCAAGTGGGTGCCAGGTGGTGGTTAACCAGATTCTGAGGATTCTGAGGTGGGAGGAGAGCCTAGACCCCCAACGCCCGTGGATTCAAGGAACTTCCAACAGACCAGTGTGATGTTGCCCGGCCCAGAGGTGCAGTCGCCTGTGGGATCTGAGTTTTCCCAACCTTTGGGACCTGCAAATTGGGTGTGGGGTGCTTAAGGTGTTAGGTCTTCTGTGGGGCAGAGCGTATTTTCCACGGCCTGGCTGACTACTGAGATGGTGCTCTTGTGGGGGAGGGGGGAGAATAGCTCAGAGAGCTGAAGCCCCTGGGTAGTGTGACGCAGCTCCAGGTTGGATCTCTGGCAATGCCAGGGTCACCCCCCCACCCTCTCACCCCAACCCCAGTCACAAAGGTGTGACCCATAAGCAGGGTGTATGGGCAAAGATCACTCCTTGAGCTAGTCAATAGCAAGCCTGCATGTGATGTGTATTCTCTCTATGGGTTTTCAACCTGGCTTCTTTCTTTCTTTCTTTCTTTCTTTCTTTCTTTCTTTCTTTCTTTCTGTCTGTCTTTCTTTCTTTCTTCCTTCCTTTCTTCTTACTTTCTTTCTTTCTTTCTTTCTTTCTACCATTTTGTTTGGGTTGGGAGTGTTGTTGCTGGTCTTTTTTGGCTCAGAGGTGTAAAACTGATTTCAAAAGCCAAAAGGGGCTGGGGTGATAGTACAGAGGGCAGGGAATTTGCCGTGCATGTGGCCGAACCAAGTTCTACACACATAGGCACTGTCTGTGGTCCCCCAAGCACGTCCAGGAGGGATCCCTGATGCAAAGCCAGGAGTAAACCCTCAGCTCTTCAGCTGTGGCTACCAAACAAACAAAATCTCTAAATCACCACAAGGGGCAGGAAAGGTAGTACATGAGGTTAAATCACTTGGCTTGATACAAGTTGGATTCTCAGCACCATGGAGCTCCCGATCTGCCCTAAAGACACGGACACAATTTTTTTTTTTTAAATGATACTTTGCATGATTACACTTTGCCCAGAAGAATTGGATCACAATTTTTTTAAAAATTGTAAATAAGAAGGTTCTTTACATTTTAAAGGTATGTTAAGTCCACTGTAAATTTCCCCAAAACATGGTAGGATCTCTGCCATCACAATTTCTATGATAGATTGCCCCGTGTCCTACGCGTTTTATTTATCCCAGAGAATTGAAGTTATTTCAATGATTCTGCTACTGGGTGAAAATCATTAGTCTTCACACGGCCAGCTTTAAAACTTTAAAAGTAATTGTACATCTTTTGTTCTGGTTGGGTTTAGATGATAGGTTTTGGCTTTTTTGGGCAGGGAGAGGGGCGGGTCACACTCGGCAATATACAGGGGTGACTCCTGGCTTTGCACTCAGGACTTTCTCCTGGCAGTTCTCAAGGAAACCCATGGGATGCTGGGAATCGAACCTGGGTCAGCTGCATGCAAGGCAAATGCCCTACCTGCTATACTATCTAGCTCCAGCTCCGACGATAGGTTTTGGGATACAGACATCGCAGCATCCTCCTGTGTTCCGTTATGTTCATCACCTAAAGTTCAGTCATGTTGCAGTCAACAGGAACAAATGAAATAATAAAGAGAATATTCAGTCAGCATTTAAAGAAATGACATCGACTTTTAACGAGCAAGCACTGTGTCTTTGAACCTGTCCTCAAAATACTGTCCCTATCACAATGAGTTTGTAACACAGCGTTTCTTTATTCCGCTTTAAAATTCATAGAAACACACTGAAATGCAATTATCATGGGAAAACTGGGGCTGCTGCACCAGGGTGTTGAGCTGCACAAGGATCTTGCCTACCGCGCTGGATCTGTGCTGGATGGCAGGGGCGTCCACGTGGTCCTCAGCGGTGTGGCACAAGGATGTAGGTGGCCCAGACACGGTGGTGTCGGGGTGAGGCGGCAGAGACGGGGGCCCCGCCGGACGGGAGCCGGCAGGCCAGGCCAGGGCTGGGCTCTGGACAGCGGGAGGGTGGGCCCGGATGGGCGGCCGTGGTGGGTATCTCGGGGCAGACTGCAGGGGTGGGCCGGTGAGCAGCTGGGGGAGCCGGGGCGAGCAGTGGCTGTGGAGAGGCGGGGTGCAAGGAGGGCGGCCTGCAGCGGACGGCGTGGGCCTGCTGATCGACTGCACAGTGAACCACTGCTGGCGAGGCACGGCGTGGTTGGACACCAGGTGTGGGCCCGCGGGAGGAGGAGGGGGAGGGGGGCGTCCAGGAGCGGGAAGGTGCTGGAGAGAGGCCTGCGGGCCCAGTCCCGTCGCTGGACGGCCACCGTGCTCTGGTGCGTGGGCAGATGCTCAGCAATCTAGCAAGCCACGCCCCGGCAGGAGGGGCCGAGGCATGCAGGCTGTTCCCCCGCTGGGACGCGAGGTGGGGGAGATGTCCAGGCTGAGACCGGAGTCGCTGCCCGTCACGGTGATGGTGATGCTGTTGCTAGCCTGCTGGGAGGCCAGCGAGTGGCCCCTGGAGTCGGAGAGGGCCGCCAAGTCTGCCGACGCGTTGATGGGCGGGTCAGGGGAGACGGAGGCCTCGGCCACAGAGGCGGCAGCGGCCGGGATGGCCAAAGCCGAGGCAGACTCCACATCATCCACCTCCCGCTGCATCTTGCCTCTGCACCTGCGAACCAACCAGATTAGGCTAACAAAGTAGCCGCCGGCCACCACGAAGACCAGCGCGTCCCAGTAGGTCTGAGAGGTGAACTCCGCAGCTAGCCACAGGGAGACGCTGGCCATGCCGAAGGCCACAGTCAGGCCGCAGAAGACCTGGATGTGCCGCAGCACCGCCTCCCGCTGCCGGGCAGACCCCTGCCACTTCCAGGGCCAGCGCATGCTGCCCTGGGACACCACGTCATACAACGAACTGTCACTAGGCGTATTGAAGCCTCTGGCCTGAAGCTCAGCTAAAGGCCAAATGAAGCCTAGGCAGCCCCTGCTTCTCCTAGGCACCACGTCGGGGCGTGGCCTGCAGTGTGGTGTCATGTACTGGCCACAATGGGCTCGACTGGAGGAGGCGGGGCGGTGGGGGGGGGGGGGCTTGCATGTGCAGTTGCTCTGCTCAGCCTGCTGAGATTCCCTGCCGGGCCCCTCACCCATCAATCTGAGTTATCCTGTGGGAGGGGGGGAGGTGGTTTTTTTCTCCTGGCCACGTGGCACAGCAAGTGGTGGTGCTGCCTCCTGCTCCCAGGTCTGGGCCTTCCAGAACGAGCGCCAGGTTCTGGAGGAGAGCCAAAGTCAGCCAAAGTCACTCCCAGCAGCCAGTGTTGGTGCTAGGTCCTGAGTTTTCCGCCCTTTGGTCCCTGCAAGTGGGTGCCAGGTGGTGGTTAACCAGATTCTGAGGATTCTGAGGTGGGAGGAGAGCCTAGACCCCCAACGCCCGTGGATTCAAGGAACTTCCAACAGACCAGTGTGATGTTGCCCGGCCCAGAGGTGCAGTCGCCTGTGGGATCTGAGTTTTCCCAACCTTTGGGACCTGCAAATTGGGTGTGGGGTGCTTAAGGTGTTAGGTCTTCTGTGGGGCAGAGCGTATTTTCCACGGCCTGGCTGACTACTGAGATGGTGCTCTTGTGGGGGAGGGGGGGAGAATAGCTCAGAGAGCTGAAGCCCCTGGGTAGTGTGACGCAGCTCCAGGTTGGATCTCTGGCAATGCCAGGGTCACCCCCCCACCCTCTCACCCCAACCCCAGTCACAAAGGTGTGACCCATAAGCAGGGTGTATGGGCAAAGATCACTCCTTGAGCTAGTCAATAGCAAGCCTGCATGTGATGTGTATTCTCTCTATGGGTTTTCAACCTGGCTTCTTTCTTTCTTTCTTTCTTTCTTTCTTTCTTTCTTTCTACCATTTTGTTTGGGTTGGGAGTGTTGTTGCTGGTCTTTTTTGGCTCAGAGGTGTAAAACTGATTTCAAAAGCCAAAAGGGGCTGGGGTGATAGTACAGAGGGCAGGGAATTTGCCGTGCATGTGGCCGAACCAAGTTCTACACACATAGGCACTGTCTGTGGTCCCCCAAGCACGTCCAGGAGGGATCCCTGATGCAAAGCCAGGAGTAAACCCTCAGCTCTTCAGCTGTGGCTACCAAACAAACAAAATCTCTAAATCACCACAAGGGGCAGGAAAGGTAGTACATGAGGTTAAATCACTTGG
The DNA here is from genome assembly GCF_029834395.1 of Sorex fumeus. Classification (NCBI taxonomy): domain Eukaryota; kingdom Metazoa; phylum Chordata; class Mammalia; order Eulipotyphla; family Soricidae; genus Sorex; species Sorex fumeus. The sequence goes on from NW_026606081.1 coordinate 43,697,209, forward strand.
CTTGATACAAGTTGGATTCTCAGCACCATGGAGCTCCCGATCTGCCCTAAAGACACGGACACAATTTTTTTTTTTTAAATGATACTTTGCATGATTACACTTTGCCCAGAAGAATTGGATCACAATTTTTTTAAAAATTGTAAATAAGAAGGTTCTTTACATTTTAAAGGTATGTTAAGTCCACTGTAAATTTCCCCAAAACATGGTAGGATCTCTGCCATCACAATTTCTATGATAGATTGCCCCGTGTCCTACGCGTTTTATTTATCCCAGAGAATTGAAGTTATTTCAATGATTCTGCTACTGGGTGAAAATCATTAGTCTTCACACGGCCAGCTTTAAAACTTTAAAAGTAATTGTACATCTTTTGTTCTGGTTGGGTTTAGATGATAGGTTTTGGCTTTTTTGGGCAGGGAGAGGGGCGGGTCACACTCGGCAATATACAGGGGTGACTCCTGGCTTTGCACTCAGGACTTTCTCCTGGCAGTTCTCAAGGAAACCCATGGGATGCTGGGAATCGAACCTGGGTCAGCTGCATGCAAGGCAAATGCCCTACCTGCTATACTATCTAGCTCCAGCTCCGACGATAGGTTTTGGGATACAGACATCGCAGCATCCTCCTGTGTTCCGTTATGTTCATCACCTAAAGTTCAGTCATGTTGCAGTCAACAGGAACAAATGAAATAATAAAGAGAATATTCAGTCAGCATTTAAAGAAATGACATCGACTTTTAACGAGCAAGCACTGTGTCTTTGAACCTGTCCTCAAAATACTGTCCCTATCACAATGAGTTTGTAACACAGCGTTTCTTTATTCCGCTTTAAAATTCATAGAAACACACTGAAATGCAATTATCATGGGAAAACTGGGGCTGCTGCACCAGGGTGTTGAGCTGCACAAGGATCTTGCCTACCGCGCTGGATCTGTGCTGGATGGCAGGGGCGTCCACGTGGTCCTCAGCGGTGTGGCACAAGGATGTAGGTGGCCCAGACACGGTGGTGTCGGGGTGAGGCGGCAGAGACGGGGGCCCCGCCGGACGGGAGCCGGCAGGCCAGGCCAGGGCTGGGCTCTGGACAGCGGGAGGGTGGGCCCGGATGGGCGGCCGTGGTGGGTATCTCGGGGCAGACAGCAGGGGTGGGCCGGTGAGCAGCTGGGGGAGCCGGGGCGAGCAGTGGCTGTGGAGAGGCGGGGTGCAAGGAGGGCGGCCTGCAGCGGACGGCGTGGGCCTGCTGATCGACTGCACAGTGAACCACTGCTGGCGAGGCACGGCGTGGTTGGACACCAGGTGTGGGCCCGCGGGAGGAGGAGGGGGAGGGGGGCGTCCAGGAGCGGGAAGGTGCTGGAGAGAGGCCTGCGGGCCCAGTCCCGTCGCTGGACGGCCACCGTGCTCTGGTGCGTGGGCAGATGCTCAGCAATCTAGCAAGCCACGCCCCGGCAGGAGGGGCCGAGGCATGCAGGCTGTTCCCCCGCTGGGACGCGAGGTGGGGGAGATGTCCAGGCTGAGACCGGAGTCGCTGCCCGTCACGGTGATGGTGATGCTGTTGCTAGCCTGCTGGGAGGCCAGCGAGTGGCCCCTGGAGTCGGAGAGGGCCGCCAAGTCTGCCGACGCGTTGATGGGCGGGTCAGGGGAGACGGAGGCCTCGGCCGCAGAGGCGGCAGCGGCCGGGATGGCCAAAGCCGAGGCAGACTCCACATCATCCACCTCCCGCTGCATCTTGCCTCTGCACCTGCGAACCAACCAGATTAGGCTAACAAAGTAGCCGCCGGCCACCACGAAGACCAGCGCGTCCCAGTAGGTCTGAGAGGTGAACTCCGCAGCTAGCCACAGGGAGACGCTGGCCATGCCGAAGGCCACAGTCAGGCCGCAGAAGACCTGGATGTGCCGCAGCACCGCCTCCCGCTGCCGGGCAGACCCCTGCCACTTCCAGGGCCAGCGCATGCTGCCCTGGGACACCACGTCATACAACGAACTGTCACTAGGCGTATTGAAGCCTCTGGCCTGAAGCTCAGCTAAAGGCCAAATGAAGCCTAGGCAGCCCCTGCTTCTCCTAGGCACCACGTCGGGGCGTGGCCTGCAGTGTGGTGTCATGTACTGGCCACAATGGGCTTGACTGGAGGAGGCGGGGCGGGGGGGGGGGGCTTGCATATGCAGTTGCTCTGCTCAGCCTGCTGAGATTCCCTGCCGGGCCCCTCACCCATCAATCTGAGTTATCCTGTGGGAGGGGGGGAGGTGGTTTTTTTGTCCTGGCCACGTGGCACAGCAAGTGGTGGTGCTGCCTCCTGCTCCCAGGTCTGGGCCTTCCAGAACGAGCCCGAGGTTCTGGAGGAGAGCCAAAGTCAGCCAAAGTCACTCCCAGCAGCCAGTGTTGGTGCTAGGTCCTGAGTTTTCCGCCCTTTGGTCCCTGCAAGTGGGTGCCAGGTGGTGGTTAACCAGATTCTGAGGATTCTGAGGTGGGAGGAGAGCCTAGACCCCCAACGCCCGTGGATTCAAGGAACTTCCAACAGACCAGTGTGATGTTGCCCGGCCCAGAGGTGCAGTCGCCTGTGGGATCTGAGTTTTCCCAACCTTTGGGACCTGCAAATTGGGTGTGGGGTGCTTAAGGTGTTAGGTCTTCTGTGGGGCAGAGCGTATTTTCCACGGCCTGGCTGACTACTGAGATGGTGCTCTTGTGGGGGAGGGGGGGAGAATAGCTCAGAGAGCTGAAGCCCCTGGGTAGTGTGACGCAGCTCCAGGTTGGATCTCTGGCAATGCCAGGGTCACCCCCCCACCCTCTCACCCCAACCCCAGTCACAAAGGTGTGACCCATAAGCAGGGTGTATGGGCAAAGATCACTCCTTGAGCTAGTCAATAGCAAGCCTGCATGTGATGTGTATTCTCTCTATGGGTTTTCAACCTGGCTTCTTTCTTTCTTTCTTCCTTTCTTTCTTTCTTTCTTTCTTTCTTTCTTTCCTTCCTTCCTTCCTTCCTTCTTTCTTTCTTTCTTTCTTTCTACCATTTTGTTTGGGTTGGGAGTGTTGTTGCTGGTCTTTTTTGGCTCAGAGGTGTAAAACTGATTTCAAAAGCCAAAAGGGGCTGGGGTGATAGTACAGAGGGCAGGGAATTTGCCGTGCATGTGGCCGAACCAAGTTCTACACACATAGGCACTGTCTGTGGTCCCCCAAGCACGTCCAGGAGGGATCCCTGATGCAAAGCCAGGAGTAAACCCTCAGCTCTTCAGCTGTGGCTACCAAACAAACAAAATCTCTAAATCACCACAAGGGGCAGGAAAGGTAGTACATGAGGTTAAATCACTTGGCTTGATACAAGTTGGATTCTCAGCACCATGGAGCTCCCGATCTGCCCTAAAGACACGGACACAATTTTTTTTTTTAAATGATACTTTGCATGATTACACTTTGCCCAGAAGAATTGGATCACAATTTTTTTAAAAATTGTAAATAAGAAGGTTCTTTACATTTTAAAGGTATGTTAAGTCCACTGTAAATTTCCCCAAAACATGGTAGGATCTCTGCCATCACAATTTCTATGATAGATTGCCCCGTGTCCTACGCGTTTTATTTATCCCAGAGAATTGAAGTTATTTCAATGATTCTGCTACTGGGTGAAAATCATTAGTCTTCACACGGCCAGCTTTAAAACTTTAAAAGTAATTGTACATCTTTTGTTCTGGTTGGGTTTAGATGATAGGTTTTGGCTTTTTTGGGCAGGGAGAGGGGCGGGTCACACTCGGCAATATACAGGGGTGACTCCTGGCTTTGCACTCAGGACTTTCTCCTGGCAGTTCTCAAGGAAACCCATGGGATGCTGGGAATCGAACCTGGGTCAGCTGCATGCAAGGCAAATGCCCTACCTGCTATACTATCTAGCTCCAGCTCCGACGATAGGTTTTGGGATACAGACATCGCAGCATCCTCCTGTGTTCCGTTATGTTCATCACCTAAAGTTCAGTCATGTTGCAGTCAACAGGAACAAATGAAATAATAAAGAGAATATTCAGTCAGCATTTAAAGAAATGACATCGACTTTTAACGAGCAAGCACTGTGTCTTTGAACCTGTCCTCAAAATACTGTCCCTATCACAATGAGTTTGTAACACAGCGTTTCTTTATTCCGCTTTAAAATTCATAGAAACACACTGAAATGCAATTATCATGGGAAAACTGGGGCTGCTGCACCAGGGTGTTGAGCTGCACAAGGATCTTGCCTACCGCGCTGGATCTGTGCTGGATGGCAGGGGCGTCCACGTGGTCCTCAGCGGTGTGGCACAAGGATGTAGGTGGCCCAGACACGGTGGTGTCGGGGTGAGGCGGCAGAGACGGGGGCCCCGCCGGACGGGAGCCGGCAGGCCAGGCCAGGGCTGGGCTCTGGACAGCGGGAGGGTGGGCCCGGATGGGCGGCCGTGGTGGGTATCTCGGCGCAGACTGCAGGGGTGGGCCGGTGAGCAGCTGGGGGAGCCGGGGCGAGCAGTGGCTGTGGAGAGGCGGGGTGCAAGGAGGGCGGCCTGCAGCGGACGGCGTGGGCCTGCTGATCGACTGCACAGTGAACCACTGCTGGCGAGGCACGGCGTGGTTGGACACCAGGTGTGGGCCCGCGGGAGGAGGAGGGGGAGGGGGGCGTCCAGGAGCGGGAAGGTGCTGGAGAGAGGCCTGCGGGCCCAGTCCCGTCGCTGGACGGCCACCATGCTCTGGTGCGTGGGCAGATGCTCAGCAATCTAGCAAGCCACGCCCCGGCAGGAGGGGCCGAGGCATGCAGGCTGTTCCCCCGCTGGGACGCGAGGTGGGGGAGATGTCCAGGCTGAGACCGGAGTCGCTGCCCGTCACGGTGATGGTGATGCTGTTGCTAGCCTGCTGGGAGGCCAGCGAGTGGCCCCTGGAGTCGGAGAGGGCCGCCAAGTCTGCCGACGCGTTGATGGGCGGGTCAGGGGAGACGGAGGCCTCGGCCGCAGAGGCGGCAGCGGCCGGGATGGCCAAAGCCGAGGCAGACTCCACATCATCCACCTCCCGCTGCATCTTGCCTCTGCACCTGCGAACCAACCAGATTAGGCTAACAAAGTAGCCGCCGGCCACCACGAAGACCAGCGCGTCCCAGTAGGTCTGAGAGGTGAACTCCGCAGCTAGCCACAGGGAGACGCTGGCCATGCCGAAGGCCACAGTCAGGCCGCAGAAGACCTGGATGTGCCGCAGCACCGCCTCCCGCTGCCGGGCAGACCCCTGCCACTTCCAGGGCCAGCGCATGCTGCCCTGGGACACCACGTCATACAACGAACTGTCACTAGGCGTATTGAAGCCTCTGGCCTGAAGCTCAGCTAAAGGCCAAATGAAGCCTAGGCAGCCCCTGCTTCTCCTAGGCACCACGTCGGGGCGTGGCCTGCAGTGTGGTGTCATGTACTGGCCACAATGGGCTCGACTGGAGGAGGCGGGGCGGGGGGGGGGGGCTTGCATATGCAGTTGCTCTGCTCAGCCTGCTGAGATTCCCTGCCGGGCCCCTCACCCATCAATCTGAGTTATCCTGTGGGAGGGGGGGAGGTGGTTTTTTTGTCCTGGCCACGTGGCACAGCAAGTGGTGGTGCTGCCTCCTGCTCCCAGGTCTGGGCCTTCCAGAACGAGCGCCAGGTTCTGGAGGAGAGCCAAAGTCAGCCAAAGTCACTCCCAGCAGCCAGTGTTGGTGCTAGGTCCTGAGTTTTCTGCACTTTGGTCCCTGCAAGTGGGTGCCAGGTGGTGGTTAACCAGATTCTGAGGATTCTGAGGTGGGAGGAGAGCCTAGACCCCCAACGCCCGTGGATTCAAGGAACTTCCAACAGACCAGTGTGATGTTGCCCGGCCGAGAGGTGCAGTCGCCTGTGGGATCTGAGTTTTCCCAACCTTTGGGACCTGCAAATTGGGTGTGGGGTGCTTAAGGTGTTAGGTCTTCTGTGGGGCAGAGCGTATTTTCCACGGCCTGGCTGACTACTGAGATGGTGCTCTTGTGGGGGAGGGGGGGAGAATAGCTCAGAGAGCTGAAGCCCCTGGGTAGTGTGACGCAGCTCCAGGTTGGATCTCTGGCAATGCCAGGGTCACCCCCCCACCCTCTCACCCCAACCCCAGTCACAAAGGTGTGACCCATAAGCAGGGTGTATGGGCAAAGATCACTCCTTGAGCTAGTCAATAGCAAGCCTGCATGTGATGTGTATTCTCTCTATGGGTTTTCAACCTGGCTTCTTTCTTTCTTTCTTTCTTTCTTTCTTTCTTTCTTTCTTTCTTTCTGTCTGTCTGTCTTTCTTTCTTTCTTCCTTCCTTCCTTTCTTTCTTCCTTCCTTCCTTCCTTCCTTCCTTCCTTCCTTCCTTCCTTCCTTCTTACTTTCTTTCTTTCTTTCTTTCTTTCTACCATTTTGTTTGGGTTGGGAGTGTTGTTGCTGGTCTTTTTTGGCTCAGAGGTGTAAAACTGATTTCAAAAGCCAAAAGGGGCTGGGGTGATAGTACAGAGGGCAGGGAATTTGCCGTGCATGTGGCCGAACCAAGTTCTACACACATAGGCACTGTCTGTGGTCCCCCAAGCACGTCCAGGAGGGATCCCTGATGCAAAGCCAGGAGTAAACCCTCAGCTCTTCAGCTGTGGCTACCAAACAAACAAAATCTCTAAATCACCACAAGGGGCAGGAAAGGTAGTACATGAGGTTAAATCACTTGGCTTGATACAAGTTGGATTCTCAGCACCATGGAGCTCCCGATCTGCCCTAAAGACACGGACACAATTTTTTTTTTTTAAATGATACTTTGCATGATTACACTTTGCCCAGAAGAATTGGATCACAATTTTTTTAAAAATTGTAAATAAGAAGGTTCTTTACATTTTAAAGGTATGTTAAGTCCACTGTAAATTTCCCCAAAACATGGTAGGATCTCTGCCATCACAATTTCTATGATAGATTGCCCCGTGTCCTACGCGTTTTATTTATCCCAGAGAATTGAAGTTATTTCAATGATTCTGCTACTGGGTGAAAATCATTAGTCTTCACACGGCCAGCTTTAAAACTTTAAAAGTAATTGTACATCTTTTGTTCTGGTTGGGTTTAGATGATAGGTTTTGGCTTTTTTGGGCAGGGAGAGGGGCGGGTCACACTCGGCAATATACAGGGGTGACTCCTGGCTTTGCACTCAGGACTTTCTCCTGGCAGTTCTCAAGGAAACCCATGGGATGCTGGGAATCGAACCTGGGTCAGCTGCATGCAAGGCAAATGCCCTACCTGCTATACTATCTAGCTCCAGCTCCGACGATAGGTTTTGGGATACAGACATCGCAGCATCCTCCTGTGTTCCGTTATGTTCATCACCTAAAGTTCAGTCATGTTGCAGTCAACAGGAACAAATGAAATAATAAAGAGAATATTCAGTCAGCATTTAAAGAAATGACATCGACTTTTAACGAGCAAGCACTGTGTCTTTGAACCTGTCCTCAAAATACTGTCCCTATCACAATGAGTTTGTAACACAGCGTTTCTTTATTCCGCTTTAAAATTCATAGAAACACACTGAAATGCAATTATCATGGGAAAACTGGGGCTGCTGCACCAGGGTGTTGAGCTGCACAAGGATCTTGCCTACCGCGCTGGATCTGTGCTGGATGGCAGGGGCGTCCACGTGGTCCTCAGCGGTGTGGCACAAGGATGTAGGTGGCCCAGACACGGTGGTGTCGGGGTGAGGCGGCAGAGACGGGGGCCCCGCCGGACGGGAGCCGGCAGGCCAGGCCAGGGCTGGGCTCTGGACAGCGGGAGGGTGGGCCCGGATGGGCGGCCGTGGTGGGTATCTCGGGGCAGACAGCAGGGGTGGGCCGGTGAGCAGCTGGGGGAGCCGGGGCGAGCAGTGGCTGTGGAGAGGCGGGGTGCAAGGAGGGCGGCCTGCAGCGGACGGCGTGGGCCTGCTGATCGACTGCACAGTGAACCACTGCTGGCGAGGCACGGCGTGGTTGGACACCAGGTGTGGGCCCGCGGGAGGAGGAGGGGGAGGGGGGCGTCCAGGAGCGGGAAGGTGCTGGAGAGAGGCCTGCGGGCCCAGTCCCGTCGCTGGACGGCCACCGTGCTCTGGTGCGTGGGCAGATGCTCAGCAATCTAGCAAGCCACGCCCCGGCAGGAGGGGCCGAGGCATGCAGGCTGTTCCCCCGCTGGGACGCGAGGTGGGGGAGATGTCCAGGCTGAGACCGGAGTCGCTGCCCGTCACGGTGATGGTGATGCTGTTGCTAGCCTGCTGGGAGGCCAGCGAGTGGCCCCTGGAGTCGGAGAGGGCCGCCAAGTCTGCCGACGCGTTGATGGGCGGGTCAGGGGAGACGGAGGCCTCGGCCGCAGAGGCGGCAGCGGCCGGGATGGCCAAAGCCGAGGCAGACTCCACATCATCCACCTCCCGCTGCATCTTGCCTCTGCACCTGCGAACCAACCAGATTAGGCTAACAAAGTAGCCGCCGGCCACCACGAAGACCAGCGCGTCCCAGTAGGTCTGAGAGGTGAACTCCGCAGCTAGCCACAGGGAGACGCTGGCCATGCCGAAGGCCACAGTCAGGCCGCAGAAGACCTGGATGTGCCGCAGCACCGCCTCCCGCTGCCGGGCAGACCCCTGCCACTTCCAGGGCCAGCGCATGCTGGTGCAGTCGCCTGTGGGATCTGAGTTTTCCCAACCTTTGGGACCTGCAAGTTGGGTGTGGGGTGCTTAGGGTGTTAGGTCTTCTGTGGGCCGGATCGTATTTCCCACGGCCTGGCTGACTAGTGAGAGGGTGGTCTTGTGCGGGGGGGGGGTGGGGGGGGTGGGAGGAATAGGTCAGAGAGCTGAAGCCCCTGCCTAGTGTTACACAGCCCCACCCTCTCACCCCAACCCCAGTCAGAAAGGTGTGACCCATAAGCAGGGTGTATGGGCAAAGATCACTCCTTGAGCTAGTCAATAGCAAGCCTGCATGTGATGTGTATTCTCTCTATGGGTTTTCAACCTGGCTTCTTTCTTTCTTTCTTTCTTTCTTTCTTTCTTTCTTTCTTTCTTTCTTTCTTTCCTTCCTTCCTTCCTTCCTTCCTTCCTTCCTTCCTTCCTTCTTTCCTTCCTTCCTTCCTTCTTTCTTTCTTTCTTTCTACCATTTTGTTTGGGTTGGAAATGTTGTTGCTGGTCTCTTTTGTCTCAGAGGTGTAAAACTGATTTCAAAAGCCAAAAGGGGCTGGGGTGATAGTACAGACGGCAGGGAATTTCCCTTTCATGTGGCCGACCCATGTCTACTCCCCGCATTACATGTTCCCCCCACCACCGCCATGATGGATCCTTGATGCAAAGCCAGGAGTAAATCCTGTACACTATTGGTTTGGTCTCCAAACTAACCAAAGACATAAACTACCACATGGGGCAGGAAAGATCGTACAGGAGGTTAAATCTCTTGGCTTGATACCAGTTGGGTTCTCAGCACCATGTATCCACTGACAGATCTGCCCTAAAAACAGACACATTTTTTTAATGATACTTTATTTGATTACTCTTTGCCTAGAAAAATTTGATCACAATTTTTTAATATTGTAAATAAGAGCGTTCTTTACATTTTTAAGTTATGTTATGTCCACTGCAAATTTCATCAAAACATGTCAGGAAAGGTTTATGGTGCTGCTAGCATGTCAATCTGTACCTGTGTGGCTAGTGCATTAGCAGCCTGATTGCACCGTCAGACTTTTACTACCCTAATGTGGCTGCTGTGCCTTTGGCCAAACCCATAAAACTTGGGGCAACGTTTACCAAGGAAGTAAACAGCGAAATGTTAGGTATGTGGGGACACACACACACACCACCTCCGGCTAAGCTACATAATTGGAGACATGGCTTCTCTGGTTCCCAGTCGAACTGCTTAAGGCTCATGATTCCAGAGACTCAGAAACAAATCTTGGAATCCAAAGTCTTTTTCCAGAATTTCATCCTGTTTTTGCTGTAGGTTACTAGTGCTGGGCCACTCCAGGTGAGAAAAGGTTTCGTGCCTTGGCCTGTTCCCCCTGGTGGCTCGGTGACCACCATCCTCCAGAATCCACTGGACAGTTAAGTTTGGGCCTGCAGTGATGAGACACGTGGGGCCTCACCAGATGTGGTTGGAACTGGCCCTTTCCTCCCCATCCCAACAAGTCCCTGAGTCACTGCCTACAAATGGCGTCTCTGGCTCCTGATCAAGCTGATTAACGACCATGATCCCAGAGACCCAGAAACAAATCTCAAAACCTAGCAGCTTTTGGCAGAAATGGGTCTGGACCTCATGCAAGGTGGCCGCCACCTCAGAGTTTATTGTAAAGCCAGGTAAGAGTTGGCGGTGACGGAGCAACTGCAGTCTCTTGGGAAGGGGGACGGTACCAGCTCATCCTTCATGTCCTACCGTGGTCACATGTTGCCCCCCCCACAAGTGGCTCTCCAGCATGACCATGGCTCCAGAGGTAAAAGGACTTAGTCCAGAGCCCGGCAGCTTGTGGCAGAAAAGTGAATGGTCCATGTGTTAAACTCTGGCACCATGCCTCCTCAGGAGGGAAAGGGTATTGCTCCCTTCCACCTTTTTTACCCCCGCAGGAAGGTGACTGCTTCCTCAGACCTTGTAGGAAAGCCAGGTATGAGCCGGCAGTGATGGGGCAACTGCAGTCTCATGGGAAGGGGGGCGGTACGGGCTTGTCCTTCACGCCCTACCGAGCTCATGAGTTGCCCCCCAGGAGTGACTCTCTGGCACAGCCATAACACCAGATGCTCAAAAACCAATCTCGTAATTATCTGGCTCTTTGCAGAAATCCAATATTATTATATGACTCTCATAACCAAGTATAGAAAACAAAGTAGCTCACAATGCCTTTTTAGCAATTCTGATTGTTGGGGGGGGGAATTCTAAACAATAGTGGTGCATCTTTTGTTGAAATAATGAATGTAATCAATGTAGAGAAGAGTTAATTAGAAATCATCTGCCTCACAGGTATTGGGAGGGGTGGAAGGAGGGTATATTGGGGTTCTTGGTGTTGAAAAATGAGTACTAGTGAATGAAAAGGTGCTTGATCATTGTATGACCGAGATTTAATCCTGAAAGCTTTGTAATTTTTCCCACAGTGATTCAATAAATAAATATAAGAAGAAAAAAAAAACATGGTAGGATCTCCATGACATATGTAGGACCTCTGCCATCACAATTTCTATTACAGATTGGCCCATGTTTCTTAGGCATTAATTTATACCAGAGAATTGAAGTTATTTAAATGTTTCTCCTACTGTGTTAAAATCATTAGTCTTCACAAGGCAAGCTTTGACACTTTAAAAATCATTGTATATCTTTTTTTCCTCATTGGGTCTAAATTACAGGTTTTGGCTTTTTTGGGGGCGGGGGGGCTCACACTCGGCAATGTACAGGGGTTACTCCTGGCTTTGCACTAAGGAATTATTATTGGCGGTGCTCAGGGAACCACATGGGATGCTGGGAATCGACCCAGGGTCAGCTGAATGCAAGGTAAATGCCCTACCCGCTATACTATGTATCTCCAGCCCTGATTATAGGTTTTGGGATACAAACAAAGCAGCATCTTCTTGTGTTACATTATTTTCATCACCAAAAATCCAGTTATATTACAGTAAACCAGAAAAAATGAAAATAATAATAAAGAAAATATTAATTCAGCATTTAATGAAATGACTTAGACTTTTAATGAAAACTGTGACTGATAACCAGTCCTCAAAATACTGTCTCTACCACAGTCTGAAGAAATTAGTTTGTCATAAAGTATTTCTTTTATTTTTTTTTAAACTTTTATTAGTGAAACACCATGAGGCACAGTTGTAGACTTACAAATTTTTGTGCTTGGGTTTCAATTATACAATGATCAAGTACCCATCCCTCCACGAGTGCCTATTTTCCACCACCATGGGTCCCAGTGTCCTCCCCACCCCCCATCCTCCCATCCCTTTTTTTTTAAGGTACAACTTTTTAATTTATTTTTTAATTTTAATTTTTTAAATTTTTTTTAGTTAGTGAAACACCATGAGGTACAGTTATAGACTTACAAATTTTTGTGCTTGGGTTTCAGTTATAAAATGATCAAGTACCCATCCCTCCACCAGCGCCCATCCTCTACCACCACGGGTCCCAGCATCCCTCCCAGCCCCCATTACCCCCATCACACCCTGCCTCTGTGGCAGGGCATTCCTTTTTGTTCTCTCTCTCTCCTTTTGGGTCCTGTGGTTTGCAAGAGAGGCATTGAGTGGCAATCATGTTTGGTCTATAGTCTACTTTCAGCATGCTTCTCCCACCCTGGGAGGATCCTCCCAACACCCTTTATTTGGTGTGTAAGGGACAGGCCCAACATGGACTACCACCAGAATTAATTTAGCTTAGCTCAATAGGAACCTGCATTGCAAAATAACTTGTTTTTCAAGGAACAGGTCTAGATAAGCTTTTTGGGCCTGTCCCTTACAGGTGCTCTCTTCTCTATCTGAGCTTCCTTTTCCCCTAGCACGTGTGGCTGGCCTCCAAGTCATGGAGCAAAATTCCTGGTACTAATCTCAGCCACTCCTGGGTGTTAGTCTCCCATTTTGTTGTTCATAAAGCATTTCTTTATCCCAGTTTAAAATTCATAGAAAACACACTTTAATGCAAGTCTCCATGTGAAAACTGACCCTCATTCTGAAGAAACCTAGTCATGGAGGATCCCAGCATCTGTATACGAACGAAATTATTTTTCTGAGTTTTGATCCACTGTCTTGTCAGCATAAACTTGTGCAACTGTGTAAGCACATTGCACAAAATTCTGCCTGAGCTTGTGGACCCTAATGGTAAGAAATAATATTTGGAATATGAATGAGCATGGCTGGTTAATGAGCTGTGAAAAGTCTATCCTTTGATTTTAATTGTTGTGTGGGTACAATATTTTAAGTGAAATCGGTATGTAATCTGCATGCTTTTAGTCTTTCACAAAACAGGATATGAAACCATTTATAAGCAGTCATTTCATTTGAAACGTGATCCTCTAGTTAGTTCATCACTCCTTAAGCATTGATGCTTCTATTTACTATAGCTACTCTTATTTGCCTTTATGTGTCTTTCAGGGTATTGTGAATAGAGTAGCATTTAATGACTGTCTGGGTGGATGAACAACATAAAAATTTTGAATTGTGCAAAATTAATAAGCATTTAAAAATACAGTTTGGGACCTTTTATTATGATTGAATAGTTAGTTGTATTTGTTATATTAAGATCCCTCCTAAATGAAGCCACATGAAAGTTTTCCACCCACTTTCCCCATCTTAGTTGGGGAAAAATAGCTCATTTTATTGCCATTATGTGCAGGAATTAGCTAGTCCACAAAGATTCATTTTCTAGCTAAATGTAACTTACTCCTTGAAACCCACAGGGGTTTCAGAATTCTACAGAACATGCATTATATGCCTCCTTACTTCATAAAGGGATACAGGTAATAGCTTTACCTTAATGACACAGGATCATTATCATCAGCATTCAGCAGTATATGGTATCATGAAACCGAGATAAAACAGATGAGTCCGATAGATGAGGAAAGTAAGGGAGGGGATTTTTCAGGAACACAGTTATAGCTCTTAATTAAACACTGTCACATTCAGTATGTTATAGAAAAAGCACAGCTCTTCATCTTGATGTGAAATTTCAATTTCTTTTTCACTTCCTTATCGGGAGATAAAGATGCTCACAGCTTTGGTTTTTGGTCAGGATTAGATCAGATGATATATACGACTCTTAATTTAGTGCTTGTCACAGTAATGTTCTCATAATTGTTCATTCTTTTTTCTTCCAGAACAGGGTTTTCTCATCAAACCCATTTATCTGAGGAATTCTATTTCCTTATGAAGGGTTTGAATTGCTTTGGTGACCTCAGATTATGTACAAAGTATTTAGCCCTCTGGGTGAGTGCTTGAAGTGTGATGATTTGATGTATGGACCTAAAAGCCTCTCTGTTTTGGTGCTTAAAGGCCATCTTAAAATTGGATTTTTTCATAGTTTAAATTGGCAGATAAGTGACCTCTTGATCAGAAAGAGATTGTGTTAGGATGGGAAAGGGTGGGGGAGGAGAAAAGAGATACACTGAAAGTAAATATTTTTTTTTCTACTGCAGGGAAAATATGTAACTGCACTAGAGTGAAGCATTTATCTATGGAAAAGTCTTATTCTGTTCTGAAAAGTTCATCTTCCTTGTTCACCCATGGTAGACAGGATAAATGATAATCACCACAATAAATATGTGCTATCTCTGAAGATATATGTTGTTTTGACAATTTCATATTATTAAGCCACTTGAAAATGGGAAGGTGAACCCTTCTCAATCATACTTAAAATTGTGGCAAAGGAGATTTTCTTCTCTGTTTCAGGAAAAAGGGATGAAATGTTCAAATAATACAGTAACAGGATTATAAGGGCCAGTGTGAGAAAGTCAAATATATAGTGGACAATTGTTATAGCAAAGGTAATAGGCTTGTGGAAATTAATTTTTGAATTTGTCTGGACAGCTGAATCTTGTACAAAGATTGATAACCCCGATTCAACAGTAGGGCACATAAATATCTTGTAAATCTAAGGTTTATTGCTGAAGTCTTGCCAAATCATACACAATGGCTCTCGAGAGAAGTGCAACAAACCACCTTAGGATTTTCCCCTAAAATAATCTTCAAAAGCAGTTGAAGATTTAGAGGTGCTTGAGATGTTGAATCGTAAATTGACATTTTATTGTGTCCTGAGTATATTATCCGCAGCTGATTATTTTAGAAATGATAGTATGTTGAGAGTCGTGTGACTTGGACTAACTGTCCTGATAAACAAATCCATAAAAAATTCTTTAGGTATTTTAGCTTTTAATATCAAAATAAAAAAATCAGATGGGCTGGACACGTAATGAGGTTTACAGACAACCTCTGGACTAGAGCCATTACTGATTGGATTCCACGAGACATCAAGAGATCACGTGGACGCCCACCTATAAGATGGTCAGACTTCTTCGTCAAGACCCTAAATGATTGGTTTGAGGCTCTGCATGTTCCTAAAACGAACAGATACCATTGGGCTACGCTAGCACGCAACCGAGATGAATGGAGACGTTACTGGCACCCGCTCGAATAAATCGATGAATAACGGGGATTAAGTGATTAATATCAAAATGAATTATTGGAATGGATGTTTTAGAAACAACCACTTAAATGCCAAGCAAATAGCTCAAATAAAAGTTAGAACCTGGGATTGGTCTCTGGAAATGTACTTTGCCCTTTCCTGAGCTTCTCCATAAAGATTTTTGATTTTTTTTAACTATGGAAAATTCTGGTAGCTATTGTATTTTACTTTCATATAAGCATTTGGTGATCATGAAAACATTTAGCCATATATTTAAAACTGACTACATTTTAGAGATCATTAGAAAATATACCATTTAGCAATCACAAAAACATTTAGCCCTATATTGAAAACTGACTCCATTGCAGATCATTGAAAATAAGAGGAAGGAGGAGGAGGAGTTAGTAATTTTTTTTTTACCTGGAAGTCATGGGAAAGTTAAAATGAGAAGTGGTGGATGAGCAGACAAAGAATCAGTATTTTAAAAGCCTATTCAGTTCTAGGAGGGAAAGGTGGATAGATTTGATTAATCCTACTTTTAATTAATTAATCCTACTATTTGAACAATCCTAATGTTAACTGAACTTCTAGCATTGTGTGAGTTCTCAGGACACTAGTTAAACACCATAGTCACTGTCCCCAATGAGATTTCAAGGGAGGACCACAAGTCCCAGGAAAACCCTAAATCAGTGTGGTACGCCAGTGTTAATGGCTGAAAACACTGACCCATTTAGAGGCAGAAAGCCTTAACATGATGTTTCCCAGGTAGAGAAATGTTAGTGCTCTGAACTACATATGTGTGGAAGGAAGAGGCTATACTATTACTCAACTCCCCAACACTTGTTTGTGGGTCACATCTGGCAATGCTCAGGACCCATTCCTGACTCTTTACTTGGGAGTGACAGTGGTCCTCAGGGGACCGCATGTGGTATCGCAGATCAAATGGGTTGACCCTATGCAAGGCAAGATTCTTATTCCCTGTAAATTGTTTTTGGCATAAAAAATTGATTCTTAAGTATGGTCAAGTCAATGTCACAGACTGTGGCTGCAGAGTTTCTGCTGCTCTGAAATCATGTGATAGAGTCACATGACTCCATAAATCTATATTGTCATCAGATTTTTCCCATTTGTTTCACTTGTCTCTTCTGAAATGTTTAGCATATAGTAGTTAAGGAATAAATAGTCACTGTCACTGTCCCTGTCACTGTCCTCCCATTTTTCATCGATTTGCTCCAGCGGGTGCCAGTAACATCTCCATTGTGAGACTTCTTACTGTTTTTGGCATATTGAATATGTCATGGGGAGTTTGCCAGGCTTTTCCATGAGGGCGGAATACTCTCGGTAGCTTGCCGGGCTCAGGGACAGAGGAATCAAACATGGGTTGGCCGTGTGCAAGGCAAACACCCCACCCACTATGCTATCGCTCTGGCCTGAGGAATAAGTATTACATTTTTTAAATCTGAATTGTAGCCCTAAATAATTTGTTTGCTCCGTTACATCAATATTAATGGTCTTTTACTGCTGAATAAAATCTGTGTATTTTGAAGAAGGGGCAACTTTACATGCCAGTATTCACTCTCGTTATTGATCAGTGAACAGTAGTCCATAGAGTAGAAACTTTCTCAGAATATTGGCTGCATCTCCAGAATTTCTTGAATAAAATGAAAAAAAAATCAAAGCAAGTTTTGATCTTCACAATCCAAGAGTATTATATTGGCAAATGCAAACTAGGGTACTTCCATTCAATAATATAAGCACCATTCACTGGTAAGCATTTAGGTGATGAAAGTAATTCAGATAACGCAGCCCTGTAAAACAGTGAGATTTTGATGTTTTTCAGTGAGTGTCTAGGATGGAACTAGTCACATTGTTAGCATGAAACCTTTGGTCTCTTCCCTGAGACTTTTAGACTTTCCCCTGAAAGTGATGAGACAGGAGTCTTTCTTTCAGGAGCTTAAAATACAGGATAATAGTTACTTGCTATATAGAATTTTTCTCAATTACTGACTCATTCCTAATTTACTAAGGAAATTTAAATAGCTATGTCTATAAACGAAATTAGTATCCTCTCTACCTTTCTACTGAAATTTTCCTAAAACACCTAAACATATTCCATCTTGAAATTGCTCTGGATTCTGCTTCCCCTTAACTATCTCTCATTTCTGTACAGA
Source organism: Sorex fumeus (assembly GCF_029834395.1). NCBI lineage: Eukaryota > Metazoa > Chordata > Mammalia > Eulipotyphla > Soricidae > Sorex > Sorex fumeus. Next base: position 43,714,457 of record NW_026606081.1, read on the forward strand.
CCCTTATAATACTGTCTCCAGACTACCTCTAATTCCTCTCTCACATTTTCTCTTAAATCCCAGCCAGGCTTTTGCCCCCACCATCTCCTCAGACTTTTTGTTTCTCATCACTTCTATGTGACTAACCCATTGTTACATCAGAATCTGTGTTAATCTCATTAGAAAGAATGAGATTAAGTTCTGTTCTTTGAAACATGCTTTGCCCTGGGCATCTGGGACCCCCGCACTTACCTGATTTAGCTTCTTATACTTGCTGACAACATTCTCAGTCTCCTTAGCTTCTTTGTCTTTCCCTTTTCCTGACAAAATATTCTTTTGCTGGGTCCTCCATTTATTACCCGTATCATAACACTGGAATGCCTGGACTTAAGGTCTTACACCCCTTCTCTTTATACTCTCTACCCTTGCATGTACACGACCCAGATTTGATACCTTGAGTTTCGTCAGGTGTGATCCCCGAGTACTAGTCAGGAGTAAGCCATGAACATAGCCAGATTTGCACTACCCCACTCCACCCCCCAAAATCAAAGAATTTGAAATCATTTGAATGCTGATCCTTGAATGAGTATTTCAAAATAGACCTCTCTCCAGAACTCCAGACTCAGGTTCAACTGCCTACTCTACATCTCTGCTGAAATGTTTAATAGACATCAAAATCTAAATTTATCTCAAACCTAGCCTTTGATCCCATCCTACTATGGTCATCTTCATCACAGCTGATAGCATGACCATTCTTTCCATTTTTCATGCCAAGAACATTCAACGTTCAGTCTACAAGCTTATTCTCTCTGGTTTACTTTAAAGATACTTCTAGAATCTGATCACTTTCCACCTTTTCCTGATTCTTACTAGATTGTACCCAGCAGCTGGAAAGAGCATTTTTGAAAAGTAATGTAAGTCTTAATCTTTCACAGTTAACGTTTACTAAGAAGCCCTTCAAAACTTGCTCCAATATAATTTTTCCAATGAGACTATGACTGTTCATTGCAAATTGCAATTAGCGGCTCATTGAAAATTGCAATCAGTTCCACTGTACCTGGTCTCAATTTCTTTCTCATATTGATTTCTTTTCAAAAAGTCCTAATATGCTGTGCTATTGTGTTCATTTAATTATCTTGCCTCCAAAATATAAACTCAATGAAGGCAGGGAGTTTGTTACTTCTTCCACTAATGTATTCTCAGCATCTGAAGGAGAAGTAATAGACAGTGGAAGGTCAAAGAAACTTCTCTAAAATAGAATGAATACAATCAGACATCCAGGAACAGTGCATTTTTAATGGAGAAGGGTACCTTTCTAAATGTCAGATGCCACCTTTGTTGGCAGGGGATATCAAAATTGTAGACAAAAACCACATGAATGACATGACATAGGATTGCTATTGACTATTAAAGAGTTTTTATCTAAATAGCATAAATTCTTGTCAAAGCTATTAATTTAGCAACATGAGACAATTGGGACTCATTTACTGTTTTATTACGTGTTGTGACAGTACTGTGTCTGTCAAGGTGACCTTGTCTGTCTCTTTGCCTGGAGTCATTAGAAAACATGGTAAAGTGAAAATTAAGTAAAGGAAAGGATGTCTGGAAAGAGATCAGAAAAGCAGTTGAGTGAGAAAACTCAAGTCTTATTGTTTGCCATTTGCAGAAAGGGGACAATCTCGATTTAGGGTACCACAGTGTTGATATCTTTCATTTAGCCCATCAGCAGGTCTCACTGTTCACCACAGAGGTCAGGCAGTGGCAAAGGCTAGAATAGAATACTACTATGGCCAATGTAAGCAGGCATATCAGAGCCAGGGGTAGAAACCAGCACTGGATTCCAAGTCAGAAGCAGAAAACAACCTATATATCAGGCTCGAGCCATCAGGCATTTCCTTGCAGCAAGAGGAGAGCTAGTAGGACCAGCCTGCAGCCCCTGGGAGTGATGGATCCCCGGAGCTCAGTGAATCCTAGCCACAGCCCACACATACCCCACTTTTTTTGTGCTGCAATGGAAGGACCCTAGCTCATCTCCATGGGCTGTGGAATACAGAAAGCTCTAGTGCACATGAAGGCCACTGGCATATTAATGTGCATAAGCAGAAGGATAGGATATACCTGCAGTTTACAACAATGAAGATTCTCCCTCCCCAGGCAGGCAAGCCAGCCTAGGCTGAGAGGTCCCTTATCTCCCAGAAAGGAATTGGAGCAGGCCCAAGGCCCATTCTAACACTTGAGAGCGCAGGAGGAAAGTGCAGGGGAGACCAAGAGTGTGCCTATTCCCTTTCCCAGGGGGTGCAGGTTGAGCTTTAGATGATGCTTTTGAGCCCTAAAGTTTGAAAGCTGTTCAGAGCACTAGGATGGTAACAGGAGCAGCTGTAATCCTGGCATCCAGAGGTATGGAAACTCTGTTGGTACGTGGGTTTGTATGAATGAAAGAAACCAAGGAAGCCCAAAGACTTCACAGGATTCAAATTAGTTGCTTATAAAGTATGTCAGGAGAGGACAAGGCAAGGTTTACATTGGATTGTTGGAGAATTGCCAGTTGAGCCATTGATTTGGAAATAGAGGTTTCAAAGGTCCTCCTTAAAGCAAATAACCTAAAACACAAAACCTGATTCACATCGAGGCAAAGCTTCCCCATCACCTCTGTCTGCTCTGAAAGTCATCATAAGAAGTGACACGGCTGGTTTTTAAGAACTTTTACCTACTAATTGGTTGCCAAGGAAACCTACATTGAAACCTACTGACAGTTTGCACTTGGCTTGATGGTGTATCAGCTGGTGGAAAGTCTTGTTTGGCAGAAAAACATTGGGGGGACTCTTGGTGCATGTCAATGCAGGGCTCTTACAGACTCATCTGTGAAACCCAGGCAAAATGGAAAGCCTGTGCATTGCAGACTGCTCAAGCCAGCTCTGCCAATGACTGATAATCACTGGCAGGTCCGAGATTTTGTGCGAGAATGAGAAGAAACGAGATGTGGCTATCGGGAATACATAGTGAGATAGGCTAGCATCTCTCACAATTTATTGTGTGACTTGTGCTGAACTGGAAAGCTTTTGCTCCAAATGACTCTTATACCTTTTTCCTGAGTCACTCTGAGCAGAAGATTGATTCTCTAGTTGTATTGATGTGAAATGGGTGGCATAAGGGGAACAGAGAGACAGTGTAGTGGGTCAAGTATTTGCCTTGCGTTTTGCTGACCCAGATTCAATCCCCAACACCCCTGACAGTCCCCAGTAGTGATCCCTGAGTGTGGTTCACTATTAAGCCCTTCCAGACTTGTTCAAAACAACCAGAAACCATGAGTTAATGCGCTCATCTTTGGGGTTCTCTTCCCCTTTTTCTTGGTGTTCATTCACCTCTTGGTCTTGACCTTATAAAGTAATATAAGGGTTGCAAGTTCACCAATGCAGTTTAAATATTTTACTTACATATTTTGCCCACCATCTTTATCTGTTTTCACCCATATTTCTCTATGATTTGTTGCCTACTATATGAACTCCATCAAACATGGTGTGGTAATTATGGAAAATGGGTTAGAAGTGTTATACATGATGCTTACATAGCAATACTTTTCTTTTAGATAAATTCATTTTGATTGTGTGCCAAATGCTTTTTTTCAACTTTTTTTTTTTTTGCCCTTCATTTTGACTGATGGCATTGTAATTTGAAAAAAAATGTTTGTAAACAACCAGTCACATTCTTTGGCTTAGAGATTATTCTTCTCCTTGGGATACACCTGGGCATGAAGTAATATAAATAAATAAAGTCAAATTATCCTTGTGTTTAGAGTTTGTGTGTGTTTACGTATGTGTCTGATATTTCTGCTAGGGTACTCCACTGCATAATAATAACGATCCTAGTCAAAATTTCCTGAGACTGTTTCATGGATGTGTTTTCAATGGCGTGGAAACTTTGGGAAAGGAGCTCTTCATGTACTTTGGACCAAAAGCTTTACGGTAAGAGAATACTGCTCCATACATCTTATCCTCCTGTGTTTAAAGTGAGGTGGGGACCCTTTTTATGCACATTTTTGTATGCCTTATTTAATCTTGTGTCAAGTATTCTATTCTAAAGAGAGCTCTAATGTAAAAAGTTGAGACTCTAACCTGGAAAGTCATTTCAGAAGAATAAATTGTGTTGCCATCATTATAATGAAGGAGGGCAGTCAATTTAGCTATTTTTTTTTTAAGGAATAGGCTAATAGTGATTCTCCAGAAGTAGTAGAGTCAACATAGCTCTATTTCACTCTACCTTAAATTCCCTGCACTGCTATAGATGTCACCAGATGTCTCTTTAGAGTTAGTAACACAGCTTCTATGCATTTATGACTGCTCCTATTTTGATTTTAGTTTAATTCTAGGTTTTTGTTTCATTTTATTTTTGCTTCTTTCTTGGTAGCCTTGAGTAGAATTTATAAAGGGATGTCTAGAATTCAAAAACTTCAGAAAATGAATAAGTTCTCTGTTGTTTCGTAGTTTTGTTTTTTTTTCCTGAAAATTTGTTGTTAGTGTGTTGGCAAGGAACAATCTACTACCTTGGTGCTTAAAAAAAAAATACGTGTTGTATTCAGAGAGATACTACAGAAGACAGGGTGCTTTCCTTGGATGACATAGGTTCAATACCTGGTACCCCAAATGATCCCTCAGGCCTGCCAGGAGTAATGCCTGATTGCGGAGCCAGAAATAAGTCCTGAGCATAACTGACTGTGGCCCCAAAACAAACAAACAAAAAGTCAAAATGTATATGAGTGCCAAAATATGGTCACCTACTTAATTTCTGTAGGACAATGAAAAGATCTGTGGATTAAGATATCCAATCTTAATCTATCTTTTTTGAGTTTAAATTCAACTACTGCAAACTGTAAAGATTCCTAGTACTTTTAATTCTTCAAAGCAGTATTTTTTGGATATTGAGCAACTTTCACTTTCTTTTCCTTTTATTTTTTCCTTTTTTTTTCTTTTTTGTTGATGTCTTTTGGGCCACCCCCAGCTGAGGGCTTACTCCTGGCTCCGTGCTCAGGGATCATCCTGGCAGTGCTGGTGGGGGACCCACAACATTCTCCTTCTTAAAAGAAAGTCCTGTTACTATACACTCTGATTCAAGCTGAAGTGAATAATGATGACAAAGGGATAATTTGACTGTATGATTATTTATTGCATCTCATCTACCATGTATGTGAGGACTTCAGAGTCTGTGTAATTGCTTTTCCTCTGATGGGTTGTTTCTTCATTGTCAGCAGCTGCTGTCCTTGGTCAACATTGTCACTTCCTGGACGTTCCCTGTCGGGAACTGATAGCATCAGCTTCTTCCTACAGTAATGATCTATTGCATGTTGCATTACTGTTGGAGTAGACTGAGGTAATTGAAAACTTTTAGCTCTGAACAGAGAAGGACACGATGGAATCCATGTAAGACAGTTGAAAACATTGATATGTTATTGATTCTCTGGGCTAGGTGCATATTTATTTCCCTATGAGGAGAGGGAGGTTTTTATCAAGCGTTCTCCACCAGACTGATAGAGAAGGAATCATTTTTCAGTGCGGGGCTGTCAGTGAGTGTTTCATAAACTCCCCAGCAAGGGCAATCACTTTTTTGAACTAAGTAAACTACTTGCATCCCCAGAGGGTTATCTCAGGATATGGGTGGGGGAAAGGCTTGCTGCTTTTCCTATTCCTACAGCCTTAATGGCTGTCTGATAGAACAATTCAAGACAAGTAGTAGATCAGTTGTTTGAATATGAATTGAGCAACCAAAAATGAATGGTATCTCCATTCAAAATATAGCATAAATATCAAAAACATGCTCCTTTGAATTTTAGAAGAATGGATATCTCTTCTAAGAAATGTGATCTTTGTGTAAATGCAGTCAGCTTTCTGACCACTAGATGTGTGCCAGAAATGAAGCTTTTTTGCAATTAAACTTATTGATGGGTTTGACTGTATCTTGCGAGACAGGCCGTGAATTTTCATGGGAGTCATTTGTAATGAAAGTAAAATAGCCCTCTGAAAGAGCGTGCAAATCTACACTTTGGAAAGACACAAATTAGAGGTGAATGTTTTTGTTACTGAAATATGTATGAAAGGGCTCAAACATTTAAGTGCAAAGAATGCAAAAAAAACTATTTGAGTGTGACCCCACTTATTTTTAAAATAACAGTTGTATGTTATGTGTGATTAATACAAACTACTTCTGTTTTTTGGTTTGTTTGGTTTGTTTTCCTTTTGTTTTATTTGTTTGAGGGTCACACCAGGAAATTCTTAGGAGTTACTCTTGGCTCTGCATGCAAGAATTACTTCTGGAGGTGCTCAAGGGACCATGCAGGATGCTGGGGATTGAACCCGGTTAGCCATGTGCAAGGCAAGCACTTCACTATACTATCTCTCCTGTCCCCATACAAACTACTTTTGAACACTATTTTTTTTTTTTTTTTTTTTTTTGCTTTTTGGGTCACACCCAATGATGCTCAGGGATTATTCCTGGCTCAGTACCCAGGAATCTCAGGAATTACTCCTGGCGGTGCTTGGAGGAACATATGGAATGACAAAGCTTGAACCTAGATAGGTCACATGCAAGGCAAACACCCTACCTGCTGTACTATCTCTCTGGTTTCATGGAACACTTTTTATAGTAGTCTTACAAGTAAATTAAAATTGTTTTAAATTTTTTAGCAAATATTAATACAAACTGATGAAAATGGCAAACAAGAATAAATTTCAATGTATGCATTCACAATTCCACTGCAAAATGTATATTTCATATTAACATAGAATGGGCATATTACCAACACTAAAGCGTATGTGCCTGTAAGTTTCTTTGCCCCAGCACCCCGCCCCTCTCTCCTCCCCCCACCTCCATAAGCTGCCTTTTCAATCAGATGTACACAGCTGTAACATCTTGGGCTAGCATTTAAAAGATATATTTTTTTCATGAATAACTCTCTCCAAAAACACTTTGCTATTTCCAATCTCTGATTTACATTACTTTGATTGTCTGCAATTATCCTCAGAGACCAGAAACTATATCTGAAATATTTTGGAGGCTTTGCCATTTTAGAGAAGCTTTATACATTATTGATTTTGTGATTTATTGGCATCTAAGTGATCTGATCCTCTGTTAGATATGCAAGAGATAATGCAACAGCTCTCTTTAGTTTATTACAAAGTCTTTACTGAAATCCACCACACCGTATTCATAAAAGTGTTTTGTTGCAAAGGTGCAGTTGTGGTAAACTATCGCATAATGTTAGAGAAAACTGAAGGTGTGATCAAGATTCTAAGCTGAATTGTTTTATTATTTGGAAGAGCAAATTCCTACTGGAGTGTTCCTTCTGAAGACAGGTCACCTGGCCATACCAGCCACAGAGTTCCAGTAGAATTTAACATTTTCTCTCTTTGACATGGTTGATTGGATTTATCTGAGTTCTCGGTTTCTTCAGCCTCTCTCATGCAGAGATGAGTTTTAGGCCCTCTAAGACAGGGAAGTTGCGGTGTGAGGTCTCAGAATGTAACTGTACATGGCCATGTTACTTGGCTTTTCAAGAAAGACCAGGCAAGGGGAGAGAAAATAAGCATGCTGCGTAAAGAAGAGAATACCATGGGCTCTTCCTTTCCATCTGTTCCTGAACTACCACTATATTCCTGCCTTCTCTCCAGCTTGACTCTTAAGCACTTCAGAGTCCACAAACTAGGAAACACTCCCTAGTCCCTAAAACTTTTTGAGTTGAATCTCCATCATTTGTAATTTAATAGAACACACCATTAAAGTAAACTACAGGTAGGAAAATTAAGAATCTTTAGTTCTCAAAATGCTAACTTTATTTTTTTCTGTTTTGATTACCATAATCCTTTCATGCATAACTGAGGGTATTTGGAAACTGGACCTCAAATTCATTTACTTCTCTTTGCACCTTGAAGCTGACAGGGCCTCACTGGTTCTGTTGCTTTCTGTGTCTTTTAATAATACACAGCATCATTTTATTGCCATTTTCTCTTATTTTAAAATTGACATACAAGCCAATTGGAAGCAATTAAAATCATTCAAAAAGTAAAATAGAAAAAGTGAATAACACCCATAATTGCTACCGCCAAGAAAGCACTCAATAGTTTTATAAATAATTATAGAAAGAATATAAATTGTTTATTTACTTATGTATTTTAGTCCATATGAATATTTATAAATTATGGATATACTAATTTTTGTATAAATTAAAATTTTAAATTATGTTGACTTATTCATGTAAATGCATTGCTTTCATCAATATAAAATACATATATACATTATTTTTTCTTTTTCTTTGTGTTGTTTTTGAGCTACAGCCTGCTGTGTTCAGGGCTTTTACCTGCTCTGTGCTCAGGAATCATTCCTGGAGGGGATTAGGGGATCATATGGGGATGCTAGGGATTACCCCCAGGTTGGCCATATGCAAACAAGCACCTTGCCTGCTGTTCTCTCTCTCTGGAACCCTCCATTACTATTTCAATGTATAGAGGACTCTGATGAGAATACATCATCATTTTGATCAAAGCCTATTGATGAGCTCCCCTCCCATTTTTCACTAATAAATACTGTTAACATCCTTATTCCATATATTTGCTATTCTAAAAATTAGTATCAATTCTTAGATGTATTTTTGCTGGAGCTTATTGCTGGTGCTCTTTTGTGTCCACTCAAAAGGCCTAGAAAAGTATTAGGAATGGGAAAGAAAGGCATTTGCTACTTTGATTACCTGCATAGCTGCATATTGAAGAATGGCCCAGCATGGCTATGATTCAGCAGTGTTTATTGACCACTCTGTGCAAGATTTTTTTTATTAACTTTTTATTTTTTTTAATGAATCACCATGGGGTACAGTTACAGACTCACAAACTTTCGTGCTTATGTTTCAGTCATACAGTGATCGAGTACCCATCCCTTCACCAGTGCCCGTTCTCCACCACCAATGATCCTGGTATACCTCCCACCACCACCCTCCCCCTCCCCCCACTCTGCCTCTGTAGCAAGGCATTCCCTTTTGCTCTATCTCTCTCCTTGTGGGTGTTGTGGTTTGCAATAGAGGTATTGAATGTGTGTGAGATTTTTAAACTCCTGAAAACATATTAACCTGAAATCCATGTGAAGCATTTAATAATTAGAAGACTCAAAGGCTGTAAAAGCATACACACCAGACATGATTCTCAGAAGTCATAATTTTTTAACTTATCTGCCTCAATTTTCCAACATCTGAGCCATTTTGATGGCTCAGTTGATTGTCCTCTCTTAACATTAGGCTTTATGGTTTTACTTTATTGTTTCTTTATTTTTTATGTGTTCTTATTGTTTTTGAATCTTGAGATTATGGTTACATCAACAACAGCACAGTCTGAGTTCAATAATATATAAATCTAGATACAGTATTGTCTGTCATGCAGTGATGAAGGGTGGGAGAATTTAAAGAGTAAAGGAAGCAGTTGGGTGTGTTTGGGTTTTGTTATGTTGTAGTTGCTCTCAAAACAACAGTGAGTGTAGAGCCACCAAATCACCAAATGCAGCTACTACTTTATGCCTGGAGTGTGGCCCTGGTGGCTGTTCTGTGTTTCTGGTCCATGCCAGGCAGAGCTTGCATACTCATGGCCCAGCGGTGTATGTGTGTGTGTGGGGGGGGTGGGGGTGGGGGGGTGTCCCCACAGCCTTGCCACTCCCCTCTGGCTGGCCGCTGTTGCTTGTTAGTGAGAGGTTCATTATTGACAGGAGGGAAGTTTTTTTTCTTCCAGACCAGCCTTAATCTCAGGCTTGCCATTTTCATGGGATTCCTATCCATCACTTCTTCCCAAAATAACCAGGCTCTCCCTTCACTCTGTGGCGGTCCCCAGTCAGACGCTTTCCTCCCTTCCTCTAAATCTTTTGCAGAATTTAATGTTGAGGCCAATTCCTTGCCTCTCCTCTGGGGACAGATAGATTGCTTTGGCTTCTACTCTTCAACAACAGTTCTTGCTAATTCTTGAAACCCTGGCCAGAGGAAGCATCCTATGGCTCAGGGAAGCTGCATTTTGTCTCTTCCCAACTGCTATCTATCGGTTTGGAAGTATTTTGCTTCATGTGTGGGTAGTGCTTAAGAAACAGACAGGGTTCCATGCAGATTGGTGCCTTCTACCAAGCGTGGAGCTTCCAGGTCTCCTGCCAGGATTTGCGTCATTCTCATGTGCAACCAATGAGGGGTGGAGATGTGTGTGTAAGGGTATAAGTTGGGGGCTTGGGGGTGGGTATCTTATAAATAAATGAGTGCTCTACTCAGATCTGGTGCTGTGGGAATTCTAAATTGCCCCACCAGTAACATTTAGCACACTATGTATTTAAAAAGGTTTTTTTGGGGAGCGGGGGGCACACACAGCAATTCTCGGGTCTTACTCCTGGCTCTGCACTCAGGGAATTCTCCTAGCAGACTCTGGGGACCATACAGAGTATTGGGAATCAAATCCAGTTGGCTGTGTTCAAAGCAAATGCCCTACCACTGTCCTATCTCTCTGGACTTCGACTTGAAAGTTTTTTGAAGACGTTTTGTTTTTAGTTATTTTCATATCAATTATGGGGATGAGGGAAGGATGCACAGTGCTCAGAGGCTGAGTGACCCGTGGTGATGCCCAGAGGGCCCTATTTGGTGGGAGGGATCCAGCCGTGGTGGGCTGCATGCAAAGCAAGTACCTTAACCCCTGCATCTCTCTGTCCCTGCTGACCCATTTTTAATAGTCATTTCTTCCTCCTCTGCTTCACCACAGATGTGTCTGTCTCCTCACAAAGGAGCTTGTCACTCTTTGGAACCCAATTCACTGCATCTCAGGTCTCTGGTGGGCTCAAGAAAGTGAATGAATTTAAAATAGTGTGGCATTTTTTTCTTCCTCATTATTGTGGGAGTTAATAATTTCACTCATTTATGTTCTGAGTAAAAGCAGACCTCCTTGGTAAAACCAACTTTCAAACAACTTCTTTTTTTAAAACTCCTAGCATACATTTTATAATTAATTGATCTATTTTATGCTCTATTTTCTGAGGACACTTTTGACCACTTGCTAATTTTCATAAGCACTTGCCTTGTAAGCAGTTAGGTTGTTATAAACACGAATCTGCTCATGCTATTTATACTTGCTTAAGGATTTCAGATTATTCCGATAGAAGTTTGCTGAAAGAATGTGGCTGATTAAATAGTATCAAGTCTTAGTTTATCATTTATTTTAGGAAGAAATTTTTAGCTAGAGGGATTTTATTAATATCAATTCCATTTTTATTCTGAATGCAATTTTGATATTCAAGTTTTGATGGCAAATTGCAGCAGCCTACCCCAAATAAGTTTAATAATTGTTTATTAAAAGAATATAGGGTAGGACTAGAGAAATAGTGCTGAGGATATATATGGTGCTTGCCTTTCACACAGCTGACCTTGGTTCTATTTCTGACCCTTGAGCACCACCAGGAGTGACCCCTGAGCACAGAGCAGGGAGTAAACCTTGAGCACAGCTGGGTGTAGTCAGATCACCACCAGAATGAAAAATAAAAGAAGATGGTCTATTACATTATAACTAAAGAGAAAGGAATTAGGATTCAAGCCGAACTGGAAGCAAAATCTCCAAAGCTGCTAGGGCCTATTTGTGACTTCTGTTTCCCACTGAAATCTGCCATCATCATTTCTGTCTGCAGACCGAGGTCCTCTTTCAGCTTTTCTGAGGACCGTGTAGAGTCTTTCTCATAGATACCCTCATAATAGATCTCCGAGTGATAGTAAAACCCTGGAACCTTCCATGCCCAAACCCAGAAATTTATTGAATTGAATATATAAGCTTGCATGTCAGTGTAGTGTCCTTGCCTCCAGTGTCCACTCCTGATCAGCTGGACCAAGGCATGAGCTCTTTGGAGAGGTCAGGGACCATTGAAGATTAATCTGACGCTTAACACTTCCCAGAAAGCATCACAAGTAGAATGGGTGATGTCGATGGACCATGGAGAGAGGGAGCTTGAAAAGGTCAAGAAATAGGGGCTGGAGCGAGCAGAGAGGGCATTTGCCTTGCACGCAGCTGACCTGGATTTGATTCCCAGCATCCCATATGGTCCCCAGAGCACCAGCAGGAGTCATTCCTGAGTATAGAACCAGGAGTAACCCCTGTGCATTGCCAGATGTGACCCAAAAATAAAAATAAAATCTAGAAAGATAAGGATATAATAAAATGCTCCTAAACTTGATAATTCTAATAAGGAATCTGTATTATGGATCTGCGAGGTCTGGTCCAGAAAAGATCCAGATGTCAACTTTTGAAACTGTACCACATTTTTATTATTGACACCAGTATGTTTTCTGTATTTCACATCTGTCATTTACCAAATGACAGATCTGAAATATAATAAAAATAAAATATATTATAAATATAAACATTAAATAAAATCAAAATATATTGGCTTCCTTGTCATAACATTGTCATAAGACGTAGCTATTTAATATAAGGAAAATAACAAATGTATATTTTTCTGTATATTTCTAAATTAAATAGATTTTTAAGAACAAGACAGGCTTACCTATTTGCATCAGGGTTCTCATGTGACTACTGAGTCTGATTTTCTGATCTGGGTCTTAACCTTTAAGAGTTTGGTTTTTTTTTTAATGTGGGTGCAGTTTCATTACAGAAAGTGATTTAGAATCCGCTTTATGAGCCATGCAGCTGAAAAGATTTTCAGATACGATGGCTCCTGGGCATGACAGTTGTACACCTTTCACTGGGGTTGAGGCTCCATAAGCTAAATTATGGAGTACTTACAGGCACACATTTTCCCTGTCAAGAACTATGGGGCATGTAAAATGCATTTATGATTGATAGTGGGGCACCCAGAGTTTAAAACCCACATTTTTAAAGTTAGACTGGTTAACCTTGTACAGTACTATAACAGGGTGCTTTGGAATTAGCAGCACTGAGCAGTAACATTTGCTGCCAAAGAAGCCATATTTATTAACTCAACAAAGCTGTAAGGAGAAAGATTTGAAAGGCAGACCACACTATTTCATCTTGAGAATCATTTTTGATCTTCATCACAGGCCACCCAAAATCACTTTTTTTTTTCGGACATGCTAATCAATCCTTTACAATCTGAAAGGTTATGAATTTTTCATCTCAGCATTTGGCTTTCAAGTTAACTGTAAATATTTATAAATGCCTACCTTCCGCTCCATAGAAAGATAGAAGAAACCTAAAAGGTTGCGAGACAATATCAGTTTGATTTGTTCTCTTTTTCTTTTTTCTCTCTTTCTTTTTTGACGTGGAAGCTTTTGCCAATTTTTTTTAAGTGTCATTGTATAGCCAAAAGCAGTGGGGGGAAAAAAAAAACGTGTCATAAATTGTAGATGTTATCTTGAAATGCTTCAACATTTCTAATCCATTGTGGCTTATAATAAGGACTTTTAATGGCAGGAGCTCTGTAACATTTATAAAAGCACAAATTCCAGGCAATTTAAATTTAGCCCTGCCTTGTTCCAAGATTTTGAGTCTGAGAAAAAGCTGAGCAATACTAGACTGTTCCCTGTATAAAAGATACTTTGACAAGAAAAGATTAGAATGAGTTTGTTTTCTTCGGCTTGTTGTCAGGACCTTATTATTTCTCTAGGATTGTATTTATGGGGTGAAATGGATGCAAAGCCATAACAGAAAATTATATTAAATTATTATTTATTGTTTTCTGCCTATTAAAAGTATCTACCTTGACTAACTGTTTGCTATAAACCAAAAAGGTGAAGAAGCAAAAACATCATATGTGATAATTTCTGCCACTCATAAACAAGTTCAATTTTGTTTCAGGATTCATTTTGGAATGAACGGCTCCATGATGATTAATCCTCATGGATCTAAAAATAAGAACAGAAATTTTCCCGTTTTAGAAATGCAACTCTCCAAAGACTTAATTTGTTTCTTTGACTCAACGATAGAACTCAGGTAAAGTATAGTGCACGAACTGCGGCTGCAGAAAGGTGGACATAAATAAATAAGAAAATAAGTAAATAAATAACAACCCCCCAAATAATGTGCTTGACAATGGATTAAAACCTCATTGTAAAAGAGCCTCCAATTAATACAGTTTGTTAGTCTCTTATTGTCTGGCTGTGTAACTCGTAACCTGATTAACATAATGCATGTATATTGTATATTTTTTTCTCATCAAAACTCATTTTCAGTGACACTATGAAATATTAAGCAGACTTATGATTAATGTGTCTTATATTCCTTTCTATAGGAACTCAGCAGAAAGCCAACAGAGAATAAGAATGATGGAAGAATTAGATGTCTGTTCACCTAAATTTAGCTTCTCCAGAGCAGAAAGCAAAGTGAAGGAGCAGAAAGGCCGGATGCTCTGTGATGTGCTGATGGATCAGAGAGTGTTGCCAGGGGTAGGAAACATCATCAAAAATGAGGCTCTCTCGGACTCTGGTCTCCACCCTGCTGTTCAAGTAGGTCAAAAGTAATTTTTCAACAGTTTCAATATTTTTAACTACTGTGAATGGATCCCCATGAGACGGTGGAATTGTATCACAGTCACAGTCTTCCCAAACAGACTTCGGGGGTTCCTCCTTCAAGTCTTCGCTCTGAGCCCACCTCCCAGTGAGGCCGTCTCTCAGTTCTCTTTCAGTGGACCGCACAGGAATCGCCTGCCTTCCCAGCCCATGCATCTGATCTCCCCAAATTCGCTTTGTCTTTGATTTTCCTTCATGCCGTTTATCACTCTCAAGCGTAAAGAAGTCCTTGTTTTACTTCGCGTTTAAAACCTACCTCCTTTACCTAGCAGAAAATTCTCTTAAGGAAGATGCCTCTTCTGTTCTCAAACGCAGCCTCAGTCTAAAGTTGAGGGTCTGACTCCTGGCAGGCAAAGAAGGATTACTGCTGGATGTTAGAATATGTGAAGCTCACAATTTTCTTATATTCTAGCATATTAACTCCATACTCTGTACATGCTCATGCTTTAAAAAAAAAAAATTAAGGCCATACCCAGTGTAGGCTAACATTGCTTTGTCCCTTCTCCCTTGCCACAAGGAGCTTAGTTTTACCTGGTCACACCCATCAAAGTGCTCCCAAGTCACTCCCATTCCTTTGTTTATCTAAAACCACTTCTCTATGCTCTCTTCCCCAAACAGTTAATCAGCTTATTCCTCTAACCAGTTTCTGTTAATTTGTAAGATCAGATCTTTCTAGGACACTGAACTTGTATCCTAAGTTAATATTGCCTTTCTCCTCTCCTTATGTCTTTTGAATAGCTTACTTTAAAGCAGTGTCCTTTTGTATAGACACAAGAAGACAATTAACTACGCTTTTGTATCTTGGGATTTAATTGGCTTCAAATATTATTCATTCCCGGACATAGGCTTTCTCAACTTAAGCCTCAGTTACCCTCACTTCCTAGTGCCCCCAAAAGCAGGGTCCCAATGAGGGACTGAATGGAACCAGGGCAAGCAGTAAGCTATGTGCTACCCTGGCATTCAGATGGGCCTGGCCAAAGTGCCACAATTCTGAATTATAAGTTAAGAGCATGGACAAATGCTGTCATGATCCAAAAGTAGATGAGACTAGGACCCTACTAGGTATAAGAAAGATTAATCTGGCCTGAGCACTGTAGTCTGAGATTGGGATGACCCCAGGAGAACAATTCTATAAATTTAATGCATCTCTTACTGTGTCCATACAAAATGATTAATATTATTAATGCTTATATGTTTGCTGGACAAGGAGAGGAGAAACACACCCATGGGATTCCTGCTGAAAGAGAATCTGTCCTAGAAGCAGCATCCCCTGAAGGAAAGAACTTTAACCCTATTGATTGTGACCACACCTATGTGTAAGCCCAGCCCCTCATGGTTTTGGGATTTAACTAGACTGTAAGAGTGGGGGTGGGGATCGAGATGAGATCCAGAGCCAGAGTCAGAGCCAGAAGGAGAAAGGGGTTCCAGATGGGGAGCTGGGAGAAAAGGAGAGAGACAGGAGTGAACAGGGATCAGAGTGGAATAAACAACATCTTATCAATCAATCGGCTTGGCCCTCTCTTCCTCCGCCCTCTGCCCCATGGCCTGGGCTGCCCTGGCTGGGGGAGTGGCCCAAGCCCCCCAGAACCTGGGTGGCCAGGGGAAGAGCCGTTGGGGCCATCTCCTGGCCACCCTTGGAGTGGAGTTTTATATAACCCAGCACTGCTTAGCTCTTACTCCTGGCTCTGTGCTCAGGAATCACTCCTGAGGGGCTTGGGGTACCATATGGGGTGCCAAGGATTGAACCCGAGTCCACCTCATGCAAGGCAAGACCCTACACACTGTACGACTGCTCTGGCCCACCATACATTCTTATTTATAACTACTCAAGACATAGGTATTGTTCTTTTAGCGGAATAAATGGAAATTGGGTAACAGACTGAGTGATCAGTGAAGAAACAGCAGTGAAATTTAGAACACTTGTTAGAAGAGGTTTTAACAAGAGTAAGGGGGAGAGAATTATATGGCCCAAGGGGAATATGAGGGAAGGGAGTAGGTGTTGACTTGTTTTTTTGTTTGTTTTTAATTTACGTTGTTGTTGTTGTTGTTGTTGTTGTTGATTGGGGGCAGCACCTGACTGTGCTCAGGGCTTACTTCTGGCTCTGCATTCATTGATCTCTCCAAGTGGACTCAGGGGACCATGCAGTGTCAGCCCTCTACCTGATGTTCTAGCTCTCTGGCCCATGTTTGTTTTTCTTTGTTGTTGTTGTTCAACTACTAAAGCTTGAATTTACTTATACATTGAGAAAAAAAAAGGAAAACTGATAGAGAAGTGATAAAATCACAGAAAGGAGAATGAATAATTAATAGGACATACTTGTGAGAATGTCAGAGGTTAAAATCCAAATCTAGATATAAGTATCTCCTGGATAATTTTCATAAAATCACAATCAGCAGAAATCACATTTAGAAGAAACTCCTTCATAATTGTTCTAGATTTGGTTCCGTCTTTTAATACTTGGAACAAGTTCATCAAATTTCTGTCAGGTGCAAATAATGAAACAGAACTTTAGTACAGAATGAGTTTTAATTTAATTAGAATGAGCTTTCTAAAATCACTTAGACGTCAATGGAAATTGCTCTTAAAAAAGAACCCAAGGTACTGCCATCATAAGTATTGTTACTGCTTCTTATAAATTAAGAATTTACTTTTCATTTGTACTTTTAGTCAGCTATTCATCTTGTAAAAGGTCATATGCCCATAAATGTCTGTGGATTTAAAAATTAATGGCATTTCTGAAGTTTAGCTATTATCCCCCTGCAAGCACATGCACATTTATTGAACAGTAAGTCAGCATTTCAAGGTGTGACTGAATGTAAGGTACAGTAAGAAAATAGGTGAGTTTTAGACATGTATGTGTTCTAAATTTTAAATAATTGAAAGGCGTATGCCATACTGTTATAGAATGATAATGTTGATGAGATGATTTTCGGTTTTAAGAGTTACCAATAAATGGCTTTCTATTGTATATCATTATTGCTTGTATGCATGTATATAAGACAAAAAATATCAGAATTACTTCTGAAAAAAGCCATGATAGCACAGAGACCCAAAGACGATTGTGCTTGCAGGGATGACACTGAAATTTATGCCAGGGGGCTTCCCCAAAAAATGTCTTTGGAGAGCCCAGGAAGGTGGCTTGGTGGTACCACAGCTGCCCTACACCCGCAAAAAACCTCTGGTTAGTTCCTGGCACTGTACAAATGGGCAGCCTCTGGCGTACTGCACCCGAGTGACGATCTCTGGTGATCTGGACAGCCAAGGTGGGCAGGCAGCACGTCCAGCCAGCACCCAAACCCTGCTAATGAAACTATCTGGTGCTGGCCACCCGCTTCTCAGTTTCTCTCCATCCCTTGTTGTTTCTCTTCCATTCACCTCACCTCCTTCTTCTTCATTGTCTTTTTTTCAAATTCAGCAAGATTTTCAGGTGGAAATATTGCTTATTTGTTTGTTATTTCAGTTGGGGTTTAGGACACACCTGGCTGTGCTAAGGGTTTTATTCTTGGCTCTATGCTCAGGGATGGTCTTTCCTGGCGATGCTCAGGGGACTCTATGGGATACTGGGGATCAAATACAGATCAGTCGTATGCCGTGCAAGTCCCTTTCCCTCTAGACTATCTCTTTGGACCCTCAAGATCGATAACTTTGAATACATGTGATCCTGAATTCAATAAATGCTTAAAATTTATGATTAAGAATGGTTAGTTTAACTATACTCCTATTTAAAGATGAAATTTTATGAGTATATGAAAACTAGTACTCTAGTATATATATGTATACTTCAGGGGCTGGGGCAATAGCACAGCGGTTGGGCGTTTGCCTTGCACGCAGCCAACATGGCCGACCCAAGTTCGATTCCTCCGTCCCTCTCGGAGAGCCCAGCAAGCTACTGACAGTATCTCGCCCGCATGGCAGAGCCTGGCAAGCTCCCCGTGACGTATTCGATATGCCAAACACAAGTAACAACAAAGTCTCCAATGGAGACGTTACTGGGCCTGCTCGAGAAAATCGATGAACAACGGGAGAACAGTGACAGTGACAGTATATTTCAAATCCGTATAGTTTTTTGTGTTGTTTATAGTTTTCTTAAAACTGGCAAGTGGTGTTATTTTCCACAATATGAAAGTATCTATATTTGTTTTCTATTTTAAGGTTTGTCAGTTAACAGATGAACAGATTCATCACCTTGTGAAAATGACACGTGATTTCAGCATTCTTTTTTACAGGGTAAGAGCAAACAATTTTTGACAATGTAAAATGTCAATTTTCCCATTTGGATGTCATCAAAAATTTTAAAGTTGTATGTACCCATTTAGTGGTAAAAGTATAGGGATAAAATAAAGACAAATGATATGTTCTGAACATGACTAGCAATCTTGAAAGTTTGCGTCAGAGTTCAACCCAAACACATCTGAGTACATTTATACTTAATTGCCTTTATTCTAAATTGAGGGATGGTATATTGGCATTTTATTTCGGCTCTAATTCAGTTACCGGCGACGTAAAAGTAAAACTTAGTAGGAAATCTCAAGAGAGACTCTGTACTTTGGGATAAGTGGACCTCACTTCAGATTTTGCTACTTGCCATCTGTTTCTGAGGTTATTCGCATAATGCATTAGAATTTAGTTTTTCATCTGTCAAATAGAGCAATAATGTTTCCTGTCTATCCTAGACTTCATTGAGAAGGAAATAAGTACTAGTTAAAATACAATTTTGAAAGCTGCATGTATGCATTTCTACTCATATGGGGCTTGGTAAATACAATTTGTCTTTAAACAAAACATTGGTGGGACAGAGATAAAGTAGAGGGAATAAATCACTCGACTTGCACACCATACATGGTGTGTATGGTGTGCAAGCACACCAATGTTGCACTGTCAGCTGTGATCCCTGAGCACAGGGCCAGGAGTGAGCCCTGAGCACTGCTGGGTGTGACCCAAAAAGTCAAGAAGAAAAAGAAAAAATAAAGTCATATTATTTTTACCCCCATGGTCCACTTTCTCTATGCAAATCATTTAGGGTTTAAAGGAATCAAACCCAGGGCCTCACACATGTAGAGCATGTAATTCTTTCACACCTTCAGCTCCCACACTTTTCTATTTTAAATGCCACCGCTGTGTATAGCTGTAAGAAAAGCAGGTTTTCTGGTATTTTATACTAATTGGCTAAAGAATTAATGAATTTCTTATTTACATACCTGCCCTCAGTATCTATGGGTATTCTAATATTCCTTTTTATTGTCTTGTTTTATTTTGTTTTATTTTTATTGTAAAACAAGTACCCTATTAGCTGTTCTGTCTCTCTAGCCCTATTTTAATATTCTATATGCTCATTTATTCTGGATGGATAAATGAGGCAAATGCTATACCCGCTGGATCGATAGCACAGCAGGTAGGGCATTTGCCTTGCACACAGCCAACCCGGGTTTGATTCCTCCGTCCCTCTTGAAGATCCTGTCAAGCTACCGAGAGTATCCCACCCGCACAGCAGAGCCTGGCAAGCTCCCTGTGGCACATTCGATAAGCCAAAAACAGTAACAACAAGTCTCACAATGGAAACATTACTGGTGCCCACTTGAGCAAATCGATAAACAACCGGAAGACAGTGCTACAGTGCTTCATTTATTCATCCCAGAAATTTTATGATAGAAATTATACCCTTTTAGTGTCCATTTAAATTATTTCAGTTTTTGCTAAATTAATATGTTGTATCTGTAATTTTAAAGGTAAAGGCCCTCCCGTTGATCGTCGATTTGCTCGAGCGGGCCCAGTAACGTCTCCATTGGAGACTTTGTTGTTACTGTGTCTGGCATATCGAATACTCTCGGTAGCTTGCCGGGCTCTCCGAGAGGGGCGGAGGAATCGAACTCGGGTCGGCCATGTTGGCTACGTGCAAGGCGAACGCCCTACCCGCTGTGCTAAATTTTAAGCTTATACCTATTATGCTATATTTTCAGACATTCTCATTTTCACATGCTGTTATCAAATCAAAATATACTTTTTTGCAGGAGCTTGAATGTATGTGAGCAGAGTAAGACAGTGACAGTCTCAATTTTTTTGAAATGTAATTTATGCTAACTGATAGCTACTCTACTAAGCATTTGAATTTTTTCATTTTTAGTAAATCTGTAATATTAAAAAAGAGTCTCTTGTCAGGTCAACAAGGATTATCTTGTTAACTTTTCCCTCAGAAATAAATTTCTGATCATTGACACTAAGTAAACAGTTTAAAATGTTTTAAATATAATCAGATTTAAAGCTAATCTAGTTTCTCAAGACCACATAATTAAGTTTAATTAAAAAACTCAAAGGCATGAAATGTTTCAAATTATAAGACTTATATATCCCACTTAGATAAGAGGATAAAGCTATGCCCAGAATTTTGAAATCTAATGTCATAAAATAATGATGTGTTTGCACAAATATCATTTAACAAATTTTACTAAATGTTGCCAATACCTTTTTTTCTTAGATAAAAGAAAAGATTATATGTAACTTGTAACTTTTAACTAATTGGATTTTCAGAAATGGCGTTTAAGGATATACTTTTGATTTTTTGACAATGTTGTTTCAATGTGGCTAGTATTATTACTATAATTATCATCTTTGCTTTGCAGTGCCGTAAAGTTGGATCTAACATCTCTAAATATTATAAGGTTTATAAGCGTCCTAACTGTGGTTGGTGCTCTAGAAAAATAACCGTGTGTCGTTTAGGAGAAAATAACAGAATGACATATTTCTGTCCCCATTGTCAAAAAGAAAATTCTCAACATGCTAACATATGGTAAGATATCAAATTTAAGGGTATTTATTTGCCCCGGTTGCCTCAATTTTGTAACTAAACATCTATTCACATATATTCATATAAAAACATTAATTAATAGCCATCAGATTATTACTGAATATAACTCAAACATAACAAGGTATTGGAACCACTGGAAAAGAAACAGTAAGTACATTTTCCAATAACCCAAACAAACCAGAGATCATCACAGAATTCAGTAAAATAAATCTCTAACTAAGTTATTAATAGCAGTTTTTAGTTGTAATCAACTTTACAAAATGATTATCAGGCATAGATATTATCAATAATTGGGAAAAAAGCAACTGCCTTCAAAAGTCTTTATTTAAAATAAAATAAAAAAAATAAGAAAGATCTCTTTGTAGACACTCTGCTTTCTTGGTCAAACAGGCTACTGATGAAGTAGTCACTGGGTCTGTCTACTCCCCTGATGCATCCCAGAACAATGGAAATAACTACAAGTTATGCCATGGGCCCACTGTCTCACCATTGACACGAACTTAGGCTTTAGCTTCATTGGTCCCATGACGTTCATAAGTCCCTCCTCTGACTGTTGGAGCTCAGTGAGGATTTGGATCTTCTGGAATCGGTGTCTCTGCAGAATCGCTGTGCAGTCTGGTGATTTCCTCTTTCCCAATGCATAGTTATCCTGGAAAAATACCATGTATCCCTTTTGTGGAAGGCTGGGAGAAATAGTAACATATAAAACAGTTGCATAGCAGTATGTGTGATTATAAACCAAAATAATCAGTACAGACATAGAGTATATTAATGCTATAAGAATTCAGGGGTATGAGTGGTTGTATATAAAGGTTGGGAAGACCTCGTAGGAAAAGCTCTGTTTTAAATTTACCTTAACAGACAGAGTTTGGGTTAAGTAGATGAAAACACAAACCAAGTCATTGAAGAGAAGAAGTATAAGCTTGAATATTCATAAGCATATTGGAGGAATGATGGAAACAGTAATGAAATCAAAGGAAGATTCAATGTATGGAGTAGTAATATTAGCTGGTATTATAGTTAGGCTGTAATAAAGTAGTAGGGATCATAAGAAGTACTGAGAATGTTTCATTTTTTTTCCTAAATCAGTTGGATTGATAGCTTTTGATTGGTAACTTTGTAGTATAGTTAGATAGAAAATGAAGAGATATAGAGCCCACAAAGTAGGAATTCTTTTTTTTTTAATGGTTAAAATATGAAAGTATATATTTACTCATTTCTTTTTTTTAATTTTTCTTTTTTTATTAGTGAAACACCATGAGGTACAGTTGTAGATTTACAATTTTTTGTGCTTGGGTTTGATTATACAGTGATCAGATACCCATCACTCCACCAGTGCCCATTTTCCACCACCATGGATAATATCCCCCCCACCCCCATCCCCTATACCCCCCTGCCTCTGTGGCAGGGCAATCCCCTGACAAAGTAGGAATTCTTCAGGAATAGTAAAAAGGCAAGGATCAAAAGTTTATTGTGGATACTGAGAATGTGCATCACAACAAATTAGAATATTTAATAACAAAACACGCAGTAGAAATAAAAGCTGAGATATTGTTTATGAACTGCCTTGTACTGCTGTGAGTCACTTCCCCCCAAGCCCCACCCCCTGCTTTGGTGCATGGAGCTTCAGACTCCTGGGCATGTCTGATGACTAGCAAGAGTAGCTGGGCATAGAAAGTTACCCGTTGGCCTCATAATTGGCTATTGGCACATCTCGACGTCTGCTCAGCTGTCTTCCTCCTGCATTCTTTCTGCCTACCCATGAGGCCTGAGGTTCTCATGCGTCAGGGAGCTCCAGGTGTTGAGTATGTGACCGCCACATCCCACTGGGTCTGTATCGTGAGGCCAAGCATTGCAAGGATGCCTTGGGATTCAGTCCCAGTTCCCCTGCTGGGGTAGCCCCTACCAAAAAAAAAAAAAGGTATTTTTTTAGTGTGTGGAGAGACCTGTGCTCCCTGCAAAGTTCAGAGGACAATCCATGATTTTGCCCACATCCTTCCTATTCATACCAACCCCTATCTCTGTGACCTATTTTTGTTTGCTTGTTTAAGTTTCGTTGGGGCCAGACCTGGTGATGTTCAGGAATTACCCCTGGCTCTGTGCTCATAGATAACTCCTGACAATGCATGGAGGACCATATGGGATGCTGGGGATCGAACCCAGGTTGGCCACATGCACGTCAAATGCCCTCCCCACTATACTGTTGCTCTCACCCCGTCTCTGGGGTCTTATTTATTCTTTTTTTATGTAGGAGTACTGCTATTTATTCAGCCACTGATTAGCTGATTGAATTGGGCATGAACTCCACCTTACTTTTTTTTTTTCATTTCTTATAATTTTATTTATTGAATCACCATGAGAGCAGTTACAAAGCTTTTGGGCCTAAGTCTCGGTTATACAATGAAACACCCATACCTTCACCAGTGCCCATTCTCCACCCCCCAAAATCCCAGTATACCGCCATCCCACATTCTCCCCCTACCTGTGGGGCAGATGATTTCCACATTACTCTCTCTCTACTTTAATCACATTCAATATTTTGACACCAGACCCACCATTATTATTTGAGATTTTATCTCTGGGGTCTTATTTCCTTCTGTATATCTCAAATATTTCTCTTAATAATTGGAAAAGACCATCCATGTAATCCAATATTACTTCCCCCATCAAGATATTTAATTCCATATGCAAAGATTCTCTTTCTTTATAGAGGATCTTTCTTTATTCCTGGGTATATGCTGGAATTAATAAAGCAGTTGCTAGTATGATGTCACAGAATCTTTGCAAAGCCAATGCTTAGCCAACTAGAACTATGTAACCAAGTTTGGAATTCCTGGAGACATCTCAGTGGAGATTACAAGTAATTTATTAGTTGGTGACTAAGAAATGGAAGAACAAAGGGAAAATTGCTTTCATCATTTCTGTGTAAGTTAGATAGCACTGTCCTGTAGGACTGTCCTCCCGTTGTTCATCGATTTGCTCAAGCAGGAGCCAGTAACGTCTCCATTGTGAGACTTGTTGTTACTGTTTTTGGCATATCAAATATGATGCCAGGGGAGCTTGCCAGGCTCTGCCGTGCAGGCAGCATACTCTAGGTAGCTTGCGTGGCTCTCCAAGAGGGATGAAAGAATCAAACCCTGGCGGCTGGCCGCTTGCAAGGCAAACAACCTACCCACTGTGCTATTGCTCACATATTATTTTGGAATAGGCAAACAATTTTAATTCACATCACTAGAAATGAGGAGCTTTAAAGAACTCTTCCATATTAGATTTAGAACCTTGAAAAGAATCCATAACATTGGCATGGATTAACCAACTGAATGATGTATTCTATGCATTCAGCGCTATTCTATCAGTTTACAGAGGCATTTTGTGCTACAAATAGCCAACTAAGAGTTATAGATTTGTTTGTGAACAAAAATCAAGGCAGAACTTTCCTCCATTTACTTTGAATACCTTAGTTTCTACATAGCAACCCTCTCCCCCAACTTGGAAGATCACATCTATTTAGTTTTGCTTTGAGAAGAGTACTGTTTATGTAAATATTAATGAAAAATACTTCTTAGTGTTTTTGTCAAAATAGTTTGTCTTTAAAAAGATGCAACCTCTTGGCTCTAAATAAAATGTTCTGTTATTTCTGTCTTGAATGCCAATCAAGATAATACTGCCAAAAACATTTTATCTGGAAATAGAACTTCTGAGGATTTGGACGTTAATAGATCTGTAATAATTTCTAAAATATTCAGACTATATAAGAAAAAAAGTGAAAGATGTGTTAATGAAGAAAATTATTTTGTAGCCAGCTGCCAACTAGGACCACTATTATCAATGGGACATTTAACAGAAGGGATCAGTTCCAGGAAGACTGTGTGGCTCAGAGATCTGAAGAATACTGGACGTGTGTGGCCTGCACACTAATAAACACCCCTTCTTCTAGAACATGCGATGCTTGCCTGACATGCAGGCCTATTGGTAAGATGGAATTGTGGCATTAATGTTTCATTCTACTGGGGGCTAATTATAGAGACGGGCATATATCTTGTTCCATCTTGATATATTTCATAACTTTCCAGGATCCTGAAAAGAATTGCCAGGCTGTTCATGTAAACCATGCTAATATTCTGTTGGATATATACATATATATATATTTTTTTTAACAAGGAGGGAAAACATGCTTGAGCTAAAAGAGTGTGTGCCTTTGTATCTCAAAAACTGAGATGATCACATCTGTTCTCCACTGTTTCTAATGAATTATTCAATAAAAGCTTTGTTTTATGCAGATTTCAGCAACTTTTGAGTTTGTTATTCAGTCCAAGCATCTCATAAATTGAAAGGGAGAATTTCAGTAAGAATATCTTTGCAGGTGGAATAGAAAAATGCTGATTTTTTTCCCCTCTTCTTTATCCTTCCTACCCCTTGTTATTAAAATCTTTACTCAGACAATTGTACTGATTTCATTGAAATCCTTCAAAATAACTCTTCAGAGCTCACAATTTCATGCGTTCAGAGAATGTAAAACTTCAGAGGAAACCTGTGATTAAGAACTGGTTCATTGATGCCGCTTCTATTGTATTCTCAAAGTGTTAGTTTTTTCCTCCAATTAGAGATGAGGAGGTTCATTCTTGACTTATGGACCTCCACATTGTGTTCGCTGTCAGATTGTGTTTTGTTCTCTGGGCCAGAAAGGCAGGCCCCTTCCTTTCTCTCGGTGGCCGAAAGGACTGTGTCTCCTTTTGGTGTCCCTCAGTCTACAATCTCATTCATCAGAGAATCCTCAGAAAACCACATCTTAGGATCACACATGCATTTCAATGTACTTCTGTGCTCTTCCTACACACCTCATTAGTGTTTTTCCCTTTGTCTGAAAGACATATATCTGAGTTATAACTTAGAGTGTTGCAACGCAGAATCGAAAATACTGTACTTTGAAGCATATTGGCTAAACATTGCCTTTGTAACTCATCTTATTTTAGATCAGCCTTTTATTTTTGTCATGATATCCTTATAAATGCCCGTTATTTTCTAGATAGACCCCTAACTGTAATCTAGGACTTTGTGACTTATCTGTCACCTTTAATGAACATCACTTCAATATTTTGCCTCAATATTCAATATTAGTAACAAAATTGATGACTGAATGAACTAAATGCTTAAACATAATATAAGGAAAGTGAAGATCTGTGTCCCGACTTCCTTTGAATAGTTGAAAATTAACACTTATATAGTACTTTATTTCCTAACTGAAACAGAACTTTTTATTTTTCTTTTTGGGTCACACCCAGTGATGCTCAGGGGTTACTTCTGGCTCTGCACTCAGGAATCACTCCTGGCAGTGCTCAGGGGACCATATAGGATGCTGGGAATCGAACCCGGGTTGACCACATGCAAGGCAAATGCCCTAATCAGTGTGCTATCAATCCAGCCCTCCAAAACATAGCTTGTAATTACTCGTGTTAACTTTATGTTTCCAGTCCATATTTATTTGAACTGAAATAATATTATATTAATAATTTAATCTTAAATGTTTTAAACAAATTGAAAAGATGTTTCAAATAATATTTTATAGGAAAAACTGCAGAATCACTTCTCTCTACTTGCAGATTCAATACTCAAGAATGAAGAAAACTCTGTTCCTTTTTCTAATTTAATAAAGTATCCTAGTAATAACTTTGGAAAACCAAGTACAGAAGTGAAAATCAACAGGAGAACTGCATTTGGAACCACGACCCTAGTGTTAACCGATTTTAGCAATAAATCCAATACACTGGAAAGAAAAAAGAGCCAAAACACTAGGCTGAATGCAGAATGTCAGTCTTCTTGTATTAATGCTGGTTTATGTGACCTGCCACTCACCTCCAAGGAGAGAACAAGCTCTAGAACTCAACTATCTAACAAAGTAAATGCATCACCCATAGTTTGCTTTCAGTCTAAATCACTTAATCCAGCATATAAAAGATTGAAAACAACCCATGACTCTTCTCCAGATCTCCCCAGCTCTTACTCTGGACATTCTCAAAGGTAAGATGTAACTTCCTATCTTCATCTTTAAGTTGCTGGCATTCAGTTTTAAAACAATAGAAAGATTATCCACTGACTAAAGAAGTTGAATTGCTTTTGGTACTGCTTAGAGACTATAGAGAGTTTCATCGGGAGGAGAATAAAAACAGTGATGCCTACATCTGCTAAAATAAGAAAAGCATTTGGTTTTGTTGTTTTACTCTCCCTGCAAACATGCTGCATAGACTATATTTGGAAAATACTAGAAAGCACAACTTTAAAATGCATGTGTTCTCTTTTATCTTATCCTCTGTCAATCACCACAGTTAATTTTTTAAAAAATATTTCCTTCTAATGAGAGATAGCTTTCTTGAAGGGACACTATTATTCGCAAAAGTTGACTGTGTCTACTCTTCTCGAGAGGGCTCAATGGACGGATCACTTATGCTAAGCCAAGTGGCTATTTCTCAGCCATATTGGGATGATGGGGTTTTTTGGGGAGGAGGGGGTATGGAGGAATAGTTGGCCATTCCTGCCAGTGCTTAGGGCTTACTTCTGGCTCTGTGCTCAGGGATCACTCCTGGTGGGGCTCATATATGGTGCTCGGGGTCGAACCCCAGTTGGCAGCATGCAAAGGGAAGAGCCTTAATTCCTGTTTCATCTCTCTAGCCCAGTGTTCTGTGTTTTAACTAAGAAGGCCTAAAGCATATGCCTGCTACTTTTGAATATGAAATGAAAAACATATTTCTACAACCAATAAAAAAAAATCAGGCCAGATTTGGACCAGAGAGATAGCACAGAGGGTAAGGTGTTTGCCTTGCAGGCAGCCAATCCAGGTTCTATCCTTGGCAGCCCAGGAGTGATCCATGAGTGCAGAACCAGGAGGAAGTCCTGAGCTTCACTGGGTGTGGCCCCTAAACAATGAATCACGAATCACGACTATCCTGTTATTCTTCGATTGCCTCGAGCAGGCCCCAGTAACGTCTCCTTCATCCTAGCCCTGAGATTTTTAAGAAAGTGCTATATTCAAAGCTCTTTATGAGAATGAGACCTGTCATTATTACTGGTATTTGGCATATTGGGTACGCCACAGGGAGTTTGCCAGACTCTGCCGTGTGGGCAGGTTACATTCGGTAGCCTGCCAGTTTGTCCAGAATGACATAATAAGATGTCGCGCGGCCGCAAATGTGACCCCACGCTTCCGGGAGCTGGTTTTTATAGTCTTTGAGTCTTGGCCGTTGATGGGATTAGTTGATGGGATTACACGGCGCCAGGGGGCCAGTTGGTGGGTGTGACAACAATAACAAAAAATCATCAACAACGATGTTTCCATAATACTAACTTACCCCATCTAGGAGAAGACTCCCATTAGCAGGCACCATAGAGAAATTTTCATAAATAGAATCCTTCATGGTTACTGGCTGGTCTTGAAGTTATCTGTCCAAACAAGCTTATTTGTTTGTTGACCCTTTTATCTAGGCTTTTTATTAAGGCCTGATATGGTGCTTCAATCAGAGATCCATTAAACACAATTTTCTTTTCTAAGCCTCCCCACCCACCAGCCCTCCAAGAACAGGTACTACATTTTAGAATAGTAAAGGTGTCATGTATTTTGATACCCATAGGAGGCAAGCAGAGATACGGTTCCTGTGGATGGGATGTAAGGTAATCTCAGGAAGGATTCTCATCGCTACATTTCCCTCTGATTACCTCTGCCTTTCTAATGGAAAGATTAGTTTCTCTAGGCAGTAGAGGAGAGACTACTCGGCAGACAATTTTACACAAATGTCTTGGAATCTCAAAGTTCACAGTTGTCCCTTGAGCAGTGCAAACTGACTCAGAGTATTAGCTTTCCCCCCAAACCACCCCAATGGGCAAAAATCTTTAACTATATAAAAAATCTATAACTTTTTTACTCCTCCTAAAACTTAATTTAGCAATCTACTGTTGATTTGCTCTTACATAACATAAAGAGCTGATTAACATTCATTTGGTGTGTTAGATGTTTTTGCTGGTATTGTACAATAAAGTATGCCAGAGAAAAATTGTATTAAACTTCACAGTTACAGACCTCTCGTTATTCATCGATTTGCTCAAGCGGGCCCAGTAACATCTCCATCGTGAGACTTGTTGTTACTGTGTTTGGCATATCAAATGCGTCATGGGTAGCTTGCCAGGCTTTGCCGTGCGGGCGAGATACTCTGGGGAGCTTGCTGGGCTCTCCGAGAGGGGCAGAGGTATCGAACTCCGGTCAGCCATGTTGGCTGCGTGCAAGGCAAGCACCCTACTGGCTGTGCTATCACTCCAGCCCTTATTTGAGAAAGAAATATGCATGTATTACATTTTATCAATAATGCAAATTTATATCATCTATGTGCCAGATGGGTCATCTGTCACTACCTCAGTATTGTTTTGTCTTACCTGATACAAAACACTAGATATTCTACATTTAGTTACATCCATCAAAAGGAAATTCATGCTGATTTACAGGTTAAAGTTTCATGCGTTGATAACATTGACTGAAAAATGTCCATACTACAAAAACACATTCCAGGGTCAACTATATGTCATACTAGAACAATGAGATGGTTTTTGATCAACAGATGCATTTAACTTTATTTTATTTTAAGTCTAAATTTAACATCCTTTCATCTTGATGCTTTATCCCTGAATGCTTATTTAAAGTCTTTATGATCATTTTGAATAGCTTGACTTTCATTCATAGTATTCCCAAATGACAGATATTTGAGTTAAGCTATGGGACTAAGTCTCAACTGTCTAGATCATTGCACCACCCTCTCATTTTAACCCTAATTAATGTCTCATGATAAAAGTTCCTGAAGGAGCTAGCTGAGAGTATCTGATTTAGGATGCTCTCCTGTTCTTAAACAATTGTTTGGCCTGCTGGAGCTAAGTGAAAAGAAATATATGTGATCATTTAAAAATATTGTGATACTCGT
Organism: Sorex fumeus; assembly: GCF_029834395.1. Lineage (NCBI taxonomy): Eukaryota > Metazoa > Chordata > Mammalia > Eulipotyphla > Soricidae > Sorex > Sorex fumeus. The sequence goes on from NW_026606081.1 coordinate 43,744,720, forward strand.
TGTACCCAGATGAAATATCTTGACATGTTTATTCCCTCATTGCTGATAGAAAACCTCAGACAATTTTACTAATAAATCAGAGATTTAAAAGAACATTAACATAGTCTTATATTTAAATTATTTCTTCATAAGTCGTTAGTAATAGGGTCATATGATTAATCACTATGGCCAGCATTACTTAGAATTGCTGCCATGTGTTACGTGTCGAATGTAAGAACACCAAGACTAAGTCTGCACCATCCATCAAGATCAACTAGCAGAATAAATGTCAAGTGATGAAATAAATTCACCCAGCAGCCTTCCTGCACCCAGCTACTTTACAAGGAATAAATTGCAAATTACTGTCATTTATTTCATTTTTCTCCTTGTCTGGCAGCCTATAGTGTTCATCTTGTGGACAAGATGCTGAGCAGAAGCTCACAACATAATACGATTAAAGCAGGTGGTCCACTCAGAGAATTTAGAGCCAGCTTATTTTGTCTTTAATAATTATATGGTAATTAATTCGCCTTTTGTTCTGTTAATTACCGATCTCATCCCCACATGATACATGCTATGTTGATGAGGCATATTTTCGGATTGCTCTTTAGAAATATGTACTTGAATTTTATCCAGCTACTGGATTATAAATTAGATGGTTGAACCAATTTATAAGCAGTTACGAATCAGCGCTAGAAACAGTTTCTAGTCTGTGTCGCAATTATTGTAAATAGAGAGCAAAACACAGTGATCCATTTTCCAAGAGTACATAGCTTAGGTTGATATTTTTCCCGAGCTGATTGGCAAAGACTTACAGAGTGGAGTGAAATGAAAGTAACAAAGTTATTAATGTTTTCTTATGTTTTCCACTGTCAGGGGTGCCAACGATCTACCTCCAATTACCAGTCCATGTCCTGGATTCATAGGCACACTCCACCTCACCTGTTGGAGTTTTCAGTCCTCCAGAATTTCAAACCTTTGAACATGAGTCATTGAAGCTCTGCATTAATTCCTTAAGTATGCTGAATGTACATAAATTTACATTCAGATTGATCAGTTCCTCCCAAATTTAGACTGAATTTGCATTATAATAGATCACTCAATCTATAAAATTATTTCACCCATGACAGTTGAAGAAGAGATCTTCTAAAATTCTTACCCCATGCTTAATAATTTCCTCTTTGAAGGATCTTTATTACTTTCATTGGTTTCCTAATCAAGGTGGCTTGCCTATCTGTTAATAGGTATTTATTGAGAACCATGAATCATCAAGCATTTGCTGTAAATTTGAATGACTGCTACCTTAGCAAACTATACCAGCAGAGCCAGATCCAGGCCTGCAACAGTTTTTGTAGCTGGATATTGAAACTTGTCCATTCCTGCTTGTTTACATATTTGCCATGGCTGCTTCTCATCCTATGACAGTGAAGTTGAAGTAGTTGCAGCACAGACCTAAAATCTGAACTTCCGGGGGAAGATTTGCCACCCACCAAATCTATTTGTATTAAGAGACCATGTAAGATTCAGTTTTAATCTTCAAAACAATGATTGGGCCGAAGTAGTAATACAGCCGGTAGGACATTTGCATTATATGCCTCCTGGGTTCAATCCCCCGCATCCCAAATGGTCCCCAAGCACCACCAGGAATACTTCCAGAGTGCAGAGCCAGAAGTAACTCTTGAGCATTGCCAGGTGTGCCCCCCAAAAAACAGAAGAAGATGAAAACAAACAAACAAACACTGTCCTCCCATTGTTCATTGATTTGCTTGAGCGGGCCCAGTAACATCTCCATTGTGAAACTTTCTTGTTACTGTGTTTGGCATATTGAATACTCTCGGTAGCTTGCCAGGCTCTCCGAGAGGGGCGGAGGAATCGAACCTGGCTCAGCCAAGCTGACTCTGCACAAGGCAAACGCCCTACCGCTGTGCTATCACTCCAACCCAAGAAGAAGATGGTCTTAATTTAATCTAAATGATTCTTCATCTTGTTTACCTTACAAAGTGTTCTGCTGAATTTTCGAAAGTTTTAAAATAATGATTGAAACAAAGAGGAACCAAGATGCTCTCAATTAATCAGAATATTTAATTATCCCACCTACTGTTGGTGCTGAGCAGATTGAGTTGAGCTGCGCATATTTAGCACGGGTAGCTGTACCTCTCTCAGGGGCAGCAGTTTCCTGGTTACAGAAACTCAGGGTTTGGCAATGTAATGTGCTCTGGACTCACCTGGGAATCTGTGAACATGCAGATTGTGATTCTGAGGGCGCTCTGGGGGAGCACAGGCTAAATATGCATTTCTACGTTTCTCCCTGGCTGAGCTGCCCCTTCTGGGCAGTGGCTCACGCTGAGAGAAATCAGCGAGCAAATGGCTGCTTTGCCGTCTAATTTGATACAGGGAAGAAGAAGGATGGAAAACAGAACTAGGTAGGGGTGTGGGCTGGGGCCGGGGACCATTCCTTTCCACCCTCAAATCCCCGCCTCCCACACACACACACTTGCTTTACTGGCAGGGGAATCTGAACCTCTCCCTACATATGTGGACCCAGGAGATTCCTAGGTGGAAGCAATTGGTTAGAAAATGTTGATAATTCTTAGCTAAGACAGCTACCTTCAAAGTATTATCTTAAACGATGTATCAATACATTTTTTTAAAATCTTTATATTTTTTCTTGCTCCTTTAATACGTTTTTGAAGAGTGCTACTTATTCTCCCCCCTTTCCCCCGCCCAACCTCCTTGGTTTAAAAAAGTAAAAGGTAAAGGCCCTCCCGTCGATTTGCTCGAGCGGGCCCAGTAACGTCTCCATTGGAGACTTTGTTGTTACTGTGTCTGGCATATCGAATACTCTCGGTAGCTTGCCAGGCTCTCCGAGAGGGGCGGAGGAATCGAACTTGGGTCGGCCATGTTGGCCGCGTGTAAGGCAAACGCCCTACCCGCTGTGCTATCGCTCCAGCACAAGGAGGAAATTAAACCTCCTTGGTTTAATTTTGGAATTTCCTGTCTGTCCTATAAACATCTAGATATTTAAACTCGAGTTAAAGCTTTCAGTATTCCCTCAATTGGAGTTGAATTGGTGAAATGGTATCTTTGCAAAGAAATGCCTAGTTTCCCTCTTTGGTATTAGTATCTGTGGATTGTGAAATATAAGCCCTTGACCTTGAAGAAAAGTAAAACCACTATCAATGAAATAGTTGCAGGTATGCACACCCTTGCTGTAGGTACAACTTCAAAAGCCACCCTCAAAATGTGTGAGTCCATGAGCATCACTAGCAGCTGGTGTCTGCTTATAAGTGAGTTTAAACTCTCTTCACAAATAAAAGATCTCATGTGCTACAATTATATTTCACTTAAATTTAAAGAACAGTTCCCTTAGAATAGGAACAAATGCATGAACAATGAGACTCAGGAAGCAGAGAAAAGGGGCTGCCACGAGTTTATGAATTATAAGGTTATTTTTTGAAAAATACTTAAGAATGTGTTATTCTTTCTTGGAAATTAACAAAATAAATGAGAAGGGATGAACATCTTGTATCATTAAGAAAGCAACAAATGGGGCAGGAGTGATAGTACAGTGATAGGGGGTTTGCCTTGCAGGCTGCTGACCCACCTCAATCCCCCAAGTCCTGCCAAGAGTGAACCCTGCGCACGGGGCCAGGAGGAAGCCCTGAGCACTGCCAGGCATAGCCAGAAGAAATCAACAAAACAAATCATCAAGTATGGACCCAGATTTTTTAATATGAACACTTTCTCATCAACTGTTCCTTGTTTCAAATTAAGCCCAAGAAAGGCATCCTTGCCTAATATAAAAAATTAAAAAGTAATCATGAGGCTCCTTTCAAAGAGAAAATGGAGCTTCTTCAGCTATAGGGGCAGTCTCTGACCTCAGTGCCAAGTGTGTGGGTACTCTTGCTCTTGCTCTTAATCAAGGAGAACCAAACTCCCCTATCAGCGTTACAAAACGGGCGTTTCTGCTGTGCCAGGCAGCCTGCACCTTGCTGGAATCTGATTGCAGCGATTACCGTCTATGCTTTTGATCAAAGCATAGGAAATTGTCTTTAAAGTAGAAATCTGATCTCTCTGGCCCTGTCAGAGACACCGATGGGACTTGCCTACCTATGAGAAAATAATTAGGAAAAAAATATGCTGACTCTAGTTACTGCAAGGGGCCAGAGCGTTGCTGGACTAGGGCTCAGTAAGAGGAATCCATCCTGAAGAATTGGATAAGAGAAGACCCAGCATCCCCAGTGAAAACTCAAGAAATCTGGATGGAGAGCATGCACATTGTAGATGTGTTTGCTATTCTCCAGAAAAATGCTTGCATTTGGTTCTGAGGTAGCTTGGTGGATTCATTTAGATTTACTTGGCAAACCTAGAATTGGAAAGACTTGGAAGTTGGTGTGACGTTCTAAAATTGATCCTGGTCCCCTGCATGGTACAGTTTCTATGGACTGGGGCTATGCTAATGGGGCAAAGAGGTGAGAATGATCCTTTTAGCATCATTGTGCTGTTGCGATTTTGTCACCTGTCTTTGCAGTGAACTTCAAGCGACTGTGACAGATGGTCCTTGTACATTAAATGCCGGCACTCCGCGCTGCAGTAAACATAACCGCCTCTGTGTTCTCCGTGTTGTGAAAAAGGATGGAGAAAACAAGGGCAGGCAGTTTTATGCCTGTCCTCTACCTGGAGAAGCACAGTGTGGATTTTTTAAAGTAGGTATAAGATCTATCAAGCTTACTGTAGTGTAATTGAATACTACAGCTATTACATTTAACAGATAGTCATGTCTTTCCAGTTTTGCCTTTCAAAAGCCTGAATGTTGAATAACTGAAAATTCAAAGAGGTCTGGGGGATGAAAGGAATCAAATAATAGCCAATTGATTATGAAGACGCTGTTGTATTCAGAGCCACAAGCAGAAAAGTATTGTGCTTAGTTCATGAAGATAGAAAGAGATTGGATGGATGACGTCCCCAGATGACTAATAATGTAGGATGAAAATGAGGCATTCCTAATTCATTGCAACATCTAAACTTTTGGTTTTAGGCCCTGGATGGAGGGGCATGAGAAAATAATTTATATGCCTCAGATTTACAATTAACTTAGCATATGTCACTACATAAGCTTGACTTTTTAAAAAAGTGATTGCATGATAAATGTTTAGATATAGTCAGTTCTCCTTCTCTTTCCATCTGTGTCTGTGTCCTGAAAATGAACTTGAGGAAAGAGATGAAAATTTGGAATTCTTTAAGTCAATGTCTCTGCATTTCTCACACACTGAGCATTTCACTAGCTGAGTGTGATTCTAATGTTGAGAGAGAAATACTCTTCCAAAGGCTTTATCTGGCACATAACTGAAAAATGGAAGTTGTGATTTGATATAATACTGGGGTAAACTTATTTGGGTTGGGTTTCTTGAAAGATAAAACATCTGTCTTCAGTGTGGTACCTTCCTAAGGAATTTTAGAGGAGAATTTTAGATCTTAATCCCATGTACAATAGGTGAAGCCATCCCATTAATTTCCTCTTTAAAAAGGTTTTATAGATGTACAAAGAAAATATCATTATCTTAATAACATCACAGTCTGCTCCATGCTTCTCTTAAGGTCAATATTAACAATAATACAATGGAACCCAACTAAATTAGTCGTAGTAGTTCTGTAATGGGTTCTCCTTTTCCTAAGGATGTTTGCTGCTTAAATTGTGACACATCTTTGACCTTCACAGCTCTAATTAACACAGACTTATAACAGGGATATTGGCAGTTGCTTTCCAGCAAGGTTGTATAGTTTTCAGTTATTCTCAATAAAGTGGAAGGACTCTATAAATATGTCAGTAGTCAAAGAGGTACGGAGAATGATAGTGATGCTCCGTGTGAGTCAAGCAAATCTGTAGAAGATAGTTCTTACAGACTGTTCTCAAGGCCAACAGCCAAAGACTTATGCAGTGCCATCTTGACTGTGAGGGCAGTGAAGACTGGAGCAGTAACCAAGTCCACATAGATTTAGCTGCTACTGTTCTTAATTCTTATTTCCAATTGACAGCCTTTCTTTTCCCTTGGTAGTGGGCAGATTTGTCCTTCCCATTCTGCAACCATGGCAAACGCTCCATCATGAGAACCGTGTTGAAGATTGGACCTAATAATGGAAGGAAATTCTTTGTGTGTCCCCTTGGAAGGGAAAAACAGTGTAATTTTTTCCAGTGGGCAGAGAATAGGCCAGGAATCAAAATTCTTCCAGGATGCTAATATTTTCCCCTTCAGTGGAATATCTGGCATTTTAATCTCTTCAAGTTGTATACAATGTTTAAACCCACCTTGTGGAATTGAATGGCTTAAGAATAACTATGGTTCATTGTGGAGTTATTGTAATATTTGAGAACTATTCAATTTTTCATTGAGTACCACTTTACATTCTATGGCAACATATGATTTTTATCTTAGGGATGCTACTTGTGTATCATCAAATATACAGTATATTCTGTTTAAAATATGTACTTAATGCGCTTAGTTTTACAATAAAGTGTTTTTATCTCTTAAACATGTATCTTCTCTGGGAAAAGTGTTTTTTTTTAAGAAGAGGATTATGCAATATAAAAAGATAGTATTCTGTCAGTAATGAATAATTCTCCCAAATATTAACTGTCACTGTCACTGTCCTCCTGTTGTTCATTGATTTTCTCGAGCAGGGCCCAGTAACGTCTCCATTGTGAGACTTGTTACTGTGCTTGGCATATCGAATACGTCACAGGTAGCTTGCTAGGCTTTGCCGTGCAGGCCAAATACTCTGGGTAGCTTGCTGGCCTCTCCAAGAGGAGTGGAGGAATTGAACCCGGCTTGACCGGGCTGGCGGCTTGCAAGGCAAATGCCCTACCACTGTGCTATCGCTCCAACCCTCCCAAATATTCATAATATATAAACAAGGATACTTCTTTTCTTAACTGAATTTCAGAAATGAGATCTCCTCATGAAAAAGAATGTTTTCTTTATTCAGTAAGCAAACAGCAAGTTACTGTTAGATGCTGTTAGTGATCTGCCAATCCAAACACTTTGATGCTTTCTATGAAAGTGTATTTTCATGAGAAACTCTAGAGTTTCAGAATATAAAAAGTAACATTTAACAACAAAAGTTGTCTGTCAAAAAGAAGTTGATTTGAATATTTCTAATCTTGATGTTAAAATCTTCATTTTTAAAAATTACTTCATTTCAAAATATTATTTAGCCTTTTCATTTTCATTTCTACTCCTTTGGTCTTTGGGTGGAGGGTCTTTGGGCCATCCCCAGCCTTGCCCAGGTGCTACTCATGGTTCTTTGTTCAAGTTTCATTCCTGAAGGTGCTCTGGGAATTCTGTTTGGAGGCAGGGGATTGAACCAGGGTTGGCCTCATGCAGAACATGTGCTTTACCCCTATACTATCTCTCCAGGCCCTCATTTCTAGTTTTCATGTAGTACTTCTCTTTTTTCAAAGTTTACTGTTGGGGTAGGGGAGGGGTCTCGAAAGCAGTGCTCATTAGACCCAGGGCCACTCCCATTAATTCATGGCCAACTGGCCTGGTGACTCAATAACAAGTGTCCTCGCTCCTTCAGATTGTATTTTGGGGGGGTTTTGAGATATAACACATGTTAGCTCGGTATTCTGGTTGGTGGTTTTTATAGTAGGAGACTGTATATCACGCTTAGGTTTGTGTTAGCATGGATTTGTTTTCTTGAGGTCGGGTGTATTATATTTTTTGACTTTTTTTGGGTCACAACCAGTGATGCTCAGGGGTTACTCGTGGCTCTGCACTCAGGAATGACTCCTGGAGGTGCTCAGGGGACCATCCGGATGCCTAGGATCCAACCACGTTGGCTGTGTGCAAGGCAAATGCCCTCTGCACTATGCTATAGTTCCAGTCCTAGAGAGCAGGTTTTTATTGTTCCATATTAAAAGTATTGATACCACTACAGAACATGGGGAGGCTGTTGTCCTTCAGAGCACACCTCTGTTCGCTGAGCTGCACTTCTGGGTTGTCTGCTTGGATTCATCTCTTTGGAGTTGATTTACCTTTTGGTACATCACACCAATACCATCACAAGATAAAATATTTTCAGGGTGGGGCAGAACAGAATGGACAAGAAGTAAAATAAGGAAGATAATGATTTTAAGGTTTTTTTTGTTCATTGGAGTCTAAAAGTGTAACAGCTGAAGCATTTTACATACACCAATCTTCCTGACTACCCAAAAAAATAGATTGAGTTATTATTGCTGATTTTTCATCTTAGAAAACATGACTTTTTGTAAGTTAAATATGGTCTTTCTGTTGATTCAATAAAAATGGCTGGGCCAGAGAGATAGTACAACAGGTAGGGCACTTGCCTTGCATGGGACTGACCCAGGTTCAATCTCTGACATCTGAGTTTAATCCCTAGCACCAAATATGATCCTTCAAGCCCCACCAGGAGTGATCCCTGAGCACTGGCAGGTGTGACCCCCTCAAATAAATAAATAAATGACAATGGTTGTACCCAAAAATGCATGCCTTTTACATATATAAATATATTTAACATCCATAAGTGAAAATAGGTGTGACATGGTAATACTCTGCTTGTATTATTTTCCCTTAAGTTTGTCATATTAAATTTGCAATGTTGTTTTCTATTAATGTATTTTAAATTTGCATTGTTTTTACTGTTTAATTTTATTTAAACTTTTATCAACCCATTACTTTTATGTGCTTTCTAAAGGTAATGATCACTGCATTTTCAAGGTCTCCTGTCTGTAGCAATTTAACTGCTATACGAAATGCAAAAACAATTGTTCCAATGAGCTTACTCAAAGAAGAAACTTTATTTTTATTTTTGTATCCGTATAGCACTCTACCTCTTGGAGAGCTTATGCCACAGTCACTACCTTATTTGTCCTATTTGCATTTCCTGATGTTAACCTTCTTAAAGTATTCACAGAAAACTTTGAGTATTGTATATAATTCTTTATTTTTCACAGAATCTTACCAGATATTATGCCTTGTACACAGAGTAGAACCTCGGTAAATATCTGTTGGATTTAGTAGATGAAGGCTTAATATAAAGTCAATCTATTGAACATTTTTAACCTTGTTAATACCATTCAAACATGAATGCACTTAAATGCCACTGAAAAGAATGTTACTGGCTTATTACAGACAGAAGAGGAAGAAATTCCTCAGTGTCTAAAAGCTGTTACATCTTTCTGGCAATTTAAATGGAAATCTTTGGGGGTTGGGTTGACATTTTATAGAAATTTGCTTACAAATGAATAGGACAAAACTAATTGGATCAAATGGTGCTCATTCACTGAAAAAGAAAGAAAACATAAAAATAACCACCTGTATAAATGCACTGTACGTAAGAACATGTAGAGATTTGTTTTTAAAGAGTAACTGCTTCTCACAATGCCGATGAGTTTGAGTCTTTAATTTTACAGGGAACAAAGTCTAAAAGGCTAAAATAATTTCTTTGTTTTTAATTCAATTTACCTCTTTTGAATATGCTATGTGAAAAAATGCCATGATATGTTTTTGTAACAAGAATATGACCAATACATAGTGAGGTTAAGAAAAATGAGAATAAGAAACCTGTCTCAGTACCTGTATTGCAAACCATAATGCCCCAAAGCAGAGAGAGACAGAGACAGGGAGACAGGCAGAGCAGGAGAGTGTCTGTGATAAAGATAGGATGGGGAGGGTTGTGGAAGGTAAACTGGAGTCACTGATGGTGGGAAATGTATACTGGTGGAAGGATGGGCGTTGGAATACTGAATGACTGAAACCCGGTCATGATCAACTTTGTAACTCTATCTCATGGAGACTCAATAAAAGAAATAACAAAAATTATTTTTAAAGAATATATAAGAAGTATATAGAGAACATAAAAAAATAATAAAATTCATGCAGCCCATACTGTTTAAAAAGAAATGAGAATAAGAGAGCAATAAGCAAAGTAAGGAGTAAGGAATAAGGAATGTGAGGAAGCTCATACCTGAATCCTGAGTAAGAAGACTTGCAGGAAAGACAGCAGTTGAAATTTCACCTGACAAAGATTTGCATCTCGAAGAAAGCATTTCAGGCATTAGGCAAAGTATAAAGGAAGATATCTAAAATGAGTGGATTATATAGCAAGCAGTCTAGTTAACAAGATCCCTGGAAAATGCAGAGGAGAAATAGTGAATATTTCTGAGTCATTGTTCCATGTGTTCCTAAGATCAGCCAGTTCTACATTCCAAAGATATAAAAGTAAAGACACACTTGTTTCTTAAGGAATCCATGGGTCAATAAGTTAGCAATGCACACTGAGATCTTTGCTAGATTAATGTTGCAGACGGGGAACTTTCTGGACAAAAGAAAAAAAATGTCTGGTTTTGGAAATATATTGGGTTATGGCATGCATTGGGTTTTTTAATTCAGATTCTGGAATAAGTTGAGTTTTTGATTTTGTTTTTTTGTTTGTTTCTGGGTCACATCTGGTGGTTCTTGAGGATTACTCCTGGCTCAGAATGAAGCAATTGCTCTGAGCAGCCTCAGAGGACTATATAAAATGCCAGGATTGAATCCTGGTCTGCCAGGTGCAAGGCAAGCACCCTACCCACTGTGCCATTGTTCTGGCCCAAAGTTGAGTTTTGGAATCAGACTGCTAGATCTAACTTTATTAATCCTTCTTACCTTGCTCTTAACATGTGACCTTGGGTAGGGATATTTCCTGGGTGTGGCAGTTGTTTTCTGTGTCTTAGTTACTTCATCTGTTGGATGGTGATATTAATAATACCAACTCACTGCCCTGTTAGAAGACTGAAGTGCTATTACGTATGGATTAGCACAATTCCTGCCAGTTAAATCACTTGAGCTAAATTTTATGATACTTATTAATAATACTTCATTCCCACTATTCTCACAGCTATTGGAGGAGGATTCAAAGAAATAACAATAGCAGCAACCATAATTTCGAATTTCCCCAAGAAGAGACTGTGCTTAGAGGTAGTGGTAAAAGAGAAGTACAGACAGATGTAGGATGAATGCCAAAGTATAGGAGAACAGAAGGACTTCCAGAATCTGGGTTAGATGGAATTATTAGAAAGAAAAGAGCTAGGGGGCTATGGCTTCAGTAATACAAACAGTTTAGAAATAGGAAACTTAAAAGTCACAGTTTAAATACACAAAAAATTGGTAGATTCAAAATTTCAGAGTTATTTACACATTACATTAACATTATAGATAGGAACCATATACCAACAATCAGTCCACGTACTTTAAAAAAAAAACAGTGTTTCTGGAAAAGCAGCTGAATAATCAGTGTCACTCATAGGAGTGATCCAGGAAATATGCAAGGTACCATTCATTGAGTTTTGTTTTTTAATTGTGGGATTTATAAAGTGCCTGGGGTTAAATCCAGAAATTCACACCTGCAGAGTATACACGATGCTGCTTGTGACACATCCCAGCCCCTGATATCTCTGTTGTAAGGGGTGAATCAAATATGAAAAGGCTTGAAGATCGCAGAGAAGAGAACATTCCCAGTCATCCTTGGAAGATAACGAATGAAAGCCAAGTTTTTTTTTGTTGTTGTTTTTTCTTTTTTTTAGAAATCCAAATTCTCTCTTATATCCCTCAGCTGCTGCCATGTAAGATTACTGGCCTAGGTTTACAGATTCACAACTAATCTTGGATGACAAGCCACTAAAATTCACAGGAACACCAGACTAGGACTGAAAACTGCGTACCTACAGACAGGGATGGACCAAGTCCCCAAAAAGCTGCCAAAGCACCAAAAGCTGTCTCAAGACCAGTGGCCCAACTCTACTGCTTCACCACTAATCTCTGCAGAGACATCAAACTGATAATATCCCAGATGCACCAGTTTTCAAACTGAAAACTGGGGTCTTCTTGGAGTCGGGACAGTAGCCTCATCCCCCATAAATACTTACTTCCAGAAGCCCTGGCAGCCGCATATCCCATAGCTGTCTCTCTGTAAACTCATCAACCCAGTTCTACAGATCCTGGAGTTCCTGGAGTTTGACACCTCCAAATTCCACAATACTGACATCCCAGTAAGAACACACCAAATTAAATGGGAAAGCAATATAGAAGCCAACTAATATCAATGAACAACAACAACAACAAAATAACAGAAGGCTCAACTAGCAACGACTTCTTGGTAAATCATCTGGCAAGGACTTAATGGACCCATGGTGAGCAATAACAATTTTCACCAACTTTCTTTTACTTGTGTCTTTTTTTTTTTGCTTTTTGGGTCACACCTGGCAATGCACAGGGGTTACTCCTGGTTCTGCACTCAGGAATCACCCCCTCGCAGTGCTCAGGGGACCATATGGGATGCTGGGAATCGAACCCTGGTTGGCTGCATGCAAGGCAAACACCCTACCCACTGTGCTATTGTTCCAGCCCCTACTACATGTGTCTTTTGATAATTTCATTGCCCATTTAGTTGTAACAAGCAATAGAAACCATTGCTTTGTGCCTGATAAAGGGGCAGTCCTGAGCAGTGCGTGGTAAATGGGATAATGGTGGAGGGAAGGTTACACTAGTGGCAGGATTGGTGTTTGAGTATTGAATGCCCACAACAACTGTATTATGAACAACTTTGTAAACTTCAGCATTTAAATAAAGAAAAAATTTAATTAAAAAATAAATTCAAATACTCTCTCATCATCTGAATTCTATAATTTCTCTAATGAAAGTCAAGGAAAGAGGCAAATGACAGAGAAAGGTGATGCATAATGGTTCCAAAAATATATAAATAATTAGTTCATGTGAGTGGAAAGAGAAATACCTAAAAGCATCTCTATGGCCCCATGCATACATTTTCATAATCAGAGACACAAACATGGATCATCCACAAAGAAAGACCCTTCTAAATTTTTCAAAGTACATACGAGCTTTTTGGAAAAATGCTATCATAAAATGCAAACTTGCAAGGTAAAATAGAAGATTTCATTACAACAGCGTCATAGCTACTGTTCATATTAACATCTCCAAGTCACTTCAATCCCTAGAATTGGTATCTTGGTTTACATATAAATACTTGTCTGGATTTTAATATGCATATATTTTTCTCATTATTATGCTATTACATTCAGCTTGCCTGGCAGCATCTTAAAAGAATTTATATTGCTATCAATGGCAGAAAACAATTTAGCCAACTGAATAGAGAAGGAAAAATGTTACATCTATGTATTGGGGTTGGTTATGGAGTCATTAGTTTAATAACTCATTTTCTCAAAACTTGAATAATTTAAATGCATTAAAAATGATACAGCATTAAAAAGTGCATTCTTAAAATGGTAAACACTGGATCTAGGATCTGAGTTTGTAGTTATTACTTATTTAAAATAAACAAGCATTCCATTGAGATATGGTCTCATTTTCAGGAATGGTCTATTAGCAGGCAGCAGTGAGCACAACAATTAACCATATCAGCACATTAAAACCTAATGTGTAAACTCAACATAGCAGCAAACACATCCTACCATGGCCTATTAAGTAATCAGAAATGATTGTAGATAATTAGCTTGTGAACAGCTGCATAAACTCCATTTTTTTTACTAGACGTGGAGACTTCAAGTGGAAGCAAGGTTTATCAGCTATGTCTTAAAAATGGAAGGGGAGTGCCACAATATGACAAAGTTAGGGATCATTTCTAATGTTTGATGGGTGCACTGCCATTTCACTTTTCTTCTAATAATACTTCTACTGTTCATGATGTTGGATAACATTGGGTTGTCCTTGCTTCTCTCTATGGGAGGTTAGGTTTATTGAACTACCCCCACAACAGTGCCCCTGAGGAACACCCAATTCCATCAAGCACTAATAATCTTATATTGCTTTTCTATTTCCTTTATGTCACTTGCATGGTTTAGCTATGTTCTTTTTGTATAGGCACAGGAAGACAGTACATGCTATGCTTTGTAACATGGGAGTTATTGACTCCAAAATAATATTTACTCCTGGGCATAAATATTTACTTGACTTAAGCCTCAGATGCCCTTAGTTCCTAGCACTCCAAAATCGGTTCCAAAAAAGGGACTGGATGACCCAGTGCAAGCTGTAAGCTACCCTGGAATCGAAAGGGGGCAAGATAAGCACCATAAGTATAGTAAGTTAAGAGCATGGTCATGGGACAAAGTCTTCCATGAGCCAAAAAGAAGTAACTGAATAAGGACTCTGCTGGGGTTAGGAAAAACTAACCTGGTCTGAGGACTGTAGTCTGGAATATATAGAGTGATGTCCCCAGAAAAAGCCAACATTTAAGCTTAATATATCTCTTACTGTGTTCATACAAAATGACTATAAATGTTATAAGAAGTAAATTTACTGTGATTGTTTAAATGGATTACTAGCTGAAGAAAGGATAAAGCAATACACCCTGGATGGAATCCTGCCCTTGAGCAGATCTCCTAATAGCGCTGCACTGTGGCACTGTCCTCCCATTGTTCATCAATTTGCTCAAGCAGGCACCAGTAACATCTCCATTTGTTCCTGTCTGCTTGCTCCAGGAACACAAAGTGAGACTTGTTGTCACTGTTTTTAGCATATCAAATACGTGACAGGTAGCTTGCCAGGCTCTGCCATGAGGGCAGGATACTCTTTGTAGCTTGCCAGGCTCTCCAAGTGGGATGGAGGAATCAAAACTGGGTCAGCTGCATGCAAGGCAATTGCCCTAACTGCCGATAGACACTGTGCTATTGATCCAGCCCAATGCTAGTAATCTGTAGTAATCTCCTCAAATGAGATTTTGTCCTTGATTTAATCCCCTAGAACTTCCCCTGAAGGAGTGGTTTTACCTCTGTTTGTTGTTATGGCAACGTACAAATACCACCTATGTGTACAAATAGTGTACAAATAGTACACTATTTGTACAAATGTGTAGTACACTGTGTGTACAAATGTGTAGTGCACTATGTGCACACTATGTGTACACTATGTGTACAAATGTGTACAAATAGTACAAATACCACCTATGTGTACTCCAACCCTTCATGATCTCTATATAACTATGCTGTAAGGAGAAAGAGGACTAAAAAGACTAGATAATGATGAAGATTACGACTAGATGAGAAACAGTAGAGGACTGTGCCGTCTACAAGGAGACTAGGATGATGGAACTATGATGACTGAAATTACAACCAAAACTACAACTATGATTGTGCAGTAAGGGAAAGATTGGACTATGCTGTGGAGGAGAGAGGAATAATACTAACCAACCAGCCTGAGGACCAGTCCCTGTTACTCCATTCCTCCAGTCCTTGGTCCATCCATTGCCGTAGGCTGGCCAGGGGAAATGGAAATTCTGTAATGGAAACCATGGAAGACAGGAGAGTCCCAGCGATCAAAAACTTTTTTTTTTATTAGAAATTGAAATGGGAAATCAATTAGTGAAATTTCTTTAATGAGTATGCATTCATACCACTTGTATTTAGTTCAAAATTAATTTGTTCAACAGATATATACCTTGTGAATGATATTATATTCAGCCCTATATCTAAATAATAATAAACATATATAGATGCATTTGGATGAATGCATGAACATAAGAAATATGTCTTATAAAATTTAAATGTAGTTTCCCCATTTATCCTCAGCTTTCACTAAAAAAAAATACACTATGGATCAAAAGAATTATGCTTACTCAATGCAGGTCCAGAAAAACTGCACCATCATAAAAAGGACAATTACAAACGTTAGGTTTCTTCAAGTTTAAGTATTAGATTTCTTAAAGTTAAAATATTACTTCTTAAAGTTAAAACTTTGAAATGTTTAGGTTCTGTTAGATTGTCTTCAAGCAATTTCAATGACCAAGTTCCTGCAAGAAGAGAGGTGATTTACATGCAATCTCAGGTTCTTTTGGTTTTTTTTCTCCCTTTGAGTTTTTCGACAATACCAGGCAATGCCATCAGATTTCTTATTCATAAAATCCTAGAAACCAAATCTCTAAAGGAGATGGTGCAGTAGCAAACAAAAGTATCATCATTGATGTTCAACTCTTGGATGATATTTTCTGAACATGTGCACTGAAAACTTGTATCATGTGAAATTACATTTGGCACATTCATTGTTTTATGACAGACATTCATTTTCATTTTATTCATTTCAATGCATTACTCATAAATAGATATATGAATAGATAAATGAGTAGATAGTAAGAGAGGAGAGAGAGATGGGGAGATAAGGGTAATTCAGAATGATTTTATTCACAGAAAATTTTCATTAAAATCCACTATATGTATTTTACATTTGCTTTCTCTCATTAGCTTTATTTTCATAAGCATTTGATCAACATTTAACTGTCTGTTAAGCTAAAATCATAATTGAAGAGTACCCCATAGAGTTTAAGATCTGTTGAGGTAAATAAGCATTCAGAATAACAATTATATATACATATATATGTGTATATATATATCTATATATACATATATAGAGAGATATACATGTATATATATAGTTGGGTAAGACAAGATCTGTGCTGGAAGGGCTGGAGCAATAATAAAGCAGATAGGGTGCTTGACTTGCATGTGACAAAGCCTGATTCAATTCTTGGTAGTCCATGTGGTTTCCCAAGCTTGCTAGGAGTGACCCCTGAGTGTAAAGTCAAAAGTAAGCCCTGAGCATTGCTGGATATAACTGTCTCCCCACCTCCCGCATCCCCCTGGAAAAAAAAAAGTGGAAAGACACATAGCAAAAGGAGAAAAGCAGAGACACCGAAGGACTACAGGAAGGTAGCACACAGGAGGTAACTTTTGTTGAAGATGAGTTTGCTAATCACAAAGTATAGGAGAAACCTGTGGATGAAGAGTTTAAGCTGTTGGTCATGGAAAGAGGATATTGTGCTACATATATTAAAGATAACTAGAGCTACAGTTAATCTACTCTGGTAATTGTAATGAGTTCCATGCAACTCACTCATCGCAAACTTTAATTAAATTCAAATGACTGTTTCCCGCCAAAATGAAGGACTAAAATGACTGTCTTTACTTTCAATGCATGGATGCTGGCATTGGGAGCATCCATCGAGGACCTGATGGTGCAAGTGTGGAAGATCAAGTACGACATCATTGGTCTGACTGAGATGAGAAGGCTTTGATCACATCATGCCATTTTAGACACTGGAGAAGAACTGTTCCTCGGAACATGCGACAAAAGAGGTGTCGGTGGTGTCAGTGTCCTTGTCAACACAAACTTGGCCATGAGCATTGATTCATTCGAATGCCTAACAACCCAAATCAGACAAATACACTTAAATATATGTGGCTCACTGTTGGCAATTTCTGTCTTCATTGTCTACGCACCAGCATCCAATTACAATGAAGAAATTAAGAAGTTCTACATGGAGCTGGAGAGTTCTATAAAGAAGACCACACCTTCTACAAGATCACTGTCAGTGATTTTAATGCCAAGATAAGACAAAGAAGATCGGCCAAAAAACTCCACATCGGGACCCATGGCCTAGAATGGAACGAACAGGATGAGAGACTGTCTGAGGTCATCATGTCGACCAAAACCATCCATGGTAACTCACAGTTCCAGAAAGCTGAATCTAAATGTTGGACATGAGAGTCTCCGGGTGGGCAGTTCCACAATGAAATTGACCACATCATGTTCAAATGACGTTTTTGCCTGACCAATGTCACTGTTGTTCAAAAATTCCAAACAGGATCGTACCACCATCTCCTTCGTGCAAAATTCTACTTCACGGAGCATAGAGAAAGGGCTGCAGAGCTTAAGAAGAGAACTCCCAGAATGACCACCAACTCGGAGCTCTTTGGCAGTCATTGAAGCCCTAGACAAACAGGGCATTCAAACAATACATTAGGATCCTCCGTGAGCTGTATTATGGATTCACTACCAGGATCTCACCATTTTACAAGGAAATGATCGTCCATAGCAAGAGAAGGGTTCGGCAGGGTGATACCATTTCACTGAAACTCTTCAGTGGCAACCTCAAGAAAGTCATGCAATGATTGGAATGGGAAGGAATGGGAATATAGATAGATGGTCGGCAACTACACCACCTGCACTTCGCTGATGACATCATTCTAATAACATCAAACAGCCAAGCGGCACAAATGCTATACAACTTCAATCATGAGTGTGGAAAGGTCGGACTGCAGCTGAATCTCACAAAGACAATGTTGATGAGAAACGGGCTCGTTCCTGACATTCCATTCACTCTCAACAGAACACACATCTCTGAATGCAGCAGTTATGTGTACCTAGGTTGAGAAGTCAACATGATGAATGAACTGGCACCTGAGTTGAGCAGGAGGAAGAGAGTGGCATGGAATGCCTTCAAGATTATCAAAGAAATAGCTAAGAGGATGAAGAACCTCTGGCTCCAGGTATATCTCTTTGATTCCACTGTTCTTCCTGCATTAACATATGCCTCAGAGACCTGGGCCCTACGAAAACAGAATGAGAATGCTATTCCAGTCTCCCAAAGAGGAATCGAAAGAGCTATGCTTGGAGTATCACGCTTCACTCAAGTGAGAGAAGGAATCCAGTGTTCTGACCTCCATCTATGGTCAAGAATAAGGGATGCTGTCTTGTTTGCCAAGTAGTTGAAAATCAGATGGGCTGGACACGTAATGCGATTTAGAGATGACTGCTTGACTAATGCCATTACTGACTGGATTCCTGAGACGTCAAAATATCACATGACCACCTACCTCCAAGATGGCCAGACTTTCTCATCAAGACTCTGAACAGGCCCTTTTCCATGCCCCACGTGTGTGCCCTTTTTCCCATGACTGCCCCCCACTGCCAGGCAGCCAAAGGAGACTTGGGGGAACACCTGCCCAAGTTCCAGCCAACCTCCCACCCACCTCTTCAGGACCCCACCCTCCTCTTGCAGGTTCGTCGGGGAGCCAGGGATCATGTCCCTTACCACGCCCTGCATGTGCACCCCTTTTCCCACAGCAGGCCCCAATCACCGGGCAGCCAGAGGAGAATTTGGGGAACATCTGCCCGAGTTCCACTGGACCTTTCAACCAACTCTTCAGGGCACTGCCCTCCTCTTCAGATTTCTAGGTCATAGAGTCCCTGGTACCGGCTGGAGTCGTGGCCTCCATGTAGGGAGCATGGCCTCCTCAAAAGTGGGTGTAGCCTTCTGTGTGGTGGGCAGTGCTAATGCCACTGCAGTTATATTTCCCACACCCAGCACTCTAGACTGACATCCCACCCTTCATCACCTAATTCTATGGAAAAAATCCTGGCCGCCTCAACTACAACACAACAATAATCCACTGGCCTACTCCAATTCTAACAAAAGACCAGTATGCAAGAAGCTGTAAAAGCCCTATATAAAAGAGCATCTCCTCCAACACTTCACTAGATGACCATTATAAACCACAGAATAATGCCGGAGAGAAAGGACAGATTCTAGAAAGAGAGAAGGGTGACCATCATCGATCGACCTTATTCAGAATCCTTTCCTACAATAAGAGGGCACAGTGCTAGTGAATTCCAAGGTTTTATCTTTAGACAACCACAACAGTATGAAGAAACAGCACAAATCTCCACTACAAGGAGAGGATGAAGAAAAGAGTCCCGAATCCTCAACAGAGGTTACCACAAATATGCTATCTCCAATAAAGAATTCCAAGATGAAATGCTGAAGATGTTCAAGGAACTACTGATAGAATAAATGGAGGAGCCATGCAGAAAATTAAAGGAAGAAATGAAACAGTGGAATGGATAGTCGAGAAAATACAGGAAGAAATGAGAGCAAAATAAAAAAGCTACAAAAAGAAGTGTCACAAATAAAGGATTTGGTACATGAAATTAAAAACTCAGTGGGTGCCCTCAGCAGTAGAATAAATATAGCTGAAGTAAGGATCAGTGAACTTGAAGATGAACAACAGAAATCACATAGGGAACAATAAACAATGGGAAAAGACCTCAGAAATAGCTCTAAGGAGAATAAGAGATCTAGGGGAGTACGACAAGAGGAACAACATTAGAATCATTGGAGTACCAGAAGGACAGAGAGGTAACCCAATGAAAAAGCCACGGTGAAAGAAGTCATTGCTGAAAAGTTCCCAGAGTTAAAGATTGCAGACATCCAGAGGATGTCAAGGAGCCAGAAGGCTGCCAGCTAAAAGAGACCCTAATAAAAACACTCCAAGGAATATGATAGTGAGAATGATGGATGCTGTGGATAGAGACATAATACTGCAAGCACCAAGGTCAAAGAAGGAAATCACATACAAAGGAGCACCCCTTAGATTTACAGCAGTCCTATCAGAGGAAACCCTCCAAGTCTGAAGATAATGGTGGGATATAGTGGGAAAAAAACTCAATGAAATGAATGCCTCACCAAGAATACTTTATCCAGCTAAACTCTTACTCAAACTCGATGGCACGATACACCATTTTGTAGATAAACAATGGCTTCATAGACTTCGAATCAAATCTAAAAGAAGGATTAAAGGGGCTCCTGGAAGATACGAAGGAAAACATTGATAAGCACAACCAACCCCTACAGAAAGATGGCACAAAACCCCATGATAATAATCTCTATCAATGTCAATAGTCTAAATGCATCAATCAAGAGAAACAGAGTGGCAAAATGGATACAGAAACCGAAACCAACATTCTGCTGTCTAAAAGAAACTTATCTGAACAGTCAGAGCAAACACAGACTCAAAATTGAAGGATGGAAAACAATCCTGCAAGCAAACAGCTCCCTCAAAAAAGCTGGGGTGGCCATAGTAGTATCCGACAACATAAATTTCAGGTTGAAAAAGATGAAAAGGGACAGTGAAGGCCATTTTCTATTTACAACAGGAAGAAATTACACTCTCAAATGTATATGCACCTAGTCAGGGACCATCTAAATACTTAAAACAACTGCTAACAGATTTTAAGGAGGACATTGCTAGCAACACAATAGTAGTTGGGGACTTCAACATCACCTTATCACCTCTGGATAGATAAACAAGAACAAAATTCAGCAAGGAAACATTGGCTTTGAAGGAAGAAATAGAAGAGAGGGGGTAATAGAGCTATACAGAGCTTTACACCCCCCAAAGAAAGAATACACATTCTTCTCTAGTGCACACTGAACATTTTCCAAAATAGACCATGTGCTAGCCCACAAAACACACCTCAAAGAATCAGGAAGATAGAAGTAGTATCAACCATCTTTTCAGGCCATGATGCACTGAAGATAGAAGTGAATCACACAAAGACATAAAAAAACAAATCAAACACCTGGAAATTAAACAACTCAATGTTGAACAACAATTGGATCAAGAAGGAAGTCAAGAACAAAATCAAAAGCTACCTGGAAACAAATGAGAATGAAGATACGAGCTACCAGAACCTATGAGACACAGCTAAAGCCATGCTAAGAGGAAAATTTATAGCATTGCAAGCATTCATAAGGAAGGAAGAAAGGGCCTACATAGATAACTTAACCTCACAGCTCAAGATCTTAGAAAAAAGACCAACAAAAGGAACCCAAATTTGGCCGAAGGAAAGAAATAATAAAACTTAGAGCATAATCACAAGCGGCTCTCCAGCACGGCCACAGCCCCAGAAGCACAAGGACTTAATGCAGAACCCAGCAGCTTGGAGCAGAAAAGTGAATGGACTATGCGTTAATCCAGGCCATCATGTCTGCCCGGAGGGGAAAGGGTGTTGCCCCATTCGCCCTCTCCTCTCTGGAAAGAAAGATGGCGGCCGCATGGGAGCCTTGTGGACAGCAGGTATGAGCCGGGGGTGTGAGGGCGACTAAAACCTCATGGGAAGGGGGGCGTTCCGGTCCGTCCTTCATGCCCTACCGAGGCCACCAGTTGTCCCCCACGAGCAGCTCTCCGGCACGGCCACGGCCCCAGAAGCACAAGGACTTAAGTCAGAACCCAGAAGCTTGGAGCAGAAAAGTGAACGGACTATGCATTAATCCAGGCCATCATGTCTGCTCTGAGGGGAAAGGGTGTTGCCCCATTCCCCCTCTCCTCTCTGGAAAGAAAGATGGCGGCTGCCTGGGTGCCTTATGGAGAGCAGGTGTGAGCCAGGGGTGTGGGGGCGACTAAAACCTCATGGGAAGGGGGGGCGTTCTGGTCCGTCCTTCACACCCTACCGAGGCCACCAGTTGCCCCCCACGAGTGGCTCTCCAGCACGGCCATGACTCCAGAGCACAGAAACCAATCTCCTAATTATCTGACTCTCAGTAGAAATACTTCCAGGGTTAATTAGTAAAATAGCGGAAATCCAAAACCAACATTTAATTCTTGAACCCAGCTGTAGAAAGCGAATCACTTCACAATGCTTTTTCAGCATGTCTGATTTGGGGGGAGGTGGTAAACTCTAAATAATAGTGGTGCATCTTTTATTGAAACAATGAATCTAACCAAAGCAGATAGAGTGTCAACCAGAATTCATCTGCCATGCAGGCATTGGGAGGGGTGGGGGGGTGGGGTTTTATTGGGGTTCTTCGTGGTAAAAAATAAGTATTGGTAAAGGGAAAGGTGTTTGATATTTGCATGACTGAGACCTAAACCTGAAAGCTTTGTAACTTTTCCCACAGTGATTCAATAAATAAATAAATTATTTAAAAGAAACTTAGAGCATAAATTAATGATGTGGAAATCTCAAAAACAATCTGGAAGGTCAATGAAACCAAGAGCTGGTTCTTTGAGAAAATAAATAAGATTGATAAACCAATAGCAAGACTCAAAAAAAGAGAGAGAAAAAACCGAATCAGAAATGAAAATGAGGACATCACAACAGAAACCAATGTAATTCAAAAGATCATCAGAGACTACTTTGAGAGTCTGTATACCACAAAACAATAGTATCTAGAAGAAATGGATAAATTCCTGGGTTCCTATAATCTCCCAAGATCGAACCAAGAAGACTTGGGATACCTGAATAGACCCATTCATATTTAGGAAATTAAAACTGTAACCAAAAGTCTTCCCAAAACAAAAGCCCAGGTCCAGATTGATTCACTAGTGAATTCTTCCAAACATTTACAGACCTTTTGCCAGCTCTCCTCATGCTTTTCCAGGAAATTGAAAAAACAGGAACTCTCCCAAACAGCTTCTATGAATCATATATCTCCCTAATACCAAAAGCAAACAAAGAAACCACCAACAAAGAAAACTATGGGCCAATATCCCTGATGAACACAGATGTGAATATTCTCAACAAAACATTAGCAAATAGAATCCAACAACTCATCAAAAAGATCATACACCATGACCAAGTGGGATTCATCCCGGGGATGCAAGGATGGTTTAATATTTGGAAATCGGGGCTGGAGCAATAGCACAGCGGGGAGGGTGTTTGCCTTGCACACAGCCAACATGGCCGACACAGGTTCGATTCCCAGCACCCCATATGGTCCCCTGAGCACCGCCAGCAGCAATTCCTGAGTGCATGAGCCAGGAGTAACCCCTGAGCATCGCTGGGTGTGACCCAAAAAGCAAAAAAAAAAAAAATGGAAATCAATCAACATGATCCATCATGTCAAAAAAAGTAAAGATAAAAAGATATGATCATATCAGTAGACACAGAGAAAGATTTTGACAAAATCCAGCACCCGTTTATGATGAAAACTCTCACCAAAATGGGTTTTGAAGGAACTTTCCTCAAGATAGTCAAAGCCATCTATGACAAACCCATAGCAAGCATTATCCTCAATGGTGAAAAACTAAGGGTCTTCCCTCTAAGATCAGGGACAAGACAAAGATTCCCACTATCACCACTTCTGTTCAATATAGTACTGGAAGTACTTGCAATAGCGATTAGGCAAGAAAAAAGCCATTAAAGGCAGCCAGATAGTAAAAGAAAAAATCAAGCTCTCACTATTTGCAGATGATATGATACCATATCTCAAGAACCCTAAGTCCTCTACCAAGAAACTCCTAGAAACAATAGTCTTGTACAGTAAAGTCGCAGGGTATGAAATCAACGCCCAAAAGTCTATGGCCTTCCTATATGCAAATAATAAGAGAGAGGAAAGTGACATGAAAAAAATAATCCCATTCAAATTGTGCCCCAGAAAATCAAATACCTCGGAATCAGCCTAACTAAAGAGGTAAAGGAACTCTACAGTGAAAACTAAAAAATGCTACTCCATGAAATAAAAGAGGACAAGAGAAAATGGAAAGATATCCCCTACTCATGGATAGGAAGAATTAACATTATCAAAATGGCAGTACTTCCGAAAGCATTGACAAATTCAATGTGATTCCTATAAGGATACCAATGACATTCTTCAAAGAAATGGAGCAAACACTCCTGAAATTCATATGGAACAATAAGTCCCCACGAATAGCTAAAGCAATTCTTGGGAAAAAGAAAATGGGAGGAATCAACCTCCCTAACTTCAAACTCTACTACAAAGCAGTAATAATAAAAACAGCACTGGAACAAAGGCAGAGCTTCAGACCAATGGAAAAGGGTTGAATATACTGACATCTTCCCCCAAACATATGATCATCTAATCTTTGATAAGGGAGAAAAAAATGTGAAGTGGGGCGAGGAAAGCCTCTTTAACAAATTGTGCTGGCAAAACTGGACAGCTACATGCAAAAAAAATGGGCTCAGAACTCTGCCTAACACCATGTGCAAAAGTAAGATCAAAATGGATGAAAGAGCTCAAGAACAGACCAGAATCCATAAGGTACATTGAAAACAAAGTTGGGAAAACCCTCCACGACATTGAAGCTAATGGTATCTTCAAAGATGTCAAGCCACTGGCCAAACAAGTGAGAATAGAGATAGACAAATGGGACTATTTTAAACGAAGAAGCTTCTGCACCTCCAAAGAAACAGTGACCAAAATACAAAGACAGTCTACAGAATGGGAAAGAATATTTGTCCATTACACATCCGACAAGGGGTTCATATCAAGGATGTACAAAGTACTGGTTGAACTCCACAAGAAAAGAACATCCAAACCCATCAAAAGATGGGGTGACAAAATGAACAGAAACTTTCTCAAAGAAGAAACTTGCATGGCTAAAAGGCAATGAGAAAATGCTTTATATCACTAATCATCAGGGAAATGCAGATCAAAATAACAACTAATCATCAGGGAAATGCTGATCAAAATAACAATGAGATATCATCTCACACCACAAGACTGAGCCACATCCAAAAGAACAAAAGCAACCGATGTTGGCCCGGATGTGGCAAGAAAGGGGCTCTCCTTCACTGCTGGTAGGAATGCAGAATGCTTCAGTCATTTTGAAATACAGTATGGACAATTCTCAAAATATTAGAAATTGAGCTCTCATTTGACCCAGCAATACCACTATTGGGAATATATCCTGGAGATGCAAAAAAGTATAATCGAAATGATGTCTGCACTTCTATGTTCATTGCTGCACTGTTCACAATAGCCAAAATCTGGAAAAACCCAAGGGCCCAAGAACAGATGACTGGTTAAAGAAACTTTGGTACATCTACACAATGGAGTACTATGCAGCTGTTAAAAAAGATGAAGTCATGAAATTTACATACAAGTGGTACTGCATGGAAATTATGCTAAGTGAAGTGAGTCAGAAAGAGAGGGACAGACATAGAAAGATTGCATTCTTCTGGGGATTATAAAGTAACAAAATAGGAGACTAACATCCAAGAATAATCGAGATAAGTACCAGGAGGTTCACTCCATGGCTTGAAGGCCAGCCGCACATGCTAGGGGGAAAGGCAGCTCAGATAGAGAAGGGAACACCAAGTAAAGGGTGTTGAGAGGATCTTCCCAGGGTGGGAGATGAAAGTAGACTATAGACTGAACATGATTGACACTAATTGCCTGTTTGGCAAACCTCAGCAACCAAAAGGAGAGAGAGAACAAAAGGGAATGCCCTGTCACAGAGGCGGGATGGGATGGGGGGGGAGGTTTGCGGGGGGAGGGTGTACTGGGATCATTGGTTTTGGAGAATGGGTACTGGTGGAAGGATGGGTAGTCAATCAATGTATAACTGAATCCCAAGCACAAAAACTTGTAAGTCCACAACTGCAACTGTACCTCATGGTGTTTCACTAATAAAAATTTTTAAAAAATACTGATGACAGATTCATATATAAAGTATTAATTTAGTATAGACCTAGGTTAATACATATTCAATATAAACCATCTTTTATGTCCTCATTAGAAATAAGCATTAAGCTTGAACTAAGCCAGTAATTATTATTTGAACTATTGTTATTTGCAAGGTACAGTCTTAGCATGTTGGATTTAACAATTTATTGTAGACTATGTAATACTTCTCATCCATAAATAAATATATTTTGAATGTGAACTACAACAAATGTATTTTAATATAATTTTATTGCATATAAAGAATATTTTTGTGTAAAATAAAATGCAATAGCTGATGCTTCTTGATCTGTTCTCTCCTTCCAAAATTAAATACTAGTAATAGATCTCCATTGTATCATATATATATATCTCAAGCATCCTGTTGTTTGTCGATTTCCTCTAACAGGCACCAGTAACGTCTCCTTCTTCCTAGCCCTGAGATTTTAAGAGAGCCATTTCAATGCTCTTTCAGGATTAGGACAATGAGACTCATCATTGTTACTGGTATTTGGCATATTGAGTACAACACGGGAAGTTTGCCAGACTCTGCCGTGCGGGCCGGATACTTTTGGTAGCCTGCCAGGTTCTCCAAAGGAAAAAATAGGATAATAAGATATTATTGGGCTACTAATTAATATTTTCCATTAAATTAAACCAAAAGCATGATATATTCAACATATTAGATGCCTATTTTATAGTTCTTACATCAGCTCCATTTAGACCTTGAGGACCTCTTGGGCCTGGAAGACCAGGTGGACACTGCAAGAGAGGAATGTTAAGATTTACAAAACTGGGAATTCAATGCAGTTCAGTATTTTATTTTGTAATTTTGAAAACTGGCCTGGAGAGATAGCACAGTGGGTAGGGCTTTTGCCTTACACGCAGCCAACATGGCCGACCCGAGTTCGATTCCTCCGCCCCTCTCGAAGTGCCCGGCAAGCTCCCGAGAGTATCTTGCCCACATGGCAAAACCTGGCAAGCTACCCGTGACGTATTTGATATGCCAAACACAGTAACAACAAAGTCTCACAATGGAGACTTTACTGGGCCCGCTCGAGAAAATTGATGAACAACAAACGGGAGGGCAGTGACAGTGAATTATGAAAACTAAATTTCTTCTGTAAAATTATAGAAAATGAAAAAAATACCCTGAACAATCGGTTTGAGGCTCTTTGTGTTCCTGGAGCAAGCAGATGGGCTACACTAGCATGCGACAGGGATGAACGGAGACGTTACTGGTGCCCACTCAAGCAAATCAATGAGTAACGGGATGTCAAGTGATCAAGTAATCAAGTGATCAAGTGACTGTTTCCTAAAGAAATGCTAGAAAATACACAAAGGAAAATGTGGTATCAACTTCATGTTAGAATGTCATGACTTCAGGATAAGGTCCAGTCATATCTGCTCTTCCAAGAATCCTTATGCAATCTCAAAGTTTCCAACTACTGTTCTGGAGTAAAATTATTACAAAATATTTGAATGCACTCCTAGAGTAACATGCAATCTGCTCATTTGAAGTATGTGGCAATCATTAGAAAACTGACTTGAAATGAACTGGGAATCAAGATGAAGCAAAGGAAAGAGCCACAGCTGGACGAGGGAAGCAAGAGACTCCATTTCTAATTCCAGCTTTGCCACTAAATAATTGTCATCATTGTCAATAAATAATGTGTAACAGCCCAGATACTGAACTTCCCTTGCCATTCAGTGTTGTCAGTCACAAAATGTGTTGGTTGTATCAGAGGAGTTCAAAAACTCTTCTCCATCTCTAAATTATTGTGGTTCTGTCTGGTGTTGAGCATTCTTCGCATAATTAAATAATTCAAACCCACCCGGTTTGTCGACAGATTGCTTTCCATATGTTTGCCCTTTGTCTGTTTTTTGACACTCTAGGTTTTCCACCCCATCACTTTTAAACCTTTTTCTCTGTCAATTTTTTCTCTTTCCGGTGAGTCATTTCAGCCACAGCACAACTGATGAAAATGAGATCCTCTTTCTTGTATACATAGTAACTCCCACAAAGAAGCCTTGATTAAAACTCCCCAACAGACTTTTAGATGAAAACAAAACCCAGCGCATTCATCTCGGCATGTGGAACAGTCTGTCTTGAATGTCAATAGAATAAGTCACAGGGGATAGTAAGTAAGAAGAAAACCGTTTCGGGGAAGTTAACATTGGGAAGAGGAGATTACAGAAGCTAGACACCCAGGGGATGATTTTGGATTTCTGTCTGGAGTGGGTGTCTTCAAATGTTTTCTGTCCCTCACTCTCTTTCTTTTTTCTTTTTGAAAATTTATTTTTTTATTTTTATTGAATCACCATGAGTTATACTTACAAAGCTTTCATGTTTGAGTTTCAGTCATACAGTGATCGAATGCCTATCCCTCCATCAGTGTACATTTTCCACCACAATGTCCCCAGTATCCCTACTCCAGCCCCCCATCCTACCCCTCCCCCTGCCTCTATGACAGACAGTTTCCCTCTTATTCGCTCTTCTTAAGGGCATTATGGTTTGCAATGCAGATAATGCCCTCTCTCTCTTTCTCTCTTCGCATTGCATGTAGTTGGTGATTTTCTTTCTCTTGAATTCTTTCAGCACCAAATCTTACCTATGTAGAACTGCCAACTTTCTCCAAAGGACATAATTTATGTGCCCCACCCCCCAAACCCTTAGCATAACACTCCACAAACAAATACTTTCTCACTAGGAATGTAAGGAATACACTCTTAAATGCCCAAGCCTTTATAATCCTGGCCACCGTCAGTCAATTGAATCGTCCTTGTCAAATATTTTATCTGCATTGTTCTAAGAAGGTAGTTTTCCCATGCACCTATTTGCTGCTTCATCTGCTTCTGCTCCCTCTTATGATCTGTGACTAGGGAGCTAACATACACCAGCATTCTCCTTCCACCTTACACAGTTCAGTGTTTTAGCACTCTATATTTTATGCCCTGGCACTCTGCTCCTAACACGTTCCTAGGTAATGCGGCTGCTGCCTGAGCGCCCTGGAGACCCACTTAAAGCATGTGCATGGTTGATCTAAAACTTTTCAATCACCCTTTTCTGCCTCAGATAGGAAATTACAGGAGAATGCTCTATTTCAGCATCACTTTGCAATCATTCCACCTTTATGCCTTATGGTCTTGCAGCCCCAAATTGGTCTTATCAGCTCTGGCTGATTGTCCAGGACTTTGCAATGAGGCTGCCACCAGAATTCCATGCCAGTGTTCTCATTTTGTTTCCGAACTGAACATAGATAATTTAGACCCGTGGTCAAGTCCAATGATGTAAAATCTGCAAAAGTTGCCATTCGTTTTAAGAAAGATCAGGCGGGGTTCACTTCTAAATAGTCTTTAGAATGTGTGTTACCTTATATTCCTCTCTTAGAGTCACAGCTAAAGTAACACTAATAATTATCTTTCTAAACACTCTCAAAGTGAATCTGTGTTTTGCTACAGATCTCTCGGAACTACTTCTCCTCTACCTCATTCACAGTATGAGCCTATTTTTACTCTTTGTATTTATTCTTAACTTCCTTCATACCTTTCCCCTTTATCACTGTATCACTGTTGTCCTGTTGTTCATCTATTTGCTTGAGCAGGTGCCAGTAACATCTCCATTCGTCCCAGCCCTGAGATTTTAGAAGGCTCTCCTTACTCGTCCTACCCAACGGTGCCATATTGGAGGCTCTTTCAGGGTCAGGAGAATTAGATCCATTGTTACTGTTTTTGGCATATTGAATACATCACAGGGAACTTTCCAGGCTCTGCCATGCGGATGGGATACCCTCAGTAGCTTGCCAGGCTCTCCGAGAGGGACAGAGAATGTATGTAAGAGAATATAAGCAAGTATGTTAAAATCAAACACGTTTGCAACTTTAGGTACATCAGTGGGCTAGACTATAAGAGGTCGCTTCCGGGAGCTTTGTTTTATAGTCTCTGGATCTTGACCATTGATGGGATAATACGACAGTTTGTGGGTGTGACTGCCAAGCTACTGGAAAATGGGGATCTGGGTGCAGGAGGCCCAGTCCCTATCTGATTAGGCTTAGAGATCTCAGCCCTGGGTCCCGCATACCTGGGTTCCTCTGCTGGTTCCTTCATGCATGAAGCTCGTCCGAGTGTGTGGAGAGTGGCCTTGAGCATGGCTGTGGCTGCGTTCTGGAGGTTTTGAGCTGCTGGGATTCTGCTTGGGGCAGGGAGGGAAACTCAACCCTCCCCCCTCTAAGGGACCCTGGTGAAGACAACCTGGCACGGGGACAGGAAATTCTGTGTTGCTCTCTTCAGGGAGTGGGTTGAGTTTCCCTCCCCACCCCAAGCAGTACCCTGGCAGCCAAAAACCTCTTCCCCTTTATCAGATACATATAAATCTACCAACAGGCTAATGAAAAGAGCTTTCCTTAAACCTCTTCATCATATCTGGGGCACCTGCAATTTTTTTCTATTCAAGTAAATTCCAAATATTTTCTTCCTAAGAAATTAATACATTTGTCACTGGCCTCTTAAGTGAAATCAAACTAGTCTCCAACTCCTGGCCGGGTGGCTTGAGTAGGTATTGTCTACAAGGTGTCTGGACTCACATCCTCCTGTGCCTTTATTGCTTGTATTATTGTTTGGCTTTGATTATAATTCTCAAAATGTAAGCTTTGGGCCTCAAAACGGAAAACAATGGCTGCATGACTCTCCCATGTACCCTTTCTTTGTAGGCAAATCTATACAAGAATCAAGACATCTTTGAAAGCCAAATTATTATGGCAACAGTGACATTCGACCTGTTGGCTGAGGCTGCACTTTTGACACTGGAGGGAGCTGGAGACCCAAATCCTGGCTTCCGGGGCTCTCCATTCTCTTAGAGACACAATTCGACCCCTTCCATCACTCCATTCTTTTGATAAGTTATTATACAATGATTGAGTGGAGACTACTTCACCATAATTGAATGTGTGCCTGCTTGATTGGGTTACAATTTCATCCATTCTCTTTGAACAGACTGTTGCTGGAAATATATAAATTCAATCAAGTCTGTGCTATCCTCCTAGTCCACACCTGGCATGGCACAGGGTTTACTCCTGGCTCATGCACTTAGGAATTACTCATGGAGGTGCTCGGGGGATACTATGGGATTCTGGGAATTGAACCTGGGTCGGCCTCATGCAAGGCAAATGCCCTACTCACTGTGCTATCACTCCAGTTCCTAGTACACGGTCTTTCTAAATTTCTCCACATATTTTGGGCTTTCCCTTAGACAGTGTCATGTCTACAGGTAGCTAATCTACTCCATTATGCTTTCAATTATTCTGGCTTTATTTTCAGAGGGCAACTTCAGCTCAAACGTTTACAGTAAGTTTACTGCACTTTCCAGTCTCCATATTGTACCTGTCAAGTTCATTCTGAGGCTGGTGGCCAGGACAAAATAATGATATAGGAGCCAGAGAGATAGTACAGTGGGTAGAGCACTCGCCTTGCACACAGCTAACCCAGTTTCAATCCTCAGCACACCATATTGTCTCCAGTGCCCTGCCAGACTGATCTCTGAGCACAAGGCCAAGAATAAGCCCTGAGCACCGCTAGGTGTGGGGAGAGGAAAAAGGGTAGACAAGAAGAGAAGAATGGTAGGAAGTTTCCAAAAACTCAATTTTAGCTTTTTTTTTTAAAAAAAATTCTTTAGTTTCTATTCAACTTCTGACTCATTTTTTCCAGAGTAAGGTACAGTGTGTGAGATGATACCGCTGACTCACATCCCTCCAGAATCTCTGTTGGAGATGACAAAGGTTCAGAGACAAATACTCTGACTCCACAGATTTCTGGTCAGCAGTTTGTGGACAGAGTAGTTCTTTCAGGAGGCCAACAGAACAAGGAAAGAGGTTGAATGTCTTTGTAACTTTTATTTTACAGAAACTTCCCCTGGGTAATCCTTGGAAGCATCCCTCCCTATAACACACACACACACACACACACACACACACACACACACACACACACACTTTCCCAGAATCCCTCCAGAGATATTATGGTATACCTAAATATTCACTAAAAATGTTTGTCCCTGAACATTCAATGCTGTATGAAGGAATTCATGGTAAATAATAATCAGCAACTGAAAGTCTCCTAGTCTATGAAAAATGGTTGTACTGGCCTCAGTTACTTTATATGGTGGTAAGTTACTAGAAAACTTGAAATTCTAGTTTTACAGCACTCTGATCTGACTTCCATTCATACTGTCATGTTCACTCCCAAACTCTCTACCAGGTCCGTGTCAAATTGTTTTCAACATCGAAAAAGAAGTGTAATACTTAAGGTCAATATAGACAAGATACTTTCAGATTATTTCCTCACACTTTCCTAATCTTTAAGACATATACTTCTCTTAATACATAACCTAAAACTTTCACATGAAGGACAAAACATAAAAAGACAAACACTCACTATAGTTTTTTATTTCAAAAATAATTTTTCTGATGTATCACACGTTCATTCCTGAAAGGCTTATTTCTGATTATTCTCTTTTTCTAAATGAGTGGCCATGCTATGTGCACTTCAAAGGTCACACGAAATACTAGCATACCTCTCAGGTCACTCACTAAGAGAACTTATAACATGTGTATTTTGAATCATGTATCCAATATTGGCATGGCAATGGAACACTATGTGGGCAAGCAAAATATGTGTTAAGGGGGTGAGATATAGGTTCCAAGTCCAAATGCTCTCTCTCTACAA
This sequence comes from Sorex fumeus, assembly GCF_029834395.1. Classification (NCBI taxonomy): domain Eukaryota; kingdom Metazoa; phylum Chordata; class Mammalia; order Eulipotyphla; family Soricidae; genus Sorex; species Sorex fumeus. Next base: position 43,777,471 of record NW_026606081.1, read on the forward strand.
CTCTTGTTTTATTGTTGTTTTTGTATTCTCAATACCTTAAAGATGAGAAATCAGAATTTGATTTTAATTTCACTATTTGTACTTTTTTATTTTTTTAAATCATGAAAGTGTGTGGTGTTCTACATCTCAAGACAAAAGCAAAACCTGAAGGCAGAGAACAAGGTTGCTTATTGGCATTCATTCTGATAATAGCTAGGCAATAAAGGAAACTACTAGAAGCAGCATTCAAATGTTATAGACTTTCCTATTTTATCAAGTTTTATTCTTATTATTATTCTTATTATTTTTTAATAATACCAATTAATAATATCAATTTTTAAATTGAGTCACCATGAGATACACAGTTATAAAGTTGTTCATGATCAGGTTTCAGTCATACAATGATCCAATACCCATCCTTCCACCCAGGTTCATTTCCAGTCACTAATGACCCAAGTTTCTCTCTCTCTCTCTCTCTCTCTCTCTCTCTCTCTCTCTCTCTCTCTCTCCTTTGTCTCCTTTCCTTTCTCTCTCTTTCTCTCTCCCACCCCTCTTTCTGGACACTATGGTCTGCACACAGATACTGAGAAGTTATCTTGTTCGTTCCTTTACCTACTTTCAGCACCTTTCAGTACACAATTCCTATCCAGAGTAATCATTTCCAACTATCTTGTCTATTTTATCAAGTTTTAAAAGCATTTTTTATTCTGGTACAGAAGAATAATATGTAAGAATAATATATATTGATAATCTCGATTGTTTGATTCAACAATATGTAATGAAAGATCTGTTGTATGTGGCACACCATTTCACATGAAGTGTTCAACACATTTTCCGACACAGTCTAGGGCGTCCCACCATATCTACTGAATGAAATGGAAAAGAAACATCTCAGAAACATAGAGGGAATTAGGTACATTGAGGGACTATTTCAAGAGGAAGGTGGTTATCAAGTATAAAGCAAGTGAGCTGGTAACTGCAAGTTTTAAAAAATGAATGAAAAAGCCATCAAGGATTATAGTAAAAGGTCAAGAATATAGAGCTTTTAAAAATGCAGAGGTAATAGGATAGCAGCAGAATTCTAGATCTTCAAAACCATACAGTTTAAGATTTAGGAAGGCTATAAATGAGATAGAGATAGTATTTGATATAGAAAATGATTGAGCTATAAATAAGGATCTCATTTTAGAAGACCGGAAGGACATATTTTAGAGATGTTCTGGAGTGGATCACAGAGTAAAAGGCAGAGGAGGAAATGATAAGTTTAATTCAAGGGTAACTATTTGGGGCCTTCGGACCAATATAAAAATGGGAACATTAGGAGGAAAAAAACAATGCCAAATACTATCTAACTAACTAGAAGGCAGGCTGCATTCTTAAAAGGATAAGGAATGAATTGACATCAATGTTCAGGGAAATAACAGACTCAAACAAAGTAAAAATAGAGATAGATGAGGTTTGAAACAGGATCATTGCTAATTACTGTCATCAGAATTATACTGCAATACTCAAATGCAGATAATTGCTTCAGGAAGAAAGCAGTTAGGAGCAGAAGTGATAGAATGGTAGCCACAGTGCTTTCATTGTATGCAGCTGACCTGGTTCAATCCCCAGTATCCTATGGTCCCCAAACAGGAATGTTCCTTGAGCACAGAGCCAGGATTCAGCCCTGAATACCTCTGAGTGTGCACCTCAAATAAACAACAACAAAAAGAGGGGAGTAATTCAGACAGTACTTTGTATTATGTCTTGAAACTTTGAAAAAATGTACCCCAAAGGAGAAGTTGTAAATTAGAAACAGGGACTCATAAAAATAAGTAGCGTTTATTACTGGTGGCTCAAACTCATCATGACAGTGTGTGTGAGTCAGCTTTAATGAGTATACTTCTCCTAATCTTCTCATTAAAGTGTGTTCCCGAAAGAAAACTGTACCAAAGGACTTCGACAAAATTTGAGAATGCATTACAATCACTCTTGCTTTACCAATTAGAATTATTTTTCCAGATCTTCTCATTAATTATAAAAATGGAAATCAATGTACTTGGTGCTTTACAATAAATATTCAAGTCACTGGAGCTGTAAAATATAACCTGGCAATTTAAATGATTTATTCCAACAGTATAATGCTTGAGATATTCTGATTCACTAAAAAATTTAAATATTTTGAAATAAAATATTTAAAGAAATCTTTAGTCTAAAAATAAAATCTAAAGCACTTATAAGGAGAAAAGTAGATTTTTTTTTACTTTTGCTACTCAAAGAAATGTTATCAGAATAATTATATACCATCTCCACATGTCCGAACGGGCCTCATGCATGAAAGAACTGACAGAGGAACCCAGGCATGTGAGTCCCGGGGCTGAGGTCTCCAAGCCTGCTTGTATTGGAACTGGGCCTTCTCCACCCAGACCCCCCATCTTCCAGTAGGTAGGCATCACACCCACCAGCTGCCACCAGCGCCAGGTTGGTCCCATCAACAGCCAAGACGCAGAGACTATAAAACCCAGCTCCCGGAAGCTCGCGGCTGCATTTGCAGCCGCGCAACATCTTATTATCTTATTTTTTTCTTTGGAGAACCTGGCAGGCTACCAAAAGTGTCCTGCCCACACGGTAGAGTCTGGCAAACTTCCCGTGTCGTACTCAATATGCCAAATACCAGTAACAATGATGGGTCTTATTCTCCTAATCCTGAAAGAGCATTGAAATGGCTCTTTTAAAATCTCAGGGCAGAGCCTGGAGAGATAGCACAGCGGGTAGGGTATTTGCCTTGCACGGGCCGACCCGGGTTCGATTCCCAGAATCCCATATGGTCCCCTGAGCACCGCCAGGAGTAACTCCTGAGTGCAGAGCCAGGAATAACCCCTGTGCATCGCTGGGTGTGACCCAAAAAGCAAAAAAATAATAAATAAATAAATAAATAAATAAAAATAAAATCTCAGGGCTAGGAAGAAGGAGACGTTACTGGTGCCTGCTCGAGGAAATCGATGAACAGCAGGATGTGATTGTGATCGTGATATTCCATTACATATTATGAGGACTAGAGAGAGCACAGCAGGTATTGTGATTTTCTTACATGTGGATGACCCGCATTTTATTCCTGGCACCACAAATGGTCTTCTGAGCCCTTCTGGAAGTGATCCTCAAGTGCAGAGCTAGAAGTCAGCCTTGAGCACCACCTGGTGTGCTCCCTGCAAAATCAAACAAACAAGCATATTCCATTATGTAAATAACATAGTATTGTATTACACTATATATATATATATCTAAAAAAATGAAAATTGCTAACTGGATTACTTACAGTTATTGTAAGACATAAATTTAATCGACTCATTATAGGTCATTTTTTTTATGATGCCATTTTGGGGTCACACCTGTCAGTGCTTGGGAGCTACTCCTAGCTCCGTGCTGAGGGGTTATTCTACAGGATGCTGCGGATTGGAATGGGACTGTCCTCTTGCAAGGCCAGTGCCTAACCCCTGTACTCTCTCTGATCCCATGATGCCCACTTTTTATTAGGTAATGCATCTGCATATAATATTGTTCTAAGAAATAAAATTGAGCACACTGAATTAAAGAGGTAGCACAGTGTTTTTAAATAGAACATTTACTTTTTTAAAAAAGATGTTATTAAATTGCATATAATTTTCAGTTCACTGACATGTAATGGCTTCCAATTAACTTCCTTTAATGAAAAAGAAATAAAACTGAAAAAGCACAGACTGTTTCAGAATTCGTCTATCTTTTGTCCTTATTTTTGAAAGGAGATGAAGCAGATCTGGTAATTCTTCTTAGTTAAAACAACCAAGTCAGCTATAACTTTGCTGGTGGTTATAATCTGTTTTCAATTTCAAAGTTTCAGTTCTCCAAAGTTTCAGTTCTACACAGTCTGACATGAGGTAGAGATTACGTGTAGAAATCAAGGTATCAGCCCTGGCCATGAGCAGAAAGAAATGCTTTATAAAGTCTCCCAATATGAACCATGTTTTAGCTATGTCATGATAATGATGTAAATAGCATGTTGCTCAGCTTACTTGGACTAAAACGTTTCAGCTGAACACACACTCTTCCCTGAAGAGTGTTGGGCAAATCCAGCTGGCAGACAATATGCATTTGACTCGCTCAGCTTGGTACTGCTTCAGATTTTATCTATTTATTTTGTTTTGGGGTCACACTCAGTGGTGCTCAGGGGTTACTCCTGGCTCTGTGCCCAGAAATTACTCCTAGTGGTGCTCGGAGAACCATGTGGAATGCCAGGGATGGGCCCAGAATTGGCCTTGTGCCAGGCCAGTGCCCTACTCACTATACTATCTCCCCAGCCCTTACTTCAGAGATTAAAGTGTCTGCAAAGCTTTAAAATGTGGAGATATCAACTTCAGATCCAGAGTTATCTTCTTCTCATTCCAAAGCCAGATGTCTTCTTCATGTCTTTCCCCAGCATGGCCCTACTGTCATTTGTCCCAGTCCTATTCCATATTGTTTTTCTAACACTATCAACAATTTTACTCCACTGAGACAAAGAACATAGAAAAAAAAAGAATAAATTCCTAAAATCTACAAACTCCCAAGATTGACTTATGAGAAAATAGAAAAGTTTAATAGGTCAATTACAAGCACAGAAATTTAAATCTGAATTAAAAGCCACCCCGCACCCCCCACCCGAGTCAAAAGCCCAGGTTTAGAAGGTTTTATTACTGAGTTTCACCAAACCTTCAGAGACAATCAATGTATGGCCTATCCTTCTCAAGATACTTAGAAAAATTTAAGAAGCAGGTTATTTCAGTGATAATGAGCACAACATTATCTTGATTCCCAAAGCAGATACATGGATATTAACACTTTGGCAGTTGGGTTGTCTTCAGTTAACACTACTGTATCCCTTAAATGGATAAATAGCTAAGAAATTGCAAATGAACATTGCTGCAATAAAAAGAGATTTGCATAAAATTTTAAAATGTATTATTGCCTAAATAAAAGAGTTGTGTCTATCAGAGTGTGTAAAATGCCCTCTTCCCAGAAAATCTTCTGCACTATCCTCACTATCCTCACTAACTCTAAATGACATCCTCCTCTTTTTTCTTTCTTTCTTTCTAGATATGAAAGTCCACAGTTGTAACTGCATTCTCTCCAATTATTCCAAGCATTTCCTTTAAAATTGGTTTTATTCAGAACTCCAGTTGAAGCACTGTTTTCTTTGAAGCTCTTTCCAATGAACATGTAATTTTTATCTTCCAGCCTAACACAAGGTAAAGGAGAAGACCACCTTGGTCTCATCTTCTATATATGGAGAATTTCTCCTCTTTTCCCTTTTGATAGTTCCAGCATCCTTTACAACCATTTGCTATATTATTCTGTTTTGCTTTACTAGGAGATGACATCTAGCTTTTCCCATGAAATCATCTTATGTTTTTTCCTTCTTAGATTGTAAAATCAAGGATCAGATATTTGAGATAGTTATTTCCCCCAGAAAAATCTCTAAAATATTTAATAGTATAAAAATGTCTTGTTAAATGACTAGCTTAGTACACAAAAAGGCAGCAAGATTTCATTGGTCAGAAAGAATTAATGGAACATCTGAACAGATAACATGATTTCTAAATCAGCAGCATATCAATAGATACATGTTGGCTCTAGAGGAGACTTGTGTGATTCTGAATAACACCATAGTTCTGTATCATCAGGGAGAATTTTATAGCCAATTTTCAAGAGCAAATATGAAATTACTAATAAAAATGAAATCCTCAAAAATTATATATATACGGTTTCAGTTTAAATATTTCAAATATAAAGTATTGTTCTGGGAGCTCTAGTCAATGGATTAGACAAGGAGATAATTTCAATACAGGCTAAGAAAGAGGGAAGAGACATCTTCCCTCTTCCCTCTTTGATTATTGGGAAAAAACCTAAGTCAACACTTAGCAAACTGTATTACTGATCACTTATGAATATGACTATCAATGTAACTGAAGAAAAAATTATAAATTTGATTAAATAGGAAGATCTTACAAATGCCAAGTTCTTTGAAGTGTTATCTTCAATGATGAATGGGTTTGTTCTTTCTAAATTAATCTGGTATTTAACTGTCATACAATCAGTGTTCAAAAGGCTTTAGAAGAAATCATCTGATTATATAACTTAACTGGAAATACCAAAACAAAAGAGCAAATATAGTAAAGTGAAAGAGAAAATTAAAAGAGAATTAAGAGAAAAATTATTTATTTGGATGAGAAAAAAAATGCTGCGCCTTTTTCTATTTTGACACCACAGTGTTGATTTTTTTTAAAGTGCCTCATAGAGACAGATGAATGGGTGGGAGGAAAAATTGGGGGGCATGCTGGTAGAGAGAGTGAATACTGGTGAAGAGATTGATGTTGAAGCATTGAGTTCTTGAAACCCAATCACGAATAACCTTTGTGATTCACAGAGAATTAATAAAAAAATAAACATATATAAATGAATTTTATAAAATGAACTTCTGGAGAATAGAAAATTGTTGTTTGTTTTATTTTTGTTTGGGGGCCACACTTACCTAGGCACAGGGCTTACTCCTAGTCTAACTGCTGGTGGAGCAACATATATGGTTCCAGAGATATTAGTCACCCACACACACATGGCAAGTTTCTTGTCCCTACTACACTCCCTCAGAGCTTCTCAACAAATTTAAGTATCAAAAAATAAAGATATCAAACTTGATCTTTTTTCCTTTCAATCTGCTTTAGTAAGTCATGCTCTGGTATTTAATAAGAATTACTATGCTAGTTTTACCAACTTTGGTGACTGGATTATTTCCAGTAACAGAGGAAAGAAAACATTACTGTGGGTGCTAGTGACTGGCTCATGATTTTCCTACTGGGACACATAAGTGCTTCACTTTCATTTAGAGACCTAGTGGCCCCTCAGTTGGTTGTATGCCATGGGACATTCCAGAGGGGAAGAGTTAGGATGATGATTTTCTTCCTAGAAATACAAAAAAAGAATTAAGATTCTAGTAGATGTAGATATAGAATGACTGCACTCATTTGTGGGCTATAAAAAAATATGTCTCAGACTAATATCCAAGGCCAGGCAAAACAAGGGCTAGGAAGATTGGTCAGTGATTCCAAGCTTGCCACAAGAGTATGTGGAGCATAGGGCAGTTGGATAGTGATGGAACAGTAATAGAAATGATCACTCTGGACAAGAACTGAGTGTAAAAAGTAGATAAAGTGATATACATGATAACCTTTTAGTGTCTGTACTGAAAGCCATAATACCCAAAAGGAGAGAGAGACAGAGAAACAGAGACAGAGAGACAAAGAGACAGAGAGAGAGACAGAGAGCGAGAGAGAGAGAGAGAGAGAGACAGAGAGAGAGAGAGAGAGAGAAGAGTACTTATCACAGTAAGTAAGCAACTGGGAACACTGGTGGTAGGAAATGTACACTGGTGAAGGGAAAGATGTTGAAACATTGTGTAACTGAAACCCAATCACAAACAACCTTGTAACTGTGTGTCTCACTGATTCCTAAAGAAATTGGAAAAAAAAAAGATTCTAGTAGGACTGGCTTTGGGTACTCATTAAGAGTTTCTGTAACCAACTTGGGAGCATCATTTTTGGGGAAGGCAAGATTTTTTCCTTTTTTCTTCGGGTTATAGAATAATCCATTCCCTATACCAACTCTGCTACGGTTTGGGATCATGAAAGAAAAATACATGACAAATTGGAAAAAACATAGTTATACTCCCTCACCAGTCATGATCTTGGTTCAGTCACTTAGCAGCTGTGAATTTATATTTCCTCATATTTGAAGTTCTTTCCCAATGTGTACATTTCTAATAATGTTCTAACTCTTTACTGCTGACTTCATACTACATTTAAAATAATTATGCCAAATAATTTATAAAATTTTCATAGTTGTTTCTCAACTACAATTAATCCCTCCCAAAAAAGCAAAAAAAAATCACTGTTTATGATATATATTTCCTGTTTATCTGAGTGTCTTAAAGTAAAGGCCCTCCCGTTGATCATCGATTTGCTCGAGCGGGCCCAGTAACGTCTCCATTGGAGACTTTGTTGTTACTGTGTCTGGCATATTGAATATGTCACGGGGAGCTTGCCAGGCTCTGCAGTGCAGGCGAGATACTCTCGGTAGCTTGCCGGGCTCTCCGAGAGGGGCGGAGGAATCAAACTCGCGTCAGCCATGTTGGCTGCATGCAAGGCAAATGCCCTACCACTGTGCTATCGCTTATTTCAACATAAATTCTACTCACAGGTGACAAAAAATAAGTTCATTGTAATAAGATCATACAAAAATCAGATAAATGCAGCAAATAAAAGGTAAAGGTAAAGGCCCTCCCCTTGTTTATCGATTTGCTCAAGCAGGCCCAGTAACGTCTCCACTGGAAACTTTGTTGTTACTGTGTTTGGCATATCGAATACGTCACGGGTAGCTTGCCAGGCTCTGCCGTGCAGGCGAGATACTCTCCGTAGCTTGCCGGGCTCTCCGAGAGGGGCGGAGGAATCGAACTCGGGTCGGCCATGTTGGCTGCGTGCAAGGCAAACGCCCTACCGCTGTGCTATCGCTCTGCAGGTTAAAGGCAAATGGCCTGATATGAATAAGCCCAGTACTCCTGAGCTATCTGGTTTACTCTTTCACTTATTAAGTTCTGTCAATGTTTCTAGTCAACCAAGGTCTAAAATTAAGTGAACCCATCACATTCTCTTGCTTATTCACCATCTGTTCCCATATTGCTATTATTATCCAATTTTAACTCATTGTCGGTCCTAATCATCATCATGCCTGATTCAACTTGGTTAAATCTACCTTTTTATCATACTCCTATCAGCGTTTCTATATCTAAATGGGATTGGATCTAATAACTGCAGGTCTCACTTTTCATTTATAATTACTAATGTCAGACAGGTTCTTAATATCAGCAAACATGATCTATTTCCTTAATCTTTTTTCTTTGCACTTGCTTTGATATTATTTCATATTTCCTCTCCTCTCTCCAAACATTCAACCACTAAGCACCATATCCTTGCTTTCATTCAATTACTTTATTTCCTAGGTCACTAAAGAAAGAGAAGTAATTAGAGGAAAACTTCCACAAGCTTCCTTTGCTACATTACTCCAACTACCTGTTTTTCTCTGCTACTTTCAGAGAAATCTTTCAGTGACAGTGAAGTAACACTGTTTTTCAGTTGTTCAGAGAAGTCATGATGAAGAGAAAACTCTTTGTAATTGTTAGGTTGGAAAAAAAACTTTTGATTATTTCATAAAATGATATACTTTCATTAAAATAGCCAATTCAGGTATTTAAAATCATTGGTAATTAATTCATTAAGCTTCATGCTATATTATAAAGTTAAAATGTGAGTAGCTTTTTGGATACAACAGATTGTCTTTAACATTGCCTTTCTTTGTACAGTACTTAATGGACAGTATTGACCTAATTGATCTTGATATATTTCCAAAATGATTTCCAGGAAGCATCAATCTGAGGCAGACTTAAAATTATTTTCCCTCAAATGCAATAATGGAAGGAACCCAATATTAGAAAATCCGCATCATTTAGTCAATTTCGTGAAAATTGATTTTTTGTATCCATTCCTCAGGAACAGAGTTTTTTTCCTAACAACCACAAAAAACAGCCAATACACATCCAATGGCAGATAAATACATGTGGATCTCATGCACACATCTAAGAAGCAAAAAGGACTCAGAAACAAAGTTATAAATAAGTAATCAGTGTTACCATAGTTCTAAGACAATAAAAGAACTCTCCAGCAGTACCTAGAGAACAAGAATACTACTCTACATCAAAAGAAGTGTTCAGCAAAGGAGAGAGGATTTTGGTGTGTTTGTGTGTCTCCGTATGTGTGTGTGTTCATACTTCTTTGATCTGAAAAGGCTCTTATTTTTCAAGAGCAGTCTATGATGATTTACTTTGCCATTCTCTCCACGAGAGCAAAAATTCAGTGGCAATATCAAGCTGGCTGCTTATTGCTCTTCTGTGAATAGCATACCCTGACCAATCTATTTCAAAGGACAATACTCCAGGCATAACATATGATGCAAATGTAACATGGCAATTTGATTTGCAAGTAGCACTTTATAGGAAGCTTGGCTAAGCAGGCAGGGTGCCAGTCAGCTCTTGTAAATGTATTCTATCAAACCTGCCCAAGGATGTCAGACCAAAGCAACAGTTTAACTTTCTGAAAAGCACATCATATTCCAGAGATCAAAACTGGCTACTGGTGGTAACCTTTCACTCCCAAGTTTAATTATTTGCTCTCTCCTGAGCATCATTTGAGGCACAGACCCCAGCTGGAAAGAGTCCATTTAAGAGATTTGATCTATGGTAAATTTACCCTCCTATTCTTGCAGATTTCAGACCTGGAAACTATTTATGCAGCATATTTGAGATTCAAGATAAAGGCTTTCTTTTCTCTTTTTAATCTGAACTAGGATTATCACTAAATGATCACAAAAAAATTTGGACCCAGAAGCAAGTTCACTGCAAGTCCCCAGAACAGTGTTCCCCAAGAGGACCCAAATAGCATCATGTATTCTCTTGAAGTAAAGTAAGTCACATGATGAGTCCAAGTCAATTAAATGAATTACACGCCTAAAAATATCCCCTTTTCTTTTAAAAGTGGCAATTGTCTTTGCCCTCCCTCCTCTTTGTCCCCACTGATGACAGGAACTAGATAAATATTTCCTGCACAGAGTTGGGAGACACCTGTCAGAAATGGGGAGGCACGCCCTCTATGTAAGCACCACTGAGTTTACTAAATTAATTTCTCAACTCAAAACTCAAGATAAGTTTTTTGTTCTGTGCATGCATCAGACTTCTATTTTCTTCATTTGAAAACCATGTGCACTGGATACTTACTTGGTTTTGTTTGTTTGGTCATTGGTCACACATGGAAGTGCTCAGGGCTTAATCTCGGCTCTGCACACAGGCATCGCTCCTGAAGACCACACAGGTGGCCCGGATTGAACCTGGCAGGTTGCAAGCAAGGCAAACAGTCAACTCATGGATTATCTCTCTGACCCTGAAGGACTATTTTGTTTCCCTTTTTGGTGTTTCTCTTTTCAGTTTTTTATTGTTTTAAAATTTTATTTGAAGCACTGTGTTATATACAGTTAATCCTACTGTATTAACTGTAGTTTTTCACACACATTTACATTGGCTATTTTCGTCATTTGCTGGGCTTCAGGTCATGTGAACATGAAATTCAATTTCCTTTTCTCTTGCTCATATTTTTTATGTTGATTTATTCTTACCGGACCAGCCTAAAGGACCAAAGGAAGGGGGGGTTCCCCAACATTTTCTATCAAGTGCTATTTAATTTTTAATGTTCCTCTACAAGGCTAGCCTCCTTCCAATCCTTTAAGCAAATTAAAAAAAAAAAAGACTTTCACTTGGGTGCAAATGGATGCCAGTCACCCAGACAGCCTCTTAAAAAATTCTGACTCCTTGCCTTAAAATTAGATGATATTTTTAGAGCAGTCAAAATAGTGCATCCCCCTTTGTATAGAATTGAATCTGCAGTTCAGGTTCTAGGTTTCTCAATGATGCTTGGACCACTGGCAAAACCGTTAGTCACCCGCTCGCCCCCCACACCCACATCCCCACTGACCACGTCACCGAGTCCCTCCAAACTTTTCCTGACTCCATTAGGACTTCCATGTCAAAGTCCCCAGTAGTTCCTTCATTTTCCCTCCATTTAGTGCTAGCCGGATCCCCATTGTCATTTCACTAGGGCTTGTTGCCTGACTGCTTTATGAAGCAATTCTCACATGTCTTGATCTCAGGGCCCCTTAAAGCTCTTATAAATAATTAAGAACCATGAGGTTGATATGTTATGGGTCTATTGATATTTGCCATGTTAAAAATTAAAATAGAAATATCAAAATCTATGTATTGATTAAAAAATTTTAAATGCATGACAGGAGACCAAACTGCTCATGTGAAAAACAGGAATTGTTTTTTCAAAAACAAAACCAAATTTTATCAAGAAGAATAAACTACTTTATATTTCTGCAAATCATTCTAATGACTGATTTAAAGAATTCTTCCTTCTGCCTCTGAATTCATTGTCATATCACTGTCTAACGTAAGTTCCAGAAGAAAATCTCACCTCACATTGCTTTATAATTGGGTAAAGGAAGAACATTTTCTTGCCTATACAGACAATTTTGGACTTTCCAGTTTGACATTGCATCAAATCTTTGCAAGTGGTAATTTTATAGATGCCATATACAACACAGAAACTAAAACAACCAATGAACGTTCTTTACTATTACAGTGAAAGGTGCAGGTTAATACCATTTTCTGCTTTGCCTAGGACATTACACTAAGAGTCATTGGTTTATTAACACCATTTTTTTACTTTGCCTGGGACATTCTTCAGAAAAGTATTTTTTTAAACTGTAAGCATGTAACATAGAAAACATGACAATGAATATAGTTTGATGACTCCGTCTTGATCCATGTTAAAAGATTAGTAATTTTACCTACCATTGATTTTATACCATCCCTGGGAGTGCCAACAGTTTGAAAAGAGCAAATAAAGCTTTAGTAGGATTCTGATGTGTGTTATGACTCATAGACCCATGAAAGCAACTCTGAAACCTTGAAGTGTTCATGCACCACACTTGAAATACTGACTCTCTAACAAGGGATCCCCAATTCTGGTCACATAGTAAAAAGCCTATAGGGAACTTAGAAAATAGCTATACTCAAGACCCCAAAAGATTGATTAAGTCAGATCTGTGAGATTATGATACTGAGATCAGCAAGGTTGAGAAAATTTAGTTTGGTCCCAACTGTATTTGAACATATTTTCAAATTTTTGTCATTTTCTTCTATGTCTTAATATTCTGGCTTTTTCTCATATCTTTGATGGGCTCAGAACAATTATCAGTCACTCCTCTAACTCATTGATGTCTCATATTTTTAGAAAAAACTCAGAATTTAAATAACGAAGGTAATCAAATAGTAAGGCATCAATAAATATCCATCTTATGCAAGCATGCAATCAATTGGGTTTTCGCCTGTATTTTATTGATTTTAATTAAACACAAATATCAAAATAAAAATCTTACCTCATGTTTTTTGGCTGTTGCTAAGGAGATAAATCAAGGAATGAGCCTGGAGAAAGTATTGATCTAACTCATTCTCTCTTAATTACTCACATAATGGAATGATGTTCAAAAGGTTCTTCCCTCAGAGTAAAAGTATCTGAATCACACGGATTAAATATTTCTCTTTATGTGGCACCCAATCTGAGAAGTATCACTATAATTTAAAACCACATCTAATAATGAATACTTAAAAAATTTGTCCTTGGGGAAAAAAATTCAAAGTTTTCTTGTGCTTGCTAATGAGGAAATGAAGTATATAGCATTGCAATACAGTGGGGTTTTTTTAATATATATAGGACTTGGCCTGTTTTTTAATTTCACTAGAAAGAAAACTTACATTTCACGTGAATAGAGTTAAGTCTGTAGATAACGTTATTTAATGGCTATAAAACTAGATCATAAAACAAATGTTCAAGCTAAATGGTATGAAAATTGAGTTTTCTATTTAGAAAATCTTTTTTTTTCTATGAAAGCTGTGAAGCATTTTTTAAAAGAAACTAGTGGTTTTGGATTTCAACTCTTTTCTATCAGAGCAAAAAAAACAAAAACCCACTAAGAATCAAAAATGACAAATGGTACCAAGGACGCTGATGTCAAAAATCCATGTATCTGGCTTATGGGCCAGATACCCCTCAAACATGATTGATAAAACTATTTCCAGTGATAACTGAATGACATTCACAAAATATTATTTGAACGCTTTATTATATGGGACTTTTGCTAGGAACAGAGGAGTTTGTATTTTTCTCCCTTTACACAGAAAGCAGTTCTGAATTGTTTTCAAATTGTCTGAGAGAGCGCCACAGCCTGGATGCTGCTCAGAGTCTAAAAGAGGAGAGAATTCCTCCAGGTCAGAAGAAGAGGATAATGATTTTTTAAGAGTATATAAAGAGATTGATGGCAAGAAGAGAAATTTCAGGCAGGCTAAGGAAATGGTTGGAAATAAATGTCTCAAACTTTAGCGATCTTCCTCAGTTGTCTTTCAAAGCTGCCACAGGGAACAACTTCACAGCCTTATTGACCATGAAGTCTTTCAAGTTTCCATTAAAATTTGCTAAATTAACTCTCTGATGCTTTTGGACAAATAGTAAAAGGTCAGGACTGAGGTTTAGCCAACTTAATCATATCTTCTTTTCTCTTATAGCATTTTTTATCACGAGTTTTACTTTTTTATTTTCATTGTTTGAGACAAATTACTTAAACTATCAAAAATTTGAAAAAGGGAAGAAATATGAGACAGGATCAATCATGGAGAACTGCTTTTTGTATTTAATTGCAATCCTAAGCTTTTATTTTCCACCTGGACAGTGAGTTGGAACTTCTAGCATGTAAATATGAATTCTCTACATTTTATCTGCAGCATTTCCAAGGGCCATTTTGGGTACATCTTGGGGAAAAATTATATAGGCATTTGATTCTGTATTTCATTATTTTTAATTCTTGCAGAGGTATACCTAACAATTCATTCACTTGTCAGATTATTGAGGTTTTGTCTGAAGGTTTTTGTCTTTCTGTCTCAATAATTTTTAATTTAATTTTTATATTATTTAAAAAATGTTATTAGTGAATCACTGTGAGTTACCGTTACAAACTTACGAACTTTCATGTTTGAATTTCAGTCATACAATCATCGTTTACCCATCCCTACACCAGTGCCTATTTCCTCCACCAATGTTCCCAGTATCCCTCCCATCCTCCCATACTCCCACCCCTCCCCCACCACCCCACCCCACCTCTGCAGCAGGGCATTCCCTTTTTTGTTCTCTATCCTTTTGGGTATTGTGGTCTGCAATAGAGGTATTGAGTGGCCATCCTGTTCAGTCTATAGTCTACTTTTTGCACTGTTTTTCAACCCGAACAGGTCCTCCCAACGTCTTTACTTAGTGTTTCCTTCTCTATCTGAGCTGCATTTTCTCCCAGCAGATTTCCACACCGTGGAGCCGACCTCCTAGTCCTTATCTCTACTTCTCTTGGGTGTTAGTCTCCCATTCTGCTACCTTATATTCCACAGATGATGAAATCTTTCTTAAATTAGATAATCAGTTCCATTGACTTTTCTTAAATTACAAATTTCTTATTTGAAATATCCAGGTTTCTTCCACTTTTAAAGTTACATTTCCCTGTACTTCCTTTTTTCCCCTCTTCTTTTCAAACTTCCTTCTCTCTGTCCTCCTTTCTTCATTCCTTGCTTCTTATCTTTATCAATTAAAGAATAATTCCAACCCCCTGAATTTTAGATTCCTGCAGAGAAGGACTATGCATGAATATACATAGATTTGAAATATTTATTTATATAATTAATGGACCAAACATCATGACCTCTCAGTGTCTGTATTGCAAACCATAATGCCTAAAAGTAGAGAGAGAGTATGGGGAATATTGTCTGCCATGGAGGCAGGGGAAGGGGGGGGAAGAGGGGGTATACCAGGGATATTAGTGGTGGGGAATGTGCACTGGTGAAGGGATGGGCATTTGATCATTGTATGATTGTAACCCAAACATAAAAGCTTATAAATATCTCACAGTGATTCAGTAAAATTTTTTAAAAAATTTTAAAATAAAAAATATTTATCTATATAAAGATATTGCATTTCACAAATTTGAATATTTCATAAGTCTTCTATTCCACTTGTTAAATTGTTCTTCCTCTCAGTGAAAATTTTTCCTTCTCAACATCTCTTTATTGCTTCATGTCATTTTCCTGTATCACTTTCAAGCCTGTGATCATTCCCTGAATTCTTCTGTTATTGGTACCCTGAAACTTCATCTGAGCTTGTACATTTCCAAATCCTAATACCATTATCCTATTGTTGTTATCATTTCTTCCTCTTAATTTCTTTAAATTTCTTCTTTTGAGTCCTTTTTCTCATCTCCTTTATTCATTTTAAAGTACGAGTCAAATCATTTATCATTTTTATGTAAAAATTTTGTTTGGGAAAACAGTTTGGGAACTACTATGTGAAGGATGGGTTGAAAGAAGATGATATCACAAAATCCTTATATAATGTAAGTAAGTGGTGATGAGGCATGTTGGGGAAGAAAAAGGGTTATGATCAAAAGTTTGTAGATTAACGAATGGACAAGGGAGGGAGAAAAAACTACCACCACTCCTCATCTTATGACCTTGGGGAAATCACTGGAGGTCACTGGGTACTCTTCATGATAGAGTTGTAAATCTACTTAAGTAGCAAAGTAGGCAAAATATATTTGTCTGAATTTACAGGTAGTGTCTGAGAAGTCAAATTCCTCAAGTTTAGATTTGGGACAATTAGATTGGAAAGGATATAAGTAAATAAGAGAAGGTAGAAAGAAATCCAAGAAGTTCAGTCTGAGAGCTTGGCATACCAATCATTCTGGAATTATTTCTAACTTTTAGATTTTTAGGTTCCCTCTAACCTGACATACAATATTTGTTCTCATTTGGAAAAACAGAGTATTTGATAAAATGTATTTCTGACATTAGGATATTGTTTTTCAAGTAGCTCTTCTATTTGTGCTAAATTTATGTCTAGGGAATTAAGGAAGATAGGGCAGAGTTTGGGGTGGAAAATGAAGGCAAGACCTGAGAAAGATAGGATATTAAAAAAATGGAATGGAAGATGGCTGAGGTCAAGGATTTACAAAATCATTCTTTTTGATTCATAGCAAACACTTTTCCTCAGTTGTTTGGAGGGTGTTTTCAAATAGTGTACAAATTTCCTGCTGATTATTGACTTAGCTCTACAGTACCTGTACTTTATTATTGTGCGTTTCCTAACATTGAGCAACCAAGTGATGGATTTTTAAAAGTGTTCCCTCTACAAGAAGACATTGATTCCTATTATATTGTGGCTCAATCCACACAGACACTTCTAGCAAGGATTTCTGTTAACTGCTCAGATCCAAGTCACTAGCCATTTATCCTTTCCTAAATTAGTTTTGCCCCAAGGAGAGATTTTTATCAATATAGCATGGGTAGAGTCTTACTTTACAATTACTAGGTTTTTAAGGTTTGATTTCTCTGTCTCCCTGTGATTTGTAGTTTAGACTAATATATCCTGATCGAATTTCTGTAGTGTATCCTGCAGTTTCTAATTATTTTTCATTATTAGTGTGGAATCCATAGTTGGGAATGCTCTGTGGTCACGAGGACTACAAACCATGTATGCTGGGGACATGTGAGCCAGGGTTTGAATCCAGAACCTTGCACAGAGCAGACAGGCATGTATATGACTATGTGAGAAACTGCCCCGACTCTTTATTGTTCAATTAAAAGAATATTACACAGGCTAATATTACATGCGCTAATGCAATAAAAGAATATTACGTGGGCTAGTACAAAGTCCACACATAACAGAGTAAGATTTGAATACTGTGGCAGGTTCTCCATTTCCCTATCCAATGTGATTCTCCTTCCAATTTCTGATATCTTTCTTATAAGTTTTTATAATCTGTATGTGCTGTATCCCTTTGATGTTCCAGACACTTGACATCAAATTATATTCAGGCTTTCGCTTGCTGCCCAGCATCCTCTAATACATTTTTATTAGGACTTTAAATTATTTGAAGAATTTATAGTCTGATTTTATTTTCTTTTTCCTTCTGCAGTTCAGGTGACCAGAAAAATAAATAATTTCATCCTTTCATTTTGGTCAAGTTCTATAAAATATACTCATTCCTCTTTTTCTTTGTTTTGGGGCCATACCCAGCAGTGTTCAGGGCTTCCTTCTGGTTCTGCACTCAGGGGTCATTCCTGGAGGTGCTGGGGAACCATTTAGGATGTTGAGGATCAAGTTTTGGTTTTCCATCTGCAATGCATACTCTCCACCTCATTAAGTATTCAATCTGGCTGATAAGCTCTTTTATTCAGTTGTTCCCATGATCTTTGGATGACAGTATTTTAGAAAGCCATACCTCAATTACTGTGAAAGACAGAAGCTAAATTATATTGAAATTTACTATTTCCTTCTTGTCACCTGGAGGTCACCATGGTATCTAGTTCCCCTGAAACTCTGAGAAATTATGGAATGTGCATTTGATTTCTGCCATAAATCAATCTCAAATAGAAACACATGCCATATTATTCTGTAACAACCCATATTCTGTAATCTCTCCATTCCTAAGCTTTAGATCACAGACCACGTTAAACATAATTTCTTTTTTAACACCGAACTCACTGTGGCTACCGTCAAATCCTGCCAACTGCTCCATTTGTTTCCCAAAGCCTGGGAGTGTTAATACAATGGCAAATAATACAACCTGAAGTACTCAAGAAGATACTAATTAAATAGATGCAGAGAATTCTACACAAAATATGAGGGTTGGTGCTGTTCATTTACAGCTCAAAGAAGGGTTAACAGAAGATTTTTGAAACAAAGAACCACCTACTTGCCTTCTCCTTAACTCATGAACTAATTATGTATGTATATATATATATGTGTGTATGTGTGTGTATACATACATATATGTATTTGTTTTTGTTTTGGGGGTCACACCTGGCGATACACAGGTGTTACTCCTGGCTCTGCACTCAGGAATTAGTCCTGGCGGTGCTCAGGGGACCATATGGGATGCTGGGAATCTAACCCGAGTCAGCCACGTGCAAGGCAAACGCCCTACCTGCTACCCACTGTGCTATAACTCCAGCCCTAGATATTCTTTTTTAACTGCAACTTTTTCTTTCCAAAAATACTCTGGGATATCTAAGTAAACTGATATGTGGTGTGTGCTGTGCTGTGCTGTGTATGTATGTGTGTGTGTGTGTGTGTGTGTGTGTGTGTGTGTGTGTGTGTAATAACCTGTATTGGCCATATAACCAAGCTAGTAAAATTCCCCCTTCCACTGCTTTTTCCTACCCTGTTAGGAAAGCCTTCTGGAGGAATCAGTTATCAGTTCTAGTCCTTCCATTACCAGCTTTTAGAAATGTGGGAAAACCACCTGGCCATCTCAGACCTTACATAGTTGTCACTAAAATGTGAATGCAAATACTCATCCTATCTACCTGAAAAGGCTGCTCTGAGACTCTAACATTTCCAATCTGTTTCATAAAAGAAGACATACAGATGGCCAACAGATGCATAACAAGATTTTCTATACCACTTGTCACTAGGGAAACTGAAATCGAAACTATTATAAGATTTCACCTCACAGGGTTACACTGAACCACAGTCTGGAGATAACCTCAAGAAATTAAAAATAGAAACATTGTAGCATGTATAACATGGCCATGTTATTCAGTAATCTCACCTGAATGGTTACCCGAAAATGAAAACACTAACTGAAAACTATATAATATACCTCTCTGGTTATTGTCATTCTACTTGCAATAGCCAACAACCAAAAGATGGCAACCAAATAAAGATGTAGCATATATACTCATTGGGAATCAAACCCGAACCTGGGTCGGCCACATGCAAGGCAAACGCCCTACCTGCTGTGCTATCGCCAGAGCACAGCAGTAGGGTGTTTGCCTTGTGCGCAGCCAGCCTGGCCCAGCTGGGTTTGATTCCTCCGCCCCTCTCAGAGAGCCCTGCAAGCGACCGAGAGTATCTCGCCCGTATGGCAAAGCCTGGCAAGCTACCCATGACATATTTGATATGCCAAACACAGTAACAGTAAGTCTCATGATGGAGACGTTACTGGGCCCACTCGAACAAATCGATGAACAACGGGAGGACAGTGTTTACAGTGTGTTTATATATACTCAATGGAATAAACCTCAACCCTAAGATAGATGAGATCTTGTCACTTTCAACATTAAGAATAGACCTGGAGGTGATTATGAAGAAAAAGAACCTAGAATCGATTATTTATGGAATAATAAGAAAATCAAGCAAATTAAACAGAAGCCCATAGGTTCTGCCACTAGAATGGTGATTATGCAAGGGCAAAGGAGGGATTCGAATGGGCAAGTGTTTGGGAATAGTTAATAACTAGACATTTGGTAGTGGACATGGTGTGATATGATGAGAAACTGGAAATCTGAGGCCTTAAAAGTGTCATAAATTAATGTTACTTCAAAGAAGCAAAGTGGGTCAAATTCAGAAAACAAACAAACAAAAACTTGACACAAATGTGAACTACTGTCTTGAGAAAATTATATATCTTAACTAAAATTGTATTGGCTTTTGCCATCTACCAATTCTAAACATTTTAACTGAAGTTAAGAAACAATATTCACATGGAGTGAGCTATGAGTGTATACACCATTATCTAGAAAATGAGCTAGCTACGGTGCATACTGCAGACAATATCATCATTCATTGCACAGGACCATTAGTTAGAGGGAACGTTTTCAATCCAACTAGGGGCGCTACAATTCTTCTACTCTGTTTGAGAAAGAGATATTAGAACTGTCATTAAGGAAAAAAGGTATTTTAGAAACTTTGGGAAGCTTACTCCATTATCTTCATTGACACTTATGGAGAAGTTATGTTGCTCACAGAAATACACGAAATTTACATACTGAGCAACAGAATTTGGTAAGAACCAGCTTTGCAATTCTGTTTTTTCCTCTTTTTGGAATGTTCATTTTCTTCTGTTTGTGCTACATAGACCTGCCTTTAGAATAGCACCTTCTTTAATAAAATTATTTATTTTGAATGTGAAAACAAATGAAACCATTCTCTTACCTTACAATTACTTTACAGGCTCACATAGAGTGTATCTTACCTCCAAGGAAATGGATCGGATTAGTAGATTTTTTTTCAGTTTTATGAGAAAATTTCTCATAAACCTTGGTTGGATATATATTTGGTTCAAATGAAATCAAAGAGGGGAAGTTACCTTAGAGACCACTGTAGCTAAAATTAAAAGGTCACAAATATTTGACACTCCTGACATCAGACAGGGCTGTTTTAATGAATGGCATGTAGTAACGGCAGCATCAGTGATTTCCCAAGGTACACTAGAACAGGTTATGTTTGCTGCTCCATTTTTGGGGGAGACACTGCCTCTGAGGGGAGCTGTACATTACGGAAGAAGTCCTCCTACTCTGAGATACATTTCTAGAGAAGGAGATTTTGAGGGAGCCAGGGTGGGGGTAGCCCCATTGGAGCTCACAGCCCAAACTCATTGAACTCACTGCCAGTCTGCAATAGGAGTGACCCTCAGGGATGCCTAGCCTAGATGAGCCCCCAAGGGACAGCTTCTAGCTGACCTTTGAGTCACAAGAGTGTGGCACCTCTGCCCCTTACTCTCTTACCTAGCCAGCCTAGCCACACCCAGACTCACAAACTAATCATAAAACAAAACAAAACTGCTTTAAGTTTGGGGGATTCTATTTTTACACAGTAGTGTTAGAGTGATAGCACAGTGGGTAGGACATTTGCCTTGCACGCAGCCGACCTGGGTTTGATTCCTTCATCCTTCTCGGAGAGACTGGCAAGCTACTGAGAGTATCCCGCCCTCATGGCAGAGCCTGGGAAGCTCCCAGTGGCGTATTCGATATGCCAAAAACAGTAACAACAATTCTCACAATGGAGACGTTACTGGTGCCCTCTCGAGCAAGCAGATGAAAAACGGGAAGACAATGCTACAGTGTTAACTAGTATAGTAGTCCCCTCCCCCTACCCAATGCCTAATAAATCTAAGGCTTGATCACTTGACATCCCGTTATCCATCAATTTGCTCGAGTGGTCACCAGTAACATCTACATTTGTCACTGTCACGTGCTAGTGTAGCCCAATGGCGTCTGCTCATTCTAGGAACACGAAGAACCTCAAACCGGGTCTTGACAAAGAAGTTTGACCATCTGGTAGGTGGGTGGCCATGTGGTCTTTTAACGTCCCGTGGAATCCAGTTAGTAATGGCTCTAGTCCAGCGGTCATCTCCAAATCTCATTATGTGTCCAGCCCATCTGATTTTCGACGCCTTGGCAAACGAGACAGCGTCCCTTATCTTGACCGTTGGTGGAGGTCGGAACTCCAGATTCTTTCTCTCATTTGAGTGAAGCAGATTACTCCAAGCAAAGCTCTTTCAGATTCCTCTTTGGGAGACCTGAATAGCGTTCTCATCCTGTTTTCGTAGGGCCGAGGTCTCTAAGGCGTATGTTAATGCAGGAAGAATAGTGGAATCAAAGAGATGTGCCTGGAGCTGAAGGTTCTTCATCCTCTTAGCTATTTCTTCGATGCTCTTAAAGGCATTTCCAGTCGCTCTCTTCCTCCTGCTCAACTCAGGTTCTAGGTCATTCGTTATGTTGACTTCTTGACTTAGGTACAAGTAACTGTTGCATTCAGAGATGTTTGTTTCATTGAGAGCGAACGGAACATCAGGAATGAGCCCGATTCTCATAAACACTGTCTTCATGAGATTCAGCTGTAGTCCAAGCTTTCCAAACTCATGGTTGAAGTCAGCCAGCATTTCTACCACTTGGCTAATGTTTGGTGTTATTAGAACGATGTCATCAGTGAAGTAGAACTGATGTAGTTGCCGACTGTCTATCTTCACTCCCATTCCTTCCCATTCCAGTCGTCGCATGACGTTCTCAAGGGTGAGGCTTACATTTAATTGATTTTGTCTTGTATTTTTGATTTTTTGAACCACGCTGGGAAGTGCTCAGGGCTTACTCCTGGCTCTGTGCTCAGAGATAACTCCTGGAGGACTCAAGGGACCATATGGGATGCTGGGCACTGAACCCAGGTTGGCCATGTGCAAGGCAAATGCCCTACCTTATGTAATATCACACCAGGCCCACCAATGTTTCATTTTTAAGCGATTGAAGTTCCTAATCTTGGTTTCATTATTTAATTAAACATCATTTGACAATGGACACAGCATCATTTCAATACCTTCATTCCTTTGTCTATAAAAAAGAATATCTTATTTAGGCTTATTGTAAAGTTTTAAGTGAAGAATAGACGTGAAGGTCCTTTCAGAGGGGATCTTTGTAAAGTATTATCATTGTATTCAGTTTAACTAGCAAGTAAACATTATTATAATATAAATACCTGACCATAGAGATATTAAGCTCATTTCTGTTACAAATCAAAATTGAAAAAAAATATTTAAGATATAATTTTTCCATAGCAGTATTTTTCACTGGATTGAGGGAGTGGGCATAAAAAATATAAAAATTGCCAAAATATAAAAAATATTTAAAAAGCCAAAGTACATAAAAGTTTATGCCTATTTAAATTTCATTTTCTTTCTCCTGCTTGCTGTGGTCTCATTCAGCATGATGCATTGCAGGTTTTAGGGGTGATTTGTATTCATCATAAAATTTTCCTTCAGTATTATTAGAGACCATTGTGGGATGCTCAGAATTGTGTGGAAGTCATTTATCATTGAATATTTGGGATAAAATCGCTGTTAGGCAGCTTCTAGACACTGTCAGATTCACCACATAACTGAAGTGACCCTGACGTCGTCATACAGTGCCATGGTGGCTGTGCTAGAGCCTTTCCACATTGTTCGTATCAAGACACAACTGCCAAGACCACTTAAAAGCTACATCTTCACGCTTTAATTCTGGGTTGTAAATGAGCTCTTTCTAGCAAGCCTGGTCCTCTGGAGTGGGCCTGGAGTATACTTTGAAAATCATTGACATTTATGAAGGCTTTTCAAGAGATAAAAACTCTGTTCTTCAGATGGTATTTCTGGGAATTGGATGTATATTTAGCAAGATTTCCTTTTTTGTTGCAGAAAGGTTCACTGTGTAGAAAAGTTTTGCTACTCTCTAGAATAAACCTCATTGGTTTGAAAGGCTCATTGGACAAGATTTTGTATTTTTCTGCAGAAGCTGCTGTTTACCATTTTCTGGAGTCACAAGTTACCAAGGACAGATGCAGACCTTGATTTTTCATCATTCCAGTGGTCCTATCTCTGCTTGGTTCATGTTGGTAATAAATACCCAGGTCATCTATGCACATTGTTTTCTTCCTCTTATCTCTCTTATCTAAGGCAATTATGCTTTTTTTTTTTTGGTCACACCTGGCGATTCTCAGGGGATACTCCTGGTTCATGCACTCAGGAATTACTCCTGGCAGTGCTGGAGGGACCATATGGGATGCTGGGAATCGAACCCAGGTCGGCAGTGTGCAATGCAAATGCCTTACCTGCTGTGCTATTACTCCAGCCCCTAAGGCAATTATGAAAAATACAAACCCACATGTTTTGTCTAGAAAGTTTAAGACAGTGCTCCCCATTATTTTTTTCTTTTTGGCTGTGGGACCACACCTGGTAACATTCAGGGGTTACTCCTGGATGTTACCTGGCAGGACTTGGGAGAGAGTTTGGGAGGCAGGGATAGATCCTGGGTTGATCACATGCAAGACGAATGCTCTACCTGCTCTTCTATCACTCCAGCCTTTCTCATTATTTTTTTTGAAGAGTAGGAAATATTTGATTAAATATTACTGTCCTCCAGTGCTAAAGCCATTTTTTTCCCCTTTATTTTATTTTATTTTTTTTAAAGTTGTAGATTTACAATTTTTTGTGCTTTGGTTTCAATTATACAATGATCAGATACCCATCCCTCCACCAGTGCCCATTTTCCACCACCATGGATAATATCCCTCCCACCCCCATCCCCCCATCCCCCCGTCTCTGTGGCAGGGCAATCCCCTGTGTTCTCTCTCTCCTTTTGGGTGTTGTGGTCTGCAAAAGAGGCATTGAGTGGCAAACATGTTCAGTCCATAGTCTACTTTCGACATGCATCTCCCCTCCTGGGAGGATCCTCCAAACATCCTTTATTTGGTGCTCCCTTCTCTATCTGGATAGCCCTTTCCTCTAGGATACCCGGCTGGCCTCTAAGTTATGGAGTAATCCTCCTGGTGCTGATCTCAGCTATTCTTGGGTATTAATCTCATACTTTGTTACTTTATATCCCCCAGATGAATGCAATCTTTCTATGTCTATCCCTCTCTTTCTGACTCATTTCGCTTAGCATGATACTTTCCATATTGTACCACTTGTATGTAAATTTCATGACTTCATCTTTTCTAAGAGCTACATAGTACTCCATTGTGTAGATGTACCAAAGTTTCTTTAACCAGTCATCTGTTCTTGGGCATTCAGGTTTCTTCCAGTTTCTGGCTATTGTAAAGAGGGCTGCAATGAACAAACAAGTGCAGATGTCACTTCGACTATACATTTTTGCCTCTCTGGGATATATTCCCAGGAGTGATATTGCTGGGTCAAATGGGAGCTCAATTTCTAATTTTTTGAGAATCGTCCGTACTGTTTTCCAGAAGGGCTGAACCAGTGGACATTCCCACCAACAGTGAAGGAGTGTCCCTTTCTCGCCACATCCACGCCAGCATCGGTTGCTTTTGTTCTTTTGAATGTGGGCCAGTCTCTGAGGTGTGAGATGGTATCTCATTGTGGTTTTGATCTGCATCTCCCTGATGATTAATGATGTAGAGCATTTTCTCATGTGCTTTTTTGCCATTCGGATTTCTTCTTTGAGAAAGTTTCTGTTCATTTCATTGCCCCATTTTTGGATGGGGTTGGATGTTTTCTTCTTGTGGAGTTTAACCAGTATTTTGTATATCCTGGATATCAACCCCTTGTCAGATGTGTATTCGGTGAATATCCTTTCCCATTCTGTAGACTGTCTTTGTATTTTGGTCACTGTTTCTTTGGAGGTGCAGAAGCTTCTTAGTTTAAGATAGTCCCATTTATCTATCTCTGTTTTCACTTGCTTGGCCAGTGGCGTGGCATCTTTGAAGATACCATTAGCTTCAATGTCATGGAGGGTTTTGCCAACTTTATCTTCAATGTACCTTATGGTTTCTGGTCTGATGTTGAGGTCTTTAATCCATTTTGATCTTACTTTTGTACATGGTGTTAGGCAGAGTTCTGAGCCTATTTTTTTGCATGTAGCCGTCCAGTGATGCCAACACAATTTATTAAAGAGGCTTTCCTTACTCCACTTCACATTACTTGCACCTTTATCAAAGATTAGATGAGCATATGATTGAGGAGAGATGTCAGTGTATTCAACCCTGTTCCATTGGTCTGCAGTTCTGCCTTTGTTCCAGTACCATGCTGTTTTAATTATTACTGCTTTGTAGTACAGTTTGAAGTTCGGGAGGTTGATTCCTCCCATTTTCTTTTTCCCAAGAATTGCTTTAGCTATTCGTGGGGGCTTATTGTTCCATATAAATTTCAAGAGTGTTTGCTCCATTTCTTTGAAGAATGTCATGGGTATCCTTATAGGGATTGCATTGAATTTATACAATGCTTTCGGTAGTATTGCCATTTTGACAATGTTAAGTCTCCCGACCCATGAGCAGGGGATATCTTTCCATTTCCTCATGTCCTCTTTTATTTCCTGAAGTAGCGTTTTGTAGTTTTCTTTGTACAGGTCCTTTACTTCCTTAGTTAAGCTGATTCCTAGGTACTTGATTTTCTGGGGCACAATTGTGAATGGGATTGTTTTTTTCATGTTGCTTTCTTCTCTCTCACTGTTTGCGTATAGGAAAGCCATGGACTTTTGGGTATTGATTTTATAACCTGCAACTTTACTATATGAGTCTATTGTTTCTAAGAGTTTTTTGGTGGAATTTATTGGGTTCTCTAAGTAGAGTATCATATCATCTGCGAATAGTGAGAGCTTGATTTCTTCCTTTCCTACCTGAATGCCCTTAATATCTTTTTCCTGCCTAATCGCTATTGCAAGTACTTCCAGTACTATATTGAACAGCAGTGGAGAGAGTGGGCATCCCTGTCTCGTCCCTGATCTTAGAGGGAAGGCTCTCAGTTTTTCCCCATTGAGGATGATGCTTGCTGTAGGCTTGTGGTAGATGGCTTTAATTATGTTGAGGAAGGTCCCCTCTATACCCATTTTGGCTAGGGTTTTCATCATAAAGGGGTGCTGGATCTTATCAAATGCTTTCTCTGCATCTATTGATATGATCATATGCTTTTTATCTTTTCTTTTGTTGATATGGTGGATTATGTTGATTGATTTCCGAATGTTGAACCATCCTTGCATCCCTGGGATGAATCCTACTTGGTCATGGTGTATGATCTTTTTGATGAGTAGTTGGATTCTATTTGCTAGTAGTTTGTTGAGGATCTTTGCATCTGTGTTCATCAGGGATATCGGCCTGTAATTCTCTTTCTTTGTGGTATCTCTGTCTGCTTTTGGTATCAGTGTGATATTTGCTTCGTAGAAACTGTTTGGAAGTGTTTTTGATATTTCAATTTCGTGGAAAAGCTTAAAGAGCATTGGGAGTAAGTCCTCTTTAAAGATTTGGAAGAATTCACTAGTGAATCCATCCGGGCCAGGACTTTTGTGCTTGGGGAGACTTTTTATTACCATTTCAATTTCCTTGATGGTGATAGGTCTGTTCAGGTATTCCAGGTCTTCTTGATTCAGCCTTGGGAGTCTGTAGGAGTCTAGGAATTTATCCATTTCCTCGAGCTTTTGATGTTCCGTGGCATAAAGCTTCTCAAAGTACTCCCTGAGGATCCTCTGAATTTCTGTGGTTTCTGTTGTAATGACCCCCTTTTCATTTCTGATTCGGTTTATTAGGGTTTTCTCTCTCTCTTTCTTTGTGAGTTTTGCTAGAGGCTTATCGATCTTGTTAATTTTCTCAAAGAACCAGCTCTTGGTTTCATTGATCTTTCGGATTGTTTTTTGGGTTTCCATCTCGTTAATCTCTGCTCTGAGTTTTATTATTTCCTTTCTCCTGTTCGGGTTGTGCTCCTTTTTTTGGTCCTTCTCCAAGCTCTTAAGCTGTGAGGTTAGGTTACTTATGTGTGCTCGCTCCTCCTTCCTGAGGAATGCTTGTAGAGCTATAAACTTTCCTCTTAACACAGCCTTTGCTGTGTCCCATAAGTTTTGGTAACTTGTGTTCTCATTTTCATTCGTTTCTAGGAATCTTTTGATTTCCTCTTTGATTTCCTGTCTAATCCACTCGTTGTTCAATAGTGCACTGTTTAATTTCCAGGTGTTTGATTTAGTTTTCTGTTTTTGTGTGTGATTTACTTCTAATTTCAGCGCATTATGGTCTGAGAAGATTGTTGATACAATCTCTACCTTCTTAATTTTATGGAGGCATGTTTTGTGGCTCAGCATGTGGTCTATCTTGGAGAATGTTCCATGTACGCTTGAGAAGAATGTGTATTCAGCTTTTTGTGGATGAAGTGTCCTGTATATATCTACTAAGTCCCTTTCTTCCATTGTTTCCCTCAAATGAAGTATGTCCTTGCTAAGCTTGAGTCTGGTTGATCTATCAAGAGGTGACAAAGCAGTGTTGAAGTCTCCCACTAGTATTGTGTTGCTATTGATGTCTTTTTCCAAATCTATGAGTAGTTGTTTTAAGTACTTTGCTGGTCTCTCATTAGGTGCATATACATTTATTATTGTAAGTTCTTCCTGTTGTACAGATCCTCTGATCAATAAGTAATGGCCTTCACTGTCTCTTATGACCTTCCTCACTCTGAAATCAATGTGGTCTGATATAAGGATGGCTACCCCAGCTTTTTTATGGGAGCTGTTTGCCTGTAGGATTGTTTTCCAGCCTTTGACTCTGAGTCTGTGTTTGCTTTGACTATTGAGATGCGTTTCTTGCAGGCAGCAGAATGTTGGGTTCAATTTTCTAATCCATCCTGCCACTCTATGTCTTTTAATTGGTGCGTTTAGCCCATTGACATTGAGAGAGATTATTGTTATGGGATTTTGTCCCATTGTTCTGTTAAAATTGGGTGTATTTGAGGGGCCTTTCTTGCCTTAAAGTAGCCCATTTAGTTGTTCTTGTAACCATGGTTTTGAGTCTATGAAGTTCCTGAGCTGTTGTTTGTCTGTGAAACTGTGTGTTGTTCCTTCTATTATGAATGAGAGTCTTGCTGGGAAAAGTATTTTGGGGGAGGCATTTATTTCATTGAGTTTTTTTACTATGTCCCACCACTGTTTTCGGGCCATGAGGGTTTCATCAGAAAAATCAGCTGTGAATTTTAAGGATGCTCCTTTGTAAGAGATTTCTTTCTTCGATCTTGCTGCTTTCAGAATTTTGTCTCTGTCTAAGGTTTTGGTCATTTTGATCAGAATGTGTCTTGGGGTATTTTTATTCGGATTTCTTCTAGCTGGTACCCTTCGGGCCTCCTGAATGTGGTCACAAGTTTTCTTCAGCTCTGGAAATGTTGTAGCAATGATGTCTTTGACAGTTTCTTCTTCATCGAGGTTTTCTTCCTGTCCCTCTGGGACTCCAATAATTCTTATGTTACCCCTCTTGGCTTCATCACGATCTTCTCTTGCCATCTGTTCCCGAATTGTGAGTCTCTTTTCCATTTTCTGCTCTTTTCGGGAGAGTCTCTGAACTTCATCTTCGAGCTCACTGATTCTGTTCTCAGCCGCTCTTACTCTGCTGCTGAGGCCTTCCACTGAGCTTTTCAATTCGCCTACGAGATTTTTCAGGTCTGACATTTCTGATTGCATTTTCCTCATTTCTGCCTTCAGATCCTCTTGTCTTCTATTGGCATTGGTTTCCATTGTTTCTTTTAATTCCCTAAGCATCCTAAGTAGCTCCCTTCTGAATTCCTTGTCAGAGAGGTTGTCTAACACTACAGTACTGTTGGTGTCATCTGGGCTAGACTCTTCAATATGAAAGTTTGGTGGGCTTTTGCGTTGCTTTACCATTGTGAGAGGTGTGGTTTAGTCCTTCACGTTCAGTGTTACTATTCTGCTTGATATGCAGTGTGAGTTAAGATAGGCTTATGAGTTATTGGCAACTGTATTTCTAGTGGCTGAGCTAAAATAGAGAAGTTTCCATCTAAGAAGTTAGCTTATGGTTCCTATGGCATATGTAGTGGGAAAATATTTCGCGGCCGCGTTAGCGGCCGCGGCTCCGGAAATAGTCCCTGGCACTGGGCGAGGAGTTGGGAATGTCTCCTGTTTGGAATTGGAGCCGTTCAGCTTTGTTGCCCAGAGCTGGGCCTCTGTGCCCGTCCCACGCGGATCAGGGGTTGAAAACCGGCTGTCTCGGGGCTGTTTCTAGCTGCGCGTGCCCAGAGAGGAACCCAGGCCCTTGGGGGCGGGCTGTACCTGTTGGAATTGGAGCCGTTCAGCTTTGTTGCCCAGAGCTGGGCCTCTGTGCCCGTCCCACGCGGATCAGGGGTTGAAAACCGGCTGTCTCGGGGCTGTTTCTAGCTGCGCGTGCCCAGAGAGGACGCCATTTTTTAAAATACAAAGTAGAGAACAAACTTGTGATGCAAACTCTTCTTTGTGTCACAATGATTCAAAGACAAAATTTTTTTTCATAGTTTATAGTTTCTTTTTTTAATTTTTTTTTAATTTTTATTAATGAGACATCATGAGGTACAGTTGTAGACTTACAAATTTTTGTGCTTGGGTTTCAATTATACAATGATCAAATACCCATCCCTCCACCAGTGCCCATTTCCCACCACCACGGATCCCAGTATTCTTCCCACCCCCCCATCCCCCCCATCCCACCCTGCCTCTGTGGCAGGGCATTCCCTTTTGTTCTCTCTCTCTTATTGGGTGTCAAAGACAAACATTTTTTTAAGAATAAAGTTTACTTAAGCAGGCATGAAACAACAACAACAAAAATGTCTCCTTTGTGGGCTGGAGATAGAACAGGGATTAAGGCATTTGCCTTATATACAATCCCCCCCAAGTCCCATTCAATCTCCAGCACAACATATGGTCCCCTGAGCATCTCCAGAGTTAACTGCTCAGATAACTCCTGGGAACAGAACCAAGAACTGCCCCAGGGCACTGTAGGAGTTTACCCTCCCCACCCTCAACAAAACAAAATAACCCCCCTCCTTAATTCCTTGATTCTAATGAATATAGTTAAAAATTCACAGCATTTAAAGTCGGGCTAAATTTTGGTGGATTCTCTGTCTTGGGGAACATACACATTTCAACCTGAGATGTTAATTCTTTCCTTTTACTCTATGGCTCAATCTCTATCTTGGGGGTCACCTGTGCCTCAACCTGAAATGTGTACTATTGGCTTTTCCTCTCTAGAGAAAAAACAAGGAAAAAAAGAATTAAATATAGTCCCAGCAATTTAGATGACACATGCCTTCCCTCGCTCACTTCTTTCTATCCCATTAACCCTAGCCACTAGTGTAAAAGGTATCTGATTGCCAAATGTTCTCTTAAACTTTACCATACGATTCCCAATTCCAGGACCACTTTCCTTGTATATCCCAATGGCTGAAAAAGGCCAACTATACCTTAAATTCTCCCTTCCAATACTAATTTTCAAATCTTCCAACCAGAATTATCTTTATGTAAATTAATTTATACTTTAATAAATGACCTACTGTCCGCTTTTTTCCTTGGTTTTTGGGTCAACCTGACACTGCTCAGGATTACTCCTGATGATACATTCAGAGATCACTCTTGGATGTGCTTGGGAGACCATATGGGATGGCAGGGATCAAACATGGGTCAATCACATGCAAGGCAAGTGCCCTACCTGCTGTACTAATGCTCCGGTGTCCTCCTAGTGTCAATTTCATCCCATCATTCATTATTCTATCTTTAAAATTAAAGAAACCCAACAAGTTGGTGGCCAGAGTTGACCATTCGCACCACCTGTCGGAAACCTGGTTTCCAGAAGTTGATATAAAAAGGAACTGGCAATGTTTGCATAGATAAGAGAAAAATACTGAGGTTCCTGACGACCAAGGAGTAAGCCTGGCAGTCCTAGCTGAGAAGGAAAAATCATCCTTATATTTTCCTTATACTGGACATTACACACACTAGTCTTCTTCAGAAGAAGCTGTCTGGCTGTCTTGAGTCTGTTCACTCTACAAAAGAAACATCAGTTGTCCTAGTCCCCCATATAAAGACATATGGGAGTGTTGGGATAGTGCCTCTTATCATGAGTGTCCCCCATATTCCCCCCTCGTCACCTGGATTATAAAACCCCTAATGGACAGTAAAAATTTTCATACTTATTTCTCATAAAATCAACGCTGTTTGTTGAAAAAATATTTCCATGGAATCAGTGTTGTTTGGGAAAGATACCCTATCAATTGTTCTGAGGAAATAAAGAGATACAGGAGGACCATTAAGAATTTCCTGTACACATCCTCATTTTAGAGACACTTTGCTTAGCAGCATGGAAACCAGTGAGGTGTACTTTCATTTTCGACAACAGTCTCTCTGATCTGTGTAGGTTCTTCTCTTTGTAGATGACTAATTATGGTATTCCAAGTCCAATTTCATCCAACTCTCTGTCACAAACTCTATACCTTCCAAGTCTTTGACTCTCAGACTCATCATCCCAGACTCCCAGACGTAAGAAAAGAAATTAAATTCATTTCACCAGGTTAGAAAGAATTTAGCTTTACCAAAAAAATCTGAGTCCAAAAATGGCTTAATTTAACAAGACTGGACCTTTTCTACCCAGATCCCCCATCTTCCAGTATGTAGGTGTTACATCCTGCAGTCATGCTTAAGACCACTCTCCACACGTTCGGACGAGCCTCATGCATGAAGGAACCCGCAGAGGAACCCGGGTGTGCGGGACCCGGGGTGTAGATCTCCAAGCCTGCTTGGATTGGAACTGGGCCTCCTCCACCCAGATCCCCCATCTTCCAGTATGTAGGCATTACACTCACCAACTGCCCCCGGCGCTGTGTAATCCCATCAATGGCCAAGACCCAGAGACTATAAAACCCAGCTCCTGGAAGCCCCTGGCCGTATTTGTGACCATGCAGCATCCTATTATCTAGTTCTTACTATGGAGAACCTGGAAGGCTACCAAAAGTATCCTGCCTACACGGCAGAGTCTGGCAAACTCCCCGTGGCATATTCAATATGCCAAAAACCAGTAACAATGATGGGTCTCATTCTCCTGACCCTGAAATAGCCTTGAATGTGGCACTTTCTAAAATCTCAGGGCTAGGATGAAGGAGACGTTACTGGGGCCTGCTCGAGGAAATTGATGAATAACAGGATGACAGTGATACAGTGAACAAGAAGGAACCAGAGGATGAGAAAATGGAGAGTTGCAAATCACAAAATACATAGCTTTTTTTTTTTTACTGTTCCTGAAATTGTATATTTACAATACATTGATGAACATCTACTTTACCTATACCATACGAGAAAGCTTTAGAAATGAGGAAATAAGTGAATATATAAATAGTCTGATTATACAAGTATAGTACTGGGGCCATCACCTAAGGCATAGTTCTGCTATATGAAAGTTATCACAGTGTAACACAAAAATGGAGTCAAAGACATGAAAAAAAAAAACTTGTTACTGTTAAGGTGTTTTTTATAAATGTTGAATAAACAGCTTACATGATTCAAATGTTTTTTATTTTATTTTTTAATGAACAGGCCTTTTGAAGGAAACATAATACTAGAAAAACAAAATGAAGAATAAGATCCTAATAGGAGAAAGATGAGTGGTGAATAGATGGATTTCATAATAAAAAATCAAATTATTCCTAGTAGATACACTGAATTGTGTTTAGTGCAATTTTTGCATGGAAGTTGCCAGAATTCTCAGAAATACTTTTAGAAGCATGTCATTTGAAATTCATATATACACAGATGATTTTTATAATGGTCAGCCAATCTGACTCATTAATATTTATTCCAAATTATTAGCCCCCATATTTTCCATGCCTGATTCTACTCAACTATTTAGATCTTATTTGGCATTCCCACTTCATTGAAAACATCTCTGATCACTAATCTACTCCCATACCTTTACTCTTCTAGTCAGTCCGAGAAAATCTCAGGGGTATGTATATTCATGGACAACTCCTTCTTCCATCCCCATAGCACAGGAGGAATTTCACTGGGGTAGATACCTTGTCTCTTTCGACAGAGTTGAACTCCCCTGGCTTCGAACCCTGAGACACAGAAAAGCCTAAGTAGAATGAAAGAAAGAAGAATCCAATACTGGACCAATGTTTTCACTATAGCCTGGGTGTTAAGCATTCAGCCCCAATGTCATCCTCAGAGCCCTTGGAGATTGTCATCTACTTTCTGCAGCAAGCTGCCACCTGTGCTTTGATCTGAATCCAAAGGCAGAAATCTCAGGTGAAGTGCTCGGAGAAAGAATGCCCTGTTGGCCTTTCTCTCACAGTTACTCTGCCTCTTTCATTCTCCTTCTTTTACTTCTTCATTTGATAATTGATATTTTTTCCCTAAGTGGAGTATGAGCTGTTTTTGGAAATTCTTGAATCCACTAGGAACTCACCCAGTTACAGATCATCTCTCCTTCATCTTCCCATCCCACACATCATTATGACCTAGGGACTTCTGTGTGAGATGTTTGTTTACAATCAGGTGACCCATTTGTACACAGTACCCACTTTAGGCTGATAGATGTATAGAAAAAAATGAGAAAGTCACAGAGCAATGGCCAGGCCACTGATTCTCATTTTCAAAAGGCAAATACTAATTTCAAGGGGAAGTTCGAGGAAAGAAACCTCATCTATTTAATGATTATGTTAGGTTTCAAATAGTCTTGACAATGGCAATGTTTACATTATTTGGGCCATATTATGTTTGGGGAGGCAGAATTCTAGGACACGTTCACAGAAAAATATGCACATATCCTTCCCTCTCACCATCATCTCTCAAAGACTTAATTTTTTTGAGTATTATTTTTAACACAAATCATATTCCCATTTGTCCTCTCTCAATTGTTCCCGAATTTCTCCTCATTTCACATTTTCTACAGAAGCAGATTTCCTGAAAGGAAAATCAGGGAACTTGCATTTGCTTCTAGCACAGGATTTGACCTAGGAAGGAGCCTCTCATTTGCAAGTTGGAAATGTAATCTATCTTCCTGGAGATAATTGTCTGTTTTCTTCTGTGTCCCTAGGGTTTTCTTGATTCATCCTGTACATCAAACTCAAGAGCCTCAGGGGTGTTTGTGAAGGACGGAGTAGGTTGTATTTAGAGAAAAATATCAGCTAATGCATACAGAAAAGTTATTTGGTGTTGGTGCATCTTCCTTCATTGCTCTGAGTGCCTTTCTTCTTTTCCTTATTTATATAAATTTTTCCCTGTCTTTTCCCAATGTTCAGCAAGGTACCACTGATTTCCCACACTATGTTCCTCACCCTCCTTTTCTTGTGCCATCTCCCAGGTTTTTTTACTGTACCTAAAGCAATACAATTTCCACATATCCCTCTTTGGCTCCAGAACAGGCCCCCTTGATTGCTCATTAGGTTGAAGAGTCTGGATTGCAAGTAGAGAGGTATCCTGAGAATAATTAGAAACATTTTTTGTTTTGTTTTGTTGGTATTTTTTTCCTAGAAATGCTTAAGCACTTAGTTGAAGACAAGAATCAGAGGTAATTATTATAGACTAAATAAATAGTAAAGGAAAGCAAGAGAGAAATCCACCACCACGACCACCCCCGCCAAAAAAGTTGCATTTCTATTAAAATACTAGTGATCAATGAAATGAGACTTAAAGCATATGATTACTTACATTTTCAAGAATTAATGGCTCAATAAAGGACTAAATATATTCCATTTGATTCTGAAAAAGTCTCAGAGTGGGTTTTTTTGTTTTTTAGTGAAAGAGATGAACAAATCAAGCAATCTATAATCTTAGGGGTTGAAGTCAGGTTCCTCTATAGTTGAGAAACATTCTTTGATTTTCATTGTGGAAGACTTAAGGGAGAGCTGGAGCTGAAATCATAAAAACTGTCTGTTTTGTAACAGTGAAGTCACCTACACACATAAAGACACAGTAATAGGATCCATAAGGCAAAAACTCAAGATTATCTCTCAGCCATCATTTTCCATTTAGTCCATCTGTGGGACCATCAATCTAACCTCTTCCAAGTTTTTGGTGATTTTTTGTTATGTGTTGTTTCATTTTCTTTGTGGGGGAAACACTTGACGCTGTTCAGGACTTATTTCTGGCTGTGCTTTGGACCATATGAGATTCAGGGATTCCAGGAACCCAGATTGGCTGCACGCAAGGCATGCACCCTACCTGTTATACTATCTCTCCAGAGCTCTCTTCCAAGTTTTAAGGGCTCTATCTTTTCCTAAAAAATATGGATGCAGTGTCATAGTTTAACTGTGATTCAAGTTAAATTTAATGAGGTAAAAAGACAAAGTTGTTCATTGGAAAAGCCAGGATATCACGCATGTCTAAAGTGATTATATGAAACATTATATGAAACACCTCGGAAAAAAATGTAAGCTACACTAACTCCCCCAGAAGATCAGAAACCTCAGATTTTTCTGCAAAATCTAAAAGCCCTGAATGACTACCCAGGCCCTTCAGCCTTCTTTCTGCACCTTACAGCACAAAACCATAAACCTAAAGACACACTTCTATAAGCTATTACCCAGTCCCTCCATCAAACCCCACTTCCTGCGGCAGTGAACACCCAGCCTTCCTGAGAGATGATTAAAAAAAAATAATTCAAGTGCCATGAAAGAATTCAAATGCCATGAAGAACACCTTCCAATCTAACTCTCCAATGTAGAAGGAAATCAAGTATAACACCACACTGATTATCTCAATTTACATCTTTGCTAAAAACAACAGTTGCCATTTGCATGGTAATCTCTGAGCAAATCTGGGGGAGGGTAAAAAAATTCAATTCAAATATTTCCGAAGAATTCTACTGGTCTTTTTTCTTTTTTAAAGTTTCTTGAAGATCCATCAATGACAAAGATTATCTTTCAAAGCCTCCCTCCAATGCTGTCACATTTACCAGGTGACATTTCCTTCTACTTCACATAATTTATCTGACACAGTCGCATATCAGCAATATACTACAGGAAAGATAATTGGAATCAAGAAAGCTAATCCACCTTTCTGCTTCAACTCTCGGGTGGTGGTGGGGGGGATGGGGGAGGAATGAAGTTACAGCAAAGACTTTTAAAAGTACAACAGTGGAATGTCAATTTCCTGACTCAGCAACCCAAACAAAAATGGCCAATCTATTCACAAAGCCATAAGAACCTGCCACATCTGGTATTCAGCAGTATAATGTGCTCTCATAGCTAACTTTAATGGAAGTTACAGGAAATAAAGATGTGACCTTCTCCCTCCCCCAACTTCCAAGTAAAGGTAGGACCCACAGCAGGAGAGAATACTGTCTAATAAGCTCAGGGGTGTTAAGCAACAGAACAAGCACTTGTGACTAAGAACAATCATTTCACAGATGTGATTTCAGGGGTAAGAAAGGACAGTAATTTTCACATTATGCATGTAAAGGACAATGCTAGTTAGTTGCGACCTTATTCGGGGAGCCAAGTGGACCCCAGGTACAATTCTACTATGTTTTTACATTGCCCCACTGTCTTTATAACCTATGATTCCTGTGCATTTAAAAATAGGCACAATATGCTGATCAGGGAAACTACCCTGTAGTGAAGGATGAACCCATTATTCATATTATTCCTTTCTCTGTCATGTCAGGAAGTGAATCGCTGAAGGTATCTATTGTGTAAAGACAATCCTCACAATTCCACTATAATCTCTTTCTCACTTTCTCTCATTCTCTCTCTCTTACTCCCTTTCTCTCTATCCTCTCTCCCTTCCTGATTTAGAACCATCAGCCCAGCTTACCAAGATGTTGTACATGTTGTTCCAGAAATGAATAATTATTATCTCATGGGAAAAATATATCTCAAGAGATCTCCGCTAGGAATCATTATGTAAAAATGCCCTTCTGGAAAGGTAGCAGAATCCCGCAGAAGGCAGAGATGATGATAACTTAGTCAAGCCCTCATTTTGCCTCCATCCTACTCTTGCCACTTCCCATCTGGCTGATTATGAGAGACACGTCAAGTCTCCATGTAGTTCATGGACCTGAATCCATCCCAGTTTATGAAAGGGCAGGAGTTACAGAACAAAGGAAGATCGATTCCATTCTTTCCTTCAATGCTTTGGTTCTAAAGCAGAGGGGGAACATGATTTTTGCATGAAAAGTGGAAAGTTAATCTGTTAGAGGCTGGGTTCAGCAGCCTGCCTACTGTCAAGACAACATCCTGTTATCACACTTGTGCAAAACAGCTGAGGCATGAATTACTGCAGACTAATTCACAGCCTGTCACATCTTAGTACTTAATTGTCATACACTGATGTAAACAGAGACCATTTTGTCATTAATAAATGCATTTGATTATGAAAACTTTAATGTAATTAAGTCTACTACTAACTTCAAACTCCAGAAGTTCATTTTTGCCTACAAGTAGTAAATAAATATGCTTTCCACTTTAAATTTTAAACCATTCTCCTCCTCAAACTTAGTACTATAACATCCTATGCTTTTGCAAAATTCCTGTCAGTTCACACTTTCCTCATACAAGGCATCATTGCTTCCTTTTCTATTTTTAGGGAGAGGGGGCACATCTGGAAAAACTTAGGTATACTCTTGACTATTTCGTCAAAGATCAATCTTGGTGGAGCTCAGTGAACCCTATGGGGTACTGGGGACCAAGTCCATGTCAGCCGCATGCAAGGCAAGCTTCCTCCCCACTCTACTATCTCTCCAACCACTAATATACTGAATTTATAGTAAAATTAAAGCACTACACTTAGAACTCAAAAGACAAGACTTAAAAATAGTTCTCTGTCTTACTGAGAAAGACCATAACCAATGATAACAATCAAGAGTGACATGTTAGGATGGAGGTGATCACTTATTAAACTACATCTGAATTAAGGAGGTCAGAGGCCATATCCTGCAAAAGGCATGGAAGAGAGTTTGAGTATGGCTAGAGAGAACATACAGATATAGGATTATAGGATAACATTGGTTTGTGCTTTCTCCTCTGCCACAGGGAGCTTAGGTTTACTGAATAATACCCATTACAGTGCTCCCAAAGCACTCCCATTTCCTCAGAATTCATCTTTAACTTTTCTTTGCTCTGCTTTCTCTACCTGTTAATCACTCCTTTCTCTTAAGCAATACCTGTGACATGGTTTTTTTTTTAATTTTATTGAATCACCCTGAGATAATTACAAGCTTTCATGTTTAGGTTACAAATCACACAATGATCAAACACCCATCTCTCCACCAGTGCACATTCCCCACCACCAATATCCCTGGTAACCTCCCCCCACTTCCCACCCTCCCCCTGCCTCCATGGCAGACAATTCCCCATACTCTCTCTCTACTTCTGGGCATTGTGGTTTGCAATATAGACACTGAGAAGTTATCATTTTTGGTCCTTTATCTACTTTCAGCACATATCTTCCATCCTGAATGATTCTTCAAGCCATCATTTTCTTGTTGATCTCTTCTCTATTCCAGTTACCTTCTCCCCTTTGCTCATGAGCCAGGCTACCAGCTATAGAGCAATCTTCCTATCCCATGTATCTACTATCCTTAGGAGTCAGTCTCATGTTATGTTGCTTTATACTCCACAAATGAATGCAGTCTTTCTATGCCTTTCCCTCTCTGACTCATTTCACTTCACATGATACTCTCCATGTCTATCCTTTTATAAGCAAAGTTCATGACTTCATCTCTCCTAACAGCTGCATAGTATTCCATTGTGTAGATGTACCAAAGTTTCTTTAGCCAGTCATCTGTTCTAGGGCACTTGGGTTGTTTCCAGATTTTGGCTATTGTGAACAGTGCTACAATGAACATATAGGTACAGATGTCATTTCTACTATGTTTTTTTGCATCCTCGGGATATATTCCCAGAACTGGTATTGTGAAGTCATATGGAGGAGCAATTTCAAGTTTTTGAAGTACTGTCCATATTGTTTTCCAGAAAGGCTGGACTAGTGGGCATTCCCACTAACAGTGAAAGAGCATCCCTTTTTCCTCACATCCAAGTCAGCACTGGTTGCTTTTGCTCTTTTGAATGTGTGCCAGTCTCTGTGGTGTGAGATGATATCTCATTGTTGTTTTGATTTGAATCTCCCTGATAGCTAACGAAGTGCAGCATTTTTTTCATGTGCCTTTTGGACATTTGTATTTCTTTTTTGAGGAAACTTCTGTTCATTTCTTCTCCCCATTTTTTATGGGGTTGGAGGGTTTTTTTCTTGTACAATTCTATTAGTATCTTGTATATCCTAGATATTAATCCCTTATAAGATGGGTATTGGGTAAATATTCTTTCCCATTCTGTGACCACTTAATCTTTGACAAAGGAGCAAGAAATGTGAAGTGGAACAAGGAAAGCCTCTTCAATAAGTGGTGCTGGGAAAACTGGATAGCTACCCACTAAAAAATGAACTCTGACCTCTGTCTAATGCCAGGCACAAAAGTCAGATCAAAGTGGATTAAAGACCTCAATATCAGACATGAATCCATAAGGTACATAGAGGAAAATGTAGGCAGAGCTCTCCACAGCAATGAAGTAAAAGCATCTTTAAGGATGAAACAGCACTGACCATACAAGTGGAAGCAAACATAAACAAATGGGACTACATCAAACTAAGAAGCTTCTGCACTTCAAAAGAAACAGTGACCAAAATACAGTACCTGCGACTTGTAAAGTCAAATTCCTGAGAAATCTCTGGATTTGTATTTGTAAGTGAAATATTGCTTCTCTCCTTCCATTATGTCCTTTTTCATCATTTACTTTAGAGCAATATCCTTTTTGTACAGACACAGGAAGACGGCTAATGCTATGCTTTTGTAATTTGGGAGTTAATTAACTCCTAATAATATTCACTACTGGGCATCTGTTTTCTCGACTTAAGCCTCAGTTGTCCTTAGTTAGTTCCTAGCACCCCAAAAGCAGGGTCCTGACGATGGACTGGATGAACCCAGGGCAAGCTGTTAGCTATCCTGACATCAAAAAGGGCCAGGGCAAGTGCCATAATACGTAACTATAAGTTAAGGGCATGATCATGGATAAATTCTGTCATGATCCAAAGAGTAACAACTGGATTAGGACACTGCTAGGGTTAGGAAAGAGAATAATATGGCCTGAGCACTGTAGTCTGGGATCTATAGTGAGATGTCCCATTATAGATCCACCTTACAAGCTTATTGTATCTTTTACTGTGTCCATACAAAATGACTAATAAGAAGTAGAATTAAGATGAATGTTTAAATGATTGTTGGACTAAGGAAAGGAGAAACATACCCCTAGACTGTATTTGACCCTTGAGTGGATCTCCTGGCTGCAGTGTAATAGCTACCTCCAACTATTGGAGAGAAGGAATAACTAGGCTGGGGGAGAGGGCTGAGGAGGATATGGGCAGTGAGACTTGAAGGAGGCAGATGATGAATAAACGGCAATTGATCACCAGCCAGCCTGGCTCCCTTTTTATCCTTCTTTTATCGATTGTCATCGGCTATCGGAAGTGGGAAAACAGCCTAACCACTGAATGCACATAGAGAAAGAGCACACCCCCCTTTTATTTTGTGATTATACATATGATGCTGTAAAAGAGGGTTTAGTGATGTTAGTAGGACCCGTTCATCAAACATGTTCAAGTCATGTTAAAGATCATCTCTCTATTCTAGAGCCCATGGAATTACTAGAAAAATGTATGTATTAGGTATCAATTTGGGTTATAGCAAGATTGCTCTGACTGGGGTTTAGAGAATGAAGGAGCGAATCGTGCACAAAGAAGCAAAGCCTCCTTCCATGACGAGAGGAATGATCTCCAACAGAGAAAGTGATGACCAATTTACAGAAAGATTGGGAAGGATGGCGAGAAACATAGGACGTTGATGTAGTGAGGAGGTGGAGTGGACATTGTGATGGATTCTGTGCTTTGGTGACAATCAAACACTGGGTATTCTAACACAGATGTTAGATGTTTGGATGTTCTAACATGCCTGCAGGTTCTAAGACAACTTCAGCCGTGTACCTTGGCCCTTGGTGGGAACACTGTCAGGGTGAATTCATCTAGAATCATGACAGCAATTGCTGATGCAGATTCCAGAGGGACTTAAGATGACCGTCCAAATGGATGGTGCGGGGGAGACACTTTCCAGATGTAAAACAAGGCAGGTTTGGTGAATGAGAGTGATGATAATCCATATTAACAGAGTACAACGCTGTAGGATACTCAGGTTCCTCCGAAGAAAGTGCTTATGCTAATACACACTGTCAGGTTTTGAACAACTGTTCACTTTTTATCTGATCATTTCCTTTTTTTACTTCATCCTTCAATTGCCTTTCCCTTTTCTCTTTCAAACAAGCCTGCAGAGTAAATGCTGAAGCATAATCCGGTATTAATTTATGGGCCGTGGTGTGGCTTACTAGAAATGAAACGCTCCGGTCCCATGAAATCCTAATCACTTTTGCAGTCAGCAGGTGCCAGAGTTAAAACATTTCCAGTGAAGTGAACAAGAACATTAAATAAAACCAGTGCCGGGGACTGGATGTATTTAAGTCCGGAAGAGGAAAGTGCCGAGCTACTGATCAAAGCCGGGCCCTGGGAGGCGACTCTATTTGGCTTTAACTCAGCGGGGAAGGCAGTAACTTCAAATCCATGGTCAGTTCAATTCAATTTATGTGAGACTCACCAGTTATTTCGGTATTGCATACCAAGTAGAGAGGTTCTGAGTAAGCTTATGAAAAAAATCTCCCGGGTGAAAGAGTGATATGAAAAGTGTCCCCTTTGCAAATTGTACCCACTCACCCCCACCTTTTGAGCCTTGCTCCCAAAGCCGATCCAAATCAGACATGAAGGGACAAGGAACATTTGGGGAGGCATCAGCGTTCAGAGTTCAAAGACCTAATCTCCTTCCAGGCAAAGGCCGATGGAGACAAGAGATGGGAAAATTCTCCCTATTTGTTACTTTTTTAGGTGACAGCAGGCTTTGAAAACACACACATGCTGGATGGTCCAGGATGGATAACCTTGTTGAATATACAAATGACTGGATGTTGTTCTAAAATCTTGAACAATAGATGCCATGCATGTTGAAATATCTTGTAGATCCAACAGAAGATTAATAACTAAGTCTCAGCTTCAACAGTAGGAAATTTAAGCTTAGTTCTGGTTAGTCATTACATCAATGCCAAATTGTGACTTCCCACGGTAGCATAACTGACACATATGTCCTAACTAGTAAAGGATGAAATATCTCATAGAGGCAGTGGGAGAGGAATCAGAGAAATAGTATAGGGATTACGGCACTTCTCTCTCGAGCAGGAGGCTCTGTTCAACTTTGGGTACAGCACACAATCCCCCAAGCACTGCCAGGAGTGACTCCTAAGCATAGAGCCAGAAATACAGCCGCTGAGTACTGCTAGATATGGCCCGCCAAAACCAACCCCTCATACAGATGTCAAAGAAAATAGAAAAGGTGAGGTCAAAATTATAGATAAGTAGAAAGTTACTGATGCAGAATTAGGTTTTGGAATGCCTGAAACAAACACCTTGGCAGGAAATGTGGCATCTTAATGATGTTCAATGTATAGTAATATTCGAATTAACTTGCTTTTCCTGAACTCTGCTTAGGGTCAAATGCAGAATATTCCCTGTGTTCTTCTTTACTGCTTAATTCTCATTTTGAATGCTTGTTCCATTTTGCTTTAAATAACTTGAAAAGCAACTTGAAACATCTTGGTTAATGCAGAACTACGAGCACAGACACTTAAAGTTAACATGTGACAGTTGCCTGCAATACCACTTTTAAGTTCAACACTGTATTTACACTATATTTAGAAATCCAATTTAATTGCACATGAATTAACAGTTTTATTCACCCATCAGGGGAAGTCTTGCCCTTTTGGATGCAAACATATAAAAATATACGTGCCTGTTGTAAAACAAGCAAAGAAAAGGGTGACAAACTTTTCAGAAGTTGTGATAGGATTAGAAGGAAGAGAGTGGAGGACGATTTGGAACTAGGTCACTATAAACTCAATCATGCATGCTCCAGGTTAGATAAAAATGCAGAGGAAAAAAGAAACCACACAAGACAGGAAATGGTGTCTGTGGGACTGATAGGTGATAATGTTCATTCATTCATGCTAATGAAATTATCATTCAGATTTACCAAATGAGAGAAAAAAATCCTTTAGAGGCTTTTCATATTTCTTGCCTTCTGTTGGTTGATTATGAAAGGGGAGTTTCCAGAACTTTTTATTAGCAAAGATCTCTAACCCCCTTCCTTCTTTCAACTAGTTTAGTCGGAATCATCTCTCCCTCCTTCCCTCCCTCCCTCTCTCCCTCCCTCCCCCTTTCCTTCTCTCCCCCCCCCCCCCCCACTGCTGTTACAAAAAAAAAGGCCTGTTCTAGAATATAATTGCTAATGGAGCCCTGGAAAACCCTTTTTGTTTTGACATGTCAGGTTCAAATAGTATTTGTGGACTTGAGAGTAAAGTTTGTTTTTATCTACATCCAGACATCTTATCCTAGGAAAAAAGTTTGGGGCCCTGAGTTTTTTTTCAAAGAAATACTGTCTAGAGTTTTGACAGTGTTCTCTGCTGATAATCCTTAACCAATTAAAGGAGCCCACGGGAGACCTTGTTCATAAAAGATTTACAGAAAAGTCACAATGTAGTTGAATTCAAAATGAAGTGAGGAAAGATAAGTGAGCAGTTTTTGAATAATAACATATTCAAGAAAAGACAAAACATATCACCTCAAAATACAATGGAACGGCATTAAAAAAGATATCTTGGGAGACAGTTCTCTCCCCTAACAACTCTTTAGAATAAACAGATTTCTGCAGGGTTACTTTGAAAGACAGAAAAAACGCTTAATAGGTAATTGGGTCGACAGCCGCCCCGGTTGGAGACGACACTCCAGGGAAAGTCACAACTTGGCCTCAAGCAACGGCATCATTTTGATCATTTGAAAAACCCAAATGTCTGCTGGATTGCCTCTAGCCCAACTGACACCAGCCAAGGAAGAAGGCGGGTTATTTACGTCGAAGGGATATTGCACATCAAGGCTGGGGTGA
Organism: Sorex fumeus; assembly: GCF_029834395.1. Lineage (NCBI taxonomy): Eukaryota > Metazoa > Chordata > Mammalia > Eulipotyphla > Soricidae > Sorex > Sorex fumeus. Next base: position 43,822,326 of record NW_026606081.1, read on the forward strand.
ACACCATTCACTCACACCAAAGAGCTGTTGGTTTGGAATCGGCTTTTATGTTTGCCAGGGCTGATGCTATGTGTTGATTTTCTTCTTCAGTTGCGAGCAGCTGGAAATGAGATCTGCATCAGGAAATGAGATTTCAAGAATCACAGAACATTAATTCTGCAGGAAATGTGCAGGCAAGGGAGGTGGGGTGAGGGAGGTAATTAAAATAAATACATGGACTGGGGAGACAGATCAAGTGATAGAGTTTGTGCCTTCCAAATGAAAGGCCCTGGTCTGATCTCTTGGGTCAGAAGACAGGGGATATATACGCTTGCATATATTTTATATATATATATATATATATATATATATTATGTTTATTATACTAGCACTGTAGCACTGTTCTCCAGTTGTTCATCGATTTGCTCGAGCGGGCACCAGTAACGTCTTCATTGTGAGACTTGTTACTGTTTTTGACATATTAAATACGCCATGGGGAGCTAGCCAGGCTCTGCCATGTGGACAGGATACTCTCAGTAGCCTGCCAGGTTCTCCGAGAGGGACAGAAGAATCAGAACCCAGGTTGGCTGCATGTAAGGCAAATGCCCTAACTGCTGTGCTATCACTCCAGTCTGTTTATTATATTATACCTGCAATATTATATAATAAATATCTGAACATAATATATAAAATATATAATTTATTATATTATTTGCTCGAGTGGGCCCAGTAACGTCTCCATTGGAGACTTTGTTGTTACTGTGTCTGGCATATCGAATACTCTCAGTAGCTTGCCAGGCTCTCCAGCCCAATATAAAATATTGGGCTGGAGCAATAGCACAGCAGGTAGGGCGTTTGCCTTGCATGCGGCCGACCAGGGTTTGATTCCTCTCTCCCTCTCAGAGAGCCCAGCATGCTACCGAGAGCACTCTGCCTGCACAGCAGAACCTGGCAAGCTCCCCATGGCATATTTGATATGCCAAAAATAGTAACAAGTCTCACAATGGAGACGTTACTGGTGCCCACTCGAGCAAATCGATGAACAACGGGAGGACAGTGCTATAGTGCAGTGCTATATAAAATATATTATAGAAAAATTTTATACATATATTTGTGTAACAGGCTCTGTGATAAAGCTTTCTAGTTTCCAGTATCCACTCAAATAACCCTTTTAACCTTGCAGGCTTCGATGATCTACTTTGCATATTTCAAGTAATTTCTCCAAAGGCACCCTGCTAATGTGGCAGCAGTGAAAGGAACCCAGTTTGGGTCCAGCAAATGCCCACCCCATCTTATTTCTATTTCATGAGGGCACCTGGCATAGTTGAGCTGGCTGTGGTTCCAGTTCTAATGGACCTATGACTGAGGATGCAGTGAAAGAGAAGCTTGATTCAATAGGTCCAAGGTGGCCCGGGGAGCCAGCTCATTTCACTGGCTTCCAGCTGCTGCTCCTGCTGCTGTTAGCTTGGGAGCTCCCTGACAGATGCTCGTCTTGAGCAGGACTGTCATGGGTTTGGCCATGGTTATCTAAGGCTCCAAGATAAAGGGCTTCAGAGTGCACAGTTAGACAGGAGCAGAGTCAAAAGGAAGCAGTGTGAAGGTCCAATGATGTTTTACAAGCCCACCCCAATCCTCTCTGTGGCCACCCCCACCTCCTGTAAAGTAGACCTCTGAGAAAAACACACAGACACTTGTTTGCCAAGCACAGCTGCAGGAGCAGCCTGATCCCACTTCCACACGCAGTGCTGGGCATCTGTCCACTAGGAATTCTGGAGTCATTACTGCAGTGAAGTACTGCTCTGAGTTCTAGTTGTTGCTCGCTGAGGTGGAACTCCAGTAGGACTCGGACAGGGATGCACAAATGCATAATGAGAGAAGCCATGGCAATCCGTGTCCAACAGGGATAGGAGATGTTCGTGTCCAGGTCAGCCATAGAAAGGAATAAAACAGGATGCCAACAAACTCCCGAGAAGGCTGCCAGCTTAGCTTCCCAAAGGACAGGAAGGTGTACAGGAGAAAGGCAGAATCAGCAAAAGTCCCCACCACATCCCCAGAGATTTGTGTTTAAGAAACTAGTCTAATTGAAAGGAGAATTTAATTCAGAAAGGCTAGCGCATCCTAAACTCATCTACCTAGCTTGCATCTTCTTTAAATCATTGATTTTCTCAGAACATCTAGGGTCACATAGAAAATTGGGATGTTGCGGGGAGGAGGAAATCTCTGCAATTTTGGGTGGCCAGATAATTATGTATTTCTGTTCTTCCTGCTCTTCACGTCCATAGGTATCAGAAAGACTTTCTTATTCCTATTATAAATATTCCATAAAATTTCTCATTGTCTTGTTCATTTGCAAATGCTCGACCAAATAGGAGCATTTCTTGTTCACGGCAGAATGTCTACAGGTCTTGTTAAAGAATATCAAACACACAATAAAATCAACAATAATACCGGTTTTCTTCCCATACCAACATCAGCTAAATGAAGCACCTGGGTGAGCTATATCCATTTTAATGTTTTTATTAGTGAACCAAATTTAGGGAAAGAAGTTGACATGGTTGATGTTTTTGTATATTTTCCTAATTGCCCAATTTTTCTAATTTTCAAATATATAAAGGTATGTTTATATCTCTATAAGTACAAATGTAACTTGATGCGTAACTACATGAATGAGAATCCTTACTATATGGTCTTGGGTTCTGTAACCACAGATCAAAATACAAATGTATACTTCCAAATATCCAGATCTTGGAGTCAATCGATTTACTATCCTAGATTATTTTTTGCATATATTATTGAGAAGTCTATGTTATGAACTGAATGTGGGGTTTGGAGAAGACAACTAGAGTTAGAGGAAGCCACAAAGGTTTAGTCTCATGAAATGCACTGGTGTCCTCACAGGAAGCACAAGAGCGCTTGCTTCCATCATGCTATTTACTATGTAGGCATTTACAACGATGGTCATTAAAATACCAAGAAGCAAGTTCTTACTAGATGCCAGATCTGCCAGCTGGTAACTGGTAACCACACCAGTTATCATATTTTCCATTATTACCTTGATGCTGGGTTTCCCAGACTCCATAAAAAATAAGCATTTGCTCTTTCAGCAACCCTTCGAGGATTGTTTGTTATAGCAACCTCATACTGTTGTACAAACATGAAGTATTGAACATAGCAAATTTTATTTTGGGGTTATCATTGAAACATGACTTAATTTCTTTAGAATCTCAAAGGTTCTCTGGGCATTGTGACTGACCTAGAATTTGTAAACTTTATAATTTACCAGTATGTTTACATGAAGACAGTGAAAAATTTCACCTGGTACTTGAAGAAGAGAATTAACTGTGATGATTATATCCTTGGTAGAAAAGATCCTGTATGACAGAGATGGAGAAAAGAGACAAGTTCATCATTAGTTCTTTGGATCAATTTACCCATTTATGAAATACAGGTGTTGCACTCAGGGATCACAAAGACATGTTCCATATCTAAACATCTCATCCTATGAAGTATGTTTTATATTTATAAAGTTATTTTAACCTGTATATATGTGATTGTATATGTAATCTTAAAAAATTATTTTAGAAAAAGGCTTATCATGGAGAGTGATTTTGTTTGTACTTTTGGTTTGAGGGTCACAACCGGCAGTGCTCAGCACTCAGGGGCCATTTATGACAGTGCTCGGGATCAAACTTGGTCAGTTGCATGCAAGGCAAGCACGCTACCTGCTATACTGCCTTTCAGGCCCAAAGAGTGGTCTTATTTTATCTCTCCATCTTTGCACATACGAAATAACTGTGATCCCTCCTAGTGATGATAACCCATTATCATTAAGGATCAGTGCTATTTCTGCCTCTCCTCTGATTAATATTTATATGATTGAGATTTTGCTTATATCTTCTATTGTAGTTAAACTACTATCATGGTAGCTCCTTGATTTCCTATAAACATGTCTATTTCTTGTTTCATCACTAACAACCTCCTGATTTTCATTTCAGAAGATTAGAATATGCTAACATATAGTTACCTCCCAGTTTAATTCTTGTGTTGACTCCAGTCATCAAAATAAAATGATTTCAGAATCTAAACCCTCGCTCTGTGCACAAGTATATTCAAGGTACATTGTGTGTATGTGTGTGTGCGCTTTGTAGGGACTCTAAGGGTTAAGTGATGATTGTAACAGACACAAAGAAGGGAAGTAAGTTGCTCAAGATCACAAGGTACATGATAAGAGTCAGGTCGTGAAATGAAGGAACTAAGCTCCTCTAAATCGTGATATATATATATATATATATATATATATATATATATATATATATATTTGCTCGAGCGGGCCCAGTAACGTCTCCATTGGAGACTTTGTTGTTACTGTGTTTGGCATATCGAATATCTGTGTCTGTATGTGAGGGCACCAATATCTCAAACACTTGAGTCACTGTCTCCAGGGGAGGAAAAGCAGCCTTAACTAGGAAGCCTTAACAAATCATATTATCCGCATTTGGAAAGGAGTGTTTTCTGCTCTAATATCTTATTTTGTTTTGTGTTAGCATCCATGTTGTAAGATCCAAAACTTAAAATCAGCAATTGCCTCCAATGCATAGTAAAAAACCATGACAAGTTTAAAGTAGTAGACCAAATTTTTAAGTACAAACTGCCATGCAATAGAACTAAGATGACTTTTGATCCTTTTACTCAGAAGCAAACAGATTGATCATAGCACCTTTAATTTTCACAACAAACATTTTGAATGTGACAATCATTTTATCCTCCAAGTAGGTATAATTGTTCCAAGTATTGAAACAGGTCAGCCCTAAGTTACATGTCCAAGAAAGCATTAATCACATAGCACATGAACCACAATTTTTTTTTTGTTGTTTCATTCTGCTTTTGTGGTTGACCACATTATCTCATCTTTTTAACTTCCTGAAAGTATGCTGAGTAACACCAAACAGATTAACAAATAAGAAAACAAGCCCAGAATGACAAAATTGCTGTTCAGAAGTTTATGAGTATTTTTTAAAGATCAGTAGAGTGACATAAATTGTTCCTAATTTATCTTGATAATTAGCAACCAATTAAGATATATATTATGTCACCAGTTTTAATGCAAATGAATTTAGCTAAACAATTAGGATATTAAGTGAGTTTAATTATGTCCTTAGCTCCAAATTTAATTACCAAGCATCTGATGTAATGACTCTTTAAAAAGAAGTTGGACAATTAAAGATTAGGAACTTTAGAAAGTGTTATTATTGGTGATATGCAATATCTCAATTAAAAACACATTATGCCTATTCTTTGTCTTCTGAAAGCAAAAGCATCCCTGAGCACACAGTGAGAAGATTTGAGAATTGCTGGGAGTTCTTCCAAGTCATTCCCTCCCACCCAACACCCCTACCCTTATCTTAAAGAATAAAAATTATACCAGAGAGCCCAGCAAGCTACCAAGAGTATTCCTTCTGCACGGCAAAGTCTGGCAAGCTCCCCGTGACATATTCAATATGCCAAGCACAGTAACAATAAGTGACAATAAGTCTCACAATGGAGACGTTACTGGGCCTGCCAGAGCAAATCGATGAACAATCGGAGGACAGTGACAGTGACCAGAGACAGTACAGTGGGTAGGCACATGGCTTACCCAAGTTCAATCCAGAGTCCCAGAAGGAGTGATCCCTGAACACAAGAACAGGGATAAGCCCCAAGCCTAGCTGGGTGTGGTCTTAAAAACAAACCAAACATACGCATGTGCAGTTTGAGTGGAGTGGATATAGTTCGAATGGTAACATGTAGGAGACCCTGATCCAGTACACACACATGGCTATGGTGATTCCTTGAGGACCTACGCCCAAGGCCTCCACTGCTGAATGAAGTACCCCCAAACCCTGCCTGCAGGGCCCCTCCCAGGCCCAACCATGCTGCTACAGCCCATACAAAACTGTGACAGTTCTTTTTGTCAGCTAAACACCTCATGTGCTGGGAAGGGAAAGGCCAGGAAGATGTTCCATTTCTTTTCTTTGCTTTATTATTTTTTTTCCTTTTCCTGATGGTGCATGGCAGGCTAACATATTAACAGACTGCAAACATGCAAAACAGGCAACTCATCCTGAGATAAATATACTTTAAGTTTCAACTTGGCTCTTTCCTCCTAACCCTGAGGTTTCAACACACCTTACAGGAACTCTCCGCGGAAGGTTTTTCTCTTCTGCTCGAAGTAGGAAGCTTGAGGATTATTTACTTATGAGCTTTTGGGCTAAATTAGTAGCGACTAATTCCAGATTTCAAGTTCGAATTTGTGAAGAAGCTGATTTAGAGCAGAGGGTGCAGTTAAGCGGTTCCCCGATGATTTTGAAACATTAACTGAGAGCAAGTAACTTAATACCATTATCCAAACTAGCGCTTCCTGGCACTGTTGAAAGAACACTAAACACTGGGTGTAGGCTAAAGAGTGTGGTGTATGAAAGTTTCAGAATATTGTACTCTCTTTCATTTCAGGGAGGGTGGGACTCACCTGGCGGTGCTCGGGGGTCACTCCTGGCAGTGCTTGGGGGACCAAATACAGTGGTCTGAGAAGTGAAAGCGGGTTGCCCACACAACAAGTGGCTTTCCCCATACTCCAGCCCCTACAGAGCATATTCATTGATATCTTTGAATGTGAATGAAAATAAATTTAAACCAAAGGATGATGCAGAAAAAGCACATGTACAACTTCCATCTAGAAATTTGTTAGCCAGTGCAGTGTTTAGGAAAACACCAAGGTAGAGAGTAAACTGATAGACTGAAAAAACCTCCAGCTCAATTTTCAAATGGCATTGTCTCCTCTTCATATGGAGATTATGCAAAACTTTATAATCAGTGAGAAAAGACATAACACTGTAGTATCTTGTGTTCAATCAGGTCTAATTATGCTGTGACTCACTGTTATTTCTTTCTTTGGGTCTGAAATATCTGGTTATGCTCATTATTTTAAGAATCCAAACATGAATGATTTCTTTTGTCTTTAATATATCACTCTGAGAATAAATCACCACAGCACTAAGCAAAAAAAATACCACTTTTTCTTGAATTTCTTGAAGCACTAAGCAAAAAAAATACCACTTAAAAGTTAAATACACACACACACACACACGCATGCACGCACACACACATTTTCAGGATGCATACAAAGTGAAATAAAAATACCTAACAAAAACTTTCAGACAGAGAAAACACATGTGCTACTCCAGCATGTATTTATTCTTGTGCTGATTTGACACACAGAATTCAGAACACACAACAGTCTACATGAGAGTGCCTTTGTTTCGTTCTTCATTAGCAATAGATGCTGACAGGAAAGACGGATTAGATGCAGTTTACCTTTTCTTCAGTTGGCTGGTTTCTTAGAGAATTATAAACCATGAAACTAAACTGAGTAAATGTTGGAAGTCTATTACAAGCAGCACCTGGGGCCAAGAAAAGAAAAAGGGGGAGGTGTTGAATTGAATGCACATATTTTACAACCAATGCAGAGGAGGCTTATTCACCTAGAGAAAGGCACTTTGTCCCTGATATCCCACGCAGCCCCCAGTAGTGTCATTTTCCTTATTGATCGGTGTATAGTGCATAAGAGAAGGGAATGGTGAGGGGCCAGACATCTGAGCCTTAGAATATCGGCTTCTCTTTTGCTCTGCACACATGCTTCATTGTTATCATTTTTAATTCTATTTTTATCTCCTTTTCTTGGCAAGAAATTTTTGAGTTTTATGTTAACTTTCCCCTAGCCACTGGCACATCTCTCTCATTCACCCATAAGACTCCCTATGTGCTTTTTTCTTTTTTTGCTCTTTTTTTCTGTTCTACTCTCCTAGAAAGTGAGACGTGCTATTTGCCAAGACGGTCTATGTCTAGAGAAGCTTATGTGCTTATTTCCTGCTGTGTCTCCTGTCCAGGACCCCCATTTCCTTCCCTGTTCAAGAGTCCTCCACCAAAGTCTATTTACTTTCAACATAAGGAGCATCTCAGGTTTGAACTGATCTACAAGTTAATAATCACCATTTTTAACATCTTGTCAAATCCAACTATCAAACTTCTAAGGTTTATTTCTTAAGAAAATAATCAATGAAACGAACATCTTTGTCTCCCCTCCCCATAATTTATATTGACTTTTGTAGCAAAGTACTTAAAATAGAATAAGGAATTCCTCAACGTTTTCAAACAGAACTGTGGGAAGTAAAATATCAAAGAACAATAAGAAGCATCTAACCTGAAAGGCCATATTGATCAGCAAGCTGAAAATTCACTAATGAGAAGCAGTAATGCTTGAAATGCTTCGACACGATGATAAAGTCATATAGAAAATAAATGAAGCAAAGGCTATGCCTCAACTATAGTGGAAAAATAACTTTCCTTAGCTTCTTTGGATTAATAATAAGTAATACATTTGAATCTGGGGGCCTTAATACCAGATAAATGACTAAGACATTTATCAATACAATGGATGGACAAGAAACTTGAAATATATTCAGCCCTATCTTCTTTCCATTAAACTCTTGGCTAGCTTACCTAGTCTCAAGTCTCAGCATGTATAGAGCTGAGGCAAATCCTTCCTTCTTTCCAGTCACTCAAGATTTGCACTAACAGTGAGACTAGATCGTAACTGTCAGCCATGAACCAAAAAACAGTTGTAGGGAAAAAACCAGAGATACTCACATACACCGAATGTATACAGAAGGATGTTGGGGGTCTCACTCAGGGTCTAGTCTACAGGAAGCACACTCTTCACCCCTGAGCTATGTCCCCAGAAATGCAGGTACACATATAAGCATTTGCTTGTCTTGGTTCTGTCTGGGAGCCACGTGCAGTAGTGCTAAGGGCTACTCTATGAAAACGCTTGGGGCTTGCACCCAGGGCTCAGGATGAAATCTCAGGCAAAGCCTGTGCTCCAGGGGGTCGGAGTGATAGGACAGAGGGTCGGGAGCTTTCATTGCACTTAGTTGACCTGGGTTCAATCACCAGCACCCTGCACAATCCCCTGTACCCTGCCAGGAGTGATCTTGAATGCAGCGTCAGAAGTAAACCCAAAGCACGGCCAAGTGATAGCCCAGCCCCCTCTCTCCCACTCCCCCCTGCCCCGCCCAAAATCAAAACACAACAGCAAACAAAAAGAGCCAAGCCTGTGCTCTAGCCCTCTGAGCCATTTCCCCCACCATAGGCTATTTGGGAGTGGAGGAGGGAGTTGTGTTTGGGCCACACCTGGCAGTGCTCAGGGCTTACTCTTGCCTCTGTTCTCTTGGTCTATATATGGTGTGCCAGGGATTGAATTAAAGTCCGCTGCATGTCAAGCAAGTTCTCTACCCACTGGCAATCAGTCCGACCTTGGTACATTTTAACACTCTGTCTTAACAGTTAAAAAACTAGCTCCCGCGCGACATCTTATTATGACATCTTATTATCTCATTCCTACTTTGGACAAACTGGCAGGCTACCACTGAATGTAGCCTGCCCACATGGCAGAGTCTGGCAAACTCCCCGTGGTGTACCAAATATGCCAAATACCAGTAACAATGATGGGTCTCCTTCTCCTAAAGAGCCTTGAATATAATCTCAGGGCTAGGATGAAAGAGGCGTTACTGGGGCCTGCTCGAGGCAATCGACGAATAACAGGATGATTTGTGATTGATTTGTGATTTGTGTCTTAACAGTTCACCTTTCACTGTACACCAGTGTCTACTCAATATAGTTCCCATTGCACAGGAAGGAAATCTTTTACTTTGTCTTTTAATGAACACAGGCAAGTTCTCACAAATATGAATTCCAAATCAAACTTACCATAATGTCCAGTTTTGTTGGCACACACCACAGCCCCAAAAAAGTCTGGAATATAAGACTGAATTCTTAAAATCACTTTCTGGCAAGCTCTCGCCGGTCCTTCTCCTCGTCGCATGTACTGTACAGCTTGGTAGCTGATTTAAAGAGGAGGAAACCTTAATCTTAAAACTAACTTCGAGAGATAAATAGAAAGTTAACAAAATTTGTACTTTGACAGAATACAAATGCACCAGAACATAAAAATGCTGAGGAGTCAGTAACCCCGAAGAGAGCCTCCAACCAAAGCAAGTCCAAATTATGGACTTTTACGAGGTTCACACCCTAGTTGTTTGGATCAGGACTCTTATTTTGGCTTTGCTTGATTTTTTTTTTTTTTTTTAGTTTGTACTACCAACCAAATGTTATGGAGCACATAGGTTACAATGAAATCAAAATGGGTCTAGAGAAATAAAGAGAGAGGGAAATACTGGCCATACGCAACACAACTAATTGCAATGACTACCTTCCGGTCATTTATTGTACATGATGAATGCATGTTCCGACTGCAGTTACCACCATCATTACCACCGGGGCTTTATTCAGCAGCCTCATATCAGTTATTTATTCATTTTTGGGTCATACCCGGCGATGCACAGGGGTTAGTTGTGGTTCATGCACTTAGGAATTACTCCTGGCAGTGCTCGAGGGATCATATGGGATGCTGGGAATCAAGCCCGGTTTGGCCGCATGCAAGGCAAATGCCCTACTCACTGTGCTATCGCTCCAGCCCCACATCAGTTATTTAAACAGAGCAGAAGTATACTTTCATCAGAGAAGCGGGTGAAAAATTCTCCATTTCCAAGGACTATGACTACCTATTGTCAAGATAACCAGGAGGGTTGGCAAACATAAGTTTCTAGGAAGCTACTGTGCACACAGCTTCGATGAGCTGGCACATACAGTTTCTGCCCATCCTGACCGAGATGGCATCTCCTCTCGGAAGCTCTAGCAATCAGACATAAGGGGTCATACCTCGGCAGAAAGCGCATCAATATATCCCCATTCCCAGTGGCGGCAGCCGCCCCGGCCGTGTCGTCAGCATAAGCTCCAGCTCCGGGAATGGGGGAGTCCCCAACTCGGCTGTAAAGGACACAGCAGCATCACTCACGACAGGAAAGCTCGTGCCAACACTCTATGCAGGGCCCTGACATGCTTGGAAACTAGGGACTCTGCCCCCTCAGGCACTGTTGCGAGGAACTTCTCCAGCAGAACTGAGTGAAAAAGAGTGCTATTTCCCATCTCAGGTCTTCACAAACCTAAATGAGTTAGGTAAGGCTGGAGTGTGGCCAGGTGAAAATATCCACATGGCCCCATTTTATGGAGACTTTTTTTGGCATCTCTTATTATCAGCTGATTTCTAGATGATCTCAACAGGTTCAAAATTGGTTTAACCACACACCTCCATCTATTCCTGTTTTTGAGTATGTCAAATTTGGCAAAAGTTTTTCCTGGCAGCAAACCTTTAATGTCTGTTGATAACTTTGAAAGAGAGAAAGAAAAAAAATTTCATCCAAAAATTCTTTTTTCTTTCTTTCTTTTTTTTTTTTTGGTGGGGGGTGTGGGGGGCGGAGAGGAGTGTGGGAGGCATACGCAGCAGTGCTCAGGGCTCATGCCTGGCTCCGTGCTCAGGGATTACTCCCAGGAACCATAGAGGGTACTGGGGATCAATCCTAGGGTAGCAACATACAAGGCAGACCCCCATCACTCTGGCCCACCCAAACACAGAAATTCTTACATGACTTAAGACCCCAGAAAATCCAATTTAACTCCCCCTTTCCCCTCTCTGCTCCAGATATGCACATAGTTTCTTTACCAGCCAGCAGAAACCCCAAACCTGGGACTCCTGGTTTCCTATCTTTCGGGGGGGGGGGACGACGACAGCTCCCAGGGCCTCTTTACTGGCCTTCCTAAGTACCCCAGCTTACTCAGACCACCACCCCTGTCTCACAGCACTGGTTAAGAATCCCAAAGAATCCCTCTCTTCTGATGCTAACCAGCTACCCATCCACCTCTTGCACCATTCCTTATCTCAGGAGGGTCCCGATACACCCTGCAGTCCGCTTTTCCCACAGCCCCCGAGCCCACACTTATTCACTCACTATGGAACCATTAGACACGTTTGAACAGAAACACTAACCCAGGTATTTTGAATTTGATACCATTTGTAGATGTTCCAGCTGCAATACGGCCCTGCTTATGGATGACAACCATGCCTAACAATTAAAAACAAAACAAGAATCAGGGTTTGTATGGATCCGAAGGCTGACCTCAAACATAAACAATAATGAATGGGTAACCTAAGCCCCCTTTCCTTCATTTCAGTTAGAACAGGAAACTTGGAAACATGGAAAATGATTCTAGGGCTGCTGTGTGCATTTTACTGGCCTGGTTTCATGGCATTTTGTTTGGCAGTTCCTGCTCTAATAGCTGATCGATAAAGGTACATCCAAAGAAGAGCCACTGGTAGGCTTAGTTTTTTCTAACACTACAGACTGGAAATAGTATTTGCACGTGCAAGGTAAAAATTATTAAAGATCCCAAAGGTGAATGTAGCACTGTAGCACTGTCCTCCCGTTATTCATTGATTTGCTCGAGTGGGTACCAGTAACATCTCCATTGTGAGACTTGTTATTGTTTTTGGCATATCGAATATGCCACGGGGAGCTTGCCAAGCTCTGCCGTGCAGGTGGGATATTCTCAGTAGCTTGCCAGCCTCTCCGCGAGGGGCGGAGGAATCAAACCTGAGTCAGCCGTGTGCCCTACCCGCTGTGCTATTCCCCAGTGTTAAATAAACATTTAAATAAACATTTTAAATCCACAACTAGTTACTAGGTTTTTAGGGGCCTCCATAAGAGAATTTATAAAACTGTGCACGAGTGTTTACATAACCAGAGTATGCATATGCATGCATGCAGGTGGAGGGAGGGATCCACTTGGCTATACAATCAATCACAGGTTAGACAGCAATTACAGGCTCAGACTATGAGCAGATAAATAAAAGTAGATAAACTTTAACAATGGAAACGGCATCAAAAGAAAATTACCAATAGTATCATGCCCATACTTGTATGTTGAATCTTCACCGAAAGATTCCCGTGCTCTAAAGAGATTAGGTGGTTTGTAGGGTCCACAGTATTTGGAAGGATCTGGTACAACATTCTACAAAACAAGGTTTAAATTTCATTCTTTAGAAAGAGTGATTTTAGAAATCAGCAAGCAGTTACGAATAATCATCAAACAGTAGCAAGAAACCCAAAGGACATCTGACAGCAGAAAGGTAACAATAAAAAGCCAAAGATTTATGTGACCTAATTGGTATAACTTTACTAAATACCAGGTCAAGTCTCAAGATAATATGGAATACATATTAGCACTGCACTGCACTGCACTGCACTGTCCTCCCATTGCTCATCGATTTGCTCGAGCGGGCACCAATAATATCTCACAACAAAATGTGAGACTTGTTGTTACTGTTTTTGGCATATCGAATACGTCACGGGGAGCTTGCCAGGCTCTGCCGTGCGGGCGAGATACTCTCGGTAGCTTGCCGGGCTCTCCGAGAGGGGCAGAGGAATCGAACGTGGGTCAACAATGTTGGCCGCGTGCAAGGCAAGCCTGCTGTGCTATCGCTCCAGCCCGGAATACATATTATATATTCTAAGAAGAGTTCTTCTCTCTCTCTCCCCCCACTCTTGTCTCCCTCTTCTCTCTCTCTCCCCCTCTTCTCTCATTTCCCTTCTCTCTCTCTCTCTCTCTCTCAGATCCATCTATGAAGCTTAATTGAGCAAGAAAAGGGCTTCATTGATAAATCTGAGCTGTATATATCAATCAGTGTCAAAGCAAGAAACCTACTCTGTATGGATTGCACATTAATGCCCTTGGTGTCTCCACAATCTGTTTTAGCCGCTTTCAAGTCAAAGCCCCCCAAATCCCTTGGTTAGTCAAGGATAATGAGGATTTTTTTGAAAGAGAGGGAGTACAGCTCAAAGATGGAGTCTGGATGGCCAAGACAAACTGAAGTCTGCTCCAAGTCACATTGGTTTAAAGACAAATTACCCGAGTAACAACACACGGGACACCTAAAAGCACAAAGCCTCATATCATATACTGGGTACACATCATATACTCATATACTGGGTACACATCATAGAGGCAGAGGTTAAAATCCAAGAAATGTTTAAAGACTGATGGCTTCCAGGCCATTGGTGAGTTTCTCAGGACTAGGAAGTTGAGGCAGTGACCCCGTGGCCTGTCCAGGTCAAGCTAGAGCCCGGCTGTCCTGGACAATAGCCATCCCCCCAGGGCAGCTCAATGGATGGTTCTGAAGAACAACTAGGCCGCCAGGCAAGAGGTATGCATTGAGCAGAAAGGTATCGCTTAAATATTTTTACATTGACTTCTTTATTGTTTTGTTTCTTTTGAGGGAGAAGGGGTTCTTCCTGTGCTGCTCAGCTGACTGGACATGACCAGGGACCAAGGAAGTGGTGCTGCTTGGTCCAGCAGTACCAGATTAATGGGTGCAGGGATCCAAAGGGGGTTGGCCACATGCAGGGCCTGTGCCTTAACCCCTAGGCTATCTCTCTGCCCTAAAGCATGTGCTTTTATTATTTCTTTCCTGTAGGGGAGCACACCCAGCAGCACGCAGGAATCTACTCCTGGCTCTGTGCTCAGGGATCACTCCTGGTAGAGTCTGGGGGACTATATGTGGTTCTGGGGAATCAAACCTGGTTTGAGCGCATACAAGGCAAAGCATATTACCTACTTTAGCTATCTCTCTCTCTAGTCCCCGACTTAGTTTTGAGGGTCACGCATTCATACCTTCCAATAATTTGGCTGGCAACTCTGAGCAAGCCAGTCTGCATGAATTGCTCGAGAAACACTTGTAGATAAATCCTCAGGAAGAAACCCCATACTTTCAGCAAACTTGGTGGCTAGAGATTGGGAAGGAAAGAAAACGGTAAGTTAGGTATTGTCTTCTAAACAAAAATAAAGGTAGAGTAAATATTTCAGGTGTGGTACAACCATCCCAGGGGCTAAATTAGGACATTTCCAGACATATTCAGACATGCAATGTTTCAGGACATGTTATCTGACAGCCAACTCTCCATGTTTGCTTTAACTCTGCCCTACTCAAGACTCTGCCTCTGGACATCAAGGATAGTTTTCCCCTCCCACCTTCCCTCCACTGTCCCTTCTCCCACTGTCTGAAAGAAAAGGTCTATCTGTTACCAGCAGAAAGTCTGACTGTTCGGATGGGGGTGCCATGCCCACTGAGCACTATACTACACATGACAACTGGTATCCAAAGAGTGACACACAGATCTGCCATTTCTCAGGTGGTTTGGCACTGAAGGATGCGAGAGGGGTTAGCTAAGACACTGTCAAAAATTATTCTGCCTCTAGATCACAGAACATTCCTGGTGCTTGGGTGGCATTTTTTTCCAGCAGAACGCCTTCTGCTCAATTTACTTTCTGCCATCTGTGTGAAGAACACTCTCTCAGTCTCTCGCCTAGAATGAGCTAAGATTGTCGGTGATCCTGCCCCAGGGGAGTGCTGATGTGATGATGGGTTGTGGGGTAAGAAGCCTGGGTGCAACTGGGCTACTGTTGACTTGCTTAAACAAAGTAGATTTCCAGGAAGGCACTCAGCAGTAACTTAGCAGGTTTTGTTTCACTAACTCAGCAGTTTTGTTCCTGAAATGGGGGAAGAAGGCTGAATAAATTTGGGAACCTCTGTAATGCCACCAAAATGGATGTCAGTCCTGCAATTACATCTGGGCATAAATGATTTAAATTTTTTTAAAATGCTACTTGATGTGGCCGGCCATAATGGCTCAAAGCACTGAGATTTGCACACAGGAACCCCACATTCAATCTCTAATACCATGTGGTCCCCTGAACACACCCCGCAAAAACAGAATACAGTAAGATGCTATTTCTGAAGAGGAACAAAGGAAAGAAATTTACCCAAACATATGCAAAACAACTGGAATTATCACTCAGGTCTATTCCATCCATTATTTTATATTGTCCTTTCTAACCAATGAAGAACAGATGAAAGACTGGACAAAAGCCTCAGTTTAGTTAGCATGTTACCTGACTCCCCGACTAAAAATGTGTGTGAGGTATAATCCATTACTCTCCGTGCCACACCAATAGCATTTTTAATATGCCTCAGATCTCCAACGGCTCCAACATCCAAAGAAGTGCTACACAGCAAAAACGAAAACAAAAACGCAGATTTACTAAGAGACTTCCAGAACTTCACAGATGAAAACGTGTTGCTTTACTCTAAGAAACAGTGTTCTTGCAAAAGAGGCATTAAGGTGGAATGGAGGGGAGGGGGTTGGGGGAGGGAGGAATACGGGGACCTGTGGTGGTGGAATATGGACACTGGTGGAGGGATGGGTATTTGATCGTTGTATAACTGAAATCCAAGCACAAAAACTTGTAAGTCTACAACTGTACCTCATGGTGTTTCACTAATAAAAATTTTAAAAAAAGAAAGAAACTGCGTTCTTTAGGGCAAACTCCACCATCCAAACAAGGACCTCACACAATACCCACGAAGTTCACACTATCAGACAAATTCAGGGACAAAAAGAAAGTCAACTTGGCACATACCCCAAAAGCAGGGAAACATTCAGTTCTGGCTCATTCTAGTTAGGTTTGAGTTTGGGATGATGCCTGGCTGTGCTTAGCATTTATTCCTGGTTCTGTGCTCAAGGCTCACTCTCGGTGGCACTAGGGCACCATCTGAGGCACAAGAGATTGAACTGGGGCTGGGGACAGGCCAGGCCAGGCCGAGCTGTCCCTTCTTTCAGACCTCTCCTCTAGCTCCTCCTGAGTACAGCTTGCATTCCCATGAACCCTGGCCTGGCAATTGTTCAACTACTCACCTGATCAAGATGGACTTTGAAGCCTTGAGGATTCTCCCTATCGAATGAGACTACCTAGTTACACATGATTATTTCTATTTCCACCACATTTTTTGGGCTTTTTTTTTTGTAGTGAGGTGTGTGGGGGGGGGTCATACCGGCTGGTATTTGGGGGCTATTATTCCTGGCTGTTTAGGAATATGCAACTCGGGGGATCAAACTGAAGTTGGCTGCATGCACAGCAATTGTTCCTTTGACCTCCTGAACTCCTTCAGCCTTTTTTTTTTCTCTTTTTGGGTCACATTCGGTGATGCACAGGGGGTTACTCCTGGCTCTGCACTCAGGAATTACTCCTGGAGGTGCTCTGGGGACCATATGGGATGCTGGGAATCAAACCCAGGTTGGCTGCGTGCAAGGCAAAAAATGCCTTACCCACTGTGCCATCGCTCCAGCCCCCTTTGTTTTGTTTTGAACAGAGAGGGTAGCATTCATGCCAATGCTTTGAGGGGGTTAGAGCCTCGATGACGCTTCCACACTGAGGCTGAGGCACTGTGACCAGGAGACACGGGCGCGGAGCAGCACTTACCCGTCCATGATCATGGCATCCAGGGTGGTCTCCCCCGTTTCGTCGGGGCTCCCGCCGAAGCCCACGGTGCCGTCACACTGCTCCATCTCACACATGGTGCATCCCTTCTCCACGGCATCCAAGGCTGAGCCTCCCGAGAGCAGCGTTGTCCACGCTGTGAACCACACCCCAACAGCACCTGAGTATCAAGCGGCTTCCGTCCAGCCCCGGCGCGACCCAGGCTCTGAGAACTCATTTGGAACAAAGACAAAATGACATTCCTCCAAGGTAAGCTGGGACTCTCACAATTTCTGCTTATCAAGTGCCCACGCACGGGGGCAGCTAAGAGGGTCACACCATGAGACGATTTGAGAAATCAAATGACTCTGACTACTGATACGATGTTGAGGGGTTTGGGTTTTCTTTTTCACATCTTTTTATTATCTGATCTGTGTAAGAGGAGAGGAACACTCTCTGCTTCAATTTACAAAGCAGGGCTGAGGAGAGAACTCTGCAGTCAGCACTGCAGGCTGGTGTGTGCTAACCGAGCTCAAATCCTGCACTACATGGCCCCAAGCATCATCAGCAGTCACCCAGGACATGCTTCAGCAGGGGTGGGGTGTGGGGAGCCCCAATACCACAGGCCTGGACACTATTCATCAGGTCTGTTTGGCTAGAGACTGCCCGGAGCACTTGTTGGGGGAAAGCAGCACCCACCAAAAGAACTAAACAAACAATAGGCTGATCCTACTAAAACGACAGTTAAACCTGCACAAATACATTTATTGGGGCAAGAGCTGCCGCAGCCAGTTTCAGTAACAACGGCAAAACTTACAACTTTTACATGTGCATTATCTGGATCAGCTGATTTCGTCTTTACAACTTTTCCACTAAGTTCTGTACAATGATTAGCCTCAAAGGGGTGGAAACGGACCCAGTGGGGTTAAGTAACTTGTCTAAGGACACACAGCTAGGGTTCAGGAGTAACTATCTTGGCTTCAATAGCCACACCCCTACATTCTGTGACTTCCCGTTAAAGAGGGATATAGCACGTAGTCAACTGACTAACAGAATCCTTTGGAACGGTGAATCTACTGTGCACAAACAATTTGAGCTCTAGAGCTTATAACCAAAACACCTTTCCGGAAGTTCCCCTCTTCACTATAGAGAACTTCCATCAAGTCACTGTACTTTGTTCTTGTGGGAAATTTTCCTTACAACCAGTTTCTCCTTTTCCCTGGACTCAATGCAGTGCCGCTAACTATACACTCAGCTGCACCAAAAATCCAGAAACTACCATTAGCACAGTCAGCGGGCGAGAGGGCCTTCTAACATATTTCACGAGGGTGTTGGATCTCAACGTTAATGAAAACAAGTACATATACTGGGGCAAAGTACCAAGATAAATGGCCTGTGTAGTTTATAGCAAAGCAGAGAGAAGCATCTAACTCAGACATTGGTGATGGTGATACGGAAAAGGGGAGCGAGTTCAGAAAGACTCTCTGAAGGCAGGTCCCCCTGAGTTCTCTGTTCCCAGTTGGGAAACCTTTCAAGCCAATGTCCTCCTACTTCTAGCTGTTGGACAGAAACCTTAATTTGGATGGGGCGCGGGCACGGGAACTTTGAGCAGCTCTGCGGTTGCAAAAATTAGAACCATACTATGTGTCCAAAAAAAAAATCATGTTTGCATGCATGCAGGGAGAGACAGGGTGGGGGGTAAACTGGGGGTTTGGAGGGTGGGGGTGGGTGAAAGCAGCAGTCCTGGCTTGGAAAATCCATCCTGGCCAAAGCTGGACTCGCAGGGGTGAAGAAGGCGGCAACAAGCAGGGCTGGGAACTAGGAGCCAGGGCGCTGCAGTGGGCAGCAAAAGGGGACCCCAAAGCTGCGGGGAGGGGGGCAATGTCCGATGCAGCGGCGGCCTGGAGTCCACCCCGTGGGCCCCGCAGCCCCCGCTCCCCCGGGGCCGGCTCTGTGAGCTGCAGCGGCGGCCGGGCGGCGGGCAGGGGCGAGGGGGCGGCCAGCGGCGCCCCGAAGGGGGCCGTGTCCACCCCGTGGGCCCCCAGCCCCGGCCGGCAGCTCGGTGCCCACCTGCTTCGGTCGCGTTCCTAAAGGGCCACGTGTTGAGCACCAGGGGCAGCAGGCCGGAGCCGCGGCACGCCAGGGCCCAGCAGAGCAGCAGCGGCGCCAGCCACGGACTCGGCCTCCACGTCCTCGCCATCGCGCCGCCGGCCCGGGACCGACCCGACTAGGGTCACCGGACGCCGCTCCCGCAGCGCAGGCCCCGCCCCCGGCGCCACGCCCACCCCAACTCTCGCGAGACGCGCCGGCTCTCGCCCTGCCCGGCCCAGGGCCCGCGGCGGCAGGGCGCCGCTTCCTTGTAGGTGTGCGCGCTCGGGAGCGGCGTCTGTTTGCTCGTGCGTGCGGGGCGCTGCTTCCTTCTAGGGGTGTGTGTGTGGTTGTTTCTAAGTGTGTGCGTGTATGTGTGTGCCGGGCGTTTCTTCCTTCTAGGGCTGTGTTTGTGCGCGTGTGCGTGTGTGTGTTCTTAGATGTGTGTGTGATTGTTTCTAGGTGTGTGTATGCGTGTCGGGCGCCGCTTCCTTCTAGGTACGTGTGTGTGCGCATGTGTGTGCGTTCCTAGATGTGTATGTGATTGTTTCTGGGTGTGCGTGCGTGTGTGTACGTGTGTGTGTGCTGGGCGCCGCTTCCTACTAGGTGAGTGTGCTTGTATGCGCGCACGTGCGTGTGCGCCTGTCTGCGTGTGTGTGCAGGGCGCAGCTTTTTTCTAGGTGTTTGTGTGATTGTTTTTAAGTGTGTGTATGTATGTGCTGGGCGCTTTTTCCTTCTAGGTGTGTGGGTGTGGGTGTGCGTGTGTGTTCCTAGATATGTGTGTGATTGTTGCTAGATGTGTGTCTGCTGAGCGCAGCTTCCTTCTAGGTATGTGTGTGCGCGTGTGTATTTGTATGTGTGTGTTCCTAGATGTGTATATGATTGTTTCTGGGGTGGGGAGGGGGTGCACGCGTGCTGGGTGCTGCTTCCTTCTAGGGGCGTGTGTGTGTTTTTAGGGGTGTGTTTGTGGGCTGGGCACTGCATCTTTCTAGGGGTGTGTGTGTATGTGTTCCTGGTTGTATGAGATTCTTTCTAGATGTGTGTGTGTGTGTGTGCGTGCGTGCTGGGCACTACTTTCTTCTAGGGGTATGTGTGTGTGCGTGCTCCTAAGTGTGTGTGATTGTTTCTTGGGGTGTGTGTGTGTGTGTGTGTGTGTGTGTGTGTGTGATTGCTGACCTCAGGACTCTGCCGGGTAATTGCTCTGTTAGCTTGTCTGTGGCTCTCAAGTACAATGAAAAAGTTGCTCAATGAAAAAGTTGAAAAGTTGGTCCAACTCCCTGCAGGCTGGGACTAGGGCACCCAGAGAGCGGGTAGTTGCGTCTTGTCCAGGGAAAGCAAGCGTTGCTTGCCCGTAAGCTGATTCACTTGAGGCTTTATCATCCACAGCTTTTTGGAGGACGTTCTCTTCATTATAAATCCCCGAGCTGGAAGGAAAGGGGACGGAGTCTGGGGAAGCAGAACTAGCTCACTGGAGTGTGCGCCTCCCTCCACCTGCGGGCAAGAGCTACCTCTATTCCTTTTGAGTGCATTTTTACCTGGTGCCAGGCATCATTAGGTGCCAAATAAATGTTGGAATCGAAGGTGGAATGGAGACTTAACATGCTCGGTAGAGGTTGCTCATTTTGATAGTTCTGGTGCCTGGGCATGGGTGAGCAATTGTCCCCTTGGGGAATCTGGGATGCCTAGCTGTATTATCAGAGCAAGCCAAGCAAGCAGATACTGTTTAAGACCATCTACATATCTATCTGAATTTAAAAATATTAAATAGGCAGGGGCTGTGAAATTTTCAAAACCATGAAGGCTTTTCACTCCTTCCTGTCCAGTTCAGTACATCACTTCAAGAACATAAAACAGCCTAGAAACGTGATCCCAGGACAAAAAAGGCACTCTTAACAGTTACAATTAAAAAGAAGGGTTACAGACTTCTACTAGGAGAGTTTGAAAGAGATACAAGTCTTCTGTGCTGGGGTAATCAGAATAAATTATTGCCATGCAACTTTTAAAAAGGGTGAGAGATGGTAAGCAAGTCAGCAATGAATCCATTCTTTTCTGAAATGATCTCCATTAGCATCAGAACTAAGCGTTAGTATTTTTCAAATAGCCTAAGGATCCAAGGCTCACCCTGGACAGGAAAGCTATGTCCTAAGATAATATGGAAAATTGGTCTCAGTGCCCCCTGCTCTCCCTGCCTCTTCCGGCTCCTGTGTTTGTTCTGGCTGATGGAGATGGAAGTGTTACTACAAAGGCCAGCTTTTTCACAATTGTCTCTCTCCTTACTCTCCAGATGGTGTTAGAGAAGTTCAAAGCCCCTGAATTGTAAATTGGCGGGCATGTCTGGGGGGAAAAAAGCCCTATTGACTTCTTCAAGGGCATTTGGATTTAAAATAATATTTCATCTCAGAGGAATCAAACTGATTACATCGCTTTATTAGCATCTATTAAAATAGAGGGTGTGCTAGTCCAGTTTCTAAACATAATGCTTGTTTCTGCAGCTATAGAAACATTCACTTAGTTTGGATATTTGGATTCCTTCTGGATCAGTTTTTCTGTGGCTAACATTTGGGAAAGGGTTTTGCGATTTAGTACTGGAAATAAACTCACATTACTGTCTCAGGTTTCATTTGGGCCTGCATAGAACTGGACCTGTAGGTTTTATTTTCAAGTGAATCTGTGACCAGGAGCCTCTTAGTGATGCCCTAAAAAATAAACTTCAAAGTCATAATGCCGCATTTTTTCCCCCAGAAGCATCACAACTATTCATTCTTTTAGGGTATTATACCTAATAGAGACATAGCACAGCGGGTAGGGCATTTGCTTTGCACACGGCCAACCTGGGTTTGATTCCTCTGTCCCTCTTGGAGAGCCTGGCAAACTACCCAGAGTATCCCACCCATAGGGCAGAGCCTGGCAAGCTTCTCCTGGTGCATTCAATATGCCAGAAACAAATAACAAGTCTCACGATGGAGATGTTACTGGTGCTTACTCGAGCAAATTGATGAACAATGGGAGGACAGTGCTACAGGACAGTGCTACAATAGAGACATGTAACATTATCTAAATCTAAAGAATTGGTTATACATTATTTTTATTGACTCTTGAAAAACATTACCCAATTCTCCTTAATACAACCTTTGCACCTAAATTGAACATACTTAGAACTAACTAGAGTTCAGGAAGAATTTCAAGACATAGGTTTGAAAATTCAGGGATCCATACCTATGACCTCTAGCAAATTTCTGTTATCTTCACAAGCCATACTCCATTCATCTGTGACATGGAGAAAATGACCTTATGAAATTTTGTGAATGGGGCAGAGGCAAGAAAATGGCAGAGAATTATGCAAATTAAAGGAGATTCTCTTGTTTAATTGGTATCTGCCAAGCCTCCGCCAATCAGTACCAGAAAGGAGGTAGTCTAGAAAAAGACAAAACAGTAAAAACTGAAATCAGTTAAAGATTCAAAATTTCCACAGGAATAGTAAATAATTGGCCAGATACCTGCAGTGAATTTTTAAATCAGCACTTAAAATTTCCTTGACCATGGTACATGGGTGTTAAAAAAAAATCATGTTTTCCCTAGATCATCAGCTGTCTAAAATTTGGTTTAAATGTTTACAAAGCAGGTCCGGTGGCAAGGCTGTGAGATTTGTGAGTGTCTTAAAAACAGCATTCTCAGGTTTTACCGAGGAGACAGCCTCAAATGAAATCTTAAATGATGTTACAAATGGAGCTTTCCTGTGGGGGGCCACGGAGACGGGGGAGGCAGCTGCAAACTTCCCTCCATTTCATCTAAACTACATGGCTTTCAATTTATCAGTCTCAGAAGGATGAAGAGTTGAGTCTCTCCTGATAGCATTTGAAGCTGTGGTTCCACCGAGGATTTAACGCTGTAGTTGCAGGGAGTCTAGGTATTTCAAATCTGAGGCTTAAAAAACTAAGCCATCCCCTCCGGCTTTTGCACTGATGCTGTGAAATCCATTTGAGAAACATGCCCGTGTTTTGCTACTTGTTCAAAGCTGGAAGCGTGACTTGGCATTGAAATAATAATTCCTTCTTCAAAAACTCCCTACTGAACTGTTACCTGGGTTATCTAAATAAAGGTTATTTATTTGATTGGCATTTGCTCTTGTCAGTTTCACAAACTCTCCATAATGACTGTTGGTAGCATTTGAAAATTGTGGGACCGTATTTCCCATTTAAATTCCCCCTTTTTCTTGCATCATTCTGAGAATACTTGATGTTACCACCTGATCATACATTCTGCACCTAATTATAGTCATTATACACAAATATCTTATTATTCTCTAAATGGAAAAAGGAATTATTCTTCCATTCTAAAGTGGGTTATATATTTTTCTTTATGATACACCGAAACTATTTTCCAAATCAATAGCAGATTCAAATCTAAACTTTTTTGGGGGGGGTTTAACCTTTAAAAGTCACCTTGATGGCATATAAAGACCAAGATTTTACAGTAGTATATTGGGTTGGTAAGTGAGTTCTTCTAAAAATAATTTCTATCCAATGTAATTTCAATCTGTGATTGTAATACTGGGTTACTGCTCAATAAAGTTATCACAGTGAGGATATAGCAGATCTTTTTGCATGGTGAAATTAGCTTCTCATAACAATTGTTTATAATGTTACAGTGTCTTCATGGATGTGATCCATTGCAATAGTGGAGACCTAGAGCAACAGAACAGATTCCAAACTGTCTCCCTACAACTTTAAACATAATGTTAAAATACTGTTTACTAGTTGTGCAGATTATTTTAATAAAATATAAGTAAAAGGGGCATACATATAAGACAGTAATGATTTATAGCAAAATCTCGCTGTGGATATTTTTCTAATACAGAAAATATTCTAATAATGAACAAATATATCCTATGTGTAAATATCTTTGTAGTCCGTTTTTTCCCAGTGGTTCCTGCTGAGGTTGAAAAGGAAAGAAAATTTTACATGTGATTTAATCTTCTTTTCCTCCATTTTTTTAGACATGTATATTCTTTAATAATCTCTAAATTCCTTAGCCCACCTTAAAAATCCTCTACTTCTTAAATTTTTGGCATATATTTGTTTGGTGGAGAACCTTGATATTATGTTCATTACTATGTAATCTATTTAATTTTAATCTTATTTATTTAAGATATTAATTTTTATAATCTTATTTAAGATAATTATTATCTCTGGCTATCACTAATGAGCTTAATAATAGTTTGACAGCTTTTGTAAAATACACAAATACAGAAAAGGACATAGCACTTAAATATATAACTTAATATTGCATTAAATTAGCAACAAATAATCATCACTGAGGTCAACAGATATTTTCAATATTTTAAGCACCCCATGAGAAAAAAAATAACACTAGTTGGGATTTGATAAAATTTAAGCTTTAATTGATGGGAAAGTGAGATTTATATATTGATGACTAAACAAAAATGTATTTTTTTCTTCTGTGTTTTAAGTTGTAGGGTTTTATATGTAAGAATAAATCTATCAAATATGATTTTGCACTTAGAGGTAAGATTAATAACTCACGTCCTATCATGCTAGATCATGGGTGAAGTTTTGTGTCTGGAATTGTGGAATCTTACTGGTCTCAGGGGGGCCAACAGAGTTAGCTTTGTCTGTTACTAACACTAGGGTTTTGGACATATCAGTATAGATTTAGAGATGAAGTGGGTCAATATATTGAGGTCAAATTCAGAGTCAAGTAGTTCAAGGGTATAACATCCTGTGAGTATACATCCCGAGGACGAGGTTTTTCAGGTTACCTACTCTTTATTCTCTTATCCTGTCGGCAGAGTGAAGTACTTGTGAACTGCCTAGCTTTTAATTGCATACCCAACACTTTTCGAGGAGTATTCCAGGAGTCCCGATTACCTGATGGACACTACAATAAACACTTAAATCATTCGTCTCTCAACTCTAGCCTGGAGAGCTTTAGGATTATGGCCACTCTGGTTTTGAAATTTTGTATTAGCTCTTCATTTTTTCTTCAGTAAATCATGAGAAACTTAGAGGTGGGTAAAAAGCATCAGGGACTTTTTTTTTTTAAGCTCATAGCAAGAATGAGAAAGTGTCTAGCCTTGATTCGGTGGCTTTACAGTGTCAGAACTTATTTGTTACCATGTGGTCCCAAGATTTCTACTTTTGTTGCAGCCATAAATCCTCATTCAAACCTGGGGAAAGGAGAAAAGTCTGAGATAAGCCTCATCCTTCCTTTTTTATAGCACTTCATTCATTAGTAAGAATGATGCCACTGGACCTTTGCAGGAAACCCTACAATACACACATACTTTTTTCTTGTTTATTTTATTCCCCACTCTTTCTAAGGAAAGGTCTGGGTGTTGTTTTTTGGGTCAGTGTGGTAGGTGATACCCAGTAAGAGGTGAGACACCGAGGCATCAGAGAACTCTTGAGAATTCAAGATCTAATTAAATTTCTAGGAACTTTTTGAAGGACATTGGATTTCATCAGTGTGTAAATTTGGAGTTTGAGCCAATCTTATTTAGATCTGAAGGATCAAAGAAGCTCTACTCAACATTCGAATTAGGACTATGGCGCTCAGTGGGTGACTGAAAGGAATAGGGCAATTATCCTTCAGGGATAAAAACACGGTTAGTTTTGAGAATAAGAGATTAAAGAAAATGGGGGGTTTAATGCTGGATAATCTCGATCTCCTTGAGGAATAGTAAAAATCACCTGCCAAGATTGCAGCGGGTTTGAAATGGAATTGGTGACTAGAAATCAGTGAAGAATTTTTGTAGTTTCATTATGGAAAGTTGCATACGGTGGGCAAGAATTCCACAGAAAACATTGTGGGACAAAAATGAATGTTTATTTGTAATCACGTAGCTTGATGTTGCTGAATCCTAATTGATCACAGTCCTTTGCCTTTCTCCAGTGTCATTTTAAAGAACCCCTAAATTATTTCCAAGCTGAGAGTTATCCCCTATCAAGGAGGGAATATCTGTGGCTAATGGGAAATTTCCTAGTATTGCTGACAACGACAAAGTTCAGATTGGGGATTCTCTCTCTCTCTCTCTCTCTCTCTCTCTCTCTCTCTCTCTCTCTTACACATACACACACACAGTGTGTGTGTGTGTGTGTGTGTGTGTGTGTGTGTGTGATGAGTTCAGCTGAGAGAATGGTACAATTTCAATGACTGCAAATTCTAGTGAAGTTTGAATGCCCATTTGAGTGTATGCCAAGGGCAAGGAGGTTGTAATACATGTTAACAACACTGTTCACATACTAATGACTGTGTCTAAGGTTTACTTCTCAAATTGAGGAGGGCAACAGAAATTTACAACCTAAAAATCCCCAAAAGTTGTCAACCCCTTTTTTAAGCCCCTTTTTTGTCTTTCCCTGCACCCACCTCTTTTATCTTTATTCTTTCCAAAGTACCAACTGGTTGCTTATCACTATGAGAGAGGATTGTATTTATATTCCACTGATACAAAATGGCTAATAAAACAACTTCCTATCCAAATGGGACTTATTATATAAACTATTAAATATATAGTATCTTACCAAATAGTAGGAACCATGGAGGAAATATAAATCCATGTAATGGGCTTGCTCAGATGGGAGCTACCAGTTGAAGTGATAGAAATGTTCTCAGCTAGATAGGTTTTTAAAGAATAACCCATAGGACTGGTCTTCGGTTTGAACCTGAGGTTCAAGATGAAATAAGGGAGTTAACTTCAATGGCAAAACTTAGCTAGCAATATTGGATGATGGGACCATATAAAATTAAAGATGAGAAATGGAATAAGCCATTTTTCACTTTAATATACAGAGTGACCTTGAGTTGCCTTAGGTAATGTACTACTCTGACACTCTTTGGAATCTTGTTTATGAGGGTAAATTCTATATTGCAGGAGCAATTTCTGATACAGAGGGAGTAACTTCATGAACAGAAAAGCAGAACTTCCCTGCTACACTGCTGATATGTTACTTCTAAGAATAGACACTTTTAGATTGGCCTAATATGCTTAATTTAACCAGGGAAGACCATTCAAAAACTGACAAAGAGACCCTTTTAATACCTGCCTTATCTGACTATGCATCCCTTAGCTGGATTTTGGTCCACAATGAGTCATATACAGGATGTAAGTGGCACGAGGCTATCCCAAATGATCTAGATGTTTCCTAGGCTATGCCCTCTAGTCTCGTCTACACACATTCTGTAATGTATGTGCAGTGATGGGCTGGTCCCAGATTTCTCAGCCTGTATCCCTCTGGTCAAGTCCCCCAAGACTGTTTCATTTCATGTTAAGTCATTGAACCCTTGACTTCTCCTTTTCTCAGAGTGCTTTATTTGATTGTCATATTTGGGGAGACTAGACAGGGTACACCCCGTTCACCTGTATCTTTCTCTCTCTTGAGCCTGAGCTGCTCCCAGGAGTGAGTTGGTTTTCCTCTGCTTCGTCTCACCTGATCAAATTGTTCAAACCTGGCTTCATTGCCAGGGAAGACTGCAAGACTCTAAAAGTAAGAGACACCTCCAATGGCCATTATGAATTAGAAAAGTGCTTTTATATTTTACATTTCTTTTGTATTTCTATTTACCCACATGTTGAATGAAGGAGAGGAGTATTGTTTATTGAGTCCACTGGAGAATAATAGTCAGGCCATCTTCTATTTCATAGCAATTGGCAAAATATCTGTAGACCTGAAATCTCATCTAAGTCTCTCATTTTCCTAGCAAAGGAAGTGAAGTTTATAGAGGCTAAGTGACATGCTAGAATTCTGAGATTCTGAAAGTAGCAGTGACATATTCCATCCAGGTCTTTTTACTAGTAAACATGTTTTCATTTCCTAATGTCCACAACTTCCCTGGATATGTACTAAGGGTAAGTTGCCTTTGGATCATTGGGGCAATGAGCTCATTCGTCAGAGTCTGCCTAGCAGCACAGGGAACTCCTGTCAAATTGGAAAAATAGAAAACCTGCCACTGTGAAGTTTATTAGTCTGAGCCTTGGACATTTGTTCATCCGTCTCTCATTTCAAATATGTCAAAATTTTCATTCGTGTCTGAAATATATTCAAATAACATTTTCCTTGAGAGTTGTCCTTCATGGGGTTTTCTTAAGGGCTAAATTTTTGTATTAATTTTATTATGTCTGTAGGTCTGGAGGTATTTTTTTTCCTGTGCTCAAGTAGGTCATGAAAAATCACAGCCCCCAATTGTTGGAGGATTTCTATAGCAGCTGCTTCCTACCGAGTACCTTTTAATTCCTCCATCTTGGCAGAATGCAATTATCTATTAATTATCACAAAATTTAAAAAGTCTCCAGCTTCACAATGGAAACTACATTGTGCTTATTTTTATGTAGAGGGAATCTAGTATGGGGTGTGCCCAGGAGAGTCTTTATGGAAAGATAGTGGTACAATATGAATGGTACTGAAATGTCTCCATGTGGCAGGAAACCCTTATCTCCAGCCAAGACCCATCAACACAAATAGAAGGATTGTGAATTAGCTATCGAGCCTGTGCATTTACTATTAAGAGCAACTGTGCAAGTTAGTTTTCAAGACCTGTGCTACCCAAACACATTTTTCTGAATTACATAATGTTATCATTTAAATATTGTCATTCAAATGTGAAGACCAGCTGTGCATATCAGGGCGCAGCTGTCGGATAGAGGTGCTGATAAGCCATCTGGTGCTTGGTTCTGGGTGGTTAAATTCCAGCCGGGGATTTTAACTTCATATCCAGCTGTGATAAAGCAAATTGAAGGCTGCATATTATTCCTTAGGAATCACTCCTTCGGGATATTCCTCTAAAATAAATTTTAACCAGAGGTGTCATTGATTGGTTTTACACTTTCAATTACAGCATCTGCCCAAATCAAACCAAACACAGAAATTGTTCGGTCATTTTTTTTTTCATAGAAAATAAAGCTGCTAAAGAGAATGAAGCTTTTCAATCTTCTTTAAATTATCTGTGTGTTCAGGGACAGGCCTGCCATATTGTGACTGCCTGGTGTCCCTCCTCTCTCTGAACAATGAGGAGGGAAAAAAAATCAGGTGACCTGTAATGGCTGAGGGAGAAAGTGAGAGTGGTAATTAGTCTGATTCCCAGATTCGCTCTGTCTGTGGATATGGAGGAAGTATGACAAAGCCAAAGAATTCTTCACAAAACTCTCCACCGTCCTCAGCAAACACTCGCTCCTTTCTTGTTTCCAAATGTTTGTATTTAAAACACTGCCTCTCCCTTTGTATGTGCTGTTAGTCAGAGTATTAAGGAATTTTTATTGTGATTGATACCATATCATGGAATTGATCTTTCTCACTTTTAAATATCTTAAAAGAAATGGAATTTTACCACCACTTATTGTTTAGCCTATTTCTATGATAAATTTCATGTAAAACAAATAATGCTAGGATATATGAATTACTGGACAGAATAAAATTATGGTTTTCAACCTAACAAAAACTTTGGCCTATATCCAAATAAATGATTTTCTCCTTTAAAATTAATTTACCTTGGTGGCCAGAGAGAGTATAGTGGATAGGGCATAGGGATGATGGAAGTTCAATTTCCATCACTGTATAAGGTCCCCTAACACAGCTACCTGCACATTGTGTCGGGGGAGGTCAGCATCTGAAAATGATCTGTTCAGAGCTTCTTTGTACCGGATTATTTCACTATGCCTGTGACATGTTTCTCCAACAAAATCCTCTGTTTCACAAGGAAAGATGAACAAAGTTATAGAATACCTCATGCATCTACAGAATGGGAAAGGATATTCGTCCAATACACATCCGACAAGGGAATGATATCAAGGATATATAAAGTTACTTGTTGAACTCCACAAGAACAAAACATCTAACCCCATCACAAAATGGGGTGATGAAATGAACAGAAACTTTCTCAAAGAAGAAATCCAAATGGCAAAAAGGCACATGAGAAAATGCTCTACATCAGTAATCATCAGGGAAATGCTGATCGAAACCACAATGAGATATCATCTCACATCACAGAGACTGGCCCACATACAAAAGAACAAAAGCAACCGGTGTTGGCACGGATGTTGTGAGAAAGGGACCCTCCTTCACTACTGGTGGGAATGCTGACTGGTTCAGCCCTTTTGGAAAACAGTATGGACGATTCTCCAAAAACTAGAAATTGAGCTCTCATTTGAACCAGCAATACTACTCCTGGGAATATATCCCAGAGAGGCAAGAAAGTATAGTCGAAGTGGCACCTGCACTTGTTTGTTCATTGCAGCACTCTTTACAGAAGCCAGAATTTGGAAAAAACCTGAGTGCCCAAGAATAGATGACTGGTTAAAGAAACTTTGGTACATCTACACAATGGAGTACTATGTAGCTGTTAGAAAGATGAAGTCATGAAATTTACATACAAGTGGTACTACATGGAAAGTATCATGTTAAGCGAAATGAGTCAGAAAGAGAGGGATAGACATAGAAAGATTGCATTCATCTGGGGAACATAAAGTAACAAAATAGGAGACAAACACCCAAAAATAGCCGAGATAAGTACCAGGAGATTTACTCTATGGCTTCGAGGCCAGCCACACACACTAGGGGAAAAGGCAGCTCAGATAAGGGAGCACCAAATAAAAGGTGTCGGGAGAATCCTCCCAGGATGGGAGAAGCATGCTGAAAATAGACTATAGACCAAACATGATTGCCACTCAATGCCTTTTTTGCAAACCTCAGCACCCAAAAGGAGAGAGAGAACAAAAGGGAATGCCCTGCCACATAGGCAGGTGGGATGGGGGAAGGGGGCTGGGAGGGATACTGGGATCTGTGGTGGTGGAAAATGGGCACTGGTGGAGGGATGGGTACTTGATCATTGTATAATTGAAACCCAAGCACAAACATTTGTAAGTCTACAACTGTACCTCATGGTGTTTCACTAATAAAATAAATAAATACATGCAACTGCAATAGGTTAAGATCAAAAAAAAAAAAGAAATACCTCATGCATTGTTCTTAAGTAAGATTTAAGCATGAAGGGCTATCAGGATTGTTCCATAGGCAGAGACTAAATTTACACTCACAGAGATTAAATGCACACACACACACACACACACACACACACACACACACACACCTTTTTTCATAGTCTCACACTCTCAGCTCTAGATTCTCTCTCTGTTATGCAATCCAAACAGTTCACAGTCTCTGTTCCTATTTGTGTTCTTACTTACTCCTTTCCCTACCAGAAATAAATACTATATGACCCATTAGCAGCATGCAAAACATCCATGCTATTCAGCTTCCCTGATCATGGACAACCAATGTCCACCTTTTCTCTGGGTCTCAGGAATGAAAGCAGCAAGGAATTATGGATCCTTGAATCCTCAGAAGAAGAACATCTGATGACTCATGGGAAGCAGGAATTGAAAACAGGTTGTTTTCTGTTTTTTTTGGGGGGGAGCGGGGGATTGGGAGGGGGGAATGGGGAGATTCCAGTCTTAAAACTGATTTCAAGTTTAAAAGACCAAAAGCCCAACTCAGGTCTAGGCACCCTTTTCCTCTAATAGCTTGGACTAAACACAAGGTTCTTCCAGATTCTCTGTTCTCAAACACCTCACCAACCTATTGAATGTTCTGTAGTCTCAAAGGAAGGGTCCCAAAGCAACAACTTCTACCATCACCCTACTGCCCCAGCTTTCCCCACCATCATCAGTCTCTCCGCCAGCTTGGTTTAACAGCCTGTTAGCAAGCATTTCTGCATCTGTATAGTTGTACCCCTGTAGTTGACCTCTTTCTGCTTTCTATCACATCGGTTGCAAAAATTATCTTTTGAGAATTATGAATTAGGTAACAGTCCTCTGTGTTTAAAGGACAGCAGAAAGACCAAACAAAACCCTCCTGTGACTTTTTTTTTTTCCAAAAAGGCAACAGTACACAATTTATTTTCCATTGCTGGTTTTGAATAACATATGGTGTCTCACGGCTGCAGTAGTGGCCGCGCAATTTTGAAATTCCAAAATGTTAACAATTAAATCTGGAGGAAGTTCTTGCCAAAACCTGCTGGGTTCTGAGATTTGTTCCTGAGTCTCTGGGATCATGGCCATTTAGCAGCTTGACCAGGAGCCAGAGAGACCGTTGGTGGGCGGTGACTTGGGGTCTTGTTGGGATGGGGAGAAAAGGGCCGGCTCCATCCCCATTCCGTGAGGCCCGCGTGTCTCCTCACTGAGGGCCCAAACCTGACTGTCCAATGGCCTCTGGAAGATGGCAGCCACCAAGCCGCCTAGGGGGAGCAGGTGGAGGGTCAGTACCCTTTCCTCCCTGGGGTGGTCCAGCGACAGTAACCTACTGTGGAGTCCAGACGCATTTCTGCCAAAAGCCTGCTGGGTTTCGTGATTTTTTTCTGAGTCTTTGGGATCATGGCTGTTAAGCAGCTTGATCAGGATTCAGAAAGGCCATTCGTAGGTGGCGACTCGGAGTCTCATTGGGATGGGGAGTAAAGGGCCAGCTCCACCCCCATCCCGTGAGGCCCCACATGTCTCGTCACTGTGGGCCCAAACCTGACTGTCCAGTGGCCTCTGGAGGATGACGGCCACCGGATTGCCAGGGGGAGCAGGCCAAGGCATGAAACCTATTCCCACCTGGGGTGGCCCAGCACCGGTAACCTACTGCAAGGACCAGATTCATTTCTGCCCAAAGCCGTTGGGTTTCAAGATTTCTTTCTGAGTCTGGGATCATGGCCATTAAGCAGTTTGATCAGGAACCAGGGAGGCTATAAGGTAAAGGTAAAGGCCCTCCCATTGATCATCGATTTGCTCAAGCGGGCCCAGTAACGTCTCCATTGGAGACTTTGTTGTTACTGTGTTTGGCATATCGAATACTCTCGGTAGCTTGCCGGACTCTCCAAGAGGGGCGGAGGAATCGAACTTGGGTCGGCCATGTTGGCCGCTTGTAAGGCGAACGCCCTACCCGCTGTGCTATCGCTCCAGCTGCCTCCAATTATATAGCTAAGCCAGAGGTGGTTTGTGGGTGTCTTCCACATACCTAACTTTTGGCCATTTACTTTCTTGGTAAACTTTGCTCCAAGGTTTTGGGGTCTGGCCAAAGGCACAGCAGAAATTTGGGGGTATTTGCAATTCTGAAAGGACCATCAGGCTGCTGATGCACTCGCCTCACAGGTACAGATTGACCTGCTGGCGGCACCATATCCCCATCCTGACTTTCTGTTGTATTTTAATTAAAATCCTTTATTGGCTGAAAAAGCACTAGATTTTCAGTCTTGACTGCACACTGAGAATCACCTGAACAGTTTGAAAATAATTTATTTAGCTGTAAGTATGCATGTCAAGACTTCCCAGGATGTTCTAATGTTTAACCAAGATGTAAACTACTCTAGGATTACCTTCTACCACCCTCTTGCAGTCTTCCCTCATTTCAATCCCAGTGGTCCCTTGGCTGTTTTTTTTTTTTAAAAAAACACTTCCCAACCCCACTAGCACATAGAAAACTCTTCCCCCAGATAGTTGAGTAATCCATTTTTCATGCATCTAGACTATTGCTCAAAGGTTCACGATCATGATCAAGACCATCCTGTTATTCATCGATTGCCTCGAGCAGGCCCCAGTAACATCTCCTTCATCCTAGCCCTGAGATTTTTAAGAAAGTGCCATATTCAAGGCTCTTTAGGAGAATGAGACCCATCATTGTTACTGGTATTTGGCATATTGGGTATGCCACGGGGAGTTTGTCAGACTCTGCGGTGTGGGCAGGTTACATTCGGTAGCCTGCCAGTTTGTCCAAAGTAGGAATGAGATAATAAGATGCCCAGCTTCCAGGAGCTGGGTTTTATAGTCTCTGAGTCTTGGCCATTGATGGGATTATACGGGCGCCAGGGGGCCAGTTGGTGGGTGTGACCCCCGCCTACTGGAATTTGGAGGATCTGGGTGGAGGATGCTCAGCCCCAATCCGAGTAAGCTTGGAGATCTCAGCCCCAGGACCCGCCTGCCTTTGTTCCTCTGCTGGTACCTTCATGTGTGTGGAGAGTGGTCTCAGCATGGTGGTGGCTAGTTCTGGAGGTCTTCGGCTGCCAGAGCCCTGGTCGGGGCGGGGAGGAAAACTAAACCCGTTCCCCTCAAAGGGGCCCCGGCGAGGACAGCCAGGCGTGGGGGCAGGAGACTCAGCTCAAAGGTTAGCTTTACAGAAACCTTTTCCTTGATCAACCTAATTAAACTCTCTACCCTGTGCATGCTTAGTGATCATATATGATTGTTTCTTCTTTAACTACTTCTTCTGCTGCTCTTTCTCACAAGAAAGTAAGCTTCACCATGATCAATATTATCTTTTATTTAGCATTAACTTTCTAATTGGCATTTCTTACTGACTAAAAGGATTAATCAGGTTCTGGAATCAAGAATTGCAACAACTAGGTAATTGGAGTTCACAGAATTCTTTAGCAGCCTTTTTTTTTTTTGGTGTGGAGTATGTCTGTGGTTATTTTCTGTAGGATAACATTGCTTTGTCCTTCTTCCACAAGAAGCTTAGGTTTATCTGGTTACACCCATCACAGTGCTCCTGAGGCACTTCCATTCCATTGTATTTATCTGTAAACAGTCTTCCCTATGCTCTCCTCCCCACCCAGTTAATCAGTTTTCCCCCTAATCAGACTCTGTTAATTTGTAAGGTCAGATTCCTCAGGAATCCATGATTTTATATGTGTGAGTGAAGTATTGCCTTTCTCCTCTCCTTATGCCTTATGAACAGTTTACTTTAAAGCAATGCCCTTTTTGTATAGATACAGGAAGACAGTTAACATTATGCTTTGTAATTTAGGATTTGATTGGCGCCGTGTAATCCCATCAGCGGCCAAGACTCAGAGACTATAAAAACCAGCTCCCGGAGGAGAACAGTGCAGTCTCCTGCCCCTGTGCCTGGCTATTCCTCGCCGGGGCCCCTTGGAGGGGAGCGGGTTGAGCTTTCCTCCCCGCCCTGACCAGGGCCCTGGCAGCCAAAGACCTCCAGGACCAGCCACCACCATGCTGAGACCACTCTCCGCACACCTGAAGGTACCGGCAGAGGGACAAAGCCACGTGGGTTCCGGGGCCGAGATCTCCAGGCCTACTCGGATTGGAGTCGAGCATCCTCCACCCAGATGCTCCAAATTCCAGTAGGCGGGGGTCACAGCCACCAACTGGCCCCCTGGCGCTGTGTAATCCCATCAGCGGCCAAGACTCAGAGACTATAAAAACCAGCTCCCGGAGGAGAACAGTGCAGTCTCCTGCCCCCGTGCCTGGCTATTCCTGGCATTTGCGGCCACGTGACATCTTATTATGACATCTCATTCCTACTTTGACAAACTGGCAGGCTACCGAATGTAGCCTGCCCACACAGCAGAGTCTGGCAAACTCCCCATGGTGTACACAATATGCCAAATACCAGTAACAATGATGGGTCTCATTCTCCTAAAGAGCCTTGAGTATAATCTCAGGGCTAGGATGAAAGAGACGTTACTGGGGCCTGCTCGAGGCAATCGACAAATAACAGGATGATTTGTGATTTGTGATTATTCACTCCTAGGCATCTGCTTTCTCGGCTTAAGCCTCAGTTGCCCTTAGTTCCTAATACCCCAAAAGCAGGGTCCCGACGAGGGACTGAATGGACCCAGGGCAAGCGGTGAGCTACCCTGGCATCGAAATGGGCCAGGCCAAAGTGCCACGATTCTTAACTATAAGTTAAGAGTTTGATCATAGACAAATGCTGTCATGATCCAAAGGTAACGACGAGACTAGGATCCTGCTAGGGGTGGGAAAGACTATCTGGCCTGAGCACTGTAGTCAGAGATTGAGATGGCCCTAGGAGAGCAATTCTATAAGTTTAAGATATTTCTTACTGTATCCATACAAAATGATTTATATTATATATTCTTATATGCTTGTCGGACAAGGAGAGGAGAGATACACCCATAGGATCCGCTCTAGGGTGGGTTGTCCTGCTGAGAAAGGATCTGTCCTAGGAGCGGCTTTCCCTGAGGCTAAGGTTCTACCCCTATTGATAATGACCACACCTATATGTAATTATTACCCCAACCCCTCATGCTTTGGGATTTAACTGTACTGTAAGAGTGGGCTGGGGGATCAGAAGGAAGAAGCAGGGGATCAGAAGGAAGAGAAAGAGGATGAAGGGGGGTGGAGAAGGAGAATGAAGTAGCATGGGGGAGGAAGAAGCGGAGGCAGAGGCAGAGAAGAGAAACTGGTGTGGATGGAGAGAGGATTGGAATAAACTGCGACTAAGACCAACCAGTCTGGCCCTCGTTCCTTTCTTTGTCTGCCCATCACCATTGATCTCCCCAGGGTGGGGGGAGAAGGGTGAGACTACTGAATGCGGGAGAGATAGAGCCACTGCCGCTGTGTGCTGTCCCCCCTTTTGTGTGAGTTTACACAATTTTCTTTGCAGTATTAGACTTTGCTTCTACAAGTAATCCAGAATACTTTTTTTCTTTCTTTTTGGGTCACATCCGGCAATGCACAGGGGTTACTCTTGGCTCATGCACTCAGGAATTACTCCTGGCAGTGCTCGGAAGACCATATGCGATGCTGGGAATGGAACCCGGGACGGCCACGTGCAAGGCAAATGCCCTACCTGCTGTGCTATCTCTCCAGCCCCAATCCAGGATACTTTTGCTTTTATTGGTTTAACTATGTTGATATGCTACCATGTTCCCCTCCTTCCCTCAATTGCAGACCACATGGTGGCCTTTTCACAGAATTGACTAGTCCACGTTCATTGCTATAGTCCTATCTTTCAAAACATCAGAATCTGTCATTTATCTTTGGACAACGGTACAGACTGGCAGTCCTTTGCCTTAATTTAACTGGAAACAATCTCTCATGCATATTTGCTGGAAAATCTATCAGCCAGTAGAATTTCTTACTATGGATATATCCAGAACTATGTCTTTTTAAAAATATCTGTGAATAGATAAGTTTTACTTTTTAAATGTATAAGTTTTAGTTTTAAAATGTGTATTAAGAGAAAGGATTGGTAATATAACAAACTAACTTTTCAGCCGTACACAGAAAGATTAAATTTGAAGATATGGTCTAATTTTCAACCCCAACAAGGAAGTGATATGCTTTAATTAAAGCTTTACTTTCAGATGAATACATTCAGCTTTTGTCATGACCAACTCTCTTTGAGAAAGGAGAGCAAGAATAAAGGCCTACTTTTTTTTTCTTGCAACATTTTCATTCAAATTTATAATAAAGAGACCACTTCCAAATGAAAAGGATTTTTTTTTCTGAATCATTGGTTACTTAATAAAATTCAAACAAGCCAGAATAAAAAATACACTCCTCAAACCCATAACTAACACACATCTCAAGCATGTTTCTTTGTCACCAAATCGAGTTAGAATTGCTTTAATTGCAGAAGAATCTAAAATTTTAATTAACCTTATATATTTTAAGACTCTTGCTTCCCATTTTCTCTTCTTTAACCTTTTCATAGTTAATGATGCACAAGAATCATATTCCTTACACAAACTAAAATATAAATATGCAGGAATCTCATTAAAAACCAATTGGCAGAGCTGTGGATCTGACCATTATTTAAGTGAAATAATGTGCTGCATATTGAATAGGATAGATATCACCTCTCTGTCACTCTAACCCAGTGCCCCATTATGCGGCCTTGATTTGTTGATGAAATGCAGAATACTGTTGTCTTAGAAGAGAGGAGAGAACAAAGGAAAAAACCCATTTGTAATATGAGTGTGTTAAGTGCAGCTTGGAGCAAAGCCAGTTACTGATTGTGGGCAACTCGCCCTCAGGGTGATCAGGAAGCAAACCACCATCTGTGTGGGATTGCTGAGATATTTTCAGAGATAATCTCAAAGTAGATGTGCCCTGCTCTTTCTGTGTCAATAAGGACTAGTTTCTCTCTATTTATCCATTGCTATGGATTTCAGCCCTAAAATGAAATGTTAGCAACAGTCCTGAAATCATGAACAATTCTTTAATCCTACACATTTTGATTGATTTTAGAATTCGATTCTTTTTTTTTCAGGAACAGTGATATAAAGCGTGTGTATGTTGGTGGTAGCAAGGATGGGGGAAGAATATACAGGGCTACCAGCTTATTACTGTTCATCTCTCGGAGATCCCTACTGAGAGTATCCTGCCTGAAAGGCAGAGCCTGTCAAGCTCCCCATGGCGTAATCGATATGCCAAAAACAGTAACAAGTCTCACAATGGAGTCATTACTGGTGCCCTCTTGAGCAAATTGATGAACAATGGGAAGAAAGTGCTACAGTACTACCCGATAATTTAAAAAAATTCTATTTAAATTATCATATAGTGGGATATTGTAGATTTGCAACACAATTTAAAAAAAATTCTGAGGGCTGGAAAGATAGTATAGTGGGTAGGACTTCTTGCCCTGCGTGCGTGCAGCCAACTCAGGTCTGAACCCGAGCATCCTCTATGGTCTCCTGAGCACCACCGGGAATAATTTCTGAGTGCAGATCTAGGAGTATTCCCTGAGCATCGGCAGGTGTGGCCCCCAAACAAACAAAAATATTCAATCATTGTGAAGTAAATAGCTAGTAAATGAAAACTCTTAAGAGCTTTGCAAGGATGGTATAAGAGATAAAAAACATGAATAAAGTAAATGTATTGATGTCATATGTTTTTATATGCGTTTTCTCAACGTAGTGGAGAGAAATAAGGGTTATTGTGATGGTGGTGCTGAGATCTAGCCCTTGGTATTGCTACCCATTCAGTCAATGAGCAAGGGAGACCATGTCTGATGAATGTGCAGTAGGTATTTCCCTTTGATCTCTTGCACTCACAGAGGCAATGAGACTATCAGAGGCCTCACCTCCCTACCCAGTCTGTGGTCTGTTCCTGTTCTTGCCTCGGATGACTAGGTTTTCCTTGTGGAATGGGATCCCAAGCACCTAACTTCTCTGCTTCCCCACAAACTTGGCGATTTCCATGTGTAATGGACTATGACACAATTTTCAAAACTCTAAGATCTCTGTAGGCGATCTCTCAGCTTGTTAATATTTTGAGCAAATACTTCCAAATTCATTAGTTGGAGGGAGAGTGAGAATGAAAGACAGTAACTAAGATATGCAGAGACACACTCATAAACCTGGGTTCTTCTGGACTTTAAAGCCAGGCCAGGGTCCTCCTGGATTTCTGATCTGTTGAGAGATGACCATCACGTTAAATGAACGGGAGTGAGGAGCCTGAGACTCAGAGATGGGACTCCATGGTCTTTAGCATCATATGGAGTTACATCTTAATGACTGGATTGGCATGATATTTGGAGGGAGAGATCATTCCTGGGTACTTAGTAATTCAGAGAAAGGAGAAGGAGGTATTGGATAGAGAGAAGGAGGTATTGGATACAGAGGAGGAGGTATTTAAGAGAGAGGAGGAGGTATAGGAGAGAGAAGGAAGTATTGGAGAGAGAAGCAGGTATTGGAGAAAGAGGAAGAGATATTGGAGAGAGAAGAGGGGTTGAAGAGAGGAGGAGGGATTAGAGAGAGAAGGCGGTATTAGAGAAAAGAGGGGAAATTGGAGAGAGGAGGAGGGATTGGTGAGAGAGAGAGAAGGAGAGAGAAAAGGAGGGAGGGATTGGAGAGAGGAGGGACTGGAGAGAGAAAAGGAGGGAGTTGGAGACAGGTCTGAAATGTTATATGAGGTTTTAAACAAAGATCAAAATTTGCAAAGAAACACACAGTGTTTGCATGACTTTTTCTTTCTTTCTTTCTTTCTTTCTTTCTTTCTTTCTTTCTTTCTTTCTTTCTCTCTCTCTCTCTCTTTTTCTTTCTTTCTTTATTTCTTTCCCAAGTTTCCTTTTTTCCTTTTTGTTTCAATTTTCACACATTCTCAATTGAACAGTCCAATTGAACATGCTCTCAATTGAACACGCTCTCAATTGCACAGCGGTGACAGGGAAGCATATAGACTTAGAGGATTCACACTCAACTCTGTCATTGGGTTATTAGATGTTCTTGGGAAATGAATCTATCAAACGCTTATGGTATCTGCATAAAGGGACTGCAGGTCCAATGCTGCCATTTGTATAAAGCACTTAAATTCCCTGGTAAAGAGCATAAATTCTAGGGCAATATAATCTAACATTTTGTCCTTTATAATAACTCTCAGAATGTTATTTATTCTCTACCCCAATTTGGCCCATAGCACTTCAACATAGTTTACTTGTCTTGGAGGGGCACCTAGACAAAATTTCCTTTAAGAACCAGTTTCTGGAAAGAAAGGCATAATAACCATAGCCCACTTTCTCCCAGAAGGAGCCTCAAAGACAAGACTTTCATTGGCATTGATTCCTAACCCAAATTTGTATAACCATAAGAAAGCAGGAAAAAAAAAAAGGTGACATTCGGAGCCTAAAAGGAGAAATATGTTTGACTTGCAGTTATTTTTTATTAGCCAGGAAATTCTACAGAGAGCTATTCTTAAAGGAAATACTTCTGTAAAAACTAACACAGAAAATTTTTCAAATGGATGTATTGGGTGACAAAAAATAATGTTGTAGGGAACTGGAGAGATAGTATTGCGGGCACGTGCCTGCCTTGCACCCTACAGACCTGGACTCCATCCCTAACACCCTTTGTGGTCCCAAGTCTGCCTGGGGTGATTTCTGAGACAGGACAGGAAGAAGTCCTGAGACCAGTCAGGTGTAACCCCCCAAAAAATTTTAAAAATGAAAAAATGATGTTTTACTCCCAGCTGGCTTTTTAAGAGTTAAGTCATTGGGTATACTCTGCTCCCTCTAATTCGACTTTGCTAGCATTGAACTGGACAATTATGTTCCCATGGTAGATATTCTTTGTTCTTATTATGTAAAACTTAATTGAAAATAGAAAGAATGAGGCCAGAATCTCAGGGTAAAATGGAAAGACCTCACAAGTTTGGGGAAACAGTGTTCTCTGCTCTGGAGTCTATGAAGGCAGATTCATAAATGCTTGAATAAGTCGTTCATTCCACATGGTTGGGGTTGTGGGGGTTGGAGATTTCCATTCCTGGTATTGTTGACTGGGAGTTTCAGGAAGAAAAAATTAAAGGTAAAGTTCCCTGAGAGGATTTTCAGTATAGCAGGGACTACGGCAGAAGCGGAAGTAAGCCCTGGGCACCACATGATGTGGCCTGAGCATTAAGAGCCAAACCCAAAACTTCATGAGGGGAGATCCCAGGGATGGCTCATAGGGAAAAAGAAAGAGTATAGTAGGAAGCTGAGAGATCCTGGTGCAGCCCTCCTGAGCTGTTTCATAGGCTGTTTGACTTATCTCCGCCATCATGCAGTTTTGTGCAAGAGGATTACCTTTTTAAGGACAGGCATATAAAAAAAACTTGTCATGTGTAATAGCTTGTGAGTATCGATAAACCCTTATTGTTTTTAAGTTAACCCTTGTCTTAGCAGCTCTGCTTTTTGGGATCCCTAGCACCACCCTAAACCCAGGGTTGTGCAGCCCATCCCAGCCGGGTGGATGGGTGTACTTGTGCAGGAAAAGTGAATTGTGCAACCCCTGACAAGCCGCTTAAGTCAAAGACGTGCAAGCATCTCAGTCAAGAGTGCAGCTCCCTGTGATCATGGAAAATGCATACACACCCCCAGTGCAGCAGGTGAATGCACACACGAGCACAGTTAAAGGGATGCAGCCTCCAACGAAAATCATGGTTCAGGGTTTAAGTCCTGAGAGAGCTGAACAACACCAGAACGTGATGACTGTTGTGTCTCACTCCAATTGCCACATCGCTGAAGTGACAGGAAGAGTGGAGAGGAAGTCCCAAGAGTAGTTTACAAATGGCCAGGCTGGCCTTCACCACCCTTAAGAGAAAACCCTTTCAAATTCTCTCCAGACCAGCTCCTGAACTGATCTCAGGTGATAATGGCAACATGGATGCCAGAAGAATTATCATTATAGATTGGCGATAAATAGTTACTTTTCATAGAGCAAATAATTGTATCTGAATAAATTAGTCTTTAATGATACCTTCACAGCAAAATGACTATAGTCAACAGTAACAGCAGTCATCATACTGCTCAAAAAGAGAATTATAGGTTTGGGGTGGGGAAAGGGGTGCTGATCTTACCCAGGTTATTATTCAAAGTGCTCAAATGTGTTTCTCCTCAGCATGATTTCTTTGAACAGCGTTGGGAATCAAGCTCATGGGGCTGTTTGGCCTGTCTCCAACTATCATATTTTTGTATAATAGGATTATCTACTTAAGAATAAGCATATAAAAAAACTTGTCATGTGTAATAGTTTGTGAGTATGGGTAAACCCTTATTGTTTTTAAGTTAGCCCTTGTATGGATACTGTCGAAAGTCAATTCCTTTGTATATAAATGTTTTCCAACTGATTTGTGTTTCATATTACCTATGTTGGTGACTTTGAAGTGACTGAATATTCATTCCCTGAGTGTGAGCCAAAAATCTAAGGGTTTAATTGCTGCTTCATTGTAAACTGACTCCGGTGTCCTTACCTTCTTTTGCATGCTACTCTTTGGGTAATTTCCCATCCTCCTGTTTTGCTGATTCTGATGGTACCTGCATCCAATTAACAGAGAAACTTGAGATTTTGTTGAGGTTCTAATATATGACATTGTTTGTCCTCGTCCATGTTAAATATACAGTTTACTACAAAAATTCTGTTAAAGTTTATCATCAGAGTTATGTAATGAACAATTCTTTAGTCAGGTTTTCTTTGAGCTCTCCTTGATAACTTGCATATTTCATTTGTTGTTCACAAGGCAAAATCAAACAGAAAAACAAACACACAAAATAATCAAACAACGGACTGGAGTGATATAGTACAGTGGGTAGGTGTTTGCCATGCACTTGACTGACCCAAGTTCAAATCCCAGCATTCCATATGGTCCCCTGAGCATCACTAGGAATAATTCCTGAGTGCTGAACCAGAGTAACCTCTGAGCATTACTAGGTGTGACCCCAAAAGCATAAACAAACACAAATAAAATGGGTATTTTTTAAAACAACAGGAAAGTCAGTTTAGAAAGTGCAGTCTCCTGAAGAGACACACACGCGTCCATCATTCAAGGTCCCACTTCCTTATTCTCCTTTTGAAGGGCTGGGCGAAGTTTTCCCCTGCCTCCTTTCTTCCTCTGCGGAGTGTGGCAGTGCGCCTTATGGCTTCCACTGGGGCTGGATTCCGTGTGTGTTGCAGGATATGTGTGTGTGGAAACTCTCTTCCAGCCTCCCAACCTCACTTAAAGAAACTTTTTTATGTTAGTTTTTATCTTCTGCACCATTTTGTTTCTATATTCTATCTCCCCTCCTAGTTAAAGATACAAAATACGACTTTCATGTCATCTGCTAGTTGTGGGGTGGACTTACTTTGGCTTGTGGAGACAAATCAAGTCATCTACCCCTCCTTGGTTGGTTTGTTTGTTTGTGTGTTGCTAAAGTTGTGGGGTCCACAAACAACTGTGCTGAACCAACTTGTAGTTTTTAGATATTTGTGTCTTGCTGATGTTGAGGGGGGTCCGCACTGGCAGTGCGGAGGCAGGAGTAATGCAGTGTTTGAAACTGGTGCTGCACCTCAGGAGCTACATTCCTGACTTCTTCTTGTTGTTGCTGTCGGATGATTTACAAAGTCATTCGTGGTTGAGTTTCCGGCATATGATGTTCCAGTTCCAATCCCCTCACCAATGTCACCACTGTCAGCTTCCCTCCATCAATTCCCAGGCTCCTTCCAACCCCCCACCCACCTCACCCCCACCCGTCTGCTTCCTTAATAGGCACATGTTTAAGCTTAGTTGTTGTAGTTGGGATGTCTGTTTTTTTTGTCTCTGTCTTGCAGATATATAGATATATCTCAGGCCAATGATTTTTGCATTTCCATCTAGCCAAGAAACAAAATCAAAAGAGATTTTGAAAAATGAATTTAAGGTTTCAGTGTCTGTTTACCAAGTCTGACTGATGCATTCATGTTCATTCGTTTCTATGCCGCACATATAATTATTTTCATGCTAGAATAGAAGAGTCATTTGCAATATACAGGGTATTTCCCACAAGACCAAAATTATTTACTGTTCAGCCCTTTCTAGGAAAAAGCTTACAGATCCCTAACTTGTAGTTTTATTTTTTTAAAGTGGGTTGGCAAAGTGGTTGCCTCCAAGCAGTGCTTAGAGGGGCGGGTGCCTCTCTGTGATAATTGGCAATCAGGACTGGTAGCCAATACTTAGATCCAAGGAGGAAATGCTGCATGGTCCCTCTTGAAGTACCCAGGACAAGAGGCCACCGAGGTGGTGGTCAGGGCCCTGGAGATACACCCATTGATGCACAGGAGATTTGAGGTGGCAAGGATTGAACCCAGGTGTCAGAAACTTACCTTGAGTAAACCCTAATCTCTATACTGCCTTCCTAGTCCTTTGTAACGTTGCTTTTACAGGTGTTCTCCACTAGAACTTCTAGGATGA
This sequence comes from Sorex fumeus, assembly GCF_029834395.1. Lineage (NCBI taxonomy): Eukaryota > Metazoa > Chordata > Mammalia > Eulipotyphla > Soricidae > Sorex > Sorex fumeus. The sequence goes on from NW_026606081.1 coordinate 43,867,126, forward strand.
GTAACTAAATATGTATTTTATTGAGAATCATGGTTAATGCATTTAATTAGTTTCAAATACAAGAAATCTAGATACTTGAAAATTAGACCTTTACATTGAGGTTTGAAACTGAACTCTTTACATTGAGGTTTGAAACTGAACTGAATGAGGTCCTCTGGCTTCCTTACTCTTGAAATCTTTCTCCACCCATAATGTTATTTTTTGGCCCCATCAAAACCATTTTCCATTCAACAAATTGGCCTGTATGTTTTTGTTTTTAAATTTTCTGATCTAACAGTAGATACAGTCATATGGGCCCCAGGTGTAGCTCAGTGGTAGAGTACCAGTCTTGCAATAGCAAGGTTGTGAGTTTCATCCCTGGAACTACCCTGCACTGTTGATGACTAGACCAGCATCACTGCTATTTGGAATCCTCAATGCCACAATGAGTTATGCAGTTATGCAGCATCTGACCCAGTTTATTTGTGAGAACCACAAATAAGGGTGTGTGTGTTTCCTGGTTATCCCAAAAATCATAACAACAAACAGCGGGAAAGGAAAGTGGGAAATTTATTTACTTTTTAACCTGCAGTGAGGCATAAGACAGTAAAGTACTCATTCATACTATGTCTTATATATGAAAAAATGAACATTGATAATCACTATTTGATCGAGTTCTAATGCTCTCCTAATCTGATAAAATTCACTAGGCTGAGGGAGAGTGTACATTGGTCTGCTGTAGCCTAGCACGTCACATGTAGTTTCTGTCAAAGAAGACAGAAGCGAGGCATGCAGGCCTTTGTTCACATGTATATTTTAGAAGAAAAATTTCTTTGTACAGTGGGTAGGGAACTTGCCTTTTGCACAGTTGACTTGGGTTGAATTTCTGGCACAGCATATGGTCACCCCTCCAACCCCCCAAGCACCACTGGATTTGGTCCCTGAGCACTGTCCGGTGTAGCCCCCAGACATAACAAAAATTCCTTGGCAGAAGAAATTGCAGTTTCCATTTAAGATTTTGACCTCCCCTCTCGGTATCTACGGGCTGGTTCTGGCTCTGTGCTTAGGAGTGACCTGGCTGCTGGCAGTGCTGAGGGGACTTAAGCGGAGGCAGGGATCAAGCTGGGGTTGGGAGTATGCTTGGTAAACTCTTTAATCCCTCTACCATTTCTCTAGTACAATAGCATTGTATTTTTGATAGGTGTATATAGATTTATCCTGAATAGGATTGGCAGAACACTAGGTGAAGGACAACCATGTGAGCAAGCCGGGTTCCACAAAAGATTCAGCACAACTGACCATATCCACATGATAACCAAGCTCATTGAGGTTTCTCAGGAGTTCAAGATGCCACTCTGTCTAACACTCATTGATTTAAAGAAGGCCTTTGATTCTGTTGAGATGGAAGCGGTCTTTGAAACCCTAGCCAACCAGGGCATTCAATCTCAATACATCAGGATTCTCCGTGAGCTGTACTGCGGATTCACTACCAGGATCTCACCATTCTACAGGGAGGTGATCATTGATGTCAAGAGAGGGGTGAATATTAGCAGGGTGATACCATTTCACCAAAACTTTTCAGTTCTACCCTCGCATGCTGGAATGGGAAGGAACGGGAGTGAAGATAGATGGTCGGCAACAATACCACCTCTGCTTCACTGATGACATCATTCTAATAACACCGAACATCAGCCAAGTGGCACAAATGCTGGCCAACTTTGAACATGAGTGTGGAAAGGTCAGACTATAGCTGAATCTCATGAAGACAAATGTTTATGAGAAACGGTCTTTTTCTTGACATTCCTTTCACTCTCAACGGGATGAACATCTCTGAATGCAACAGTTATGTGTACCTAGGTTGAGAAGTCAACATGGCCAATGACCTGGCACCTGAGTTGCACAGGAGGAAGAGAGAGGCTTGGAACGCTTTCAAGAGCATTGAAGAAATAGCTAAGAGGACAAAGAACCTCCGGCTCCGGGCACATCTCTTTGATGCCACTGTTCTTCCTGCATTAATATACACCTCAGAGACCTGGGCCCTACGCAAACAGGATGAGATCGCTATTCAGGTCTCCCAAAGAGGAATCAAAAGAGCTATGCTTGGAATTTCATGCTTCACTCAAATGAGAGAAAGAATCTGAAGTTCTGACCTCCGTTGACGGTCAAGAATCAGGGATGCTCTCTCGTTTGCTAATCACTTAATCACTTAACTTCCCATTAGTCGTTGATTTGCTCGAGCGGGCGCCAGTAACGTCTCCATTTGTCCCTGTCGCGTGCTAGTGTAGCCCAATGGCATCTCTTCGCTCCGGGAACATGAAGGGCCTCAAACCGATCGTTCATGATCTTGACGAAGAAGTCTGACCATCTGGAAGGTGGGCGGCCACGCGGTCTTTTGACATTCCATGGAATCCAGTCAGTAACAGCTCTAGTCCAATGGTCGTCTTTAAATCTCATTACGTGACCAGCCCATCTGACTTTCTACACCTTGGCAAATGAGACAGCGTCCCTGATCCTTGATCGTCAACGGATGTCAGAACTCCGGATTCTTTCTCTCATTTGAGTGAAACGTGATATTCCAAGCATAGCTCTTTCTATTCTTCTTTGGGAGACCTGAATAGCGTTCTCATCCTGTTTGCGTAGGGCCCAGGTCTCTGAGGTGTATATTAATGCAGGAAGAACAGTGGCATCAAAGAGATGTGCCCGGAGCTGGAGGTTCTTTGTCCTCTTAGCTATTTCTTCAATGCTCTTGAAAGCGTTCCAAGCCTCTCTCTTTCTCCTGTGCACTACTTCCACTACCCAGCAGTCGCCACACTCCAGGACGCTTTCCGGACCCGCGTGGCAGCTCCAGCCGAGACCCACGCACGACTGAAGACCCACAGAACAAGATAAGCGGAACTCTCTGAGACCTTGGACTCCAGGCTCGGCGGACCAGGGACAGAGCTTCTCTGCTTGCTCCCACCACCACAGGTGACAAAAGGATTCTAATCAGGAGCCCCACCCTACCCTGCCCTGTCTGCTTCCATCAACCACCCAGGGATCGAATTGTGCACAGGAGACCCACCCTACCCAGATAAATACCCCACTGGCAGACTTCCACTCTCGACACTACTTCCACTACCCAGCCGTCGCCACACTCCAGGACGCTTTCCGGACCCGCGTGGCAGTTCCAGCCGAGACCCATGCACGACTGAAGACCCACAGAACAAGATAAGCGGAACTCTCTGACACATCATAAGACACTAAATACCCATCTTCCGGAATTGTTGTACCATATTTGATAGGGTTCAAATATGGTAACACCTACAAGGGTGATTAGAGGTCGCCCCAAAAGCCTCCCTCTCAGAAAGACTGGCAAGCTACCGAGAGTATTCTGCCCGCACTGAAGAGCCTGGCAAGCTATCCGCTGTGTATTCGATATGCCAAAACCAGTAACTACAACTGGTCTCATTCACCTGACCCTGACGGCTTCACCGACATGGCAGCACTGAGAAGGATGAGAAAGGAGAGGCTGACAAAATCTCAAGGCCGACCTAGGCTGCCACAACGAAGGAAGACAAAAATGATCGTCTGTACTTTCAATGCACGTACGCTAGCATCAGATGCATCCATCGAGGACCTGATGGTACAAGCACGAATGATCAAGTATGACATCATTGGTCTGACCGAGACAAGAAGGCACGAATCTCACCATGACGTTTTCAACACTGGAGAAGAATTGTTCCTCGGAACATGCGATAAAAGAGGTGTTGGAGGCGTCGGTGTCCTTGTCAACACAAACTTGGCCAAGAGCATTGATTCATTCGAATGCCTAACAACCCGAATCAGACGTTTACATTTGAATAGATGTGGCTCACTGCCTGCAGTTTCTATCTTCGTTGTCTACGCACCAACATCTCATTATGATGAAAGAGAAATCGAGAAATTCTACATGGCGCTAGAGAAGTTCTATAAAGAAGACCACACCTTCTACAAGATCATTGTGGGTGATTTTAATGCCAAGATAGGACCGAGAAGATCAGCTGGAGAACTTCACATCAGGACCCATGGCCTAGAATGGAACGATCAGGGTGAGAGACTGTCTGAGTTCATCATGTCGACCAAGACCATTCATGGTAACTCACAGTTCCAGAAGGCAGAATCTAAACGATGGACATGGGAGTCTCCCGGTGGACGATTCCACAACGAAATAGACCACATCATATTCAATCGACGGTTTTGCCTGACTGATGTCGCTGTTGTCCCAAAATTTCGAACGGGATCGGACCACCGTCTCTCGTTTGCTAAGGCATCGAAAATCAGATGGACTGGACACGTAATGAGATTTGGAGACAACCGCTGGACTAGAGCCATTACTGACTGGACTCCATGGGACGTCAAAAGATCACGTGGCTGCCCACCTATGAGGTGGTCAGACTTTTTCGTCAAGACCCTGAATGGTCGGTTTGAGGCTATTCATGTTCCTAGAATGAGCAGATGCCATTGGGCTACACTGGCGTGCCACAGGGACGAATGGAGATGTTACTGGCACCCGCTTGAGCAAATGGATTAGTAATGGAATGTCAAGTGATCAAGTTATATAGATTTATTATTTGTTAATTAGGAAATTCCATAGAATTCCACTTTTCTCTGTCTTTGTAGGTAAAAATTTTAGATTGATAATAGAACCAAAAATAATGCAATTTATATATCTTTGATTTGAGAAAGGCAGTGGAGCTAAAACCTTGGGAACAAAAAAAATAGGATATCAATATTATATCCTAATCATTATTATCAAAATCATCTTTATTATAAAATAGTCTTTTTGTGTGTGTTCATTGAACTAACTACAAGACCCAGACAACAATAACTGTGAAAACTTAAAACTTCATGAAACTGTAACTTCTTTTACTCTGCTGTGATGATAAATTATAAACATACAAAAAGGGGGAAAAATGAGAAAATATTAGCATCAATATTAGAAAACATTAGCATTAGGGCTTCTTAACCATTTTCAGGAACTTAAACTCTTATTGAAACTGGGTGGGGGGAATACCTATCAATTGACTTTCTTATGGGGAAAGTCTAAAATTTTGTCTTAGTTGGGTCAAATCCCCAAATACCACATGACTTTAGAACACAAAAATAAAAACCATCTATTGTATTCAGACCATGTGTTCAGGCTAAAACATAATGTTAACTGGATTTCCTGGATCCAGTCTGGGAACTCTTATATCCTTCTGTGCCACGTGAGGGCTTAGAAGCTTGTGCCCATAGAACTTCAGGCTGACTCTTATCAGTCAGCATTGCTCCTTATCTCATTTTGTTCCTGGTAACTGCTGTTGCATCCCCTGGAAAGGGACCGCACCTTTACGGGGATGCGACTTGATCTGGACCTGAGAATTTCAGGAATAAATAGACATTACAAGTCAAGAAGAGAATAAGAAAAAAAATAATAATTGTGAAGTTGACCCTGGCTCTTAGAAGGTTTCACTGTTAGTTTACCTGCACACCTAATTCACTAACATGATATTGGAGGCTTCAACATCCTGAAATGTAATTCAGATGACATGAAAAAGAGGCATACTACGGCCTTGAAAGCTTTTTTGCCTGATGATCTTCACCTTTCTCCTGCTGCAAGTGAAATGATTACTCTTCCTTTATCTGTGTATACAACATCAGCATTAATTGATGGCCACCTTTCTTTCTGAGTTATATTCAGTCTGTTGGGGGAGGGGATGAAGGAGAAATAATAGATAATCAGCTTAAAATGGAGTAAATTCGAATGTAGGGTCTCAGATGGGCAGTGAAACTTTAATTCATGGATTTTTTGTTTTGTTTTGTTTTATGATAGTCAACCTGAATTACTGTAATTCTTTGCCTACAGGTCTCCTTTAGTTATCCCACTGGGGAAAAAAAGAGAAAAAATAGCTGGACAAGTATGCACTCCCGAGAAGCTAAACATGCTGAGAGTGGTCAGCACATGCCTCTGTTGGGTGATTTCCGTTCTGGCTGCCCGTGAGGTGGGGATTGATTCTGAGGGGTGCTAGAGCTGTGTTTTTTGAAACACTGCGTGAATCCAAATGAGTTTCAGGTTCCCCATTGTTTGAGCCCAATTTTGTTAAACTGTAAAAATGTTGGGTTTTCATTTGTTCAGAACTACTATTATAAATCACTATGCCCCACAGCTTTTTCAAGCACTTGCCGAAGATTTTCTTTTCTTTTTTTTTTCTGAGCAGATTCAGAATATCAGTCTGTCATTGAATTTAGGTCAGCGCGAAAGTGGCTTTTTAATTTGCTTGTTTTCTGTGGCACTGTGTTCTCGCTGTATCTATACCTTTGCCAGAATTTTTTTAAGGTCCCCTAAGATCGTAGCATTCTAATATTTTGGACTCCAGTTGAATAATAGATACAGTTGATCAAATTTTATTTAAATGCAGACTGATTTATATGTGTGCTCTGCTGTACATGAGAACACCATAGCCAAAATTACAAGGATTTTTTATTTGTGAAAGGGAAAAACAAACATTCAATATTTGCCTTGTGATATTTGTCTTATTGTGTAAGCTAGTTTCCAGAAATAGTCATTTTTCCACAGGTATCATTTTACCATAAATTCTCAAATAATCATGCTTCTGTTAATATATTTTTTTCTTTTTTGGGTCACACCTGGCAATGCTCAGGGGTTACTCCTGGCTCTGCACTCAGGAATCACTCCTGGTGGTGCTCAGGGTACCAAATGGGATACGGGGAGTCAAACCCGGGTCAGCTGTGTTATTGCTCTAGCCCTGCTTCTGTTAATCTTACTTAAAATTAAATCATTAAAATGCATTCCTGCTTTCCCGCCCCCAATATTGGAAATTGCAATTGCAATGAGGTGAGGCCTTTTATTTCTGAATGCAGTTGCATAATTTGATTTCTATATTCGAGGTGCATTTTTCTTTCTCTTTCAAATACATCCCCCTCAGCCCCCCCATCCATTTAGACACACTTATCACCCATATTGTAGTCAGTGCAATTATTCCCCTTTTTTACCTACTGGTCATGTTTAGCAAGTGACAGCAGTTTTCTATAAATTAAACAGCAGTAGTACATATTTTTAGAAAAGCCCATATCCTTCTCTTCTTTCAGTGCATGGGATAGTCCTTAGCATATAATCATGGGAAGCATGGCATGAGAAATAAAAATGTGAAATTTGAATTTAAAACTCTGGCAGTCATGAATCAGTCAGTTTGTGTTTTTTGTTTAGTTTGGTTAGTTCTCTCTCTCTCTCTCTCTCTCTCTCTCTCTCTCTCTCTCTTGTTATACCCATCGGTGCTCAGGGCTAACTCCTGGCTCTGGGCTCAGAGACCACTCCTGGTGGGTCCAGGGAACCATATGGGGTCCTGGGTATCGAACCCTGTCGACTATGTGCAAAGCATGATCTCTACCAGCTTTACTATCACTCCAACCTAAGTTTATTTTTGAGCTATTTTTCTTGTCTGTCAGATTGTCCTAGAATAAATCTCACAGGAGTCTGTAAAGGTTAAAAGAAATATGAAAGCACTTTAATAAACACAAGGGTATTTGCAAATACTAGTTATCTAAAAAATACTGTACTGGTGGAGGGAAGCTTTTATTGATACAAAATAAAATATTTAGTAATTAGCTGTGATATTTAGTTTTGAAGCTAATAGTTTTTTTTCTGTTAATAATTTGCCTTTCCCCCACCCTTTTAATTTGCTCTATCTTTCTTATATTATTTAACTTTCATAAAAACTGGTATAAAGCAATGTGCATGTGGGACCTCTGTATTTTATCTAAGTGAAAATCAGATTTGATCTTAGTAAATTTCATCTCTGCATTTCATCTTAATAAAATGAGATTTAAAAAAAGTCATTGGATATCTACAAAATATTTTAGTAACTAAGAAGAGTTAAAAGATCCTTAACGAAGACCTATTGGAAGTGGCATTTTTATTCTGTAAATTCCTAATAAGAAGAGTAATTTGTCCGTTGGGGGGCTAGCTCAAAGGACTGGGGGGCATATGCCCATGTGTTTAGCGTAACTGGGGCCCTAAGTTCCATCCCTGATGCTTTAAGCCTTCACTAGCTCTGTGGGTATAGCGCTGCTGACCCCAAGAATCTCTGGGGAAAACCCCAAACAAGCAATATAATCATCTGGTTTCTAAACAGGCACAAAATATGCTAACATTTATGTTGGGCTTGATGACAATTCATTTCTATCCTTCCTACACGGGTTTTGAATGGTAAGAAAATAAACATCGCAAAGAAGAAATCCGAATGGCAAAAAGGCACATGAGAAAATGCTCTACATCACTAATCATCAGAGAGATGCAGATCAAAACAACAATGAGATATCATTTCACACCACAGAGACTGGCCCACATCCACAAGAACAAAAGCAACAGGTGCTGGCGTGGATGTGGCGAGAAAGGGACCCTCCTTCACTGCTGGTGGGAATGCAGGCTGGTCCAACCCTTTTGGAAAACAGTATGGACGATTCTCAAAAAATTAGAATTTGATCTCCCATTTGACCCAGCTATAGCACTCCTGGGAATATATCCCAGAGAGGCAAAAAGGTATAGCCGAAGTGACATCTGCAATTGTTTGTTCATTGCAGCACTCTTTACAATAGCCAGAATCTGGAAAAAACCTGAGTGCCCGAGAACAGATGACTGGTTAAAGAAACTTTGGTACATTTACACAATGGAGTACTATGTAGCTGTTAGAAAAGATGAAGTCATGAAATTTACATACAAGTGGTACTACATGGAAAGTATCATGTTAAGCAAAATGAGTCAGAAAGAGCGGGATAGACACAGAAAGATTGCATTCATCTGGGGAACATAAAGCAACAAAACGGGAGACTAACACCCAGGAATGGCTCAGATTAGTACCAGGAATTTTGCTCCATGACTTGAAGGCCAGCCACATGTGCTAGGTGAAAAGGAAGCTCAGATAGAGAAGAGAGCACCAAGTAAAGGATGTTGTGAAGACCCTCCCAGGGTGGGAGAGACATGCTAAAAGTAGTCTATAGACCAAACATGATTGCACTCAGTGCCTCTCTGGCAAAACACAGTACCCAAAAGAAGAGAGAGAGAACAAGGGGGAATGCCCTGCCACAGCAGCAGGGTGGGACAGGGGGCGGGATGGGGGGTGGGAGGGATGCTAGGACCCGTGGTGGGGGAGGATGGGCACTGGTGGAGGGATGGGTACTTGATCATTGTATAACTGAAACCCAAGCACAAAAATTTATAAGTCTATAAATGTACTTCACGGTGTTTCACTAATAAAAAAATGATAAAAAAAAAAAAGAAAAGAAACATCGGAATGTTCATTTCTTTTCCCGATGATTTGAGAGCCATTTCTGGTGGTTGTTTTCCCCCGGCTAGGAAGCTACATTTGAAGTTCAGATGCCTGAGCACGTGGAAGTGTCCCACAGAAATGGGAGGGAGGACGAGAGTCCTCCTGGCATCCTCCAGTCCCTCTGCTCTTTTCATTGCCTCCTTTATCGAGCAAGTAAGCAAGAAAGCACAGCGTTTCTTTGGGAATCACACAAGTGTTCCAATAGTTCCAAGGCCAGAACCTCTCTGCAGTTCAAAGGAGGCAGCTGAGGTAGCCATTTCGATCCAGACAGATCTCTTTTCCGTGGAGCTGTTTAAATCTCTATGGGTCTCTGCCTTCTTGCTTCATTGTGTTTTCTCCCTGAACTTTCCAGGATTGAAAATTTTTAATTCATTTTATTGTCATATGATGTCATAGCCAAACTTACATGTACTGATTTTTTAACAAGTATTCAGTGCATATATTTTTCAGATTCACTGAAATATTTTTATGCAGAATATTTAAAGAAATGATATAAATCATAATAATTTATCAAAAATCTCCATAACAGGGGCTGGAGAGACAGTGCCCTGGGCAGGGGATTTGCTTCCACACAGCTGACCCAGGTCTATCCATAGCACTCCATCTGGTCTGTGGAACACTGCCAGGAGTGATCCCTGAGCTCAGAACTAATAATAAACCCTAAGCACCGATGGGTGTGGCCCCAAACCAAAAACAAAAATATAAACAGCAGTATTCAAGTGCTTCTTGTAAAGACTTCATCAAAGGAAAAACAGGCAAAATAATTAATTACCATGGAAATTCAGAAACAGCAAGTATTGAGGTATAGAAGAAAATGAAAAAAAAAAACTATTAGGAGTTTATTAGTACCACTTTGTATTTTTTAAAAGTTATTATTTTTATTATTGTTGTTGTTGTTATTATTTCTTTTGGGTCATACGCACCAATACTCAGAACTTACTCCTGGGTCTGCTCTTAGGGATCCCTTTTGGCTGACTCTGGTTTCCATATGGGATACTGGGGAATCAAACTTCATTTGGCAATATGCAAACACTAACCACTTTACTACCAATCTGGCCCCTGTGATTTTTTTTTTTTAAGAAACGTGTCAGTGGGGAATCATCTTAGAAATGATCCACTCATTAAGAGTGTGTATGCAGTGATTTCCTGTCTGATAATGGTTCACAGTATGAACTGTAAAATAATCTCATAGTCTTTATCTGCTGTGCATTGGAGTCAGGACCAAGGGACACGCTGCATTCAAGCACTAGATGAAGCTGTATTTTATTTACCTAAAGAAGAGCCAGCCAAAGATCAGGATCTATAGTGCATATAGGTCCTCACAGGCAGATACAGCCTGGGGTTCGGTTGGGGTTAACAGGATATGGCTTACATAGAACAAAAGAGCCTCTTGCAGCTGGTGGCCCAGAATGATATTTCTCCAGAAGGTGATAGGCCCGCGTAGAGTGGACAGGCTCCTTATTTCTCGGTCAAGACCTCTCCCAGGACCCAGACCTGGCCTATCCAGCAGCGGAACATTTGCCTTTTCCAATGTTTCTATTTTTGTGTGGCTGATTTGTGGATATGTCATAGAGAGTTTTGTTAAGATTTTAGCTCTTTGGAAGAGTATTTAGAGAAACTCAAATACAACAATTTCTTGTCCTCCAGATCCATAAAATATGGACAAGAAAACTTTTTACCTTTCTAAGGAGGCCTGTTATGCTTTAAAATCACTCACTTAAAACTAACCCCGTTGCCTCATTATTTACATAGTTTATAAAAAAAGATGAAGCAAAGAAGCACCAGAACAATACAATTCGTAAAACACTTGCCTGCATACACCTGACCCAAGTTTGATCCCTAGCATCCCACTGCCTGCATGCGGAGCCAGGAGTAACTTCTGAGCCTTACCAGTTGTGACCCCAAATAAAAACAAAAAAAGATGTAAAGAATTGTACAGGTTGAATTCTGTGTGGCTAATCGACATATATTACTCAAAGCATAAATAGGCCAGTGATGGTCTAGACCAGAGTTTCTTAACCTTTGTCTGATGATGGCTTCCTTTTGACCTTGTGGTTCTTTCCTGTGTCACCTACACTCCCCCCTCCCACCCCATCCCATTTTCTCTAGTATCACGCTATTGTCTCCCATTTCCCATTTACCCATTTAGGATGAACCAGGATTTTTCAAGGGGCCACAGGTTTCTCATAGAGCCCCATTTGCGAAATGCTGGTGTAGATGAAAGTGTACTATGATTTTATCAAGTCCTGATATACAAAGACTTCATCTTTTGCCTTGATAAATCCCATCACATTTGTCTAATTGAGATTTTCTTGCCAATTAACTTAGGTTGTGTGGATTGAAGAAATTCTCCTTGAACTACATAGTTTATGTGAACTATTGCTAAAGTATATTTGGATGAGAAAACAATTTTTTTCCTTGATGGTTGTTTTCCAATTAGAATTCCTGAGCTTATATTGTGCCTGACCTCTTTTCAAACCTTAATTTGAGTGAGGAGAAAAGAATTCACCATTTTCTTACAAGGACTATTCCAGCTGCAGTGCTCTTTAATTCTATGTCTCACCGAGTCCAGTGTTGTTCTGAATTATAATTAGAGCGACAGTGAACTCTTGGTCCCCAGAAATGCGAGCGCTAAGGCAAAATCTCATCCTTGTAACAGTGACAACACAAAACAGCATTTGCTGTCAGAGAAAGTGGAGAAACTTATCATGAGGTGTCCTGGTTAAATTAAAAGTTTAACCTATCTAGTAAGTGAATTTTTGTTGGAAGAAAATAAGCCTTTCTCTTCTGTCTTATTAGACTATGTGTATAACCTCAGCTTCTCATCCACATTTTCCCAATTATTTCTGAACCTTTCTTTAGTAATCATCCTTTTTTCTTTCATTGTTTCAGTTTTCCTCCCCAATCTCTTTTTCTTTGTCTAAACATACTCCCACATCTCCCCTATTTAGAAACAGAAAACAACATAAAAACTTTTCTTTTGTCATGCGGTTTCCCTGGGAACTGGCTTAGGATGAACCTTTAAAATGAACAAATGGGTAGAAGGAAAAAAAAATCTCCCCTTTCAAAATTTCAACTTCTCCTTTATCCTCTTGATGAGAAAAATCAGGCCCCTGCTCACATTTTTTATTTTTTTTTATGTAATTGAATGGGCTAGAGCGATAGCACAGCGGTAGGGCGTTTGCCTTGCACGCAGCCAACATGGCCCACCCGAGTTCGATTCCTCTGCCCCTCTCAGAGAGCCCGGCAAGCTACTGAGAGTATCTCGCCCGCACGGCAGAGCTTGGCAAGCTACCTGTGATGTATTCGATATGCCAAACACAGTAACAACAAAGTCTCCAATGGAAACGTTACTGGGCCTGCTGGAGTAAATCGATGAACAACGGGAGGACAGTGATATATACAGTGATGTAAATGAATCACCATGTGATACAGTTACAAAGCTTTCATGTTTGAGATTTAGTCATACAGTAATCGAACACCCATCCCTCCACCGGCGCACATTTTCTTCCACCAATGTCCCCAATATCTCCTGCCACAACCCCCGATATCACAGTCTTCACTCTGCCTCTCTGCCCCAATACTCTCTCTCTATTTTGGGGCATTATGTTTTGCTTGAATTGTCCAACCACAATTCAAGCCTGCTTGCCAGGGGCAGATGCTAGATAATTTATTTTCCATTGCTCATTTTGAATATTATGAGAGCTCACGCGGCCACTGCGGCTGCGTGCTTCTGGAATTCTAGGTTGTGAATGGTTGGGTTCCAGAGACATCTCTGTGGGGCACTATTCCATTTTGAGATTCAATTGGGAGTCTCTGGACCAGAGATGTTGGTGTGCTAAGATGGCACCCAGAGGCACATTGTGGATATGACAGCCAGGCTGCTGACCCTGTTCACATTTTAAATCCCAGAAAGCAGGAGCGGCCAAGGGGCAGCTGAGTCTGGGCCACATGATATGACCTAGGAATACGGTTGGCTGTCCTTCAGATGGTCTCACCTTGTAACTGCAATGTATGTTCCCAATGTGCTCACGTCCTTGAGGTAGTGTTCCCTTGCTTTGCAGATGACATGCTTAAGAATTTCAGCTTCTGTGCTCTGTTGCCAGGTGCCTGCAATTTCCCCCCACCCTTCAAAAGTCTCTAACAGGGAGGTCACCCTCCTGTTTGGGGCCCAGTCTTTAAAGCAGGAGCTCAACTGGGCTCTCCTGTAACCACCAGTTCTCAGTGTGGCCACTTGATTCTTTGTTGGTTTACACTGAGCATTTCTATAACACTGTCTTTAACTTATAACTTTCTGTCACCTACCTTCCATCCAATTCCTTAGCAGCTCATCAGCAATTATATAAGGTCACATGTGTTTGGAGAGTGACGTAAATAATGGTCCTTTTTTCAGTTTTCATTCTCCTTCAGGAGTCCCCAGTGCCCGCTGGCCTCAACCCTGCCAAAGTTTGGTTTCCTTTTGACCCAGCATTTGCTTACACCACTTTTCATTGCTCTATCTATTACTATTTATTTCCCTTGCTCTTGGTTATCCAAAAGTTCCATGTTGGGTCATGTTTTCTTTTTCCCCTAACCTTCTGTTATCATGGTAGCCACTCCCTTAGCTTGAACCCTATTTAAAAACCAGTCCTGATTTCTGCCCCTTACCTTTTTGATTTAGAGAGATTTTGATAGGAAAGATTTCTTGGTTGTGGTTACTTAGATAAGTCAATGGTCAAAAGGGGGAACATGTCAGAAGAATTCATCACACTACATACTAAGCTACTTGCTTGTGACTTCTGTGTGAACTGTCAACCAGTTGGGTAGTTTAAAAGCAGAAATAAAGGTAAAACATGATGTTTTTCTGCCAACATGCAAACTGAAGTCTAATCAATTTTTCTGGTGACAGCAAAGTGACTGTCCAGGGAAGTTCTTGTCTGCTCAGAAGCATTGATTCTTGGCTCTGGCTTCAAGACAAGTTGTCTGCCCAATTCAGAAAGTGACCAGAGACCATATGTCTAATCTACAACACACCAGTATGAGCCACAACCTACGAACCACTTGGGCCTACAGTAATCTGCATCCGCCAAATGAGTGATCGACATTTCATTATAAATAAAGTTGCAGTCAAAAACTTCAATGAGTTATCAGATTGACATGTTTGTTTGCTGGTTTGGGGCCATACTTGGTGGTGCTTGGGGCGTCCTTGTGTCTCTGGGCTCAGTGCTCACTTCTGGCAGGCTTCAGAAGATATATTAGCAAATCATATTCTTTGTTAGTGACTCAAATTTATAACAGAATTGGGAGGTGACACAGAGTATTCCCAATTTTCCAGACAGAGTTTTCCTTATCTTTTTAATATAGCAAGTATTTCATTTACTCTTATTTTCTATGTTAGTCCCTTCCCCCAAGAAAATACAGAAATCCCCACTTTCCCCTATTGGTTTAGTGAAATGCGACCTTCTGCCAAATGACCAGAACTCACTTATTAATGAATTGAGACCATTTACATTTTATCGTCTGGAAGTATTTCTCTTTTCTCTACTGATTTTAGTATTAATACAGACTCACCTGCTATAATGAAGCAGCTCCAGTGTTCAGTCGTTCAAACAAGAGAGTTATTCCCCTCTCAAAGGAAGACATGTTGGTGGATGGCTTCTAGCATTAAAGTATTTCTGTTTTGAAGTAAGACATACAGGGACTTGATTAATCTTTTTCTATTGTGCTGCTCTGCAATGCCTTAAAGTTTAGCCTGCATGGTCAATAACAGCTCACCTGTATTACATCTGTGAATTCTAGCCCATGTGAATTAAAAAGGAACCTAGAGTCCAGTATTTTCCCTCTTAAAGGATTTGATCTGGAAGTCGTGATAAGCATCCTGCTAATACCTCATTAGCTGGAATGTAATTACATGACTACATATAGATGTAATGGAAAACTGGAACTTGTAGTTTCCCACCCGGCAATCCTATGCTAAACAAATACTCACGATATTCTATCATTTTTTATGTGGCAAGAGATAATAGTCTTTTTCAGGAAATTATTGATAGAAATAAAAGCTTTAAGCAACCAAGATACCGAAGTTCCAGGACAGGAAGCAAAAATAGAAGTAAGAGAGTAGATATAATTATGAGAGGTCATGTTTTCCTCCTTGGATCCCAGGTCTGTGTATTTTGGCTTTGGGAGACTTAGAAAGTTAAACTGAGTAATGCTTTGAAGCATTTATCACATACAGTGGGACAGTTCTTTTATCACACTAGGATTGGTGCCCACTGGGAGGATAAATCTTCCTTAATGTCCATTAGGTCCTGAAATGCTATGTCAGTTCACCTCTGACTCGCCCTAACATATGTTGATATAGACCATGATCAACTGTTCCCTTTCTCAATCACTGATAACTGAGATCTCATGAGACTCTGTGTGGGAAAGGAAGCATTACAGGAGAAGTGGATATGGTGAGCATTTAAGTTTTCTGCTCACATAACTTATGTTGTCAGAGCACTTTCATAAACAACACATTCATTTCATGTAGGAGTATTGCTAAGAGCATCTCATCTGATTATTTTGTGGGTACAGTAAAACCTCCTAAGTCATGCTGGGCAGTTTAGTTAGCCAGGCTATTTGGTGTCTCATATTAGAGTATTCAGCATGACAACACAGCTGAGATTTAGGTATTCCAAAATGAGACTTACCTGCCTTGCAGCTCTGATTATCTTTTTTCCCTAAGGAGGTATATAATGAGTGTTTGTTAAGATTTTCCTTCAGGGGCCTGAGGGATAAGCTCCTCTAGCATCCTGATTAGCTACAATCATTTAAAATATATGGTGTATCATGAAGTTAAGGGGCACGGATACTTTAATTGAAGGCTTATCAGCTACAGAAGCTTATCTTTGAATTCCATTCAAAACGGGCATATTTATAGATTTCTTTGTAGTTTAGAGCAAAAATGTCCAAATGTCATGCATTGCCTCCAAAGTCTAAAGGGGACCAATTAACACTCTTATCTTTCTCAGTTGTAGATAATTCATAGTATGGTGATTTGTCTTTATATTGATAGAGATACTCTGACACACTCTAGTATATTGAAGTTTCTTTAGTCTTTATTTTCAAAGTTTATACAGAAACTTTGTCTATATATGCATTTTAGAAGTACTTATAAGCTTTCTGATTATAATTAATGTCTTCTTTGTCAAATAGACAGTTTAATAGCATGACTTTATTTCCAATGGGAGGATGATACAGCCATAATTTCTATAGACTACATTATGACCTATAGCAGACATACTACATAAAATTCACATACTACAAGAGAATAGAGTGAAAATATATTGCCATCCATACCAGGCAAAACTATTTCTTTTATTATTGTCTTAGGGGTGATGGAGGTAAAAACACAAAAGACGTTTAGCTGTATACTAAGTTGGAGACTCTTTTACAAATTATTTTCTATTAAAAAACTATGTTTACAAAGCTATGAATATTTGAGTTTTAGTCATATAATATTTCAACATCAATCCCATCACCAGTGTCAACTTCCTTTACCTTGGAGACTCTTAATTAGCTGTTATGTGGTCATACTTGATTCGACAGCTCAGATTAGAGTAAGTTTTGATTAAGCTTCTATCTACAGATTGTACTGGTTTTCTGTGCAAAGCAAAGGTAAATTAAAAAATAAACACAAAAAGGATCCAAACCCCTGTATATTTCAAGTAACTAATAGTGACACCTGCAATGTTTCCACCAGCCTCATGGTGCTAGTTTAAGTTTCCTCTTCTTAGGGTGGAGGAGTTGTGTTGGGTTCCCCTTTCTCCACTGTTCAGAAAGTGAGCTTATAAAATTGTTAGTTGTGGAGTACTTCCACTCAATTTTTCACGAAGTACTGTAAAACACAGGAGAATGAAGTCAACATGAGATGCAGTCTGGCTCCACTTAAAGGAGTGAGCATCCAGTGACATTGCCTTTCTATAGGGATTAACTGGCAGAGCCAACATCCAATAGTCTCCAGGAGTTTATTTATTTTTCCTTCCAAGCCTCATCCAACTCATAAATAACTACAGGCCAGAGGAAGAAGAACTGGAGAATGTAGTTGGATGCTTCACAGGGTTCTTTATCAAGGCTATTTGACCTTCCCCTTTGACTGAGGCTTTGGGTAGCACTGTAGCACTGTCCTCCCGTTGTTCATCGATTTGCTGGAGTGGGCCAAGTAGTCTCTATTTTGAGACTTGTTACTTTGTTTGGCATATTGAATACATCATGGGTAGCTTGCCAGGCTTTGCTGTGCAGGAGAGATACTCTCCGTAGCTTGCCAGCATGAGGTGCCGGGCTCTCCAAGAGGGCCAGAGGAATTCAACCCGACTTGTCAGAGCCGGCTGTGTGCAAGGCAAATGCCCCACTGCTGTGCTATCGCTCCAGCTTTGGGTATGAGAGTTTGTTCAGGTCTCATAATTAATTAAGGAACAATGACACTTTGTTGAGGTTCTTCAGCTTATACTTTCTAGACGTAAATGTTTTGGGGGTAAGATCACTAGGGACTTTATGACTTTTTGCCTTCATATAGACACTAACAAAATCTCTCCAATTGCACACTGCACCCATTACTATGGTTCTGCTGCCTGTTAGGATCCAAGTGAAACTCGCAATAATGTACCCTGCACAGGGGACCAGAGAGCCAAATACAGTCACTCCACAAAGCAGTAGGCATCCACTGAAATCCAGAGGAGGGAGGTATGAACAATAACTAGACCAGCGTTAAAGGTGGTTGTTTCAGAGATTAGAAGGGTAGAAAGAGGAGCTGGGAAGCTCTCTCTTGTCAGGATGTAGGGTTGGAGGTAAACAGGATGGGCCTTGAGACCCTCAGGTTATGGCCTCCAGGATGATGGTGTGTTTTCTGAACTTGTTTTTTGCAACAGGTCTTAAGCACTGCTGGCTGCCCTGAAGGCAAAGGAAGCCGGAACAAAGGGGTGTGTGTGAGCTTCCATGTATTCTTTCTAGCAAAACAGTTGTAACACTTATTGCCTCTGCAAAGCCTTACCTGCAAACAGTGCAAGAATTGCTATCTTTTGTCTAACTCAATTTATCAATGTCAGATTGTCTCATCCCTTTTAGAGTCTAGTTTCAAAGGTCCCTTTGTCTTCTGTGGGAAAAATATGTTCCCCCTTGTTGTTCTCAGACACAAATTTTCTGAATGGCCAGAAGTTCATTTTAATAACAGCTTCGATCTGCTTTTATCTATAGAGAGCATGTTTCCAAGAGTAATACTTCCCATCACCATTGTATGTCTTAGCACCTTAAGAAAAGGTTCTATTTCTGACCCCTCGACAACAGTTAATGGATAATGTTCTGGGTGACTCATTAAAAATGGCTCATAATTATTTATCATCCAAACATGACTTGAAAAGTGCTGGTCTCTTTGTTCACTTTGGACTGTAACTGAATTTAGGTTTCAGTAAAATTATGGCTACCAATCAAGTAGTTGTAATTTTCAGTAGATGCTATAGTTTGCTCAAAATAACCCAGGCCAGAAAGACAGTCTTGAGGGTAGAGTGCTTGCCTTGCACGTGACTGACCTGGGTTTGATCTCTGACACCTCAAATGGTCCACAGAGCCCTGCCAAGAGTGCTCCTTGAGCACAGCTGGGTCTGGTCCAACCTCTCTTCCCCTAAAACCCAAAATCGACCCCCTTAAACAAACAAAAGCAAATCCCCCCAGCAGGCATGTGAAAATGTGTTCATCATTATTTATTTTTATCTTTATTTAAAAAATTAATTTATTGAATCACTGGGAATCCCCAAAGTTATTCATGACTGAGTTTCAGGGATACAATGTTTAAGCACCAGTACCATCACCAGTGTCCACTTTCCTCCACCAATATCCCCAGGTTCCCTTCTTTTTTTTTTTTTTCATTTTATAATTTTATTTTATTTTTTTTCCCTTTATTTTATTTTATATTTTTTTAAAGTTGTAGATTTACAATTTTTTGTGCTTTGGTTTCAATTATACAATGATCAGATACCCATCCCTCCACCAGTGCCCATTTTCCACCACCATGGATAATATCCCTCCCACCCCCATCCCCCCATCCCCCCTGTCTCTGTGGCAGGGCAATCCCCTGTGTTCTCTCTCTCCTTTTGGGTGTTGTGGTCTGCAAAAGAGGCATTGAGTGGCAAACATGTTCAGTCCATAGTCTACTTTCGACATGCATCTCCCCTCCTGGGAGGATCCTCCAAACATCCTTTATTTGGTGCTCCCTTCTCTATCTGAACTGCCCTTTCCTCTAGGATACCCGGCTGGCCTCTAAGTTATGGAGTAATCCTCCTGGTGCTGATCTCAGCTATTCTTGGGTATTAATCTCATACTTTGTTACTTTATATCCCCCAGATGAATGCAATCTTTCTATGTCTATCCCTCTCTTTCTGACTCATTTCGCTTAGCATGATACTTTCCATATTGTACCACTTGTATGTAAAGTTCATGACTTCATCTTTTCTAAGAGCTACATAGTACTCCATTGTGTAGATGTACCAAAGTTTCTTTAACCAGTCATCTGTTCTTGGGCATTCAGGTTTCTTCCAGTTTCTGGCTATTGTAAAGAGTGCTGCAATGAACAAACAAGTGCAGATGTCACTTCGACTATACATTTTTGTCTCTCTGGGATATATTCCCAGGAGTGGTATTGCTGGGTCAAATGGAATCTCAATTTCTAATTTTTTGAGAATCGTCCATACTGTTTTCCAGAAGAGCTGAACCAGTGGACATTCCCACCAACAGTGAAGGAGTGTCCCTTTCTCGCCACATCCACGCCAGCATCGGTTGCTTTTGTTCTTTTGAATGTGGGCCAGTCTCTGAGGTGTGAGATGGTATCTCATTGTGGTTTTGATCTGCATCTCCCTGATGATTAATGATGTAGAGCATTTTCTCATGTGCTTTTTTGCCATTCGGATTTCTTCTTTGAGAAAGTTTCTGTTCATTTCATTGCCCCATTTTTGGATGGGGTTGGATGTTTTCTTCTTGTGGAGTTTAACCAGTATTTTGTATATCCTGGATATCAACCTCTTGTCAGATGTGTATTCGGTGAATATCCTTTCCCATTCTGTAGACTGTCTTTGTATTTTGGTCACTGTTTCTTTGGAGGTGCAGAAGCTTCTTAGTTTAAGATAGTCCCATTTATCTATCTCTGTTTTCACTTGCTCGGCCAGTGGCGTGGCATCTTTGAAGATACCATTAGCTTCAATGTCATGGAGGGTTTTGCCAACTTTATCTTCAATGTACTTTATGGTTTCTGGTCTGATGTTGAGGTCTTTAATCCATTTTGATCTTACTTTTGTACATGGTGTTAGGCAGAGTTCTGAGCCTATTTTTTTGCATGTAGCTGTCCAGTGATGCCAACACAATTTATTAAAGAGGCTTTCCTTACTCCACTTCACATTACTTGCACCTTTATCAAAGATTAGATGAGCATATGATTGAGGAGAGATGTCAGTGTATTCAACCCTGTTCCATTGGTCTGCAGTTCTGCCTTTGTTCCAGTACCATGCTGTTTTAATTATTACTGCTTTGTAGTACAGTTTGAAGTTTGGGAGGTTGATTCCTCCCATTTTCTTTTTCCCAAGAATTGCTTTAGCTATTCGTGGGGGCTTTTTGTTCCATATAAATTTCAAGAGTGTTTGCTCCATTTCTTTGAAGAATGTCATGGGTATCCTTATAGGGATTGCATTGAATTTATACAATGCTTTCGGTAGTATTGCCATTTTGACAATGTTAAGTCTCCCGACCCATGAGCAGGGGATATCTTTCCATTTCCTCATGTCCTCTTTTATTTCCTGAAGTAGCGTTTTGTAGTTTTCTTTGTACAGGTCCTTTACTTCCTTAGTTAAGCTGATTCCTAGGTACTTGATTTTCTGGGGCACAATTGTGAATGGGATTGTTTTTTTCATGTTGCTTTCTTCTCTCTCACTGTTTGCGTATAGGAAAGCCATGGACTTTTGGGTATTGATTTTATAACCTGCAACTTTACTATACGAGTCTATTGTTTCTAGGAGTTTTTTGGTGGAAGTTATTGGGTTCTCTAAGTAGAGTATCATATCATCTGCGAATAGTGAGAGCTTGATTTCTTCCTTTCCTACCTGAATGCCCTTAATATCTTTTTCCTGCCTAATCGCTATTGCAAGTACTTCCAGTACTATATTGAACAGCAGTGGAGAGAGTGGGCATCCCTGTCTCGTCCCTGATCTTAGAGGGAAGGCTCTTAGTTTTTCCCCATTGAGGATGATGCTTGCTGTAGGCTTGTGGTAGATGGCTTTAATTATGTTGAGGAAGGTCCCCTCTATACCCATTTTGGCTAGGGTTTTCATCATAAAGGGGTGCTGGATCTTATCAAATGCTTTCTCTGCATCTATTGATATGATCATATGCTTTTTATCTTTTCTTTTGTTGATATGGTGGATTATGTTGATTGATTTCCGAATGTTAAACCATCCTTGCATCCCTGGGATGAATCCTACTTGGTCATGGTGTATGATCTTTTTGATGAGTAGTTGGATTCTATTTGCTAGTAGTTTGTTGAGGATCTTTGCGTCTGTGTTCATCAGGGATATCGGCCTGTAATTCTCTTTCTTTGTGGTATCTCTGTCTGCTTTTGGTATCAGTGTGATATTTGCTTCGTAGAAACTGTTCGGAAGTGTTTTTGATATTTCAATTTCGTGGAAAAGCTTAAAGAGCGTTGGGAGTAAGTCCTCTTTAAAGATTTGGAAGAATTCACTAGTGAATCCATCCGGGCCAGGGCTTTTGTGCTTGGGGAGACTTTTTATTACCATTTCAATTTCCTTGATGGTGATAGGTCTGTTCAGGAATTCCAGGTCTTCTTGGTTCAGCCTTGGGAGTCTGTAGGAGTCTAGGAATTTATCCATTTCCTCGAGGTTTTGATGTTCCGTGGCATAAAGCTTCTCAAAGTACTCCCTGAGGATCCTCTGAATTTCTGTGGTTTCTGTTGTAATGACCCCCTTTTCATTTCTGATTCGGTTTATTAGGGTTTTCTCTCTCCCTTTCTTTGTGAGTTTTGCTAGAGGCTTATCGATCTTGTTAATTTTCTCGAAGAACCAGCTTTTGGTTTCATTGATCTTTCGGATTGTTTTTTGGGTTTCCATCTCGTTAATCTCTGCTCTGAGTTTTATTATTTCCTTTCTCCTGTTCGGGTTGTGCTCCTTTTTTTGGTCCTTCTCCAAGCTCTTAAGCTGTGAGGTTAGGTTACTTATGTGTGCTCGCTCCTCCTTCCTGAGGAATGCTTGTAAAGCTATAAACTTTCCTCTTAACACAGCCTTTGCTGTGTCCCATAAGTTTTGGTAACTCGTGTTCTCATTTTCATTCGTTTCTAGGAATCTTTTGATTTCCTCTTTGATTTCCTGTCTAATCCACTCGTTGTTCAATAGTGCACTGTTTAATTTCCAGGTGTTTGATTTAGTTTTCTGTTTTTGTGTGTGATTTACTTCTAATTTCAGCGCATTATGGTCTGAAAAGATTGTTGATACAATCTCTACCTTCTTAATTTTATGAAGGCATGTTTTGTGGCTCAGCATGTGGTCTATCTTGGAGAATGTTCCATGTACGCTTGAGAAGAATGTGTATTCAGCTTTTTGTGGATGAAGTGTCCTGTATATATCTACTAAGTCCCTTTCTTCCATTGTTTCCCTCAAATGAAGTATGTCCTTGCTAAGCTTGAGTCTGGTTGATCTATCAAGAGGTGACAAAGCAGTGTTGAAGTCTCCCACTAGTATTGTGTTGCTATTGATGTCTTTTTCCAAATCTATGAGTAGTTGTTTTAAGTACTTTGCTGGTCTCTCATTAGGTGCATATACATTTATTATTGTAAGTTCTTCCTGTTGTACAGATCCTCTGATCAATAAGAAATGGCCTTCACTGTCTCTTATGACCTTCCTCACTCTGAAATCGATGTGGTCTGATATAAGGATGGCTACCCCAGCTTTTTTATGGGAGCTGTTTGCCTGTAGGATTGTTTTCCAGCCTTTGACTCTGAGTCTGTGTTTGCTTTGACTATTGAGATGCGTTTCTTGCAGGCAGCAGAATGTTGGGTTCAATTTTCTAATCCATCCTGCCACTCTATGTCTTTTAATTGGTGCCTTTAGCCCATTGACAATGAGAGAGATTATTGTTATGGGATTTTGTCCCATTGTTCTGTTAAAGTTTGGTGTATTTGAGGGGCCTTTCTTGCCTTAAAGTAGCCCATTTAGTTGTTCTTGTAACCATGGTTTTGAGTCTATGAAGTTCCTGAGCTGTTGTTTGTCTGTGAAACTGTGTGTTGTTCCTTCTATTATGAATGAGAGTCTTGCTGGGAAAAGTATTTTGGGGGAGGCATTTATTTCATTGAGTTTTTTTACTATGTCCCACCACTGTTTTCGGGCCATGAGGGTTTCATCAGAAAAATCAGCTGTGAATTTTAAGGATGCTCCTTTGTAAGAGATTTCTTTCTTCGATCTTGCTGCTTTCAGAATTTTGTCTCTGTCTAAGGTTTTGGTCATTTTGATCAGAATGTGTCTTGGGGTATTTTTGTTCGGATTTCTTCTAGCTGGTACCCTTCGGGCCTCCTGAATGTGGTCACAAGTTTTCTTCAGCTCTGGAAATGTTGTAGCAATGATTTCTTTGACAGTTTCTTCTTCATCGAGGTTTTCTTCCTGTCCCTCTGGGACTCCAATAATTCTTATGTTACCCCTCTTGGCTTCATCACGATCTTCTCTTGCCATCTGTTCCCGAATTGTGAGTCTCTTTTCCATTTTCTGCTCTTTTCTGGAGAGTCTCTGAACTTCATCTTCGAGCTCACTGATTCTGTTCTCAGCCGCTCTTACTCTGCTGCTGAGGCCTTCCACTGAGCTTTTCAATTCGCCTACGAGATTTTTCAGGTCTGACATTTCTAATTGCATTTTCCTCATTTCTGCCTTCAGATCCTCTTGTCTTCTATTGGCATTGGTTTCCATTGTTTCTTTTAATTCCCTAAGCATCCTAAGTAGCTCCCTTCTGAATTCCTTGTCAGAGAGGTTATCTAACACTACAGTACTGTTGGTGTCATCTGGGCTAGACTCTTTAATATGAAAGTTTGGTGGGCTTTTGCGTTGCTTTACCATTGTGAGAGGTGTGGTTTAGTCCTTCACGTTCACTGTTACTATTCTGCTTGATATGCAGTGTGAGTTAAGATAGGCTTATGAGTTATTGGCTACTGTGTTTCTAGTGGCTGAGCTAAAATAGAGAAGTTTCCATCTAAGAAGTTAGCTTATGATTCCTATGGCATATGTAGTGGGAAAATATTTTGCGGCCGCGTTAGCGGCCGCGGCTCCGGAAAGAGTCCCTGGCACTGGGCGAGGAGTTGTGAATGCCTCCTGTTTGGAATTGGAGCCGTTCAGCTTTGTTGCCCAGAGCTGGGCCTCTGTGCCCGTCCCACGCAGATCAGGGGTTGAAAACCGGCTGTCTAGGGGCTGTTTCTAGCTGCGCGTGCCCAGAGAGGGACCCAGGCCCTTGGGGGCGGGCTGTACCTGTTGGAATTGGAGCCGTTCAGCTTTGTTGCCCAGAGCTGGGCCCCCAGGTTCCCTTCTATCCCCCAGTCTTCAACGCTGGCAACCACTTTGTTTTCCTTTCTTTGTTTTTAGGCACTGTAGTTGCAATACCATTACTGAGAGCGTGTCAGCATATCCCTTTACCTTCTTTCAGCATATAGTTCTCATCCAGAGTGACCACTTCCCTGTTTAACTGTCATAGTGATCCCTTCCCTCCACTCTGGCAAGCTTCCTATTAAGGACCTGTTGTTCTGACCTTAATTTATATTGTCTTTGGGCATTAATTACTACCCTATTTTGTTTCTTTATATCCTGAAAATGAGTGAGCCCATTTTGTGCCTGTCCCTCTTTTTCTGACTTATTTCACACACCATGAGACCTTCCAGAGTCACCCATGTAATGGCAAATTTGACTTCATCTTTCTGAACAGCCATGTAATTATGGCGTGGATGTGCGCTGGCACAGATGTGGGGAAATGGGAATCCTCCTTCAATGCTGGTGGTAGTGTTGATTAATCCTGAAAACAGTTAGGAGCTGAGCTTCTACATGACCCAGCAATCCCACTCCTGAAAATATACCCTAAAGACCTAAAAACACATTGCAAAAAAGACATCTGCACTCCTATGTTCATTGTAGCACTATTCACAGTAGCCAAAATCTGGAAACAACCTACGTTCCCAAGAACAGATGCCTGGATAAAGAAGCTATAGTTTGTCATCATTTATTATCAGGTAAATACAAATCAAAGTGACAATGAGCTATCATCTCAAGCCACTGCGAAGGGCATGCATTATCAGAAAGACTGGAAATTGTGTTGATGAAAATGTGGGTCAAAGGAACCCTTTTAATATGCTGCTGGGATTGTCAACTGGTTCAGTCTCTATGGAAAACTGTGGACATTACACAGAAAGGTAAGAATAAAGCTTCCATATGGTCTAGCACTTCCACCTGTTGCCTTCTCCCTGTCAAGCACTAAAACAATTCAAAAAGATATATACACACCTACGTTCATTGCACTTGGCTTAGTACAATTGCCAAGTTATAGAAACTACCCAAAGTACCCAAGAGTAGGTGAATGACTAAAGACGCTGTGGCATAGATAAACAATCAGATGCTGGGACTACCCAATGGAAAGAGGAAGGGACCTCTGTGCATAACATCTGGGTCTTGCCTGAAAGAGGCAATAATTGGCCTTTATCTCGGTGATCTGATTGGCTGTTTCATGTAACAAATGAGACTGTTTGGTTTTCACACTCGGGTTAACACTGGGCTTAACCAATGAGACAGCAGGGATAGGGACCAGTGAGGTAGATAAATAAAGGTCATGACTTGCTGGAAATTGTGGTCCTGGCAGAAAAAGAAACCACTACAAGAGGCTAGAGCTGCGAAGGAATAGTGGGAGGGTGAGAGGTGGATGAGCTGCCCGCTGCTAAGGGAAACAACTGGAAGATCTAGTGCAAGGTCTGCTGCTTTTGGGACCTCCTCCTAAACAGAGGTGGCTGATTATCTCTGGTGGGCTCTAAATGAAGAGCTGTAACCCTAAAGACAGCCACTGGCTGGTGTGCTATCTTTTGCTCATCATCCCTTAGCTCCCAGGAGCCAGAAATTAGTTTTATCTGGTTTCTCTGAAATAGAAGTCACACAAGAACACCCAGGTGGAGGATATTGAACACTTCATTTGTGGCAAGATGAAGTAACTTTATATCCAAATCATAAACAGTGGTAATACTATTGTAGACATGTTACCCGAAAGACATTAATATAAATAAAATAGAGTAGAATAAAATAAATTATCCCAAGATTCTTTTTCTGATTAGAATTCCTAATCAGAGGCTGACTGGAGATTCCTTGCCAGATCTCTGGTTTTAAATCCTTTATTTACTAGCTGTGCAATTTTGTCTAAACTGCTTAATGTTTGAATACCTTAGTCTCCTAATTTAAAAAAATAAGAGCAATTATAGTACCTATTAATAGACTAAGGGTGAACATATTTAAGGTTATCAGACTAGAGAACAGCACAAATACATATTGGGTGAGTGGTATCTATTGCTTTTTTTTGAAAGTTGATGAGTATTTCCTTCTTGCCAGTAAAAGTCCTTTCTTCTTTTGTTCCATCCTTAACTCTCACTGTTCGTTTTACAATACTACGTGTTTCATTTTGGCAAGCTGGACTCCATCATGCTTCTTGACAAAATCTCTCACTTTGGTGCTTGATGTCTTTTTCTGACACGTCTTTTCATGGAACACTGCTTATTGGGTTATTGGATTTCACACATCTTACAATGCTCTGCTGTTGTGTAAACTTCCTTGCTGTTTTCCTGTCTGGATATG
The DNA here is from genome assembly GCF_029834395.1 of Sorex fumeus. Taxonomy (NCBI): domain Eukaryota; kingdom Metazoa; phylum Chordata; class Mammalia; order Eulipotyphla; family Soricidae; genus Sorex; species Sorex fumeus. The sequence goes on from NW_026606081.1 coordinate 43,894,316, forward strand.
ATCCTCCCTCTCAAAAGTCATTATTGCAGTTCTTGTGTTTGCTTCAGGAGACATAATTAATTAATCACATTAGCGAATTAGGCATCTTAAATGAATATCTGTTATGAAGAGGAAGATCTTTTCACTCTATAGAAGGCGCTTTCAAACTTGTGAGAGAAACAGACAAAATTAGTTTTAATGCAGTGCAGCGGTTTCTTGTGGTTTGATTCATGATTAGACTTTGAAAATATATGACTCCACTCGGAGTTGCGAAACCAGTGAAGTTTTCTTGGAGGAAGCAATGCCATATGCAGCTCATAACATAGGATACGAAGTTGACCAAATGAAGTTCAGCGGGAGGGAATCAAATGTTTTTTGAAGTGTTTGAAGTTCAGATCTTCTCAAGTAAAATTGGTTCTCACAGGGCTGTAATAGGGAACAAACTAACAAGGCAGGCCCTGAACAGGTAGGCACCAAGAAGACTATGCATGAGAAAATAAAGAACTGTGATGTGTTCTTAAGTGCCACAGACCGTCGGTCCAATCTGTTAGCAATAGTATATTTGGGAATAACTTGACTCTTACTCTTCTAAGGAATACTGTACAATTTTGAAAACAATATAGTGCAGAAGATTAAAAACCCCAGCTTAGTATGTTTCTAGAGTCCTTATTGCAGATTCTATGCTGATTTTTCTAGTTCTACTGCTACTCAAAATAGCAGTATCTGAAGTGAAAACTTGAATACAAAGACACAAGGGCCTATATGCTTGTATTACCATGTGTCACAGAGCCTGGGATGGTAAAACAGTTGCTCAGGTTATAGCAGGGAAATCCACGAAGGTTCTTTCTCTGTCAGGTTATTGACAGAGAAATCTGCCAAAGTAGAAGGCACCCACAATTCTGACACAAGAAGAAGAAAGGTTAAAACAAGAAAGCAGGATGGGAAGTAGTAATTGAAAAACAAATCACAAATATGTTTTGCTTTTAGTAATTGAATGTGTTTAGTAACTGAAAAACAAAAGCAAATCACAAATCATAGTCACATGGGAGTGAGTTTATCTAAACAGAAAATTTGATGGCAATTGGAAGTGGGGTCAGATAGATAGCCCAAGAACTGGGCACCTGTCATGCATGCAGAAGGCCCAAGGCTGATCCCCAGCACTGCTTGGTCCCTGTGTAGTGAACTGGGAGCAGCCTTGAGGCACGGGCATGGGGTACTCGAAAATAAATGAAAAAAATTAGAATTGGTAAATGTGATAACATAGAAGGCAGACACCTAATTAAATTGTAAAAACTTGCTTTTTTGGTTTAAAACTCACTAATGTCTACCCTGTTATATTTAAATAATATATGTGTATATTATTCTATGGCTATATATATATATTTGTATAAAAACATTAATGCAGACTAGAGTCATGGGAAATAAACTGAACTGAAACTCTTGGGACCTGGATCCTAGCTCTGCCCTCTCATAAATTTGTCTAGACCAAAGACCTTCTATTTTCTGCTTCTACAGTAGATGTATTGTTTACACCATCTAAAATTTATATCTGCTCAACACTTGGTTCTATGGTAAGATCTCGATTTCTTTCTGCCTCCCCCCATTCCCTCTTGTTGAAATCTTTTATCATCATATGATTTATAACAGCTCATAAATAGCTGCTTTCTTGTTCATAAGAGCTAGTTACAAGAGAATATGCACATGGAATATGATCACAGTCGTGCATGAAATACTTGAATTTAATGGATAGCATGAAAATATATCTAGTCTAAATTCAAGCATGTGAATGAATAATTTTTAATTCCCATTTCTGCTGATTAGTGCCTGATGGGATTTGAGGGGTAGATTTGACATCAGTGAAAGACACCGAGGAAGGTCAGCCCTTGCAAAGTCTCCATGAGCCTGACCAGGGCACTAAGATGGTCATCAAAGTGATCTAAAATTGCTTCACATTCTCCACTTGAAATGGAGTTACCATTTCCACAAATCAGAGGGCAAGGACCCCAGCCTGAGAGCCGATCTCCAGTGCCAGCCTGGAAATCACACCCTCTTCCCACTGTGCTGGGGTGGGGGAGAGGGCGGGATTCTGTCAAGCCCAAGCAACAGGGCTGCCCTTGTCACCTGGATGTCAGTTCCGAGGGCCAGGTACCCAGTGACCTGCAGTTTCATGTCCACTGCCTATTCCGGATGTTTCTCTCGGGTAAATGGCACACTAAGGCTACTCTATAAGAGATAACTAACATGTTAAAGATTGAGCTGCATATATATATATATATATATATATATATATATATATGTAATAGCACAGCAGTAGGACATTTGTCTTGCAAGCCATGCGCCTGGCCGAGCCAGGTTCAATTCCTCCGCCCCTCTTGGAAAGCCTGGCAAGCTACCAAGAGTATTTTGCCCTCACAGCAAAACCTGGCAAGCTACCCATGATGTATTTGATATGCCAAACACAGTAACAACAAGTCTCACAATGGAAACGTTACTGGGCCCACTCGAGCAAATTGAAGAACAACAGGAGCGTTAGGACAGTACAGCCTTGGACTCAGTCAATGAAGATAGTAAAGTTTCCACTCGGGCCTCTACTACCTGTTTGTTCCAGGAGGAATGTACAGGCCCCTGAGCTATGACCATATAAGGGTATAATCTAACTTCATAAACGACCTTGTGGTTGGCTAAGGAAACAGATGGCTGCCATGGGTCCAGGCTCAGCCCTCGGACCCAGATGGCTGCTATGGGTCCGGGCTCAACCCTTGGACCCGGATATCATGTGAATCCTGGAGCGGGCACTTACGTAAATTGTGATCTTCAAATCTGCTCTAACGGCCGACTTGGGCCTATATAAGTAACTCTTGTACCTTGGGTCGGGGTCTGACCTCTCACACGGGACCTGCACATTGCTCTGTGCATGTGCAGGATCCTGGCTAGCCAGTTTAATAAACTGCCTGCTTGTTGATTGCATTCCTGTGTGGTCCTTGTCTGCAGTCGGAGATCAAGAGCCGTGCCCCAACAGGGAGGAACAGTGACAGTGATACATATCTGTAAAAAAATATATTTTCCTCTAAGATTGGTTGCCTACTACTTTGAACTCCATCACATGTGGTGTGGTACTCTTGGAGTATGGGTAGAGTGTGTGGTATGAAGTGTCGCATGGCTACATTTGCAGCTATGGAGTCCAGGAATAGGCTCACTCATGGGTGAGGCTCACCTGATCATGTGAAGAGTGGCCGGGAGCTTGACAGTGGCTGAGTTCTGGGGTATTTTGGCTGCTGGGGGTGGGTCCCTTGGGCCAAGGAGGGCTCTCACCCACCCCACTCTGGGGCGCACCAAGTGAAACAATCTGGCACAGGTGATACCCTATTGTTTTGATTTGCATTTCCTTGATAATTAGTACTGTAGATCATTTTTTCATATGGCTTTTGGCCATTTGTATTTCTTCTTTGAGAAAGTTACAGTTCATTGCTTCTCTCCATTCTTGATGGGGTTTGTCTTTTTTTTCTGTAAAGTTTTATAATACTAATTACCCCTTTCCAGATAGGTGGTGGGCAAATAATTTCTCCCAGTCTCTGGGGTGTCTTTGTGTTCTGGTTTGCATTTCCTTTGAGGTGCAGAAGCTTCTTAATTTAATGTGATTCCATTTATTTATCTTTGCTCCCATTTGTTTGGCCAATGGCATTGCATCTTTAAAAATGCCTTTAGTTTTAGTGTCATAGAGATTTCTGTCTCTGTTCTCTTTTATGTAACTTATGGATTTAGGTCTGATATCAAACCTTTAATCCATTTTGATTTGACCTTTGAACTTGACCTTTGGCATTAGACAGAGGCCTGAGTTCATTTTTCTTGTATGTGGCCATCCATCCAGAAAAAAAAAAAAAAGCTTGACTAAAAAGACATACAGTAAAGCAAAAGAACATTTTATTAATGATGATTTTTTGGAAGTAAATAGTTTTATTTAGGAAACATTTAAATTGTAATACACACTTTAAGAGAAACTAAGGACAAACTTGAGGGAAATGGGGCTAGATATCTAAAAGGGCTCTGAACTCAGGGATGGACATTCCTGAAGGAGAGAGAGCTTTTCCAAAAATGGAAATTCCTTGACTGGAGACATTTATCTGATCATTGAGGCCCCTCCGTATTTTATACTGCTTCTAACTAGAGACGGCAGGAGAGGAGGTTTCACAGTGATTTTGTTATAATTCTGTTACAGTGAAGTAAAAGGTTAGGTTGTGGGCAAGTTCTTTGGTATCTTTAATTTTCTCTCGTCCCAACCAGGTAAACCATCCACATTCTGTGGTTCTTGTGATTAGAATGTGGCGTCAGAAGAAATGGTCAGTGACTCATGATGGAAGCTTTTTATAAGACTCCATTGACATTTGGGCACCTTGTTAGTAGGTTAAAGGTTGGGACTTGATAAAATAAATAATATGTTGACTCGAGAGGACAGGAGTACAGAGGGTTAGGCAATTGCCTTGGACCTATGCAGTCCCCTGAGCACCGCTAGGAGTAATTTCTGAGTCCAGAGCCAGCACTAGCCCTTGATATTCCCAAAAGAACAGTAACAAAATTAAACTAAAACAACATAGGAGCTAACAACATGGAATAGTATGGAATGGAAAGGAAGTGGATTACTGGATAAATGGAACTTAGAAGGCACCTGAGAGAGGAAGTATAGAGCACATATAGGTTGAATTAACACTTGAAAGAGCACGGGGTATTGGTTTAAATATTGTTCAGATTTACACACACAGTAGTATATTATTCCTTTTTATTCAGAGGTTAGTAGTTGTGCATTTTTTAACAATAAAACACCCATATATCCACAGTTTTTCATCTGCAGTTAACCAATGAAGAATTACCACAGGTATGTGAAGAGTTAGCTTTCAAGTTGGGCTGTTTGTTGCTAACAAATTCAAACTGTGGATTAAGGAGAGAAATTTTCAGTTGATTTTACACTACATGTGAATGTTGAGTAATAGCAGCCTTAAAAATTTTTTTGAAAGGAGGAAACCCAGTCTTTGTAGAGCGGACTGCTATTCATTGAGAGAGAGAGAGAGAGAGAGAGAGAGAGAGAGAGCAATTATATTGTGACTTTCCCAGGATTACAGCGCAATTAGGTGAAGTTTAGAAATTATGTGGCATCTCTCACTGGGTTTAGAATTCACCAAATCATAAGCTAAGCAATATAAAATGAATAAGGGACTAACCCAAGGAAGGAAGGGATGATGTGGGTCATCTGTTTTTCAGGATGTTTGGGGTTGCAGAGAGTTGGAGCTGAGGGAGAGGGTGTTCCATATATATATATATATATATATATATATATATATATATATACACACACATATATAAACATACACATATATCTTCTCTCCTTAGATAAGAGAGGAAATAGATCATTCATAAAGTGTGAATTCAGTAGGGGGTATAAAGCAGAATCTTGAAGTTCTGCTTAATTCCTAAAATAACTTTTCTTCTTTCTAGACCACCCTGTCCTTGAAAAGTTAATTTTGTTTTATCTCTGAATCCAAGATGTTTCACATGACAATCGAAGTTGAAAGCTTCCCAGGTAAAGATCCTTCAAAGAATAACCGACTTATGATAGGGAAGGATAAAAGTCAACAGTTTATACCGCTCAATTGCTTTTAAGATTTTCATCAAATGCATCCCCTGCAGTTGAAGCTTACTAGAGAAGCTTCCCAGCAGAGTTAAAATCATAAAACAATGACAATGTTGCCTTTGTTTCTCAGAGTTTTCAGACAGGCAAGACAGCTCGGGACTGTGTATCAACTTACTTTCTTTCCTTTTTGGTAGCAGAAAGAAAATCTCTCTCACCCTGAGGTACCCGACATTAGGCAGAATGTAAGCAGAAGAGACCCGTTTTCCCGATCAGTTAGATAAATCACAAGTTTCTTCCAGAGGGTTTGTCTTCTGGTGTCTTCTGTGAACATTACATATATTTACTCAAGGACAAAGTCTCCCGAAATACAAAAAGGAGTTTAGTGCCATTTCTGAAGTATTATCTTGAGATTGAAAAATAGTGTCACTAATACCTTTTCATCAGATGCCTAGAAATGGATTGCTGTAATTCTATGTAGATTTGGCAACATAATATTTATGAGCATTTTTTAAAGAAAATAAACATTTGCACAATGAAGCATTTACCAAGTGAAGGTCACTGAGTTGTCTTATTTGTGAGATGTCCTAATCCATGATCTCAAATTGACCTCTGCTCCTAAAACCACCAGTACGTTGGAGGAGGCTTCCTTCCCATCCCATTTTGTCTGTTATGTTTTCTTTTGGATGCAAAGATGTAAAGGGTGTGTAGTATCAAAGTATCTTCTGACTGGGAAGCTGAGAGTTAAAAAGCCTTTTTATTAAATTTATTTTTTATTGAATCAACGTGAGATTCAGTTAAAAGGCTTTCGTGATTGGGTTTCAGTCATGCAATGTTCCATCACCCATCCCTCCACCACTGTACATTTCCAACCACCAATATCCCCTGTATCCCTCCTGTCACCCCTCCCTCCAGTCTGCCTTTATGGCAGGTACTTTCTCTCTCTCTCTCTCTCTCTCTCTCTCTCTCTCTCTCTCTCTCTCTACTTCAGTGCATTGTGGTCTGCATTACAGATACTGAGAGCTCATCCTGTTTGGTCCTTTGCCCACTTTCAGCACACCTCTCCCCTCCAGAGCGATTCCTTCCAACCATCATTGTCATAGTGGTCCCTTCTCTATCCCAACTGCCCATCCCCTAGCCTTTGAGACTGGCTTCCAACATGTGGACAAAGTGAAAGACTGGAAAACAATTCTATAAGCAAACAGCTCCCTCAAAAAGACCTTTTTTGGGGGGTTTGTGATTTGGGCAGCGGTCACACCCACCATCTGACCCCCCAGTGCCGTGTAATCCCATCAACGGCCAAGACCCAGAGACTAAAACCCAGCTCCCAGAAGAGAACTCCTGCCCCCGTGCCTGGCTGTCCTCGCCAGGGCCCCTTGGAGAGGGGAGGGTTGAGTTTCCCTCCCCGCCCCGAACAGAGCTCTGGCAGCCGAAGACTTCCAGAACCAGCCACCACCATGCTGAGACCACTCTCCACACGCATGAATGTACCAGCAGAGGAACAAAGGCATGCGGGTCCCGGGGCTGAGATCTCCAAGACTGCTCAGATCGGAGCTGAGCATCCTCCACCCAGATCCTGCATCTTCCAGTAGGCAGGGGTCACACCCACCATCTGACCCTCAGCACCGTATAATCCCATCAACGGCCAAGACCCAGAAACTATAAAACCCAGCTCTCAGAAGCGTGGCCGGATTTGCGGGTCGCATTTGCGGCCGCACAACATCTTATTGTCTAATTCTTACTTTGGACAATGTGGCAGGTTACCCAATGTTACCTGCCCACACGGCAGAGTCTGGCAAACTCCCTGTGGCGTACCCAATATCCCAAATACCAGTAACAATGATGGGTCTCATTCTCTTAACCCTGAAAGAGCCTTGAATATGGCACTTTTTAAAATCTCAGGATGAAGGAGACATTACTGGGACCTGCTCAAGGCAATTGATGAACAACAGGGTGATTGTGATCATGATCGTGTGATTTGGGCCACACACAGAGTGGAAACTACTGGCTCCTGCTCCAGAGTCACTCCCAGTGACACTTGGAGACCAGAGTCCCCACTTTCAAAACACAGATTCTGGCCCTTTGGACTAAAAATTGAAATTAGTTCTCTTAGCTTCTCTTTAAGTAGTAGAAATTTTTTCGTTGAATTGCTTTTTTTTTTTTGAGATTTAATTAAAAAATTCCTTGATGGTGCCATTTAAAAGACACTATCATGTGGTTTACTGGGACAGACTATACTCATCAGGCCGATTTTCAGCTGGGTTAAATGTATTTTGCCTACTTGTCTGTGACTAGAGATACTATTTGTCTAAATGCAAACACTGTGGCCCATACCTCAGTGGCATTTACATTGGTGACCAACACCAGAGGTGACATTTCATTTTTTGAAATTTTTGAGAATTTAAGAATAGCCACCACGTTATTTTTTGTGCAAGTGGTTTCGATGCAAATTAAATTTAAATAATTGTGCTCTTTGATTATGTGCCCTAAGACACGGACAAAAATATTCATGGCACATACATCTACTACCATGAGTGAATTAACGCTGCAGCTGCCATTAAAACAGTTCATGAAGAAGTAGCAATCAGTGTGTGTGGCAGAGGTGCTAAGGAGCGCACAATTTTTCACCTCGCTATCCTAACCTCTGCCACTGCGCAGGAAGATGGCACATTAAGGAAACTGACATAATTACTCTACAACAGAGACAAAAGATCAACCCCGGGCTGAATGAGGCCATCAATTATTTTTATTGTCTTGAGCAGAAATTAAAATATTGCTTGGACTTTTACAGTTACTGTGGTGGCCACGAAATGAGTTTACCTCTCTCACCCTCTGGTCTCCTAGGAGACATTTGTCATGCCCTCAGCCTCCTGGGCAGGGTCACTACAACTGTCCACTGTGATGATGCTTTGGGCAATCCTCCAAGGCCCGGGTTTTGTAAATCGTTGTTATGTGTTTCACCCTGATTCTCAAACTCCTATGGGGTCTAGACCTGCGGTTGTCAACTGGGGCCACAGGGCTCCCTGTAAGCTCCAGGATATACTAAGGATGCCACAAAGAGGGGAGCGTAAACGGGGAACTATGGCATGAGATCAGGGGGTTTACCACTAGGATGGGAAGGTACAGCAGTGAAACAAGGTTGGAAGGTGCCACAGTCAGAAAGTTTGAGAAACAGGAGTTTAGACAGTCTCTTAGCTTTCCTCTCTGCTAAGGGCTGTCTGGATATAAGGCAGAACTGAAACCCTCCTGTAAGAGGCTCTAGAGACAGGACCAGAGGGTGGAAGAAAGCTTCAGAAACTGGGTAGTGATGTCCCTGACTAGTGGATGTGATGAGAGAACTTTGTGCCATAGTCGAATAAGAGTACAGTCTAAACCAATGGGTTTGAATTGTTACTGTCAAGATCAGCATTTTTTAGGTAGAAAGTTCAAGTGGTCTCTGCCATTGGCACCCTAAGTTAACTGTCAGGGCATGCCGAAATGAGAAGAAACGTTGTTTTTGATTTAACATTCTCTCTCTCTCCCTCTCTCCCTCCCTTTCTCCTTCCCCCTTCCTTCCTTCCTTCCTTCCTTCCTTCCTTCCTTCCTTCCTTCCTTCCTTCCTTCCTCCTCCCTCCCTCCCTCCCCCCTCCCTTCCTCCCTTTCTCCCTCCCTCTCTCCCTCCCTCCTTTACTCTCTTCCTTCCTCTTCTTAATGGTTCCTTCTTGCTCATCTTATGGTTTCTCTATATTCCCTTCCCATTTACCTCTTTTATTAGATTTTTATTTTGTGATTTTGTATTTCTAAAGAGAGCCACAATTCGATTCGGATCTGTTTTTTCCCTCATCTCCACCCCCCAGAACTTATAGAATTATCTGTGGATAGTGTTCATGGAGCACTTGCTCAGCTTCAAATCCTCTGCATCCCAAATGGTGCATTATCCTGTTCAGAAAGCTTCAGGCGAGATTGGAAAAGGGAACTCCCTCAAAGGACAGCTGTGGTCTATTAGAAATCATAAATGATGCATTTATTCCTCATATGTTATTTCCATCCCAATGAAATATTCCATTCTGAAGCTCATTGTCTCAGCCTATATATTTTTGTTTTTCCATTTGACTCTTGCTCAGTATGTATTTTTTTATACCTTTTCAATTTTACTTTATCCAGTTGTTTTTATTGAGGCACGGTTCTTTGTGAAGTGACCCAGGGGTGAGTTTCAGGCTCACAATGTTCCAACGCTAGTCCCATCACCAGAGTCGGCATCCTTCTCCCCGTGTCACCAGTTTCTGGCCCACCCCTCGGCCTGCCTCCTTGATGGGCACATTTTTATGTTTGGCAAGTAGAGTTTCCATTGCATATTTTCAGTTTTTTTTTCAATTGTTTCCATTCTAAAGGATTTTAGAATTTGCTGTGTGTTCTGTCGCAGTTTAGAGATCCTGGATGAAAATAATGAGCAGAATCGAGTGAAACACAGGGCACAGGACTGCAAATAAAGAGTCAATGCTGAACAGAGACCTAATTGGGTATAGAAGATGCTTTGATAAGGGATGTCTCTTTTATCTTGAGGTGGGCTGTCAACTTAGTTATGGGACAGTAGAAACCATTTGTAATTTTGCAGGTCTAAGTAAGGGTCTAATGACTCTCGTCAATCCCCTAATCTATAGCTCATCAAAAAAAAATCTTTGGTTAGTAGTATCACTTTCCATCAAAACTCTTAAGACCCTGAGCACCTCTTCCCAGGGGGCTTTCTTCCTCCTTTATTTATTTTTGTCTCAAACCAATTTTTCCAGTTTTTTAAAGATATACCAAAAATACTGATATTTCAAAATAAAGAATGGCCACATTTGGAGAAAATTGAAAGCATAATAAAATGTTAGACCAACCTTAAGTTATCTTTTTGCATATTCATGGAGGAGTCATTTGGTACTTTATAAGCATGGAATTTTTCAATTCTGTATTTAAAATACATTTTTTAATTATTTACTAATTATTCATTATTTTTATTATTTACTAAAATTTTAAAATAGACTTAAATAAAATAAAACACTTCTTATAACACTCTGGAGAAACAGATAAAAGGTATCATTCTGTTATTCAGAGAGTGTTATTTTCCTTTTTCTTATTTTTAACTCCTGGCTCTGCACTCAGGAATTACTTTTGGAGGTGCTCGGGACACCATATAGGTCGACATGCAAGCACCCTACCCATTGTACTATAGCTCTGGCCTCTATTTTCCATATTTTGGATAGAAAAGTTTTCCTATATTAAACAAAAAGCAAAGAAAAGAACAAATTGTATCAATCATCAGAAGGAACAAAAGACAAAGAGATTACTTGAGATGTATAGGATAATAGGAAGATGAAAGATTGGACCATAAAGACATCATCAGATAAATAACTGATGATTTAAAAGAATAAACCCAGAACTTGCCTCAATCAATACTGAGAAGAACAAAGATACTATGATTACCATAGGCTGCTACTAAGGAGCCATTCTGTTACCATGTAAGACATCAGAATGATGAAAAGCCATGCAAAGAATAGGAATCAACTAGATGCCGTGGGAATAGACTAGATTTAGTTATATAAGATAATTGAGTTCTTAAATGTGTTTAGTTGAAACATTTACTGATTTTTAATAGAAAATCAGAAAATTCTTAGTACCTGTGAGAATTTCCTTTAATTATACAATATTATACTAATTATAATAGGTAACTTTGATTTACTTAACAGAAAGCATGCCCAGAGCTCCCTCCCCCCCCCAAAAAATAAATAATAAACCAGCAAACTTCAGTGAAGCAAATTTGATTTTACTTCAGAATTTTTTGTGATGAAGACTACAATCACAGGCTTGGTTGAATGACAGTATTCCTAGTGTTTAGTGAGAGAAAGTTTGTCATTAAGTCTCAAAGGACACTTGGGAATATATCTGGAAGGCGTTTATGGAACAATTCCTTTCCAAGCTTCTGTACAAAGCTGCTGACCAGCGATGGGTGGGTGTAAATTTGCATGAGATGGGGGTGTTGCAAAGAATGTAGTTCTCATGTTCCTATGAAAACAGAAAACGGGCCACTACAAACCAGTCAGCACTAACCAAGTGTTTTTTTTTTTTAACCAATTTAACTTATAAAATGAAAGCAAACCAAACTTATACACAATCTCTGGCCCTCAATCCAGAAAGAAATGCCTATGAACAGAGAGTAAGAGCAATTTCTACAGTTAGTTGAGGCAGCAAACCAAGCTTTACATTCTAGATTGTGTGTTGCCATATGAGCATTCTCTGCTACATCCACACATCAGCTGTGTCCTGTGTTTGTGAGGATGAAACAATTTTTATGCCCTCCAAATAAGCTAGAATATTCAGAATGAAATGAGCAAACTTTTATGAAAGCAATTAGGTTGCATAAGAGTCTGCTAATGGCTATTAATGAAATTAAATATATGTAGCAAAGAGCTTTTGTGGACTGCATGTCCCCAGTGACTGGAGTAAAAGGAGGCGTAGTTGGTGAGTGAGGAAATCTCTGATGAGGGACATGCAGTTGCCAACAGGAAGAATGGATATCACAATTTATATCATATCAATTCAATTCATTATTTTTACAATACAGATATTTTTGCTTATGATAAGGTGACATCCCAATAATTGTAAATCAAGATTATCATAAGTAAAAAATTCATTGAATACACTGGCATTACCTAACATCATGGTGTAGTATAGCCTTGAATGTACTCAGAACATCTGTATTAGCCTACAAAGGGCCAAAACCCATGTAATACAGAACACATTTTATAACAATATGTAGAAAATATTTCTGCTACTGTTGTGTGCTTTTGAGACAGGATGGGGTGAGAAAACCTCAAGCAGAATTTTCAGAATGCAAAACTCAACCAAGCACGCCGTGTCGGTATTAATTGTTTATGTTGGTGTACATGTAGTTGACTGGCAGGCAGCTTTGGCTTACTGCTGATGCCTGGCATTCCCAGAGAGTACTGTACCACAATCACCACCCAAGGGAAGGATCAAAATTCAAATATGATTCCTTTAGAGTCTGCATCACTTTCATACACTTGCAAAGTGGAAAAACTGCAAATTGAACCATCACTAATGCTGGGATCATCTGTATTCTATTTCTCAAACTGGGAAGCTAAATGGGGTAGTAAGGCAGTGGATCATGCAAGACCAGAAAACAAATAGAGTGCATCTGATGCCTCTTTCTCCTCCAAAGTCAAGATTATTGGAAGATTGAGGGTAAAAAGATAATGAAGAAAATCAAACACCGATATTCTGCAGGAAAATGCACAATTTGCATAAAAGGTATAATTAATTAAGAATTCTCAAAGACACGTTTTGTTTGTGGTTGTTCTTTCTACTTTTCCAATGAACTCCTGGGAATGCCAGAAATCAGTCTCCTTAACTCCCAGAGCAACTTGTCTGACTAAGAAATGCTGTTAGCCTGCCTTGTTGCCTCTTCAGTGTGGTCGTGAGTATTGATCTTGCAGAGTTGAAAAACAGAGACTACAGAAGTGAAATCATCAGTCAGACTTCAGATCTAAGAATCTACTCCAGCAATAGCTCCTTTTCTCACCTATGCCTCCCCAAAATTTTAAAGGACTAAAAATTTTAAAGCACTCCCTAACTTTGTGAGTATCTTAACTACTCCTCCGAGCATTTCTGTTTCCTAAATGGGAAACTGGGACTCTGTTTCTACTCACAGAGTTAGAAATTGTCAAAACTAAAGTCACACTAAAGATTCTTGATCTCAGGAGAGGTTTTTGTAACTCACGGATGCAACTGAGTGATAATAGGACCAACTACAACCTTTGCTATGTTCAGTTTATGGAGGGATGGGTACTTGATCATTGTATAATTGAAACCCAAGCACGAAAATTTGTAAGTCTACAACTGTACCTCATGGTGTTTTACTAAAAAAAAAAAACGTGGTTTTGGTTTCAACACTTATCTTATACTTGAGTATGATACTTCAATTTTTGGTAAACGGATTTGTCTGATCCTTAAGATAAATTTTTCTATAAGTCTGGGGTTATCCAATCTCTGGTGCTCTTTCAACTTTGCTATGTTTGCTCTAGTCCTGATTACCAATTTCATTCCTTATGCTTGTTCAATATCCTTATGCTTGTTCAATATTTAGGGCCTGCCCTGGAATACAGAGAAGGTAAAATTAAGCAGGGCAATTAAAATGTCACTGGTGACCATTAAAAATGCAATTTTAGGAGAGTGGAAGGGATTAGTATGACTGAAAAACACTCGCTTTTTATTATAGTCTAGATAATCTAAATATGAAAATTGGGAAAGGAATGAAGCCACAGCTTTTCTGTGCAAAAAAAAGCAAGAATTAAAAGAGATGATGTGCTTCTTTTGTAATAAGAGCAAAAAAGTTTGTAATGAACATGATTATTTTTTAGAAGCTCTAAAGCAGAGAGTGGATGTAGCAACTTGCCCAAAGGAACACAAAATTGATTGCAATCTGTCAAAAAGGAGGCGTACAAAGCATGATGTAGTAATGATTGAACGAGTGGCCCTCATTATAAAATCTGGTCACACACCCCTTGTAATGTGTATTTAAATCTTCTAGGAATCAGAACACCAATACACCCACCCCTATTGTTAAATTGTCAACCTACTGAGCATAGGCTGGCGCTGTCAGACTGATCCATGGGTAGAAGATGACCTAGAAACCCAGCGCGGGGAGCCAGCTCGAGGTGGAGAATTAAACTTGGGGCTGGGTTGAAAAGAGGGCAGCTCAAGAAGTCAGAGGTCAAAAGCAGTTGAAGGTCAAAGCACCGTAATTTCTCAAAAGCCACAGACCACCCGCAGGGTGTAGGTCAGGAAAGGGGCAGCCACAAAGCAGGCAAGTCAAAAGGAAGAAGGAGACATTGAAACAGGTATTCAGCACCCAAGCAGGAGTTCCCGTTCACTCTTTACTTTGGCAAGAGCCCAGCCTTGATAACTGGACTGGAAACAACTCAAGGCTATGAACCCCAGGGCAGGGCAGAGGATGTTTGATCCTTATCAGGTTTATTTACTTCACTTCTGGGTGAATGAAATGGTTACTTCACTTCTGGCTACAGGAAGACCATCTATTCCACTCACCCTGGTCCATGATATAGTAAAAATGAATTCAAGTGTAAAACTGAGCAATGTTCTTTTCTTCAGAATTTTTATCATTATGTCTCATTCTTAGAAGAGAAACATTTTCCTTAGCTTCCCTCCTTTTTAATTTTTTTTTAGGGTTTTGTGTTTGTTTGTTTGTTTCAGTTTGGGGGGCCACACCCAGGTGGTGCTCAGAGATATTCCTGGTTCTGTACTCAGGAATCACTCCTGGTGGGCTCAGGGGACCATGTGGGATGCAGAGGATTGAACCCCAGCGTGACCGTGAGCAAGGCAAATGCCGAACCTGCTGTATTGCTCTGACCTCATTTTTTCAGTTATTTAAAACTACAGTAAACACCTAGAAGATGCCTGAGTATCAAGAACTTTCAGTAGCTTACTTCCCTTATTTTTTAATCTTGGCTTATCCTCATGCTCAAATGAGAACTATTGATAACTGCAATTATTTTGCAAGTAAATGGTGCATTTTGGGAAGACCTGTTTCTGTTATTTCTCATTCAAAAGATTATACCTAACTTCAGAGTTACTTATATACCTTCAAAGTGTCTTGGCAAAGGAAAATTGATTTATAACTCAAGATGTGATTGACAATTTTTGAAGGCAACTGATATTAGAAAAGTGGCTATTATTTTATGCGCATAACAGTCAAAAATTAGGCCACCTATAGACAAGGAAATGAAAAGGGATAAATATAACATGAGCTTGGCTGTAGTGACAGACAGAAAAAATGGCACCTAAACCTGAATTTCTTGGCTATCCTGAAGGAAGGTTGTTCAAGTTCCTTGGGTTGGAAAAGGAAATAGTCGAAAAAGAGCATCCCATAAATGATCTCAGGTAACATCATCTATACCCTGTGGTCATCATGAGCTAACATGAGCTACTGAGAGATCCTCAACTCTCCTTTCAAAGTAGATCCTAACAGCACCTTAGTAAGAGAAAATGTTCACTTCCAGGTCAGCATTCTCCATGCTATTGTTCTCTTCACACAATCACGGAGTAAAATAACCAATAACCTTCTTCTGAGAGAGGATGTATTTGTTTCTTTCAGTCTCCTAACTTATCATCGCAATGGCAGAGTAGATTTTTCTGTGATCGACTGGATCTGTATTACATTTGGGAGGAATGATCAGACCTTCTTGTCTCTCATTCTACGCACTCCAAATGGGGATGCTTTAAAATTTCCTCTGAAAAATTGTATTGGGGTGGGGGGGTTGCTGGTCTGTTCTGATGCCATGTAGTTCTGACAAGGTCTTAGGTTCCCACATTTCAATGGAATGTAATCAAGCAGAGGTAGCTATTAGAGTTAGTTAATATCTTTCTTCCCTCAAGTGCTGGAGGAGAAGGCAGTTGGGATAGAAAAGGGACCAACATGACAAAAATAGCTGGAAATGATCACTCTGGATAAGAACTGCATGCTGAAAACAGGTGAAGGAACAAATATGATAACCTCTCAGTACCTGTAATGCAAACCATAATATCCCAAAAAAAAAAGAAGGGAGGGAGGGTGGAGAGAGAAGAGAAGAGGAGAGGAGAGGAGAGGAGAGGAGAGGAGAGGAGAGGAGAGGAGAGGAGAGGAGAGGAGACAGAGAGGGATAGAGGGAAGGAAGGAGGGAGGGAGGGAGGAGAGAGGGAGAGAATGAGAGAGAGGGAGGGAGGAGGAGAGAGGGAGAGGGAGAGGAGGAGAGAGAGAGAGGGGGGAGGGAGAGAGAAAGAGAAATCGAGAAAGAGATAGAGGGAGAGAAGGGGAGAGAGGGAGGGAGGAGGAGAGAGGGAGAGAGAGAGGAGGAGAGAGAGGGGAGGGAGAGAGGCAGAACAGAGGGAAGGAAACTGAGAATCTGAGAGAAGGAGGGAGAGAGAGTGAGATAGAGAGAGGGAGGGAGAGAGAAAGAAAGAGAGAGAGTAAGAGAGAGAGAGAAAGAGAGAGGTTGGAGAGAGTGTAGTTGGAGGGAAACTGGGAACATTGGTGGTGGGAAATGAACACTCGTGAGGGGGTGGGTTATGGAACACTGTAAGACTGAAACCTGACCATGAACATCTTTGTGACTCTGTGTAAATTAAAAATTAAAAAATAAAAACTTTCTTCTGTGTCCCACTCTATCCCAGGTTTCATCTTTTAATGCTAATGTAATATGATGCAATCAATCACGTAAGGAATAGGGTCAGAGGGAGTATCCAAGTATCCAAAGCTATTATTGAAGTTTCCTTACTTGCTAAAATACAGTGCACTCTTGTAGGAAGTGTACAGGCTTCAACTCAGTGTATCCTGGAGAATCAAATACTGTTGGTAGTTATGGTAGTTCATCATTCTTTAAGATGTTTATATTTTGTGACAATAGCAGAAGGAAAAAGAGAGTCACATTCATCAGTTTTTTTTCAATTAGTAGGCTTATTTTGCATTTCTTCTGCCTCCAAATATTTGTCTCATCATCTCTATTTACTTTTCTGTCTTTTTCAGGTAAATTGCTCTCTGAGGAAATAAATGGTTCTAGGGTCCCTTTAAGTTCTTTCTTCACCTTGAATTGCATATTGGAATTTGTTTTTTAAATCATCCTGGGTTTTAACAATTGACCTTGAAGCCACTTTCCATTGTATTCATCTCAGCATCTTGAGTTTTTCAGAGGACTCACAATTAAGAATCTTAATTACCATGTCTACAGAACGCAAAGCTAATGTGATCTCTCCAGTTTGTTTTTTTAAAGTCACGAAAAATCTTGACTTGTTTTTCCATTTTGCTATTGTATACTCTCTCATACTGTTAAGTTCCACTTCATTAGATAAATCTATCCCCCTACTTTAGTTTTGGAGATGAACAGACTCTGGATGTTTCACGTCCAGCAAGAGTTTGTAGTCACTTGGGGTAAGAAATTTGTTTTCACTTGCCAGGTAAAAATGACCATTGCCTTTGCATGAGGGAGTCTATCTTCCTTTGTCAACATGGCAATGGGAGGTGCAAGTGACAATCCCTTTTCCTTAAGATTTGGGACTGCACAAAGCTGTCAGTTTTTAAAATGACACAGTGGTTCAGCATTGCTTTAAGGTGGTGCCTTTTATTTTTTGACTTCCTGCTGTTCCTGACAGTTGAAATGGCAGCAGGAGGCAGAAACTCAAGTAAATTCTCTTGGCATTTGCCCTTAGGTAGAAATTAATAATAGAAGAAGCAGACCTGTGCTTAAAAAGAGTTAGTGTCAGACTTCATGCCATGGAATGTGACCAGTCCCCTAATGAGATGACCCAAAATGTCCATAATTTTCCAGAGCTGGATTTAATTCTCACACTTGCTTACTGCGTTCATCTGTGTTTTGATACCGGGACAATATTTGATATGTTTCTAAATACGATGTTCTACCTGAGAAGTCTGCCAAAAATTACAACCGTATTTCTCGCTGTACCCTTAAACTACTTGGTTGCTTTGAATCCTGATAAATTGCACACTATATTTTTGCCTGTTACTCTGATGATATTACTGATTTCTCATGAGTTAATATTTGCATATTTTTTAAATGCAATAGCCTCTTGCGTTATCAAATGGCACTGCTGATTTCAACCTCCATAGCTTTACACAGATTTATTAGAACTGTATAGATTCTCCTAAACTCACTTGTTTATTTATGAGTTGCTAGATTTTATTGTATCCTTTCTTTGTCAGATGCTTTCTAGTTCTGCACCATCAGCTGATTTGTATCTAACATTTGCAATTCCCTTCTTTGTGGATGGATGCTCTATTCCCAAGACTTGGGATCTGGATATACAACAGAATTTAAATGATCCTTTCCCAAACCCCAGATTCAGCTAGTTGAATTCCCATCTTCAGCTCTGGGAATAAACCAGGGCACTTAGCTAGGTGGTTATGTATGAGATATACATTCTGTCTTTTTGCTCAATAAATTTTCATATCAATTCCTCTGGTACTTGAAAAATGCCTTGGCATGTACTTTAAACTCTTGTTCATCCCCCGTTCCTTATCCATTGCTGATGTATATTGACTTATTTATCACTTCCTTAACTTCATTTTATAATCTTTTCTGTTTTCCCAAGCGACTCTCTCTCAAACTTGATAACTTTTTTTTTCTATTTGTCTTGTTTGGTAGATTATATTCAGGATAGTTTCCTAACTCTGAGGCAAGTATAATCGATCTTTACCCATTCCTATTTCCTCTGTTGTTTTAAAAAGTAGATTATTGATTATACAAATTGAGTTCTACCTGCTTAAAATAATATTGCAGAGTTCTTTATGCAAAGTGTTTAGCCATTTGTTGTTAAGTTGGTCATAGTTGATTGTTGGCAGTTAGTTGGTTCTTCTGTTATATATTGCTATTCTGTTATTCCTATTGCTGCAAATTAAACTAGGGTGCTTTCCATTTTTACAATTTTATATTAAGATATAGCATTTTCCTCATATCCTTAGGTTATTCATCAAAAATAATTTTATTTTTTTACAGTACAGCTAGGTAATATACCTGTCTGACCAACAATCACAGTTAACATAAAAATTGTTGCCACAATGTGACTCCAAATATGCACCCATGCTGAAAATATGGATGGGAGAGAATTTTAAGTTTTAGCTCATGGTAATTGAGAAGCCCTCATACATTGGGACTTGACAATCAGGGACTTGGGTTTAGAAAGTAATAAGGAAATGTCTTCAGTTTGGGCTATAATAGAGTTGCTAGAATCAGATTGATTCATTCCCTGAAAATAGCTGTAGAACTTGGACTAAATACAAATGAAACAAGCCCAAAACTGAAGGGAAGAGATTCCTCTCCACTGCGTGCATGTGTATTTGTGTGTATGTGTACGTGTGTGTGTGTGTGTGCTGAAATCTGGGGGTAGAAAAGGGAAACAGAAAAATAACCCTGCCAGCATTCTGGGTCTCATACTTTGTGCAACGTTGCAGTTGCCCAAGGCACCATTAGAGGAATTTCAAATCCACAGAAACACTAACATCCATAGCAACCACATACACAGCTCGCATGCTGATAAAATTCACTCAAAGCTTCAATTAGTGGTCTAACACAAGAGGGATTCCCTTTTGGAGCATCTCTCTCTATTTCTACTGTCTTTAAAAAATTCTTACTTTATAATTGGTGGAGCATTATTTTAATTCTAAAATTAGACCTGGATTGCTTTTGGCATGTAGTATACACGAGGACACACCTGTGACTTGTCTTAAAAGATTTTCATTAGTTTAAAAAAATTGCAAGGGTGGGGATTTTTGTGCCACACCCAGCTGTTCTCAGGGTTAACTCCTTGCTCTGTGCTCAGGGATCACTTCTTGTTGTTCTGTGGGAAGACCATTAGTGGTGCAGGCATATAATCAAGCAAATATGTCTTCTCCAGCCCCTCATTGGTGTTCTTCAATTTATGAGAGTTTTTTTAAATATATTAAAAGGCCACTTCAGAGTTCAAAAGATTCATGTGTTGAAGAATCCCCTTGGGCTGTTTTTGGAGCATTTAGATTCCCAGATCACATATCTTTCTCACAAATCTGATATTTTCTGGCAAAAATTCCAAGAACCAACATTTTATGACAATCCTTTGCTGAGAACCTAAGGCAAATTTGTCAATATTAGTCGTGGGACAGGCATCTGGGAGTCTGTACTAAATGTCTTTCCAGTTGGAATTAATTGTCTTTAAATACTTAAGGGGAATAAAGTCGTAAAAATGGGAAAAAGGCTTATACTTATGTGCTACTCTATTAGAATGGCTTATTTGCTTTTCAGTCTCCCCCATAGGATTTTTATTTCTTTGAGATCAATTACATTGGCTTATTCATGGCTGAATGTAGACACCTAGAGTCCAGAGCAGATGTGCTGCTCCAGAGAGACTGAATCAATAAGGAAAGTGTCTGAACTGTTTCTAGCAATGGGCCTAGCTTCATGAGAATCTGTCAAGACACGTTTGGAGGTGCTTCCTTTTGAAGTGATAGATTTATTAAAGCAAAGGGAGCAACTCCTTCCTAGGTAAGCAGGAGAGAGTACTGAAAGAACATATCAGAGAATAAACAGATGGGAAAATAGCTAAATATTGGAAGCATATGGGAGATACATTGAAAAATAAGATTGGGCGTAGAACTTTAAGCCAACTCTTCTTTGAAGTTGCTTAAAACATCTCTGAATTGTTTCACTGTTGTGACAGGATAGTACCACTCAAACCTAAATCTTTAGTCTGTGGATTACAAAAGTGGAATTTTAGATTGGTAAAGACAGCTCCATCCTTGGAGAGAATTTTAAATTTTGTTTTATATTACCAGAGAGAAAAATAATAGAAATAGGAGGGGGAAAGGCCATTACACAACAGAACAAACTATATAAAAACAAGCTGCATAAAAATTAGTTTAAGTTTTAAATTCTTACAGGGACTGTAAGTCTTTATCACATGTATGATCTGTTCTTTGAATTCAAGTTCTGTGAGGCTGATAAAAATAATCTCAGACTTGTATGTCGTAGCATAAAGTTAATATATAAATCTTATAATTTCTCATGAAACAATTATTTCTGGCACTGGAGATATAGTACAGCACATAGGACATTTGGTTTGTATGTGGCGGACTGGGGATCAATCCCTGGTACCACATACAGTCTCCTGTGTCCTTCCAGAAGCTATCCCTGAGCATTGAGCCAGGAATAACCCCCAAGCACAGCTAGGTGTGCTCCAAAAGAAAAATCAAACAAAATTATTTTATTGTCATTAATTAACACCAAATCAATATTGAAGAACTCTTAAAGCTCACAAAAATAAAGTGAGCTCAAAGATACCAATTTCAAAGGTTTTTTTTTTTTGGAATTTTATAATGGTGACATTTCTGTATCCCTTTATATGCATTTTTATATATCCTTATGAAGAATTCATTTTTTGCATATCATATATGATATTTGGATTTTGAGTACCTTTCATCTCAACTTTATGTTAGTTTAGGCATGCTGGTATGCTATATACAAGATTTTTTAATTTTAATTTTTATTTTTTTAGAGGAAGGAAGAGTGTCAAGGATTGAACTCAGCGTTTCTAGCATATTGAACACAGATTCAGTCACTGAGGTACACTTCCAGGTCCTGCACAGGGTTCCTGGAGGACTGTAGAAAACTCTGCAATAAGATTGTCTTTCCAGGTAGAGTCATGAATTGGGTCATCCACTCATATACTACTGAATAGATTTGACATTAATCAAAATTGGGGAAATGTTATTGGGAGCTCTCATCCATTGTCAGACTTCCTTTAAGCAGTCACATGCAAGCAGATGTGATGTTTATGCTTACTGAACAGAAGCTTTAAGCTTTATATTGTCACTCTTTCTGTCACAATAACTAACAATGTTGCCATCTGGCTATTGTACCATCTTGGGTACAGGGTGAGGAAGATGTGGAATGTGGACTCAGTTATCTTGTAGTCGATATGTGATAAAAGCAAGGAGTAATCATGCTTCATATTATCATTCATTTGCCTTTCTAATAAAAAATAATTACCAAGTATTACCTTAATATAGAGATATTTGTCACAGCGACATGAGGGCCGTTGTTCATTCTGGTAAACACAAGAGCCTGTTGTAGTCAGGGAAATCACCAGTAGTATAAAAATCTATTCAGTAGCAATAAACATAAAGTTAATCAAACCTTAATGCTCATAGAGACCCTAGAGTTGTCTAATCAGTTCTACCGCCCTGAATAGGCAGAAACATCTCTAAATTTGGCTTTTCTTTTCTGTGGCTATTTGGTATATGTAGCACATGACATTTTTTTTTTGAGCCAGCAAATTCTATTGTTGAAATTTCCAGTTGTTATTTAAAACTTTCTTAAATTTCTAGAAAATTATTTTCCTTTAGTCTAACTTCCATTAATAGGAAAATGCTTTCTGAGTCAGCCAATTCTACTGATGGACAACTATAATCATTAGGTAAGGATTTATTTATTTATATCTAACAAAACTTTTCCTTGTAATTTAATTTGTGCAAGTTTCACCCTCAAGAAAAGTTTAGATTAAATCTATTTCACTGTTCACATGACAATTCTTAAAATATTTGTCGACAGCTGCCATGTCTCACAAAATTCTATTCTTTAGCTCTAAATAATCTGTTTTTGCAGGCAACTCATACTACAACTTTGCAAATGTCTCTTTTAAGGTATATAAAGAAAATATGACATGCCGGAAAGAGAGTGGCAAATTCAGAGGATGCAAAGATTCTTTCCCTGGATGTTATACTTAGGTTTCTATAGTCTGGGATTACATTATTTTTATTTTATTTTATTTTATTTTTTTAAAATCTGAACAAAATAGTTGTATAATCAAAATCACCTGGGACTTTTTCTCATAGTCTATTATCAACCTGGTTTCTATAGTTCCTTTTCTTATATAGTAGGATTTTGGAAAAGAATGTAAAAATTGATATTTTTGTAAAAATTTTAAATCATTGATTTAAAGTTAGTTAAATTAATTACACATTAAATAGTGTGAGTATTTAAAGTGAAAATTTAAGTATGTTTGTGCTTATAATTAATATATTGATGAGTGAAATATTTCTCAGTTTCCTACTTGTTGAATTTATGGGTCTTTAGGGTTGTGTGTTGCTCTAATTTTCCAAGTATGCCACACAATCACTGACATGCTTATTTTAAATGTGTCTGTGATAATTTGTGTTATTTGCTCATAAACATTTTTTTCATATCTGTCATGTTAATTCTAAGAAAAATACATGCTCCAATAAAAGTTATTTAAAAATATTAAGTGGCGTCAATATGACAAAATAAACATTAAATGAAATTGCTATGTCAAGCACTATATGAAGTGAAAAATTAGGTAAAAATGGAACTGGGCAGGGGTCGAGAGCTAGTGCAGTGAGTAGGGCATTTACCTTGCATGTGACCGACCTGGGTTTGATCTCTGGCATCCCATATGGTCCCTTGAGCACCACCGGGAGTAATTCCGGAGTGCAGAGCCAGTAGTAACCCCTGAGCATTGCCGGGTGTGACCCAAAAAGCAAATAAATAAATAAATGAAACTAGGCAGATAGCTCAAAAGACTGGGATGCTTCAGCATGCTTTTCATGTTGAAGCTCTTGAATTTGATCCTGAGTTGGATCCCTGGTACCACATGGTCCCCAGGAACCACGGGGGATAACATTGGTGGCACTAGAGTGACCCTGTTATTACTTAGCACTGCTGGACTTTAGGGTGAGTATTACTGGAAGTAACCCCAGTGTTTTTGAGAGACCAAACATTGTGTGAATTACCACCTTTGATGTTAGCATAGTGTCTATCTTTGGAATATATAACTGGATGGGAAGCGGGAGTTGTTTCTAGGACTCTGATAACATTTTGCTGTTTGGTTGTATACACCATTGATGAAAGAATCATCCAGCTACATGCTCATGAGAGTCAAATTTTTGTATGCATATTATAATACAATAGAAAGTCTATATCCAATGAAGGGATTATTTTCTTTTACAGAAATTATGATTGTTTTGCTCTAAATTTTTGAATCTATTCTATAGAACTGTTTTTAAAGGCAAAGCCTATTTTCAGAATTCCACCTGGGAGAAGTATAATTTCATTGATCGAGGGGTCCCTATTAGGTTACACTTCACATTTACATTTAAAAAACTTATTGTGGAGTAAGTACAGTTTTCTCAGACTCCAGCAGTGTACCTGTAAGAAATGTCCCAGCTTCTCCAGCATGATGGTCTGGGACGGAATTGGGATTGTTTGGGGAATCTTCTGTGATTGATCTCCTTCTCCTTCATGCCGGGGAGAGTAATACTCGTTTACATAACTCGCCAAAGACTGGTATATTTCTTTATTCTATTGGCTGCAGAACTTGGCGGATGCTTTCATTTATCTGTATTGAAAACTGCTGAGAGTGACAGAATGTGCCCATTAAAAGCAATTTGTCCCCACTTTGCTTCAAGACATGAGACCAAACCATAATTAATAGTAACTTACAGAAAATGGTGTCTGTAGGTCCTGGTGGCAAGAGGTGAAAAAATTTCAATAAAGAGAAGCAGTGAGATCCAACAGAAGTAGACAAAGGGGCTTTCAAACAAAGAAGAAGGTCGAGGAGCCAAAGAACAAAGGAGAGAGAGATACATGAAGAGGCATAGACAAAGGGACGGAAAAAAAAAGACAAAATGTTAAAAGCAGTGGCCCTAATGGCCCTTCCCTACCCAGCTGGTTCCTCCCCACCCAGCTCGAAACCTTCCCTTCCCAAGTCTCTTTGTCCCAAGCGTTGACTGGTCTTTAGTTGGTTTTCCCTGCCTTCAAGAAATCCCTGTTTTCTTTATTTCTTGCTACTTTTATTCTTTTGAGTAAACATTTATGATGAGTGAGGTGCTCTGCTGGGCTCTGAGATATCAGAGAAATAAAATATTGGAGAACCCCTGCTCTCTCGTGAGGTTTCTCCAGGCTGCAATTATTTTTGTAACTGTGTGCCTAGAATTACTCCAATTTTCTGGCTACAATTATGTGTCCCCAGAGCCTGCAACCAGGATCATCTTCTTTTTGTATGTTTCATACAGGGTTATCTAATTATATCAGCATTATATATCAGATTATATCAGTATTTATGAAAATGTGTGAGGTTCTAAAACTAGACTCAATCTTTTAAGATTCTCTTGAATTTGGGTTGTTTAATGGAAAATCTATAGATTTGGGGTTTGATTTGCCACTACAGAAACAAATACCGTTATGTGCGGTTTAGGGTCTCTGCTTTTCCATCGTTTTGGTTCTGTGATTTAAAAGTCAGGTTAGAGAGAAATATTTCTTCAGTGCTTACACTACGCAGATGCATTCGGAAGCGAGGGGGGGGGGGCAAATTAAGGATTAAAAGATATACCATGTCCCAGAAAAGAACGAAAAGAATCAAGCAATCCATATTCTGTATCCCAGTTTGGTAGTTCTAGAAATTTCTGGTTGAGGACCCTGTTGGATTTAGTTGAAACGTGTAGATGCTGAAATAATGAACTTTTTCTTTACATTATGGGTGACTGGGTGACACTTTCAGGTCAAAATAGCTCGTACATTTGCAGCCACAAATTTTCTTTGGCGTGGCAAAGGCAGACAGAAGACTTGTCTCAAGGGGTTTAGTGGCGTTAAAAAATATTCTCCAATAACTTTTAGAGTGCAAATAAAGGGACAAACGTTACTATGTGTCTCGCATTTCAAATGCCCTTGGGCCCACTGTGTAATAATGGATTTCCCCAATACTCCCACATCAGCAGTAGTTTACTTTTAAGAGCAGAGCCATCTCACTGGGAGCATGTTACTTCTTCTTAATTGTTTTTTCTGCTATCTCAGGATATCCACGTGATATTCTGACTACTTTAGAGACCAGGCAACCACACTTCATTCATCATCATCAGACTGAAAAGAAATCTACACATTACATCCAGTTAAGGATATTTCTTTGTTTCTTTCTTTTTTTTTTATGTTGCTATTTCAATCAATCGCAGTAAATGTTCTGTGTTTTCACTGCATCTTAGGTATGTAATGTTTCCATCTCTAGTAATGTAAAATCATTGTCTATAATAAAATGAATTGAGCACATGACAATGCATTTTAAGAAAAGTACACCTTTGAACAATCCAACATCTAAATGGAACACGATTGCTGAAGTAGACAGTCTGGTCAGTTTTAAACAATTAAATTTTGTCTCAATTATTAATGTCTAAAATGATGGTTATTTTACTGCAGTTGCTATCAGTTGGAAATGAAAGTTCTTTACATCAGACTATTTATACTATAATTAACATTACTGTAAATGCTAGATCAATCCGTACATTTTTAGTAGGGAAAGTGTAGTATTTTTTTTTTTTTGGTATAATTCTAGAAGGGCTGGAGCGATAGCACAGCAGGTAGGGCATTTGTCTTGCACGTGACTGACCCGGGTTCAATTCCTTCATTCCTCTTGGAGAGCCCATAAGCTACCAAGAGTATCCTGCCCACATGGCAGAGCCTGGCAAGCTCCCCGTGGCATATTTGATATGCCAAAAATGGTAACAAGTCTCACGATGGAGACGTTACTGGTGCCCGCTAGAGCAAATTGATGAATAGTGGGAGGACAGTGCTACAGTGACAGTGCAATTCTAGAATTGAGTTAAATATCTAATATTTCCTTGGTCATGCAAATATAAAGTATCAGTGAATATATTAAAGAAGACTCCTGAGAGTTTCTTGCTTAGTTTTGGTTTTTGGAGTCATACCCAACAGTGCTCAGGGCTTACTCCTGTCTTTTAGCTCAAGGATCGCTCCTCATGGGGTGCTGGGGGCAGCTACAGTGTAAGGCATAGGTGGGGTCTGGAATAGAAACAGTATCAGTGTATCAGTCCTGTGCGAGGCCAGGCCTTATCCTCTGTGTCATCTCACTGACCATAGTGAGATTTGATTCACTTAAGTTAAATCCAATTTAGAAGAGTGAAAGTAAATAGGATAGATACTTCTTGCAGGCTTAAAAGCTTGATGTTGACCAGGAGGCTTTGAGGAGAATAGAAAAATGGCTGCAGGATGAAATATAACAGGAGGGTGGGTGGAACTGTTCAGTAAGGCCAAGTGGTAACAAACCTTGAAGGAGCAAAAATTAAGGAAGAAGGACCAAGATGGGCATGAGAATAAACACTTTTGCTCACACATTGCAAATTATAATAGACAGTATTTATCATTAACATCTGTGCCAAATGCTATTCTAAGGAGCTCTATAATTTTTGTCATACCCTCTTCAGACTAGTCTTATGTACAGATGGCAGTATGGCATTTAATTTAAAGACAGAAAAACCAGGGCTGAGTGACAATACAGAGGCTAGGACGCTTGCCTAGCATGTCGCTGATCTGGGTCCTATCTGGCGTTCCATAAGGTCCCCTGAGTCCACCAAGAGGGATCTTTGAATACCAAATCAGGAGTAAGCCCTGAGTCCTGCTGGGTATGCACCCTCAAAATAAAATTAATTAATTAAATTTAAGAAATAAATAAGACAGGAAAATGGAGGCACTGAGAAGATGTCACTAAACTGTTTTACACAGGTTTTGTTAGAAGAACCAAGGTTTAATCCCAAACACTTTACCTGTCAAGCACATATCCTTAAATTCTTTATAATCCAACATCACAAGAAGGCTTGAGGACTAAAACTGCAGTCTTGTGACATAGGTCCTCATTATCTCAATTTCCAAATTGATAAGCTGAGTATCTACAAGCTGCAAATATGCTAATTATAGCTGACACTTCTGGTTACCTAAACACATGGCACAGCATTGATTTCACTTGCACTAAAAGGAAACTAATCAATGCATTCAACCAATGATTATAGACAGTGATAGTATGTGCCAAGCACTATCAGAGGTGCAGGAGATATAACCCTGGGGCTTTGTAACTAAATATTTTATTATGCTTCTCTGCATTTAGCTACATGCCTTTACTGCTGCTCAGCTCCCAGAATTTCCTCCCAATTATTTCCATTTTGTCTTCTTCTGGATTCAGTTAAACCACTCTCAGCATCTGTGTTTCTTTGTTTCCTTATTTGTCTTTAGATTTGGTGGAGAGAATTTTAAAATGTTATTTAAAATATCACAGTAGGGGTTGGAAACATAGTACAGGAGACTGGGCACTTGCCTTGCATGTAGCCAACCCTGGCTCAATCCCTAGCATTGCAAGTGGTCCTCTGTGCACCATCAGGAAGTTCTACCTGATCAGAGAGCAAGGAATAATTCCTGAGCACCGTTGGGTAAGGCCACAAAAAAACAACAATAAAAATTTACTCATAGATTTTTCTTGAAAACAGATAAGGCATCATGAATATTTTTCTCTATTAATGGAAACTTCCTGTGTTGGGATCCTTGTTTTCAGATTTCTTTGTCAGGAGTCTGTTGATGTCTGCAAAAGCTTCTGATAAACCCTTCTTGAATTTTCTTTGGGGTTCCTCTTTTTCTTCTCCTATTACTTCTTCTTTTTTTTAGGGTGGCTTCTTCAACCCTGCCTGTGTTCCTACTCTAATTTCTGCTAGTTCATTTTTGTTCATTACTCAGGATCTGTTAATGCCTCTATGGGTACCCTGGGGTCACCCACTCCTTTACCCTTGTTAAAGTTGCTTGCCATCCCAACCTCCACCTTGTTTGTAACCTCTCCTCCTTGGAAATTCCCTTGAAGCCATGATTTAGACCCTCTTTTTAAGACTTAAGACTTAAGGGACTTCTATAAGATACCACACACACATTCCTAGACTTTCTCCTGTGTTGAAGCAAGATTCTTGATGCAATCACGGATGTTGCAATGTTTCAGAATTGCAGCAATGTCTCCACTGTTTCTTCTTCAGTTGTGTCAGTAGAAGTAGGAGAAGTTGTGTCAGTCTGAGGTAGGAGACCATGAAAGTTGCGGGAATTTCTAGATCTGCCTGTTTGGCCAAAGGGGTGGTGTTCCGAGGTAGAACCACCATTTTGATATATTTTGGTATATTCATGAAGATCATCGATAGAAAATGGATATCTGTATTAGTATTATTAATAAGCATAAATCTTGAAAGGCTTGTGATTTTCCAGGCTACTTCCTTTCACTGACACAGAGGATAGGGAGGGTGTCTTGTCTTAGAAGATGAATCAGTTCACCCATGACTCCTTACTGCTCTTGTAGTGTATTGGTAGTATGTGCTTGTGGATATCCTATTGAAGGTTAAGGGAATTTTCTCTTTGCCAGATCACAACTCTGATTTATAATTAGAAGTATTGCCCAAGAAAAACAGTTATCCTGTCTTTAAAACCCATTGGCTTTCTTATACTTTCCTCCACTGTAGAGGTTTTTTATCCATAGGAAAATTTGCTCCAATAATGACATTTTTCTTAATTAATCTGGAGTTTCCAAAAATGTTTCAGTTATCTTGACATCAGCCCTCACACTCACTGTTGTACCGAGTTTTGGATCCTCAGTTGAGGAGAGACCAGGTCCACATATGATAATGCAAAGCAAAGGAACTTTATTACTAGCTCGAGCCATTGCTAGCTTGAACTAGAGTCCAAGTCTCATCCAACACAGTGGAGTTTTGATAAGGACCCCGACTCCAAATCACAAGCAATTTATATATGGCGCAGGTTAAGAGCACTTTATACACTGGTCTATTATTAGCCTTGTCCCTACTACAACAGTGGTCAGCAATTAGACAATTGTTACTAATAGTTTCTAAGGAGGGTACAGTGACCCCTCACTACCAGCCAGACCAAGTGCCCAGTTCCTTATCAGGCAAATTATTCAATTGGGAGTTTACAAGAAACTGCAAGTCTTGCTTTGCAGAAACAGAAACAGGCCTAGTTGAGACTTAACATTAGCTTTAACACATCACTACTCACTTACATGGAATGTAAGGGACACTATTTGTTGGATCATTCAAACCCCACCCTAGGCTTGAAGTGAATTGAGCATTAATATTGGGCCCAGCTTTTTTACCTAAACCTCACAAATAAACCCTGATCATTGTTGCAGACAAGGGTTAAATGTTTTCAGTCTGGGTCACTAGGCATCTTTTCTTAGCATTGTTATTTAAATGAAACTGATACACAAGAGCTTTTTTCATTTTGTTCTTGCTCTTCAAGATCAGAGTTATGGTGAAAGGGACATGCTAGTGGGTGAGCTGTAACCACTACTGCTTTTCAATTTTTATGATCCTTAGTCACTTTAAATTTTGTTTCCAGATTAGTCATTCAACATGGTGTCTTATTGGCAGAATTCACAGTGGAGTTTGCTCACTTAGTGGCCATGACGAGCACAAATTCCACAAATTAAATAAAGCACAAAGCCAAATGGGGCTAACACGGATATATGAGGATGCTACCTGTATCTTCACACCTTTATTGAGCTTATTGCTTGTTCTTTGATGAAAAAAAAGTTTTAAAGCACTGTCTGCTAAGAAGAAAAAAAATCACGATGTTTGTTTTTGTTTTATGATCTCTATACATCACTAGACAATTGAAATTTTGGAGTGACATTGATATACATGGTCCATCATTGACTAAAAATGTCATTATGCAGTGCATGGATGTGTCTGGAAATAGGGTCTGTAAAGAGATAATTTCTGTGCTCAATTGGGTGAACTCTACTCTGACACAATCTGTGTCCTTATAAAGGGAAGAGATTAGGAGCTAGCCATACAAAGAAAAACTGAGTAGACACAGAAAAGAGATGAATTTCTAGAGATCAAGAAGAGAACTCTTAGAAAAACCCAAACCTGCTGGTACCTTTATCTCAGAGCTATGAGGAAGTTCTTCTCTGTTATTTTAAGCATTCCACCTCTGGGACTCCGTGATGTAACACCAGGAGGCAAATATATTTCTGAGAACAGGCTCTACTGCATTCTTGCAGAGCACTGTTCTTTTCCATTTAGATTTGGACTTTTTCATTTAGCTTCTACAAGGAACCAATGAGTTCATTTCCTAGTGGTCTGTTTGACAAAATGCAGAGGGTCAGCATCCTATGGTGCATTTGAGTTGATTCATTGCTCTATGGTCAGGCCTTTGGACTTTACACATCAGTGCTGCTCCCTATTCATTGTGTCCTTGGACTTGCCAATTGGCATCTTTCTTCTCTTAGTCTCTTCTCCTGAGAAATGGAGATAATGATCTTGTCATAAGGGTGTGATGAGAATTGACTCACTTTAGAGAATTAAATGTCTAGTGCTTAGAACAGTCCTGCACATAGAAACAGATGTATTTTTATAAGTTATTTGAAGGTATTTCTATTTATTATTTGAAGTTGCTTACGAACAGTACACAGACTTTTGGCAAACTGAACAAATTTTGCACTGGATTTAGGGTCCCATAACTTTAAAAGTCTATTCCTAAAATATTTTAAAAGCTACACTATTTGTCTCTTTGTTGTGTACAAGTGCGCTCACGCACACATGCGTGCGCGCGCACACACACACACACAGACACACACACACCTTTATTAACCCAAGAAGGAGTAACCTACTTAGCAGTTCCTTTGTCAAAGGAAAAACACACTTTCATTTGCATTGTCATACTTCCTGGGGCTCTCCAGTCCCTTTTGTTTGGACACCTCAGTCAGCAGGTCCTGAACTTTCTGTTGAATTAATGAGGTAAAGTGGTTATGTAGTTTAGAACTGATAAATGACCTAAAAAGGGTTTCAATGGAATATTTTTCTTTTTATTATCTACATTTTCCTCCCAAATTAGTGCTATAAAGCCAAGGACATATTTTCAAAGGCGCATCTGTGATTTGAGATTATTGCTGTTACTGCCCTTAGATTTTTTTCCCTCCAAGGAGGTTGCAAAGCCAACTGCTTTTGTACATGGAGAACTTGGATCTGTTATAATATGCTAATAAGTTCTAATATGATGTGGTCTTGTGTTTATAAGCACAAACCTTATTAGGAATGTCAAAATAATTCAGATCTTAGTATATCCCCTGTAGTGATACATTAATAAGGGCCGTAGGAGCAAGTACTGTAGGTAGTTATTTCCTAATGGACAAGGATCTTTTTTTTTTTTCCTGCTGTTTGATTTGGAGATCAAAACCCAGAGAGACAATAAATAGTGAGCATTTTAATTTCAGAATGTGATATTTTGCCCTCACCACAGCATGAGATAATTTCCCTTGAAAAGTCTCTTTCACTAAGCTACCTACCACTACAGCACCAAGGACAGAAGAATTTTTTAAAGCTCATAATTAAAAAATGAATGAATGCATTGTATTGGCTACTGTGTTTCATTAAACATTACAGTGGCAAAAGTGATCTTTGAATTCCTATAGTCATAGTCTTGCTTGCTAGATGAGAAAACTCAGATCCAGGAGGCTGAAAAACTATAAGAACCCTGACTTCAAGTTCAACATTTGTTTTCAATTACTCTATTTTTATAATTTGAGAAAGGCAAGCAAATCATTACCTTACATTCATTTTATTTATTTATATATTTATCTATTTTTACTTTTTGGGTCACACCCGGGATGCACAGGGGTTACTCCTGGTCTTCACTCAGGAATTACTCCTGGCGGTGCTCTAGGGACCATATGGGATGCTGGGAATTGAACCCGGATTGGCAGCATGCAAGGCAAGTGCCCTACCCACTGTGCTCCAGACCTGCATTCATTTTATTAAAATATATAATTTTTTAATAGAACCTAGAATATGTAAGATGGATATAATTATTTTGGAAATTAGTACAACAAAAAGAGTGGTATAGTTGGTCCATTTCTTTTAGCCTTTACTCAGACAAGCCACTACCCTTTAATTTTTTGCTCCTTTATGAATTGGCTTCCATAAACTCCAAAATTTAACTTTTGTAGTCAAGATGAGTCCAAAACAAAGTACTAATCAGACTGATAGGATAAACCTGCTCAACCCATCTGTATGTGACATAATCATCTATAGCCTGCACTGCCAAGCATTTTGGTCTTGTTTTTTTTCCTTTACCATTTGATTTTTTAATAAAGCAGAAAAAGGAAAAAGTATAATATTGAGTAGGTTTCTGTGATTTCGAATGACATTACCTCACATTATTCTTTATGAGAAGGGTTTACACTGGAATCCTTTATATAGGAAAGGGACACTACTGCTGTAATCTCTAGGAAAAAAAGAAATTCCTGTGCTACAGGATCACTCCTGGTGGTGCTGGATTGGGAAGGGGGAGAGTCTATGTGGGGTTCCAGGCATCAAACTTGGGTCAGCTGCATGAAAGGCATGTACCCTACTTGCTATGCAATCTCTTTTCCCCTAGCTTAAAGAAGTTTCCGTGTGCATGGTAAATCTTCATTTCCACGATATTATGTAATTATTTCGTGGAGTAATTCTCTTTCCAGGGGATTTTTGGCCTAGAAGATGTATTATGAAGTAGGCACCAGAAAGCCAGAGTTTCCTCATGAACTGTGAGATCTGGTCTCTTGAATAAAATCTCTCTTGTTCTTTGTCATCTAAGATGTAAAACAGCAAGGTACGTTGAAGTAGATTTTTCTCCCTTTGACTAAGGTAGTCTACACTGTTTCT
This sequence comes from Sorex fumeus, assembly GCF_029834395.1. Taxonomy (NCBI): domain Eukaryota; kingdom Metazoa; phylum Chordata; class Mammalia; order Eulipotyphla; family Soricidae; genus Sorex; species Sorex fumeus. Next base: position 43,927,981 of record NW_026606081.1, read on the forward strand.
CAGAGACATGGGGACATGGAAATTTCCCGGAGGATGGAAACTGACAGGAAAGTGCCACGCTTCTGAGTAGTTTAAGGCAGGTATCAGAGTAACACTGAGTGGAAATACAGCACCCCACAAGAACCGTGAGTTTCTTACATCTGAAAAAGCCCATCCAAATCCCGACTCTGCACACATCACAGGAGTTCTTAGCAACTCCAACTTGTCCTTCCTCTCTGCAGACTTGGAGGTACTTTTTAAAAAAATTAATCAATTAATTAATTTTTTTTTATTAGTGAAACAACATGAGGTACAGTTGTAGACTTACAAATTTTTGTGCTTGGGTTTCAGTCATATGATGATCAAAGACCCATCCCCCCACCAGTGCCCTGCCCATTCTCCACCACTGATCCCAGTATCCCTCCCCACCCCCATCCCCCATCCCACCCTGCCTCTGTGGCAGGGCATTCCCTTTTGTACTCTTTCTAGACTTGGAGGTACTTTTGATGGATGATTATTTCTGATATTTAGAATATTGGCAGGCATCACTTGGAGATTTGTCATTGCTTGGAGCTGATTGCCAGCTGGTCTGAGACATCTTTCCCTTTCTCTGGAATATACATCTGAATATACATCAGAATATATATCTGGTGGGAATATACATCAAAATAAATGGCTGATATCCTTCCTTCCTTCCTTCCTTCCTTCCTTCCTTCCTTCCTTCCTTCCTTCCTTCCTTCCTTCCTTCCTTCCTTCCTTCCTTCCATAAAAGAGACCCAGAAAGTAAATTGGAGGACTTTTCGCCGAATGTCTGCTAGTTTGGGGGTAAGCAAAACGCTCTCAAGTTCTTTGTTTTTGGTGCTTGAAGGCTGATTCATTTATGTCAGCAGCTGCCTCTTGCAAAGTGCGCCGGGTGCTTCCACCTATTCCTAGAGAACTGATGTGCTCTCTGCGTTCTCTGTGCGGCAGCCTTAGTTTTGAATAGTTTTTGAAGACACACAGCTCTGTTCTTAGATTCGAAATGCTTATCACGAACCAAGTTCTTTTCTAAATTAATCATCTTTTCTAGGTTCTAACACAAGACCTCAGGCAAATGTTGAAGAACCAACTGATGCATGCCTGTCATATATACCATGGTAAGGCCTATGTACTCACTATTATTTTTTTCAGGGCTGGAGCGATAGCACAGCGGGTAGGGCATTCGCCTTACAAGCGGCCAACATGGCCGACCCGAGTTCGATTCCTCCGTCCCTCTCGGAGAGCCCGGCAAGCTACTGAGAGTATTCGATATGCCAAACACAGTAACAACAAAGTCTCCAATGGAGACGTTACTGGGCCCGCTCGAGCAAATCGACGATCAACGGGAGGGCCTTTACCTTTACCTTTTATTATTTTTTTCTTATTGATAAATGTGAATGCTGTCATAATGCAATTTAAAATTTAACATGTGACTCAGGCAAAACCCGTGGCCTGTATTTTGGGGTTCTCGCAAGGATATTAAGAGCAATAAAAAGCAGTCAGAGAAGCAGTAGAGCATGAGACACCTTTGGGAGTGTTTAAGGAGCGTATCTGCCTGGTTCTGAGATAGCTAACTCAGGGGAAGGCTAGAATGGCTCATTCAAAGGAGCTTTTCCTTCTTTCATCAAAATTGCTGTGAACCTTGAGTTTCTGGGGAACAGCTTTTATAAATGGTGTGTGACAGCATACCTCCATACTTTCCTATTTTCAGATTTACATTTTCTCAGATCATACCTCATAAAGGTAAAGGACATAACAGGAAATTTCATTCTGATAAGCTCATTCATATAGGGATCTAAGATAACTCTCCTCTCTCTCTCTCTCTCTCTCTCTCTCTCTCTCTCTCTATATATATATATATATATATATATATATATATATTACATTCCAAAGATCCATTGTGGAAACAGAGCTCAGAGACTAGAACAGCACCGCTAATAGAAATGCAGTGCCAGCCACTTAGGCTCTTCTGAATCTACTTGTCACTAGTCCAATAAAATACAAGCAAATAGATAAAATTAATTTTAATGGTACAGTTTGTTAGCCTGCTGTATCCAAATTATTATTGCAAAGTATAGTAAATGCAGTATGTAATTATAAATAATATATTTATAATTGATATATTGGGCTATTTTCTTTGCTAAAGCATCCATTTTTTTTACAGAACATTTCAATTAATACTACTTTAGTTTTGAAGAAAATAAATGCACAAATAAAGTCCAGACTTCTGTTCACTGTATCTGGTATCTACTGAGTTGGACAGCGCAGCCACAAAGTAATGATTTGCCATTGTGTTCCTTATATAGCACCTTAAAAAATCAGGACAGGGTCTGGGAGATAGCTCATGGGCTGGAGTTCAGGCTTTCTTTATAGGAGTCCTGGGTTTAATCCCCAGACCTTTCATTGTCCCCTGAACACTGCTAGGAATAACTCTAAGCACTAAGCCCGGAGTAGCCCCCAAGCATTGCTAGGTGAAGCCCCCTAAACAAAACAAAATAAAACAAATAAAAATATCACATAACTCTAGAATGATTCACTACTCCTGGTTAAACTCTGTAGAGAGAATAAAACTGTATCTTCGTAGAAAATGTATCCTCACTCAGCTAGTTATGCTATTAAAGCAGAAATTCACATTCTGGTAAATTGTGAATTATTTACAATTCTGAATTAGGCTAATGATTATTAGCCCTGAATTAGGCTAATAATTATCTGATTATTTCCCCCTGAATTAGGCTAATGAAGATGATGTCTACCTGGGTTCTCCCTGAAAATGATTTACTATTAGAGATGAGACTTGAGTAAATACTATCTGAGTTCTTACAGAAATTGTCACTTCTGGTAAGAATTTTTTTTTATATATTAAAATTATGTGATCACGATCACGATCACGATCATCCTGTTGTTAGTTGATTGTCTCGAGCAGGCACCAGTAATGTCTCCTTCTACCTAGCCCTGAGATTTTAAAAGAGCCATTTAAATGCTCTTTCAGGGTCAGGAGAATGAGACCCATCATTGTTACTGGTATTTGGCATATTGAGTACGACACGGAAAGTTTGCCAGACTCTGCTGTGCGGGCAGGATACTTTTTGTAGCTTGCCAGGTTCTCTAAAGGAAAGATAATAAGATGTTGCAGCCCCGCGCTTCCAGGAGCTGGGTTTTATAGTCTCTGCATCTTGGCTGTTGATGGGACCAACCTGGCGCTGTTGGCAGCTGGTGGGTGTGACGCCTACCTACTGGAAGATGGGGGGTCTGGGTGGAGAAGACCCAGTACCAATCTGAGTAGGCTTGGAGACCTCAGCCCGGGATCTGCATGCCTGGGTTCCTCTGCCAGTTCTTTCATGCATGAGGCCCATCCGGATGTGTGGAGAGTGGTCCCAGCATGGCCATGGCTGGCTCCGGAGGTCCTCAGCTGCTAGGGCTCTGCTCGGGGTGGGGCGGGGGAGAGAAACTCAACCCTCCCTGCTCCAAGGGGCCCTGGTGAGGACAGCCAAGCGCGGGGACAGGAGACTGCGCTGTTCTCCTCCGGGAGCTGGGTTTTATATTTATGGGTTTTAAATTATGTGACTGAAAATAAAGTCATTCCAAAATGTAAGTTATTGCTTTTGAGAATTTACTATTATGGAAACTGTTATGGTGATGCAGTTTAATCTGTAAAGGATCATATTTTTCCTATAAAGTTATTTTGTAAAATCACACCTTTAAATAAAAACAAAGAAATAGAACAATGGAGTAGATAAATATGACTTACCTTGAAAGAAAAACAGAAATTCCCTAGGAATACCCCGCAACACAACATCTTAGTCTTGCCAAGTATCATGACCTCTTTAAAAGCTCCCATCTCATTTCCAAAAGGAAATAGAAAATCAATGAAAACATCGACAAGTAAAGTAAGCCAGGTGCTTCAAAGAGGAAATAGAAAATCAATAAACACCCAGCAAAGTAGATTCTATGGTAATGTTTGTAAAGAAAATTAGTATATATTATAAGCAGAACGTGTATATATGAAGTATAGAATCACTTAATGCAGACTGTCATAGAAACTGTTATAGTAAGAGACTGTGCTGATGTACTTTCTCGGTTTGCTTTTGAAGCAAAGAAATGCTAGCATTAACATCACTGCATCAAGATATAATTAGTTTTTGGATATGTTATTGTAACATAGCTTGTATTTATACTTACTGATCCTACTTCTGTATCACTTGAATTTAATTTTGATGTAAATACATGATGTATCTTAAGATGCTGAAAGCTAGAAATTTCAGTCTCATTTTTTTCTCATATTAGATATTTCTTACCAAATGTAACATTTGAATTTTACTTTGTTTAGTTACAGTATAAATCTTGCCACTACTTTATCCACATACTTAAAAGACATATTAGCTTTTCTTACAAGACCTTTCATATTTATAGAATGGGCTTAACATAGAATAAGAATCTAATTCATTTAAAATAGCTTTTAATCTATATACTTTATAATGACTTTTAAATCACCTCTAGATATTTAAAATGGTAAAACCTTTGGAGTTATGAAATTGCATTCAAAATTTAATATAGATAATATTTTAGTTACTTTGATACTGCAGGATGGCAATCAAATAAATGTATCCAGGAAAGATTTTTTTAATCCCATTTTAATCAAGAAAATGTGAGATATTAAGAAGAGGATTATATGACTATTAAAATAAAATTTAAAGCTACATTTACTTTTTAAAATAAACTTTTAGGACAGTCTTAAATTCACAGATAAAATGTGAAGACTGCACAGATAAAATTTTTCACATATTCTGCACTGTTTTCTCTATTATTATTATTTTCTATTAAAATATAGCAGGTTTGTTAAGTTAATAAACAATGCTTCATTTCTATTTAAAAAATCTGGGTTTTATTAGTATGTTTGTTTTCTAATGATCCACTTTTGGGGTTCCAGGATCCTACAAAGTATGAAGCCATCATGTCTACACTTGACTATGCCAGTTTTCCCAACTTGTTTTTGATAACCTTTGCCACTTTTGAAAACCATTTTTATTGAAATAACAGATCTACAATACAGTTAGTTGTGCTTTTTCTGATACATCGTTCCAACACCTCACCCATCACCAGAGCACAAGGACACCTCCAATACTCCTTACCCTGCTATGTAAACTCAATTTTGTAGACACAATCTTCAGTTCCAATGACTTTGACCTTTTGTTGTTCCTTACTATGTTTCTGTTTTATCCTACACATGGGAGGCATCTTTTTATTGTGTTAGTGGTAACACCTGCATAGAACTCATATCCTAAGGTTCTGCAAAATTGTGAATCAGTGATAAATTGGTAAAGTAATTTTTTAAAAAGCTGATCTTTCTTTTAAAATAGGTATATAAAAATTTTAATATTATAATAGTAAAAATTTTCATGATATAGCAAAATTCTACTCATCCAAATCTTATTAAGAGTGCAGAGAATTAGATAATTTCAAGGGAAAATATGAATAGAAGCAGAAGTAGAAAAGCATGTTTTATCCCAAGAAAGCAAATATTGGCTTTATATTATAAAATAATATACTGTAGAAAGTGCTTAAGTGGACCTTTGATGCTTTTGCAACTCTAATCAGATATTTTGTAGATTGTTCCTTAGTTTGGATTATCTTATGATTTTCTTCTGATTAGAAATGGGCTGTTTATTTGGGGAGGAAAATGACAGATTGTGTGGTGTTTCCATCCACACACATAAAAGGATATGAAATCAACATAGTTGACCAATGTGGGTGTTGGCTGAAAATAGTGCTTGACATGTCCTCTACTCTTTAGAAATAGTATGTGCAGGGGCCAGAGCAATATTCCAGAGGGAAGGGCATTTGGCTTGCACACAGCCAATGCAGGTTCAACCCCGGCATCCCGTATGATTCTCCTTAGAGCACTGTCAGGAGTGAGTCCTGACAATGTATGCAAAGCCAGAAGCAAACCCTGAGCATCGCTGGGTGTGACCCCAACTATCCCTCTTCCCCCACACACAACAAAGAAATAAATAGTACGTGAGTTCATGCAGTTCATACTTAAGGGGTAGGGGTCTATGTTTCACTTCTCTGAAGATGAAGTTTCATGTAATTTGCTTGAAATTCTTGTGCAAAAGAGATTTTCATTCATGTACATATATATAAACTATTTAAATTAATGTAATTAGAATGTAATTAGATATTGATTATTTTATGTACTAGATTGAATTTTTCAAATAGTTGTGCATATGGACTTGTGAATAATTTATCTTGGCAGTATAATCAAATTCTATTTAATTATCATTTCCAGGGCGCGTACTCCGTACTCGAGGTGCTCCCATACCCCTCTCACACGTCACCGATTGCCAGCGATGGCCAGGAATGGGCCCGATGCTCCAGCGCCATTCATTTTCAGGGCTAGTTGATTCGGCAGGTGAGTTGTTACACACTCCTTAGCGGATTCCGACTTCCATAGTCACTGTCCTGCTGTCTAGATCAACCAACACCTTTTCTGGGCTGGAGCCATAGCACAGTGGGTAGGGCGTTTGCCTTGCACCGCAGCCAACATGGCTGACCCGAGTTTGATTCCTCCGCCCCTCTCGGAGAGTCTGGCAAGCTACCTAGAGTATCTTGCCCGCACAGCAAAGTCTGGCAAGCTCCCTGTGACATATTCGATAAGCCAAACACAGTAACAACAATTCTCACAATTTGTTGTGAGATGTTACTGGTGCCCTCTTGAGCAAATTGATGAACAGTTGACAGTGCTACAGTGCAGTGCTATAGATTTAATTATCATGATGTTCTTATCATGCTACAGGTCCTTCTCAGGCTCATATATTCGCTTTCCCAATCCTAGAAGAAACCATTTCTCCATGAAGCCCTCATTTTTAAATTTCAGAATTGTATTATAAATTCTATACAAAAGCACTTCCAGAACTCTCTACTGCCAGAGGATATACCATGTATTTTTTTGACCCCTGTCATTTAAAATCATATTGTTTTAGCTTCTCTTTATAGAGATGCTACCTTATTAATCTCTTGAATTTGTAGACTGTTCAGTGGGTGAGGTGACTATTTTTCCATTTTCATTTTTCATCATGATTTTTCACATTTTTAATCACATGAATCTATTGGAAATAATGATCATTCAACTGAAAAAGAATGATAAAGAATGATTGGTAGAGTTTTGCACTCATATTTATAGGAACTCAAAAGGAGGGAAATTAGCTTAACAATGAAGTAAAGTTTGTTTGCCACAAAAGAGTTTAAAGATACAGAAAATCATAAACAGGTCCATAAAGGTAGAACCTTGTGTGCTAAAGAAATAGCCACTTGGAGGAATAAATTATCCTTTAAAAATGTGTCCTTCATATTTCAGCAGTCTCATGGCAGAGAAAATATAGGACATATACTTTTTTTTCCTGCAAGGATCTAGAAAATAGTTAACAATAATCATTATGTAATTATATAATAAAAAAAACCCAAGCTCCCGGAAGAGAACAAGGCAGAGTCTCCTACCCCCATGCCTGGCTGTCCTCACCGGGGCCCCTTGGAGGAGGGCGGGTTGAGTTTCCCGCTCCACCCAGAGCAGAGCCCCAAGAGCTGAAGTTCTTCGGGACCCAACCAAAGCCATGCTGAGACCACCCTCCACACGCTTGGACGAGGAACTGGCAGAAGAATCCAGGTGTGCGGGACCTGGGATCTCCAAGCCTGCTCGGTTCGGGACTGGGGCTTCCTCCACCCAGCTCCCCCACCTTCCAGTAGCTAGACAGTTACACCCACCAACTGCTGTGTAACCCCATCAACGGCAATCCAGAGACTATAAAACCAAGATCCCGGAAGTGTGTGGCCTCATTTGCAACCACGCGATCTCTAGTTCTCACTCTCAGAGAACCTGGCAGGCTACTGAGAGTATCATACCCGCCTATATGCCTGACTAGGAACACCTGTAAAGGTGATTAGAGGCTGCCCCAAAAGCCTCCATCTGTATCGGAGAGCCCGGCAAGCTACTGAGAGTATCCCGCCCACACAGCAGAGCCTGACAAGCTACCCGTGGCATACTCTATATGTCAAAAACAGTAACAATGAATGGTTCTCATTCCTCTGACTCTGAAGGAGCCCCCAATATGTAATCAGGCTACACTTGCACATTACAGGGACGAATGGAGACGTTACTGGGCCTGCTTGAGTGAATAATAATTATTACTAAATAATAATTTCATCTACACTTAAGTAGTTAAAAGTTTTATATCTATATCCAAATACAAAAGTCTCATGATTTTGTCTTTATTTTCTGTATCTCTGTGTCTAGCTCAATATTTCATAGTTAAAGAAGAAGTAGAGAAGTAGGAAAACATCCTAATGGCATTTGAAACAAGTATCTCTGGCTTCATCAAGTCAAATCTGGAGAAAGATGGTAACCCAAAGACCCATTTGGGGGCAGGTTAGATACCTCAAAGAGGTGGAGTTTATTCTTTTTTTTAAATTTTATTGAATCATTGTGAGGTAGTTACAAGCTTTCATGTTTGGGTTACAATCACACAATGATCAAACACCCATCCCTCCACCAGTGCACATTCCCGACCACTAATGTCCCCAGTATATGCCTCCTTTCCCAACCTCCCCCTGCCTCCATGGTAGACAATATTCCCCATACTCTCTCCTTGCTTTTGGGCATTAGGGCTTACAATGCCGGTACTGAGAAGTTATCATGTTTGGTCCTTTATCTACTTTCAGCACACATCCACCATCCCAACCGGTTCCTCCAGTCATCATTTTCTTAGTGATCCCTTTTCTATTCCAGCTGCCTTCTCCCCTTAGCTCATGAGGCAGCTTCCAGCTATGGAGCAATCTTCCTGTCCTGTGTGTCTACTGTCCTTTGGTGTCAGCTTCATGTTATGTTGTTTTATATAGGTGGAGTTTATTCTTAGCATGTGTGAATTTGATCCCGACCCAGCATCAGTGAGCACTGAACCTTGGAGCCCCGAGCACTCCAGCAAAAGCCCCTATAGAACAAATCGAAGTACCAGTTGAAGGGAAAGGGAAGGTAAATCCAGAAACTAATGTTTCATAATTGTGTAAAATGCAGTGAAGTAGTTATAAACTTTGAAGAAACAAATGGTGTTATGTGGAAATAACATTTTTATAAATTAAATTTTTTTTGTTTTGGGGGGGACATCTTTGCACTTCTCAGAGCTATTTCTGGATCTGTGCTCAGGGATCACTCCTGGTGGTGCCCAGGGGACCCTATGGGGTGCCAGAAATCAAACCCACTTCAGCCATGAGTCAGGCGAACACCTTACCTGTTGTAGGATCGCTCCAGCCTGGAAATAACACTATTTTTTTAAGGAAAATACATGCATTAAGAGTCTCAAAGTTAAAGATTAATATTATTCTGTGAATGTAACAATCTATACCAGGATCTTAAGTAAACCAAAACTTTCCCAAAGTTGTTGCAGTTATTATGATTCTTCATTTTTATTTGTTTTAAGTCATTTTCTTCTGTAGCCCTATAAAATTGCTTACAAAGAATCTCTGAGATGCTTGAAGTATGCTTAGCTGTTATCATAAATATATATATTTTTTAATAAGTTAATGAACATACAAGTCGGATAAGAGAAAAAGTGTAGGCTGAAATCCACAGCATGTGCCTGGTCACACTGGGAAATTCAAAAATTCAGTGCTTGGTTCAACACATTTACTGAGGAAAGGAAAATGGGAAAATACATTCCAATAAACACAAGCAAGTATGGGCTTAAAAATAATGGTAGGGTATTAGAGTATTACGTGGACAATTTTTTTAAATAGCATTTTGCTTAGTAAGATCTTCATGTGTGGAAGCACAATAGGTAGATTCCATCCCTGCAGTATTTGGAGACCTATATTTCATTTTTGATAAACACTATATAAGATGGAGCCTAATGTTTCTGTCTGGTGAATGCGTGTGTGTGTGTGTGTGTGTGTGTGTGTGTGTGTGTGTGCACGCACACACAAATCGGTGCATGTGTGTCTGTTTGTATAAATCACTAGCTGGATATCACCAGTGCATTTTATAATATATTTGAGAATAGTACTACAAATTAAAATTGGTGAACATAAAGTATTTTTTTCCAATTAGGTGGGAAACACAAATAATGTAAAGATTATGACACTTAATCAATTTTGAGGGTACACTTAGGTTATTATTATTACAATTTTTTACAAGTCATCCTGTTGTACTTTAGTTTGAACATATGAAATGAAGACAAAACACTCTAGAATGATACATTTGGGGGGGCTATCATGACCATTTGGATGGCGGCATCAATGGGACCTGGGGAAATATTGCTATGAGCTTTTAATAATGCCACTTCCGTGACAGTGAATATTTCCATGCTTCTGTACCATGAAAAGAGAGCATTGAGATCTTGGTTGAAAAGTTCAAAAACACAAAACTTGAAGACTACACGGTGTTTCAAATGTTTGCGTTTACTTACCATGTTAGTTTGGTTATACTTTGTTCAAAGAGAATCAGAGATTATGTACTTGGTACTCTTTTCCTAACTAGGACGGCCTGCTGAGTGATTGCATAATATTTGGGATGGGCATCCCATCTTAAACGCTTTTTGCGTTCTCCACGTCAATCAGCCAGGCAGCTCTGACCCGTTGTTTTAGCTTGTCCTTTCAAGCTCATGATCTATGTTTCAGAAATGACCCCAATGCCACATCATCCATCTTTCAAGAGTTTGCTCTTTGTGCCTCTGACCAAGGCGTTGGGCAGGTGGCATCCTCTCCTGCTTTCCGTTCAAAAGCTGCGATGAGGACAATGAGAGTTTCTTGGCCCCGGCACCTCTGGAGTCCCGAGCAACCTCACTGGCGTGGGCAACCTATAGGGTCACTCCACGTACCTCCCCGCCAGCGAGGCCCGGCACCACCGACTGACTTTGCACTATTCTGCATTGTTGGGCAAATGCCCCATGATGAATTGAACTGCGCTCCCACTTTCAGAAGGGGAGGTAAACGTGGGAAATAATGCTCAGCGCCTTTTGCTGTTCAAACGGCCTCAGATCTTGCAAGCAGGCCCTGGTAGAGCAGGCTTTGCCACCGAATTAGCAGCAGGGTGGATTTTTTATTTTTAATTTTTAAAATTTTTTTTAAAAATTTTTTACAGCTAGAGCAGCTCTTTGGCCCACTTTCTCTTCTAAACTTTAGCTCCACTTCAAACTTGGGCTCCCCCCCTCCCACCTTCGTTTGCTAAAGCAAGTGATTACCTGCTGAGTAAATAATCTACAGCCCCTGATCTGCTGTCCTGTCAGCCTTGTTATCCAGACTCTAAACCACCCGGACGCCGGGGAACTTGCCTGAAAAATATTCCCAGGTAGGTTCCTTAACTACCTCCCCCACCGCTCACCCTCGTTGCGGCTTCCAGACTCACACAACTCTCTCCTAGCACAGCGACTATATTTGGAAGAACTAATTGGTGCGTCTGGTGTCTTTGTTAGGAAAAAGTGACACTTTTTGAAGTTAATAAAAATCCCTTCAGCCCCAGCCTTTTATCAGATGTAACAAAACATTGTTTGAACAAATATGCTCGCGGTAGTGGTGACAGTTCATTTCTGCTCTTCCTAGTCATCAGCATCGCAGGAAAGAAATGGGTACGAGAAATCCCTTAAAGGCACAAAATTGGTTTTTGAATAATGGAAGTTCCTGATATAAAATAGCTTTTCAAATCAATAACTCAATTAAATTAGGTTCTCGTTTGATTGCATCAGCATCCCCCCCACAATACATATTTAAGTAATATATTTCACAGTTGTTCTTAATCAACTTTTAATATATATTTCAATGCTGTTCAGAGTTTTCATTTTATTATTGAGTCCTGAGGGAAAGGCATATTTATCAAACATCACAATTAAGAAAGTGACTGTGATAATTCAGGTGTGACACCAACAAAGCTAAAGGGGATTTCATTCAGCTCTTACTAATAGGCTTTTTCTGAGTGAAAATGAGAATGTGAGATTGGGCACGGTGGGGAGAGAGAAAGGAGGTTCTCAGGATAGAACATTTATCTCAGTAGACTCAGATTTTATTTACTCACCAGTCACTGAGAATTTAGAACATTTACTTCCTCACCATCTGAACTGGAGTGCAAGACATAAACATTTTGTTCAGTGTCCATTTGTCAAGGCTGAAACCCATGTTTTGTTTGCTGGGTGCAAACCGGAACAAATCTATCTACTGTGAAACTTGTGGGGGCTGGTAGTGGCTGGCTTAGATCCTACCCCTGCTCTCCTGGGTAATCTCTGGCAGCTGCTTTCACACCACCAGTGGTGTGTAGAATTGCCCAGATCTTTTAGCCTTTGGTTTTCCAAACTTAGGTGGGTGCTCTCATGAAATATTTTGAACGATGAAGGAAATAGAAAAGCTGACTGATGTCTATGCATCTATCTTCTTTTCAGGAATTTTATCTTTTCTTTTTCTTTTTTTGTAAATAGGGGCTATCCAGCTGGATGGTGCAGGCTGGTGGTTTAGGGGGTACCCTTGGCAGGGCTCTTTGTGGCACGGGGGACATGTACATCTAGAAAGCGGCTCAGGGCCTTACTCAAGCAAGGCATGTGCTCTATCATATATATATATATATATATATATATATATATATATCACACCCAGCGATGCACAGGGGTTATTCCTGGCTCATGCACTCAGGAATTACTCCTGGTGTGCTCAGGGGCCATATAGGATGCCAGGAATGGAACCCGGGTCGATGGTGTGCAAGGCAAATGCCCTACCCACTGTGTTATCACTTCAGCCCCAAAATTTTTAACAAAAGAATATTTCTCTAATTTTTATTCATATATATTTTTTCTTACAGCAAGAACATTTAGCATGAGTGCCACCCTCTTTAATGTTTAATTGTGCAAGATTGCTAGCCTGAGCCCCTAAGTAAGACTGTAGATCTCTCCTACTCACTTATCTAGCTTTACTGAAACCTTTTACCTGTGGAATGTATCTTCTCATTTCCCTTTCCTGCCCAGCCCCTGGACACCACCATTCTGCGCTTTGATTCAATGTCATTGATTATATTGAATCTTTCACATAAATGGAATCACTATTCGTCTTTCTGTGGCTTATTTCTCAAGGTTATCCATATTATAGCATCTTCTTGTATTTTTCAAGACTAAATACTGTTGCATTATCCCCACACATATTTTCTCTATTCAACTCTTGGTGGCCATTTAGGTTTGTTTCACATCTTCATTGTCATGAGAGGGCTGCAGCAGACACCTGCAGAAATAGAATTTCTTTTGGAAAATATTCAGAAGTGGGATTGCTGGAGTATGTGGAAGTTCTCTTTTAAGTGATCATTGAGGAGCTCCATACTGATTTCCACTGTTTTATACTCTCAATAAAGATGGGCAAAGGTGCTAATTTTTCTACAACTTTTTTAAACAAACTTGTCATTTTTGGTTTTATTGGCAAGGTTATCCTCAGATTTCGAGCTGTAACCTCATAGATTTTGCTTGGCAGTTTCAATGCACATGCTGCTTTGGGTGTTGAGCACCTTTTCATATTCTTGTTGGCCACTTTTATGTTTTTGGGGAATTATCTATTTAAATCCGTAGTCCATTTTTAATTTGAATTATACTGTTTTTTCTTTTCTTTTCTTTTCATTTTATTGGGAGGTGGGCTTTTTGGGTTACACCTGGCGATGCTCAGGACTGACTCCTGGCTCTGCACTCAGGAATCACTCCTGATGGTGTTCGGGAGACCTTATGGGATGCTGGGAATCGAACCTGGGTTGGCCGCATGCAAGGCAAATGCCCTACCCGCCATACTATCACTCCAGCCCTTGTTTTGTTGTTTTGATTTGTGTGACATCTTTATAATATGAGCTACCAAACTCAATTGTATTTTTTGCATAATTAAAAATGTCTAATTGATACATAAATTTATCATATTCAATGTACAGGAGAATATCTATAAAGTAAATGTGTCATATGTATCAATTAAATATAATTTCAGAACCAGTTTGCTATAGTAAGTTTTGAGCATTTTTCCCATCTTGAATAGTTACTGGTAGCAACTTTTCACTAACGCAGTATCACATTTTCAAATGTTAAATTGTAAAGATAACATTTATAATTTTTAACAGACTCATAAAATTTTAACTTAGGTATGGAATAAATGTTGATTTATTATCTAAAGTGTTTATCAATGGAACTATTTGCTTATCAAAAATGTAAAATCTACTGAGTATCTTTTTGTATCTACTCTTCTCTATCAGCATTTCTTAAACTTTTTCTTAAACTGTGATCCCTATTCTCCTGAGAAAATCAGCATGGATAATCTCTGCCAGAAACACCTCTGATTCATTATGTTGTTGATTTTCAACTCAGGTTTGGTCATTGAATGAGCAGAAACTTTGGACTTTACCAGATTGTTCACAATCTTCACATTCAGACCCATACAGGGTTTCAACCCACAGTGTAAGAAGCGAGGCTCTGAATTAAGTAAAAATGATGACAACTGGGGCAAGCAATCTTCCTGCCTTTGAGAATTAAATAGCTTTTTATTTAATGGCAGTTTCCAAACTGAAAACCTACATTACCATTTATTGATAAATCTGCACCCCATTTAATAAAAATGTGATAATATTGTTTCTCAAAATGCTTACTGGAAGTTTTGTCGGTAGCCCATCCTGTTTTATACCATAAGTCTGTGAGTATATGTAGTTTGATTTGGGGGGTACACCAAGCTGTACTCAGGGCTTCCTCTCGGCTCTGTGCTCAGGGTTTAGGGGATCGTACGCAGTGCCTTTAATTAAACTTTGGTTAACCCACACAAGGAAAGCACCCAAATCCTTTGTACTATCTCTCTGGTACCCTGAGAGAATATTTTCACAAATATATTCTTTAGCCTATGGAGGAAAACAATTGTTTTGTGTGTGTAAAGATACACTTAAACAGGTTAAATAGTACAATGTTCAATTGATTAGAGATCAATTACCCAAACTAACACTGAATATTTTTTTTATCGAGTTACAACTTTCATAATCTCAAAGAAAAGTCTCTCGTTCTTTTCCTTTTAAAACTGTCTTCTGACTATTCCAGATAGTGGAAATGATTTATTCTGAATGTAGCAGAGCATATTATGTTGTACCCTTCTAAATAATAATTGCTACTAGACAATTTTCCTGAATGCCCTCTAAGTGTCCTAGATTCAGCAAATATTGCCTTAATTTCTTTTGTTAATGCAGAAGGCCCAAACATGGATTATTAAACTTGGAATGACCTAGTTATAAAAGCATCAAATGGAGAATTTAAAGCTTGAGGGATTGAAAGCAAGGACTGGCAAATTTCTTCAATAATGATCCAGAAAGTAAATATTCTAGGCTTTTCAAACCATATGGTCTACATCCCAAGTATTTAATTTTGGTGTAGAAGTAGTGAGAAATTGCCACAAGTCACAAATGAACAGAAGCGAATGTGCTCTAATAAAATTTTATCTACACAAGCTGGTAGTGAGCTGGTTTGGGGTTGTAACATAGTTTGCCAAACCCTGGATTCAAATATTTATGAGGAGGTAGTTAAACTATTCGGAACTGTTAAAGTGCCTTTGATGTTCATTGTTTCTAAATGCAAGTCACTGACCATTGGAGAGGTACCAGGTTCCTAAACGCCATTTAAAGAAATAGATTTAATCTCGTCTTCCTTGGCATCACCAGACAGTGTTCTCGTGGCAGTCAGCAATGCCTAGATCTGATTTTAAAATAATCCCTCTTCTTGCTATGGCTTGAATGGGAAAGAATAGCATTCAGAGATCCATTGGAGGAAATGGCTCTTGAGCAGGAGTAACAAGGAAGCAGCCCCAGCCATAGCCTGTCAGTTCCAGTCATTATTGTCGCAATAGTCACTTATAAGTGTACCACTGGTTAGACACATTAGTGAAAAGATTTGCTCCAAATGCAGTCATTTGAGCATTGACCAGAGAAGGTAGGAAGACCCAACTGGCAATTTTGGTGGTGGTTTTTGTTTTTGTTTTAGAAGGTTGGTTTTTGTGAATTTGGGTTTCACAGGCCAGAAAAATAATACAGAGGTCAAGATTCATACCTTGTATGTGGCTGACCCAGTTTAATTCCTCGTGTCATGTTTTCCCCGTGACAGGCCCCCAAGCACTGTGGGATATGTTCCTGGGGGCCTGTGACCCCACTAGGGAAATTCCAGCTCCAGATTCTGGAGGAATACTGTCTTTGCATTGAATCCTTGACCCAGACCTGGAGAATCACTGGGAAGGAGGCCCACACCCCCTGAGCATTGATCAGGATCCATTATCGCTCCCCAACAAACAAACAAAAATACCCTTTTAATTATATTTAGCTTCTCAGGGGCTGGGACTATAGCACAGCGGGTAGGGCGTTCGCCTTACAAGCGGCCAACATGGCCGACCCGAGTTCGATTCCTCCGCCCCTCTCGGAGAGCCCAGCAAGCTACCAAGAGTATTCGATATGCCAGACACAGTAACAACAAAGTCTCCAATGGAGACATTACTGGGCCCGCTCGAGCAAATCGACGATCAACGGGAGGGCCTTTACTTACTTTTACTTTACTAGCTTCTCAGAAAAAAATCAACAAAGCTTGACTAGGAGTTTCTATCACCTTCTAAAACGAAGAGAGTGATAATACAGCGGGTAGGGCATTTGCCTTGCATGCAACCGACCTGAGTTCAATCTTTGGCATCCATATGGTCCCCAAGCACCACCAGGAGTAAGTCCTAAGTGCAGAGCCAGGAGTAACCCTTGAGCATTGCTGGATGTGACCCCCAAATCAAAAATAAATAAAAAATAAATAACTAAAAATAATAGAGGACAAAGATCAAATTTATTACCTTATTTCTGCTTCCAACTTGGGACAGAACTTTGGGCCCTTCATTTAAGCGCAAGAAGGCATTCATTTTCATTCTTCTTAAGGAAGGAGAAAAAAATAAGATTTTCTCTGAGGTTTTATTCAGGACTCCCAAAATCTGAATCAGGACTAACAAAATTCTCTACTTTGCAAAATCTGAGGTCAGGTTTTTCCTCTGGGCCTTCCCTGCCTCCTGAGTCCTTTCCTCTCAGAACATTTCCTGGTTCTTTTAATCCTGCCATCAAGCTGCTCCCAGCTTCTGCCAGTGGGAAGTGGTTTCTTGCAAACCTGTGAAATCACTGTGCAGCAGCATCGCATCAGTCCTCAGAAACAGTGTTAAATCACAGTCAATTATTGATGGTGCTGAAACACGCCCAGCCCACGTTTCAGTGATTTCTCCCCAGGAAGAGTATTTTCTTCATGAATATACCAGCCTGTTGATTTAGGTCATGGGAGGGTTGTGGTGGAGATGCTGGAGTTTATGCAGGCCTGGCAGAATTGGACACTTTTTTCTAGAGCTTTCTGATCTGAGAGATTTCTTTTTCTTTATTTTTTCAGGAATCATAAACTCTGTGGAACATGTATGGAAGATCCAGATGTAATTGACATTCCTTGTGGCCCATGTCTTAGGTGGGGTCTCAGTCATAGTGTTCTGTGTTAGTGAGTCTTGAAATACCATAAA
Organism: Sorex fumeus; assembly: GCF_029834395.1. Classification (NCBI taxonomy): domain Eukaryota; kingdom Metazoa; phylum Chordata; class Mammalia; order Eulipotyphla; family Soricidae; genus Sorex; species Sorex fumeus. The sequence goes on from NW_026606081.1 coordinate 43,945,516, forward strand.
CTTGTTTTACAGAGGACAAGTAAACAAGGTTTGGGAAATAAATCAAATTTTCTTGATGATAACCTATCAGAATAAGTTTTTCCACATTGTTGATCTTTGAAAACTGTTCACTTCCTACTTGGCATATGTGGTATAGAGGACTGATTACCTTACCATCATCATGGAGAATCACAGGTATAGATGGTGGAAGCTATAATTCTAAAACTGTGGAACATTGCTAAGATATCAGCAATGGAAGTAGGACTGAATTTTGGTCTCCAGACTACCAGGGAGAATTTGAGTAGCAGCAACCAAGTAAAAGAGCTTTTATGAACATCTATTCAAGTAATTGCTGGAGCTTTAAGTGTTTAGAAAATCAGGCTTCTATAATAGATTAAATGAAAGAAAGTTCAAAAGTGAACATAATGAATAATAGATCAGCATTTGATTAATAGGGACTTGTTCTAGATATACATACCCACTCATGCTCAAACATACCCTAAACTCTCCTTTTCTCTCATGCTTTCAATTGCAACTTTCGCATAAAAAATTATTTCTTATGTCTTTTCCCCTAGACTGCAGTATATATGATATATGATATACTAGTACTTTTTAATATAGGGGTTATCGAGAACATTTTCGAAAATTATACATATTCTCTAAGAAAGGAAGTCCTTTTTTGTAAGGTTACAATTGGAGGGCTACTTGAAAAGTCCATTTTGCTTATATAAAAACAAATGAAAAGATTAGTCCTATATATATTATATATAACTATATATAAGTCCTATGTAAAGTAAAGTAAAAGGCTCTCCCGTTGATCATCGATTTGCTCGAGCGGGCCCAGTAACGTCTCCATTGGAGACTTTGTTGTTACTGTGTCTGGCATATCCAATACTCTCGGTAGCTTGCCGGGCTCTCCGAGAGGGGCGGAGGAATCGAACTCGGGTCGGCCATGTTGGCTGCGTGCAAGGCAGACGCCCTACCCACTGTGCTATCGCTCCAGCCCAAGTCCTATGTATACATATATTATATATGTATATATACTTATTCCTATATATACATATATCACATATATGTATATATAAGACTAATCTCTTCACTTGCTTTTATATATGAAATCAAATGATTTGGGTTGTTAATAAAAATTATTTAACTGCCAAACAATGATCTGTTATTTCTTTAGTAGTACTTTATACTAGAGTAAAGTTTGCAGTCAAAACATTAAAATTTTGAATCTAAAGCATAGGACAAAAGCTTGTTTATTTTATCTGCAGAAATGTATTTAAACTATTTCCTAGTGATGAGGAACCGTCACAGAGAGACTCAGACTCGAAGCATAAACTAAGCATGACGTGACTTTTAATAACCTGTGTTCCTGTTTCACAACGTTTTGATACTATAGGTTATCAAAAAAGGTATTAATGTTCCTTCTCAAAATAACAGTCACAAACCTTAAATTGCTTTTAAACTTGCCTTTTATTTGATACATTAAGATAATGTTTATTGAAGTTTTGACAAAATTGAGACATTCACTGTGGTTTCTCAAGCAAAGTAATCCCCTTATTTAAACCTCACTAGAAGCTATAATTTGCTAGGGGAGAAATTGTGGGAAGCTGGATTGGTGATACAGGGCATCAGAAGACCTGGATTATCGAGTTGGCAAAACTTGATGAAATCTATTTTCTCCATGTCTGTTTCAACATTCTTTTTAATTCTTGCACCATTTTCTCTCATGCCATCTGGATTCTCCCAAGCCCTGATTTCTTGATCTTTGTTTCCTTGCCTCCTTCCTTCCTTCCTTCCTTCCTTCCTTCCTTCCTTCCTTCCTTCCTTCCTTCCTTCCTTCCTTCCTTCCTTCCTTCTTTTTTTTTGTAGCACTGGTGACTTTTTAATTGAGAATGCAATTTGCCTTATTTGTCATGACTTGCCCCCTTAAGAATCCACATGTGCCTTCCCTGTCTTAGTTCTAAATTGAACTGTGACTCTGACTGCAAGTCAGTAGTATTACTTGTGTAATCCTCCCCTGGGATCACATTTCTTTTGATCAAAACAACTGCAGCAGCAGTGGCAGAAGCACCAACGAATCGGATGCTAGAAATAGCTCAAAGGATGCAGTTTATCTACCCAGATTTTTTACCAGTTTATCTGACTAAAGTCTTTGGACTCAACAATCCATTGTTCTTATGAATGCATACCAGGACTTCATCATCACACTGACTCCTGCAGGATTCTAAGAGTGTTTTTCCTTTTTGCTCATTTGTTTTTGGCTGTTTTGTCTGTTGCGTTTTGGGACCACATCTAGCAATACTCAGGCGCTATTCCTGTTTTTTTGCTTCGTAGTGAACCTGGGGGACCATATGTGCTACCAGACATTCAAAGCATTCAAACAGGGGTCTGCACATGCAAAGCAATAGTATCTACTCTCTCTGCTATCTCTCTGGCTCAGATCTAGGAGCTTTATTACCAGGGCACTTAATTCCTGTTTATCCTGAAAAACAAAACAAAACCCCAAGCCCTTAATTTCCCTTGAAGTCCTCAGAAATCCACTTGGAAACAATGACAATAAAAATAAATGCAAACTTACTGCTGAATCACGGCAAAGCCTGGCAAGCTACCCGTGATGTATTCAATATGCCAAACACAGTAACAAGTCTCACAGTGGAGACGTTACTGGGTGCACTCGAGCAAATCGATGAACAACGGGAGGATAGTGCAGTGCTACTGCTGAATACACTTTTATTGACTTTTTTTTCTTTTCTAAGAAATATATTGTTTCTCCTGCAAGCAGGATATCATGGTTATTTTATACTAAGGAGATAAAGACCAGGCAAACCTTAAGGTTTCCTGATCTATCATTTATCTTGATGCTAATGCAAAGTAGTCTATTTAAGCTGAACACTGAGTGGACTTAAAGGGAATGCTGCACCTCCAGAGTCTACAGAGCTCTTTTGCAAGCAGGGAGGCCTGAGGGCTTGACTTCTCTGTAGCTGTTTGTTGGCCCTCTACCCCTGTGCCCTCAAAGACCATCCCTTGTTAGTGACTGACCCACAGCAGAACATTATCTTGCTTTCATGATGCAAGTTCCGGATTGCTGCAGACACATTGTACCATAGTCATTTTTAGTCTGGCGAACAAAATCTAAAAACAATTTAGTTGGCTAAACCAGTTTAAATTTTCTAAACGACAGAGCAGTATATATAGAATGGAATGGAGCAAACTGGCAGGCTCAAGTACATATTTAATGTACAAGTATGTCGTAAGGTTAAGAATCACTTCATTAAATACATATCTCAATTATTTCTACAATAATATGAACATTATTAGGTTAAAAAAAATCACAGGGGCTGGACCCATAGCACAGCGGGTTGGACGTTTGCCTTGCATGCAGCCGACCCGGGTTTGATTCCCAGCATCCCATATGGTCCCCCAAGCCCTGCCAGGAGTGATTCCTGAGTGCATGAGCCAGGAGTAACCCTTGTGCATTGCTGGGTGTGACCCCCCCCCCCAAAAAAAGATCACAGTGTTGCTTAGGTATAGGAATTCTGTACTGAAAATTATGGGCTTTTGGTTTTTAAACCTCTTAAAAATGAATATCTTGTGCATGTGTTATTTTATTTATAAATAGAATGCACATAGAGTATGCACAGCTATATACACAGTCTAACTTCTGTATTTTTAGGGTGAGAGGTGCAGCTTCCGTTGACTTTTAGACTGGAATTGTTTCTTAATTAAAAGAAATTATCTTTAAGAAGGGGTATTCTCATTAGAAAAATCTTTAAATTAATGATATCTAAAAGTCATTTTGCCACCAGTAGGCTTGGGATTTTTCTCTAATTCCAGGGACAGTCATGTTTTGGGAATATTGTTCAAAAATAGATGAATCCCATTGGGTTAAATAAAAGAAAAACAAACAAGAATTCCTTCTCTTCTTAAAGCAACACTGCGTTCCCCAACACTTAAAACCCACTCATCAATTGAGAATATCATGTTCAAAACATCAGTTGAGAACTTCACATCCAAGTGTAAAGGTTCCTGATAAACATGGCAACTGAACGCAGATGTTTCACAAAGTCGTCATCTCTCATCCTCACACAAACCTTGGGGATGGAAGTATTTATCTTCAGAAGATAAGGTTTGGAGTTGTTCAGGGACAAACGGACTTACTTCAAAAGAGACAAAGAATCAGAACACATGCCTTCTAATACAAAGTCTACTGGGTTTCCCAGGATACAAGTCAAATGAATGTATTTCTAGTGAGGTGGGAACTTTCCTTGTGCTGTCATACTTACCCTATTTTCTATATTCAGAGAAAAACACCCCAACTTTCCTTCATCAGCTATCTTTGGTTGATCATCTCTTTTCTGCACTGAAGGAATATATATTTGAATATCAAATTTGCTTTGTTAGTTATTACTGAAGTCTCAGGCAAAACCACGATAATACTCAAAGTGATATAGCTGTATCTGGTAGGTTTCCTCACTGTCATCTTGCAGTCATAATAGCAGCAAATTTTGTATTTACATAGTTTGTTTTTGTCATGTAGACAAAATAATGTGTAAGTGCACTGATTTGCATGATTCTATTATAATTTTTATGATATTTTATAATTTTACAGTAGCTTTTTCAGTTAAATTTCAGGAATGATGAGCATTATATCCCAGAATTATTCCAATTTTCAGTATACTTCAATAAGAAATTATTGAACAAAATAAAGAACAAGAAGAAATTATTGAACAAGAATAATTCAGAATAATTATTAGGAATAATTAGAATAATTAGGAATTACACAGAATTTTCTTCATTGATTATAAAAATAACACAAACTGCTTTAATAGTGGAGCAATTATTTTCTTGGCATACAGAGCTTAACTCTTGACTGGCTAGAGGTCAATAACAAAATAATTTGTCTTCAAATTTTTCAATTTTAGAAAACTTTACCAGTTTTTGTTTTCTTACAGGAATGCAACAAATGCACTTTAAGACAAGTGCTTTAGAAACAAAAATATTAAAAAATATATGACTATATATACATATGTTTTGATTAAACTTTATTATGGTAACTATATGAATACAGAGAAAATGACAAGAATGCATCTATCACCCATTCAGAGTTGTGTTATTTTGTTTTGGTTATAAATTTTAAAATTATTAATGTACTGAATACAATCTGAATGTTCTAAAATGCTGACAATATAAACTAGTATGTATTAAGTTTATCTGGATAGATAAAAAAACAGCTACATAAAATAATGAGGTGGTTCATTTTGTGAAGATAACTGAAGCTGCTTTTAATATATGAAAACTATTATAACTGCCTATCTTTATATAAAATATTTTAGTGTGCTATTACTAACATAGAAATTTAAGTTTGTATTATTTTGTTTATAATAGAATTTTAACCAATATATTTTATGATTAAAGTATCTATGCACACAACTTCCTATATTGTTCAAATATTAATAGAAAGCATATTCAAGAAAAGAAAAATGCTAACACCATAGAGCTGCTTTCTGAAAATGTCCTGAAGATGGCAGAGTAAGTACACTCTGGTGTGAAAGTTATTAAAGAACAGCTTATAAGTAAAATATATATGAGGTTAAAACAGCGACTTTGAAACAAGTATTTCTAAGTTTGTGGAACAGAAATTTTTTTTATCCTTTTAACCAATGCCTATTGTTTTAATATTACAAAAGCCATTTGTTTTATTGCGCCGTAAGGAGACATAGCCAGGCAGAAGACCAATAGAGTCAGTTGTTACTGATGTAAAGTCGGGTTTGTTCATGTCCTACAGTTTTATCAATAACTTTATCCTTGCAACTGCATCTGATACACTTGTTGGTTATCTTCCATATAATACACAATCTGCACCAAATGGCAGCTTTTATTAGAAACATTATGAGATGAGGTGGAAAGAGATCAGTTAAAAATACATTTTATTGAAATGTAAAATGCAGTGGGCCTATTCTTAGAAAACATACGAATTTGCTTTATTTTTGTGAGGCTATAATATTTTTAAATTTTGAAAATATGTATCTACATTTCTCCAGCTGCATATCCAACAAAGCTGATCTGGAATTCATGGAACTAAAGATAGTAAAAATACAGGAGACTTGCAAAATACAGAACTGCAACAAGAATCTCTGCTCTGTGAATTATTAGCAGTCATTGTCCTTAGTCACCACTGAGATTAATCGTACATCTGTGTTCTACATAGTCAATGCTTACACTGTCCATTGTAGAGTGTCTTCACCTGCTTAAGACTTACAGATTGGGTACTTTGGTGGCAGTGAGATATGTTAAATGAACATCAGAACCATGAATGTAAACATTTCGTAAACACATTGCTTAGACTATAGTAATTACTCAGGATAAAATTAAATATGTCTAAGTAGACCGATAATATATTCATTTACATGTAAAGCTCAGGTATAATTAACATAACATTTGTTTTGAACTTATATTTGTATGCAGTTTTTATAGCATGTGAATAAATAAGTAGAAAGTAGTATTTTACAAGTAAATTTATTTCTAAGATTTCATAGAGAAGAGCTAGTGTTTTACAGGGTTCAGCAAAATTATCTGTCATTGGAAGGGATGTTCTTTGCTTAAGCTGTTGAGATGTGAACTTTAGTCTCAACAAAAGTGCCATTTGACAGGATAGAATTCAGTGATTTATTATTTTGTTCTGAGAGCACTGGATGCTTCAGGGATGTTAGAAATTTTGACAATCTGAAGCTAATTATAAACTACTGCATCAATATCATAAGACTATTGAATATTTTACATAAAAATAATATCACTTTGACCAACCGTGGCATACTCGATATGTCAAAAACAGTAACAATGAATGGTCCTCATTCCCCTGATCCTGAAGGAGCCCCCAATATGTCATCGGGCTACACTTGCACGTGACAGGGACGAATGGAGACGTTACTGGGCCCGCTCAAGCGAATTGATGAACAATGAGGTGATAGTGATAGTGATAGTGACCATTAATGAATCACAGAAAACTCAGCTCGATAGACTATAAAAAAATTCACTTTATCTGAAGTTAGAGCATTCGGTGTTAACACAATTCAGAATTAAAAAACTTACTGTATATTTTGGGGTTTAGTCTTAGAATATACTAGTTGTTTGAATAAAATATTTTAACAGATATTTTACATTTATAATACTTAGATTATATATGAGGTAGTGTGCATTTTAGCAATTATAGGCCATGATGCCTGCAAAGAAACTCTCGTAAGTTATCAAAGGAACAACAAATCGTTCCAAAGTATCTACTGCTTATTGAATTAATTTTTAAATGTCTCTATTTGGTCGATCAAATTGATGTTGTGCATTTGAAGATATACATGTACATATTTGTGAATATACTGTACTGTCTCATTAACAATGTTTCCAGAATTTGTTAGGGTGATATTTTTCAGTATATTTTTACTGGCTGTCTTCATGTTAGAGAATTTTTATTTTGTTTATTTATTTTGTTTATTTATTTACTTGTTTGTTTGTTTTTTGCGTCACACCTGGCAATGCACAGGGGTTATTCCTGGCTCTGCACTCAAGAATTACTCCTTGGCGGTCCTCAGGGGACCATATGGGCTGCTGGGAATCCAACCTGGGTCAGCCGCGTGCAAGGCAAATGCCCTACCCTCTGTACTATCACTCCAGCCCCTCTGTTTATTTTTTGCTTTTCTGTTCACAACCAGTTGTGATTAGGATTTGCTCCTGGTTCTGTGCTCAGGAAACACACCTCATGGGCCTTGGGTACCATATGTGGTATATATGAATCCTGGTTGGCAGCATACAGAGAACTTTTATCTTAAATCTGCAAAAGTTATGAACAAAAAAACCATAGGAAAATTAAAAAAAACACTTAATTTAGAACTTGCTATTTTTAGCTTTATCTGATAGAAGTAAAGAAGCCGTCTATTGAAAATCTCAAATGACTGTTAGATGTCATTTGTTATTTTCGGAGCTGGAGCCATAACAGGTAGGACATTTGCCTTGCATGAGGCCTATCCAGGTTTGATCCCTGGCTCCCTGTATGCTTCCCAAAGTAGTACCAGGAGTGGTATGTGAGTGTGGAGCCAGGAGTAAGCCCCTTCTCAGTGTTGGCTGTGGCCCACATCCCCCCCGAAAAAAATTATCAACTTTCAATCATAATATTTAGGCTTTTTACTAAATTTACCATTGTATTTCATTGTACATTTGGGACTGTAGAGTTTTACAGCTTATAGAAACTCTTCTGTAGCATGGACTGAAGGTTTTAGTATGGAACCGTCTCATTCATTGAAGTCTCAGTGTCATGATCTGTTTAACGACATTGGAGATCAGTGATCTCAAGCAGCATTTATTAGCCACCAGCTATATGGTTTACTGTGAGCCCTGAGGATATGTCGAGGGAGCAGCCACTGGTTAAAATTGCATATATCAGGGGTGTGGAGCATAACATGAGACTGGTGACCAGCCAGAAGGACAGACAGACCACAGGAAACAGGGTAGGAAGAGAACCACAATCAGAAAACAGTTGAAAAACATTGATATGGAAGTTTTTTCCTATGTTAAAAAAAGCTGTATCAATTTTATTGTGATGAAGCATGTAAATATCTGTGAACAAACAATATTAATTCTCACCCCTCCCCGCAACCCCACACCAGCCCCTAACAATGATGTAAAGAGTTGAAAGAATGCTGATTTCCTGCAGTGGTATTCCATTGTAATTAATTAGTTATCCATGTTTTCTTGAATAGATTGTTAAATTTCATTTTCTCTAAAATGATAAAGAAGATAGCACGAAATGAGATCAAGTCAGTTATCATCACTGCGTTAATAAGATCATCTACTTTTCTTAATAATGAGCTTTGATAAAATAGCCTTTCTTTGTTGATCACACACAAAAATATATGATAGTGCTTTAGGCATTTACAAAAAAAGAATGAAGCAAGCTTCAAGGAGGCATGTTAAAAAGATTGATCATAATTTATGAATGTAAGGAACATTATCTTGATTTTATCTTTTTAGTTTGCTTTAAGATCTTAAGAAAGGGAGCTCTAAAGATACTACAGCCAACCCTGTGTAACTCCCAGCAACGTGTGCTCCTTAAGCATCTGTAGGTACAGTGTTGAGCTGAGGCCCTTGGGGTGGCCCTAGAAGTCCCTGACACTGTATGGCTGAACAGTAGCACCTCCTTGGGTCCTCTCATCAAACCATCAGCTTGACTTCTTGAGAATTTCAAGATGCACTGCCCACACCCCCACTCTCAAAGCCCCCTGAGCACTTCTTGGGAGGTCCTTTTCTAAAGAACTTAAGAAACAGAGTTATTGTTATTCTGTCTTATCTTTTGAGGGGTGGCCTCCCAATCTGCAGGGGGCCTGGAGCCACTATCAGAGATACTCAACACCCTGGGCCTGAGGATGTGGGCCTGGTTAGGACCTTGTGGTGCTGGGGACACTAGGGCTGGGGGACCTCACGGTCCATTCTGAGCAAAGGAAGCCATGGGGTGCTTGGGATCTAGTCGGGGCAGGGGTGCACCCTAACTAACCCTTGGGGCATCTCCCTCAGCCTAGTAGTGTGTTTTGACAAGCACGGTCCTCCCGTTGTTCATCGATTTGCTCGAGCAGGTCCAGTAACGTCTCCATCATGAGACTTGTTACTGTGTTTGGCATATCGAAATACATCACTGATAGCTTGCCAGGCTCTGCTGTGCGGGCGAGATACTTTCGGTAGCTTGCCGGGCTCTCCGAGGGGGGTGGAGAAATCGAACTCGGGTTGGCCATCTTGGCCGCTTGTAAGGCAAACGCCCTACCACTGTGTAGTAGTGTGTTTTAAAATATTTTATTTTACTTTATTTTATTAATTTTTTGTTGTTGTTGAATCACCATGAGATACAGTTACAAGCTTTCATGATTGAGTTTCAATCATACAATGAACAAACACCCATCCCTCCACCAGTGCACATTCTCCACCACCAACATCTCCAGTATACCCCCCCCCCTTTCCAACCCTCCCCCTGCCTCCATGGCAAACAATTTTCCCCAAATTGTCTCTCTACTTTGGGACGTTATGGTTTGCAACACGGGTACTGAGAGTTTATCATGTTTGATTCTTTATCTACTTTCAGGACACATCTCTCATTTCTTATTGGGTTGTTTGCTCTGTATGAACAGTATACTTTTACTTACCTTTTTCTGTGAAAGCAGCAATCTGTAAATTTGATCTATTTTATAGTGGCTAAGGCCACCGATCAATTAGAGAGAATGCCATCTTCTGTTCCCAAAGAGTTGCAAATGTAGTCATTATGATGATTTACAGGTGGCATTATATGAAGAAGAGATGGCACTGTGAATCATTGCCAAGGTTTTTCTTTCTTTTATTTTTAGCTTTAAAATGAAGTTTGGGTGTTCCCAAAGCAATATCATTAGTCTTGCTAAGTTAAATAATTCATAGGAGCCATTGCCTTATCTTGTCTAAATCATCAGTATTAGCATGTATGAAACTTTAGAAGCTCCAAGTTATACCCCTGGGCAGAAATAACAGGGGGAGAGGGAGTTGAAGAAACAGGAACTCTAACTGTACTTGTATTTGGGGACCACACCCAGTGGTGCTCAGGGCTTACTCCTGGCTCAGTGCTCAAGACTCGCAGGACCATATGGGTTGCTGGGGATTGAATCCTGGTCTGCTTCATACAAGACAAGTGCCCTACCCACTGAGCTATCACTCTGGTTCCGTTGAACTGCATTTGTGGGAATGTTCAGCATAGAGTTCAGGGAAGGGCTCCTGGCTTTCATTTCTGCTGTGTCTGCTGTTTCATTTTTATTTTTAAAATATGTGCGATATCGCAAATTGTATATATATGTATATACACACACACACACACATATATATATATATTTATATATATCATGGTCACGGTCCTCCTGTTTTTCATTGATTTGCTCAAGCGGGCCCAGTAATGTCTCCATCGTGAGACTTGTTGTCACTGTGTTTGGCATATTGAATATGTCACAGGTAGCTTGCCAGGCTTTGTCCTGCAGGCGAGATACTCTCTGTAGCTTGCCGGGCTCTCTGAGAGGGGCAGAGGAATTGAACTCGGGTCGGCCATGTTGGCTGCGTCCAAGGCAAACACCCTACCTGCTGTGCTATCACTCCAGCCCTATATATATATATATATGTATATATATATAATCACCCTATATATATAGCCATATATATATATATATATATATATATATAATCACCGTGACATAGAGTATTACTAAATACTAGCACTGTCTTCCCATTGTTCATCAATTTTCTTGAGCAGGCACCAGTAACGTCTCCATTGTGAGACTTATTACTGTTTTTGGCATATCGAATACGCCATGGGGAGCTTGTCAGACTCTACCATGCGGGCGGATACTCTCGGTATCTTGCCGGGCTCTCCAAGAGGGACAGAGGAATCGAACCTTGGTCGGCTGCGTGCAAGGCAAAAGCCCTACCCACTGTGCTACTAAATACTAGAGTATTACTAAATAATTATAGAGTATTACTAAAGTGCTCATGATTGCATTTCAGTCAATGTTCCAACACCTATCCCTCCACCAGTGTAATTTCTCAGCACCAGTGTCCCAAAGTCCCCAGTTTCCCTCCACTTCAAGTCACTCCCCACACCCACCTGCGCCTATGGTAGGCACCTTTCTTTACTCTCTCTCTCATTTTAGGCATTATGGTTTGCAATACATGCGCTGATAGTTTATCATATATATCCCTCAAACTACTTTCAACACTCATTGTTTTTTGTCCAGATCTCTCTAATTCTTAAGCACCCTCACCATCTTTCGGCAGGATTTACTTCTCAAATAAGATATGGAATCTGCAGTGACACACACCAGGCAGTTTCCAGAACAGTTGATATCCCACCACCTGCCATACTGCTTTGGGGATTTGGGAGTCACCAAGAATGGTTCAGGGCACTCCTATGGCTTCATTCTTCTAGATTCTCTCACAGATCACTGCCAATTGATTCTTCCTCTACCACCAATGCTGTGGTCACACGTATCGGTGAGTTGTTGTGACCCGAAAAGTAAAAATTATTTAACCGAATCCATTCCCCTTTTTTGTCCTGAGTAAGAAAATTAAGAGCTAAACTCACATCACAGTTGAGTAATCACTGCCCAGCTGTTGTTTCCAATATGGCACAGCCCCATTTCTCTTCCTTCTGTTTTATTAAATTCATTAAGTCCATTAACTTCATCAGCCAACTCTGCTCTGTTTTATTCCTTGCTGCTTAATTTTGTAAGCTATGCCGTGTCCTCATGAATAGGTGAAGAGTGATATTTAGATCTCAGCCTTTGCTCAAGATCTTTAAATATCTCCCAACTTTGGACTATGTTTTTCTTTCTTCTTCTTATTTTTTTTAAAATAAGTTCTTCTGGGTGGTTCACGCAATTCGATGTTCTCATTAATTTGATCTCCAGTCATTTCTCCAAATGCACTCTCTACTATAATTAAGTCCATTTTCCATAAGGAAATTTCTCTGAGGCCATCATGCACATTCTCACCTCTGCTTCTCTGGGGCCCGTCATCTGATCTCTAATGAATGTTTCCCTTCTATTGCTATACAAATCGCAATATTGATTCTCTAGAGACAAACTGTGCTGTACCTCCTTTGTGGTGTCTACACTAATTATTCATGGATCACTTCCTTTAATATTAAAGTTTCCAGTGTCTGATGTGCCAAAAATAATTTTTACATTTTCATGTATTTTCATTTATTCCTTAACTATATTAGTATCAATTTATGTTATTATCAATTTATATATAATTTGTTTATTTTTTATATATATGTATATATATGCCTAACGTCTTGTTTCCCAACCATATTTGATATGAGATTGACGACGAAGTGAGCAGACATTTTATGATTGAAATTGGACATCTGTTAACTCATGTAATGCAGATTTGAATATCCATCCATTAGGGTATATGGCAAAGACAAGATATTCTCATCAGCCTTCCCTCTTGTGCCTCTGCATTCCCTAGTCTTCCCTGCTATTTTGGCTAATGAGTGAAGAGCAGAAATGACATGTCACTTCCAGATGAGGGATAAGCAAGCTAATGTGTCTCCCCTAATCATTTTCTTTTTCCCTTGTGACTTTGGATAAACATGTTCCAGATGGCAGAGCAACAAGATGGAACCGAACCCGATTTGGGCTAGGAAGACATCTATATTGTTCCAAGTTATGGGGACTTTGAAATTTGTTTCTTGAATAGCTAAATTCATATACTCGGGAGCTTGAGGTTATTAATTATTGATAATATATGTTTAGATTCTTCAATTATCTGCATATATAATATACTTATGGAACGTATCATTATTAATCCTGAGATTTATTTTAATTCATAACTGCATAGTCCTGTACCTACTTATAACTTGTAATGAATTAAAATAATTCATAGCTACAGAAAGCAGAAGTAAATTTCATGACTTTTGTTAGCAATGGTGAATCTTGGCTCTGACTGTTTTGGCATCAAATATATTGATAGGCTCTCTGAAGCTTTTGAAAGGTTGTATTCCTAGTTGGAAATGCTGTTGGCTAGTGGTTGGTTAAGAGGATTAACAATGGAGTTCCGGGGGATTTTATTCAAAATTCTTATTTTTGCATCTTAAAAAAAAAAGAGAAGAAATTTAGTGAAAAGAAAAGAACTTTCTCACTTGGAGCATGACCAAAGGAATAGAAATGGTAAGGCAGGGAGTATTGTGAATTTTATATCCCATAGCTTCATTTTTATTTCTTTAATAAATGTATTATTGATAGATTTTGCAGATAATCACGTAAAGTCACTGGAGAGTCACTTGATAAGGAGTGTTGCAAAACCTCAACTACCTAGGAAAGGCAAGTCTTTTATTGTCTTCTTTAAAAAACAAGAAATTAATTTCAGATTTAAAAAATTTTCTGTACATCATGAGTATACATTGTCACAGTGGTTTAATAAGAATTATTACTATATATAGTGTGACTGAGATCCTTCAGATTTTAGTTTGTCATATTGATAGAAAAAATTCAGCCATGATAAAATGTATATAGACAATAAAAACAAAACAATATATATATATTGAATTCTGAAAAGAAGTTTGAATGTTGACACCAAGATTTAAAAAAAAAATGTTTGTAAATGTTTCTCTAGTAGTCCCACTTCTCAAAAAATCCATCCTAAGGGGGAAATTAGGCATAATATCACATTTAGTGGGTATTGATATTTTTCTAGATTTGAATTGCTTTTTACATACATGCTGTCTCTCGTTTTTGGTGGTTCTAACAGAATGTCATAGACTAACAATTTTAAGCAATGACCACCTACGTTATACAGTTCTGAAGATTTTGATTCCCAGCTCCCGGGTTTGATTCCCAGCATCCCATATGGTCCCCTGAGTCCTGCCAGGAGTAATTCCTGAGTACAGAGCCAGGAATAACCCCTGAGCATTGCCGGCTGTGACCCAAAAAGAAAAAAAAATCCATCTCAATTAAATTACCTCCTTATAACCTCAGCTTAAATTTCATAACTTTGGTTAGTTATAATTGCAGTAGATAAATTCTGGAGGCCATAGTTCAGTCCTCATGTAGTATGAATACTGATACCATAAATGCAAAACAACAAGAAAACGTAGGGCTTGAATAAAATACACTTTGGTGTATTTTAATCATGAGGTCTTTGTTGAAATTAATATCTTTAAGAAGAATTGAACATATTGGAAGTGTTTAAGGGTACGGGAAAATATTTGCAATGTTAAGCCATAGAATAGCTATTAACTAATTTAATAAAATCAGAAAGGTACATTGAGAAAGCAATTAAATAATGAAAGGAATTGTTTAATACTATTTTTATAGTGGAACTGCTAGATACTAAAAATTATTCACATCTATACTAAGGAAATTTTTGTAGATATGTAGAAATGAATAAAATATAAGAACAGGGAAACTACTAAACTACTAAAATTTGGGGGGTATACGTTACATATAAAACAATACATTTCAGGGATATGATGACATTTGCATGTATTGGAAAATGGTAAGCTTAAAATAAGCATCCTTTGTATTGGTCAGTAAAAATCTTATTTTGCTCAGCTACATTGAACTTACATTGTAAGTGTCTTTCCGTTCATGCAATTGCTGTTACTTCATCAGAAACAAGTAAGAACAGTAATAACAACAATAAAAGCCCTTTTCATCTTCTTGGATTAGCCGACTTCTTTCTAAGCACGGAGACAAGTGAGTCAGGCACCCCTCGCCCGACCCCCTTCAGGTCTTCTGCACGCTCTTTCTCTTTATTCCCTTTGCATCTGTTGTGTTCCTACATAATGGTATTAAAATAGAATTGATTTTCCTGACTGTGTTCCCTGCTGGGCTGTAACTTTGTCGCTCTTTGAAGTTTCCCTCCCTGTGTTCATAGAACGACTGGCAAATAAACAGCAGTCAATAAATGTTTGTTGATTGAACAATGCTTGCAGTGACTTGTGGCAAGTATGTACATGCAAGGTGAAGTGCTCTCTTGAGGCAGGTTAAACTCCCAATGTGATTTTGTTGTAAGATACTGGAGGTTTCTGTCCAAATCATCTGAAAGCCTATGTTTAAGTAAAAAAACTCTACATGTTTACTCCTACTATTTCAAGGTGAAAGAAGTTTTTTGTTTGTATGTATTCTTTCACTGATAAACTTAAGCCTCTAAGTCAACACAAGAAATGAAATTGAAGCTTTCAAAAGCACAGATGTTAGACTCTTTGACAAAATTTCTCATCCTCTACAGCATTTCTTACACATTATAAAGTACATCAGTACTTAACTTGGTAGCCCAACTCAGGCTTAAATTTACTTAAATTCTTAAATTTACTTAAGAGGATATTCATTAATTTGTGAAAAAAATAAGTTGTCATGGTAATAACTTAGGGTTAATGGAAACAGCCCTAGTCATGTTTACTAAACAATATACCTGGTCTACTTTAAGAATAACAAGCAAACTAACAGAGAATTTAAAACAAACACTTAGAAGTATTTGCAATATGGATGTAGAAAAACAAAGGTTTGAAAACCCTCAAACTTGGAAAGTCATTTGTTTTAGCATAATAAAGAATTCAGTATCGTCTATTTTCTGTAGAATACAGATTTTATTAGCAATGATTCAATGAGCAATGAAACTGGACCTTTGTATGATTTTTCAGAGACAGACTGAGTCAAAAAATGAGTTAGATCGATTTGCAAAAGAAGCAGCATAGATAGAAATATTTCTCTGTACAAAATACATCTTTGATTCCCTACCCTTGCTATTTGGTTTATTATAACTTAACTGTGATGCTAATTAGGTGGCTGAATGAATGTGTGCTCATAGAAAGGCAAGAAGGCACTAAGAATAATGCAAAAATGAAATACCGAGCTTGACTAATTTTATTATTGTGCATTTAGGCAGTTTAAAATCTGAAATTCCTGCTGGGAAACAAATTTTTCTCACAGACTGGATCATTAAAAAGTACATTTGCTACAACAAAATACACATTTTGAATGTGTGTGTATGTACGTAGATTTGCAAACTTTTCTTTTTAACAGTGAATACTTTCATTGATAAAATTAGAAAAAAGTAAACCCAAAATTATAACACTAAGTAGTTATGATTTTTAGGTTGCGGTGTTCAAGAAACATTAATATAAACCATAGCTTGTACATTTCTGTGTTAGGAAAATAAAATATTGTTGCGTTCGAGAGTATCAGGCATGTCTTATTGTTTACTAGAAAGTTTTATAATCTTATGGCTGCATTTTAAACAATACATATTCAACATTTTGTACTAGCAGTCATTGCTATATTTTAGCAACGAATCACAAAACAAATCAGGTTTATGTGTATAAAACGTGCATAATTTAGCTGTGGCACAAAATGCAAATATATTGTATATTTTACATAATCTATATTCTTTTACAAATATTAGGGTAATTCACTAATTGCTAAAGTGCAAAACGCTAGGATTCAAATAAAACATCAAATTCTATAAAAAAATGTTGCTTAGATGCCCTTTACATTTTAATGGCAAACTAATTAAATTATTGATAAGATTGTCAGCATTTTAAAAGAAGATGTATAGGTACTTTTAAATATGGACTTTTAAATTTCAACATATTCGCATTTAACTTTTATCTGCATGACTTTAAATGTTTGGATAAATAATTAAAATTGAGTTCTAGGGATGAAGAGATAGTTCAAAGAGCTGAGTACATGCTTTGCCTGTGAGAAGCCAGCTTCCTCTGACTCCTCATTGCTCCCTCAGCAATGCCCAGAGCGACTCCCTAGAGCTCTAATCCGAAGCAAGCCCTTATTGCTATTGGATGCCCCAAACAAATAAAACTGTGTGCTAAATAGTATAATTTTTTTTTTTGTAATATGAAATGGGAAAACACTTAGTGATCCAGATAATTAGCTCAATTCCTTGTTAGCCTTACAATTCAGAGAAGGTAGATTTAATTTTTTCATTATTTTAAGTTCCTGTAACCTCCAGATGAGAAAGTACATCGAACCTAAATTCAGATTGTTGCTTATGAATGCAAGTGTATTAGTTTTGCAGTAGCCCCAATGATTATTCTGCATTTGATATTTAAAAATAACTTGAAGGGTGTTGATTTTCACAATTAAAAAGCAGTACAATTTAACTAGTAATTAAAATGGAAATGTTAACAAATTCTCTGCCTTGGTACCTCATTTTGTGAGAGCAGCTGATGATTTCTGTTTTTTTTTCCCATTTCCTTTTGAGGGAATCTTTCTTTGCATTTGATCTTTATTTGGAAATTTCCCTGAGGATATTCCTTTTCTTACAAAATGAAGTGAGTAACTTGAAAAATATTAAAATGCAGTTTTCTTTATTGTACTTTAAAAGAAATGGACAATTGTTCCCAATATATTAGAGTGTCTCTAAGCCCCAGGAAAATTAATTTATTATAGCAATATATAATTTATTATGGCAATATATGAAGACTCTGTTCCTCAAGGGTACATATATTTAATACTACTTTGGATCTAGCATCTTTCAATGGGAAAATTTGCTTTTTTAAAAAAATAGTTTGAAAGTTAACTTGTTAACATTTATTTTTTTTAACTTTCTTTTTTTGCTTTCTGGGTCACACTTCATGATGTTCAGGGATTAACCCTGACTCTGCACTCAGGAATTACTCCTGGTGGTGCATGGGGAACCATAAGGGATGCTGAGGATCGAACCTGGAGCAGCTGTATGCAAGGCAAATGCCCTGCAGCTGTATACTATTGTTCCGGCCCTATGTCAACATGTTCTTGAATAATTAAAACAAACTTTTTCTTTTTGTAAAGTATACATTTTGACCACTGCTTAGTGCCTTCTGTAATGGAGCTAGAAATAAGGCGTTCATTTGGGAAGCCTTAAGTTTTGTCACATTCTGTAAATTTGGTACGTCATCTTATTTCAACATGATTCCTTATTATTATTCAGACTTTTTTATTTTGTAGAAAAAAATAGTAATTCTATTTCATGAAGAATGCAATCTTTAATTTTTCAAATAATTTTTCTAGCTTAAATCAAGCACTGTAGCACTGTCCTCCCTCATTATTCATCGATTTGCTCAAGCGGGCACCAGTAACGTCTCCATTGTGAGACTTGTTTTTACTGTTTTTGGCATATTGAATATGTCACGGGGAGCTTGCCAGGCTCTGCCATGCAGGCGGGATACTCTCGGTAGCTTGCCAGGCTCTCCAACAGGGGCAGAGGAATTGAACCGAGGTCGACAGTGTGCAAGGCAAACGCCCTACCCCCTGTGCTATCACTCCAGCCTAAATCAAATTTTCTAAAATAAAATAACTTGTCACTTACTGGCTCACTGAAAACCATATCTACGGAGACCCGAGTAGACAGATGTAGAAATGTTAGAGTAGAAACTTGACAGAATTAAAGAGCTGTGGAAAGTCAGTGTATTCCTATGTTGACTTAGAGAGCCATCAAGGTAATATTTGGGGTGTCAGAAGCAAAATGAATCATTGCACTCGAGTGCTAATTGGCTGGAAGACTTGCTTTGCATAGAGGAATCCAGGGTTTAATCTCTGATACCACACTCTTCCCTGAAAACCTCAGAGAGTTGCTGAAGACAGAGTTAAGGGTAGCCCCTGAGCACAGCTGGGAGTGGCCACGAACAAAAATTAATCTTAATTCTTTTCTTTATAGTTGATTACACATGACTTTTATTATATTATTAAGGCATCCCATATTAAATTCATAAAAAATGTAATGATTTCTCCCATTCCAGTTGTACTGAAATGCGTTCAAATGATAGATGAATGCCGTTGATATTCTACGTAGCTTAATATCAGTAGGAATGTTAAAAATTCCCTATCACATTCAGCCCACTTTTTCAGCATGTCTGATTTGGGGGGGGGGTAAACTCTAAATAATAGTGGTGAATCTTTTATTGAAACAATGAATCTAATCAAAGCAGATAGAGTGTTAACTAGAATTCATCTGCCTCACAGGGACGGGGAGGGGTGGGGGGTGGGGTTTTATTGGGGTTCTTCATGGTAAAAAATAAGTATTGGTAAAGGGAAATGTGTTTGATATTTGCATGACTGAGACCTTAACCTGAAAGCTTTGTAACCTTTCCCACAGTGATTCAATAAATAAATAAATTAATTAAAAAAAATTCCCTATCACGTATCTTTTGTGCTACTTACTTCTGATTATGTATTGGACAGGGTTGCATACCCAGGGCTGTTTTGGAAAAATTAGTAAGTTTGATGTCTATTTGTGCTTTCTCTTAATGTGAACACAGAAAACCATAGAGGTTTTTATTTTTTCCCTTTGGAAATAAAACAGTTGGGTAATGGATAACAAACCACCTGTCTCCTGCTTGGAGAATGTGCCCTTGTTGCTGTGTGTTGGAAGAAGTTCTTCTGGTAGTTATTGCCATGTTCTATGTTGTTGTAGGTTAATAAAGTTGCAGACTAATGACCTTCAGTACGGAAGTACACTTCCGGGGTTCTTTTTGCCCAAAGGATCCTTAAATATGGACAATGGCATTCCCAGGGCTTCCTTGTTACTTTGATTTTTGCTTTATCAGTGGATGAATTAATAAGACAGTGATGGTAACTATTTACTTTTTGCCCTGGTTCTAAGGCATTCCAGTCACAGTAGCCACATTTAGTACTTAGAAGCCAGTTATTTTCCTCTTGTAGCTTTTTTTCAGTCAGCAAACACCAAAGTTCACTACAACATAAACATCATTTTGTTAACGATGTTTGCTATTTATTTTAGAGTTCTATTCAATTTTGTCTATTTCCTTTGACATGTTTTTCTTGTGGATAAACTTTTATTCTCAGTAAAAGTCAACTATTCATGTTTCAAATGAATTACCAGTTAAGTAATTTTTTTGAATTTTATGTGTACATTTCCCTCCGTTATCTAAGCGTGTTAATTCCTCACAGTGTCTGAAAGCATAAATAGTTCACTGGATTTATCTTTTCCAATTTAAATGTAACTTTATTCCATTTAAATTGAATTCAAATTTAAGTCTTATTAATTCCATTTCTTATTTACTCATGACTGCTGAATTCGCTCGCAGATTATTCCTGACATTATGTGGGGGAAATGGCAATTTTGTGTGACTGATTTTCCTATATTCCCTCTGAAATGGCGTTCAGAAAAGTCTGAGCTATAGGATGCTACAAATTACATCAAGAATTTGCTCTTTTTAAATGTTTTCTTTTCCCCTTCATATCTGTTAATAATAATTAGTGTTCATATTTTAATAGATAATCATTTTAAAATCTGTATTTCCAATAATCTAATGTAACTAGCATTTTCTCACATTTCTGTGTAAGGACCAGATCTGTCAGTGTTGGGCCAGGGACCAGAGCCACTTCTAGCAAATACTTTGTACAACGTAGGCCTGAAGTTTCAACATGGTGGGGCACAGAGCTCATGGCTGCCATGTTTACTGCCAGTAATGTTCTGGTGCTTCTGGGGAAACACCTGATGTTGCTTGGTGGGTCATGGGTCTCTCCATACTATATATAGGCTCTGCTACTTATACCACATCACAGGCCTCACTTTTTTCTATGGCCCATTTCTCATTTATATCTCCAAGTATCTTGTTCTAAATCATAAACCCTATGTTATATTGTAGATGTCAACTAAGGAATACTTATTTAAAAAATACTTTTGGTATATGTACAATACTGGCAACCACTTGTTAATCACCCATGAAAGCTCTCCTTTTTCTCTGTCCAGCTCTTGTACATTTATCTCCCTATCTCTCTCACTGAACATGTGTTCTATCTACATATTTAATTTCTCTTGTTTATCCTTATTCTCTATTCTGTCTACAAATCTTAAAGTTGAATAGGAAGCTCCGTATCATTTATCTGTTTTCTCTTAATCTTCTAGAATTTTGGATCCTTGCTTCCACCACTATTATTAACAAATGAAAACTAATATTTTGAATTTTTTACTCCCAGTAATAACAGAAGAAGTTATTACTTTAGATTTTTTCCAACTAAAATTTAGGAATCCTATGAAACGGTTTGCATTAAATTGCTTAATGATGTCAGGAGAATGTTTTTTACCTCTCCAGGGGGTGTATTCTTTTGACTGGATGCTCTTTTCCATTTTTCCATGGATCACCTCCTACTATAGAACTGTTTACCTACTAATTGTTAATTAAAAAACCAAGAAAATTCAGGTTATTCCTTGTGACCTTTATGCCACCTGAACTTGTCCATGGCAATGCCCCATTTAATACCAGATCTACAATTTATAAATTGTTTTTAAAAATTCTGAGAACAATTTTTCCCCCCTTAGAAGATCTGAGTTTTGTCAGTGAACTTTTGAGGAATTGAAAAAGAACCGTTTTCCTTTTGTTTCTAAATGCAGTTGGACATTTTAAGGTAAAATTTGAAGTATATCTTTGCTGCAAGATAGTATCCTGACTTGTTAGCTCCACTCAAGGGCGTCTGTATTGTAACTTTCTTTAAGTCTTTGTCTATAGACTTTCATGGAGCTTTCAGCATCTAGGACACACCTAAGCTTATGTTGCTTTAAATCATTTCATGTGTGTTGAACTTGCCTCCTGAAATATACGCTTCTGTAAGAAAGTGTATGTCTCATGTTTGTATATTCCCTATACTTTCATAATTCCAAAGGTAAGGCTATTAACAAAGATTGAATTTGATAATTACTAAACAGACTAGCTCTGGTTTTTAAACAAGGAATATTTGTGATTGACTTTAAACAATAGCACCCCAGAGAGCCAGGAGTTCATTTAAAGCTTATTTTATAGGCAAGGGAGATTAGCCATGCAAATAAAATGAATATTGGAAGATGTATAGAAGAATATTCTGTTAGCGTTTTTGAAAATGTTCACTTGCATTTTACACTGTGTCCTACACTCACCGCTTGCATGTTAGCATCTTTATTGATAGACTAGTAGAAATTATGTTTTTTATGTCTGATTTTAGGTCAATAAATAAGAATACATAGAATAAGAATAAGGCCCTCCCGTTGTTCATCGATTTGCTCGAGCGGGCCCAGTAACGTCTCCATTGGAGATTTTTTTTGTTGTTACTGTGTTTGGCATATCGAATACGTCACGGGGAGCTTGCCAGGCTCTGCCGTGCAGGTGAGATACTCTCAGTAGCTTGCCGGGCTCTCCGAGAGGGGTGGAGGAATCGGACTCGGGTCGGCCATGTTGGCTGCATGCAAGGCAAACGCCCTACCGCTGTGCTATCGCTCCCCTGCTAGAAGAATACATATGTTTGTATTAAAACATGCAATTGGGCTATGTGAAATATGAAACAGACTAATGATTTATCTTTCCCCAACACTGAAATTTTCTAACTGGTTACTATGGTACTATGGTGATGCCACTGATAACTAACAGTCAAACCTTATGAGGGATCAAAACACATTTTTATATATTAAAGTTATGATTCCTATGGGTGTTCCTCGCCAGGGCCCCTTGGAGGGGAGCGGGTTGAGCATTCCTCCCTGCCCTGACCAGGGCTCCGGCAGCCGAAGACCTCCAGGACCAGCCACCACCATGCTGAGACCACTCTCCGCACACATGAAGGTACTGGCAGAGGGACAAAGCCACGCAGGTTCCGGGGCCAAGACCTCCAAGCCTACTCGGATTGGAGTCAAGCATCTTCCACCCAGATCCTCCAAATTCCAGTAGGCGGGGGTCACATCCACTACCTGGCCCCCTGGCGCAGTGTAATCCCATCAGCGGCCAAGACTCAGAGACTATAAAATCCAGATCCCGGAACTGCGCGGCCGCATTCGTGGCCGCGCAACATCTTATCAGAACTTTTTTTTTTTATGACATCTTATTGTCTCATTCCAACTTTGGACAAACTTGCAGGCTATCGAATGTAGCCTGCCCACAGGGCAGAGTCTGGCAAACTCCCCGTGGCGTTCCAAATATGCCAAATACCAGTAACAATGTTGGGTCTCATTCTCCTAAAGAGCCTTGAATATAATCTCAGGGTTAGGATGAAAGAGACGTTACTGGGGCCTGCTCGAGGCAATCGACGAATAACAGGATGATGAAATGAAATGAATGAATGATTCCTATGCATTTTCTAGATTTTTAATATTAGATGCTAATAGAACAGCTCACTAGACTATAATTATTTCTTTTTCTGTAACCATAAATATGTCTCTATAACCAAAACCTTAAGTTACTATCTAATAAAAAGCTGACATTAAAATCTAAGATATTAAAATAAATGTAATGCTCTCTTGTTATGAATACACATATGTAGATATACCACTATCACTAACTTAAAAGTATAAATCTAAGTCAGCACATTTATGTAAGATAAACATGTATTCTAGTCATTTATTTTTATTCTTTCTCATAACTGTTTATTTTGCTTAATAAGGATTGTTCTTTTAAATCATTATATTTTTGACTAAGAAAATAAAGGCAAAGGCAAAGGCCCTCCCGCTGATCGTCGATTTGCTCGAGCGGGCCCAGTAACGTCTCCATTGGAGACTTTGTTGTTACTGTGTTTGGCATATCGAATACTCTCGGTAGCTTGCCGGGCTCTCCGAGAGGGGCGGAGGAATCGAACTCGGGTTGGCCATGCTGACCGCGTGTAAGGCGAACGCCCTACCGCTGTGCTATCGCTCCAGCCCCTAAAAGAAGAAACAGAAGTCTTTTTTTTTTTTTTGCTTTTTGGGTCACACCCGGCGATGCACAGGGGTTACTCCTAGCTCTGCACTCTGAAGTTACGCCCGGCGGCGCTCAGGGGACCATATGGGATGCTGGGAATCGAACCCGGGTCGGCCGCATGCAAGGCAAACGCCCTACCCGCTGGAGCGATAGCACAGCGGTAGGGCATTTGCCATGCACGCAGCCAACATGGCCGACCCGAGTTCGATTCCTCCGCCCCTCTCGGAGAGCCCGGCAAGCTACCGAGAGTTTCTCACCTGCACGGCAGACCCTGGCAAGCTCCCCGTGACGTATTCGATATGCCAAACACAGGAACAACAAAGTCTCCAATGGAGACGTTACTGGGCCTGCTCGAGCAAATCGAAGATCAACGGGAGGGCCTTTACTTACTTACTTACTTACTAAGAAAATAGTTTCAATGAGTTAGATGCATCATTTTAATGAAACTATTAAAATATAACTAATGAAACATAATGAATGAAATATGACCTACGGTCTTTGAAACAGTAAAATTTATATCTCATATATGAATAAAATCATATATACTTAATCTCTTCAGAATGACCTTTTGTCCAGACATATTTTCTCTCTCCCACCTGAACACAAATATAGTTTTATTGCAGTTTGTTGGGCTGAATAGTGTGATCCAGTATCTCTGTTCTGTGTAAATTAGTAAAGTATTTCTCTTTCTCTATGTATTATATTACTATGTATTATTATATATTATATATTACTATATACTATATTACTATATATTACTATGTATTATATTACTATGTATTATATTACTAATGAAATATTACTATGTTCATTCGTAAAGTATTTCTCTTTTACTACAAAAGAGAAAGGCATCTTGTTCATTCAGATAGACACTTAAGTTCCAAGATTCAAACAATTTATCAGAAGTTTGGCACACTTGCTGAAAGGAGTGTGAATGTTCTGTTACAGAATGGCTGTCCTCTGTTACATCGCCCTTTCGGTGAATTTAATCCAGGTCCTAAGGCTGCAGCTCAATGCTAACCATATCCCTCTGGATGCTCAGCTCCCATTTACGCAGTGTCAATATGCTTCTTTCATTTTTTTTTCTCTTTCAAACAAACTCTGACCTTTCACTGAAAGGAGAAAATTAGTAGTGATAATTGTAGCAGAGAGAGATAACTTGTGGAATTTGAATTTTCCCCTACCGCAATCTCCGGTGCTGAAAGTGCTGAAGTTAGGGAGAAAATCAAGGAGTGTGCAGAAGAAAAGGGACGTGTAAATGTATTTATAATAAACAAATTACTGTGAAATGCACAGAAAGAAACAACAGATTAATCATGCCTGAACTGGGCTTTCATTGTCTTCCATTTCAAATTTTCACTATGAAGAACTGACAGTAAGCTTCTTGTGTTTAATGACAAAGAGCTTCTCTCCTTTCTCTGCTTTCAGAAATCAGGCTGTTAGTGACTAATCAGTAATCATAACAATGTTATCGTGTTCTCACTTAGCACTTGTCCCCCTAAGAGCAGAAAACCTACAATATGTTCTGATTTATTCATTGGTTTGATTTTTTTAAGTTCTGTATATTCACACTGTACAACCTTTGGGCCCAATTAAATGATTAAAAAAGAAATCAGGTTAGCACACACACACACACACACACACACACGCACACACAAAGCCCCTGTTTTTTCCAACTACACACCAAATGGTATTTTGACATCAAAGAGCTGACAAGACCGTGATAGCAGATAAAAAAGCAACAGAATCTCTGCACGTGGTTCCCTCTTACGTTTCTTCTTTCCTTTGTAGGTACCCAAGAAGGCAGCGTTTCTGTCCCCATCATCTGCTGTCATGATACAGAGTGACCTGCCTTGCAGAATTACCCCTGGAGCGAGTCAAAAATATGTACCTAGTTCTGGCAGATGACATGACTGAAAATCAAGTAGCATGCAATTGAGGAATGATTTGGAGGTATTTCTTTGAAACATTAAAGGATTTTGGGTGTTGGCCCTGAGTAGTGGTGCAGGGAACATATAAACTAAATCAGGCAGTTTGTCAACAATCTTGACAAATGGAAGCCTTCCCAGGCAAAACTAGAGGCATCAGGATTGTATTTATTAAAATTGTTTGCCCTTATACGTAACAGTGTAAGTGATTCCAGGGGACTAAAGCTACTGAAGATTTTAAATCGCAGCTGAGAATTCAGAAATTTACAAGCATGGAGTGTTTCATTCACTTCCTACAACCTAACAAGTCACCCCAAACTTTCAGACATAAAATTGTCAACCATGTTATTATGCTCTGACAATGTGTCTCAGGAATGAAAACAGCATCTCAGGAACGGGCTGTTTCTGTTGATGCCTAGGTCTGGCAGATATTTGAATGTGAGTGGGTTGAGGTCTGCACACTTTTGAGGCTGCAGTCATCTCCATTCTAGAAGTTTCTTTACCTACTTGTCAGGTTTCTGGGAAGGCTCAGCAGGAGCTCCCAGACACGGATTGATGTGGCTCTCTCCAGAAGGTGGGGTGTTCTCCAAGCATAGCTGCTGTTTCCCAGGATTGTTTTTTCTTTCTTTCTTTGTTTTTTAGTCACACCTAGCTGTATTCGGGCTTAATCTTAGTGCTGTGCTCAGGAATCACCATTGAGGTCCATCGGCTGTGCCAGATAGCGAACCTGGGTCAACTGAATTAAAGGCAAATGCATTCCTGTGGTGATCTGTTTTCTCTCCAGCCCTGGGACTGTGTTCTGAGAAGAAACAAGCAAAGAGGAATTGTCCAGGAGAGTGTCTGATGGAAGCTGTGGGCCTTCAGAACTTGACTGTGGAGATATCACTCTCTCTGCCTCAGTATTCTGTGAGTATTCCCAGTATTCTCAGACTGTCCAGTTATCAGAGGATGCAGACTCCAGATTGATTTCCTTGCGAGACAAAAGTCAAGAAATTCGTGACTGTCTTTTCAGACTGCTGACATTCTACCCAGCATACATGCTCCCTCTTTTTTTCATACTTGAGCTTTCCTGCTATCCGATCCTATCTTATTTTCTCATCTCCGCAATGAGCCATATACTAATGTGAGAGCAAAACCATTCTTAATATTTTTAAACATTTTAGATTCTGGCAAAGTATCGAATAAAATTAGACTTACCAGACACTGTTGAATTAAGCAAGAATGATGTTTAAAAACATGCCTTGATATAATAAAGGAGCGAGTAGCTGAGGACACACCGAATTATATGGATGATCTCTTTTGTTCATGGTTTCTATTTTGTGACCACACCCAGGTATGCTCAGGGATCACTCCTGGGAGGACTCAAGGAACCATAAGAGATGGTGGGGATCAAACCCATTTAGCCACATACACGACAAGTGCCCAACCTGCTGTGCTAGTGTTTTGGCCCCATTTGGGTTATCTCTTGAGATGGCCATTTGGGAAGGAGAGAACACCTCTCCAGAAGCTTCGTCAAGTACAATCCGGGTAGATAACAACCAAAAAAGTTTTCTAAAGACATCCCAACTTGCCCTTCAGTTAAATAGTGTGTTTTGTTAAGAAAGTTGATCATGATAAAAAATAGAGTTGGTGGCTCTGGAATTTTGCATCTTGTTTGCTGTTTATGATGAGGTATCCTGACTGTCTCATTCTTCCTCTGCACCACGGCAAGATTATCTCTCTGCAGGGAACTTGAATGTGTCTGGGATGATTTTTGTATGTCCACACACAGCTCACTCTGTTATCTCTTTAAAAATTTTACCACTTCAATGAATTACTAACTCATTAACCTTTTGATATAGACCATACCCCTTTAGTCACACCCTACTTGCATCATACCTTACAGTAAAATTATTTGTTGATTTAGTAATGTCTGTCTTCTTCATTGGACTTGAAATTCCACGAAGATAGAAATAATTGGTTGTATTTTCTACTACAGTTCCCAGATCTTAGAACCATGCCCAGATCATGGTGAGCAATTAATATATGTTTGCTATACGGTAAAGCCTGGTAAGCTCCCTGTGATGTATTCGATATGCCCCAAACAGTTACAACAAGTCTCACAAATTGCTGTGAGATGTTACTGATGCCTGCTCGAGCAAATCGATGAACAGCACTAAGACAGTGCTACAGTGCTATTTAAGAGAATGGATGGGACACCATAAATGCAACCTAAGTTGTGTAAGAGCTATAATGGTAAATATTGGTATATTTGGGGATTTTATACTCTATAACTTTTAAAGAAAAGTCTAATGTACTCATTAAGCATGTTGTACTATATATGTTCTTGTATTTTTAACTGAAGCACCAGATCAGTGATAAAGTAGGGAGCAAATTCTACCATATTCTAAAATAGTGCTTTACACAATCAATGAATTATTCACTGGGAAGGGGGGGACAAGAAACTCCTTCTCTTGTCGTTGTTTTCTTTCGGGGGGCCACATTCAGTGGGACTCAGAGCTAACTCCTGGCTCTATGCTCAGGACTTCTTTGCAGTGCCCAGAGGACACATATGGGATCATAGGTGGGACATATGCAAGGCAAGTGCTCTACACACTGAACTATCTCTCCAGTCCTTTAAGTTTATTATTATGCAGATGTATTATATGTACATGCAAATGCTTATACAACATTTGTTTGTAATGAATATATACATGATAAGTTTTAGCTTTAATTCCATGCTTTTAGTTCCATATCTAGCTATTGTGCTAAGTTTTGCAATGAATAATGGTGTGCATATGTCCTTCTGAATAAATGGTTTTGTGTCCTGAGGGTAGTTATCAATAAGTGTGATTGCTGTGTCATATGACAATTCTATTCTTACTTTTCAGATTAATATCCATATTTCTTCCCATAGGGGCTGAGCTAATAGCAGTTAAATTCAAATGATAATACAAAGCAATTGGTACAAAAATTAAAAATAGTGGAACTTAATTGTAAACTAATGTATGAAATACTTTGAAGAGAATTTCTGAATTGTAATCAAGGAAATAGAAGGATAGTTGAATACATTTAGTGGCACACTACACTATATTTTTAATAATATTCTACTAATTTTTTTAAAAATGTCAATATGATTTCAGTGAAAGTACGTTTTGAAGAATTGAATATATATAAGCATCCAGGCAAAGCTCAGATACAAGATGTAGTAGAATACTTCTCAAAGAATATAAAAATGGAGACAAAGACTAAGTTATAATCACAATGAGTATTCTATATAAAACATTAAAAAGAAAGATTAATTGTACCAGAATTAGACTCAGAAACAAATCCCTTGATGTAGCAAGTAAATAATGATGGAATTTTTTCCCTAATGAGCTGCAAAGGTTGGGCAGTTACTTATCTTGAGAAAAAAGAATTTAAAAAAATTAAGTGGGCTCTCTATTTGATATCATATGTAGTGTTGGAGTGCAGACTGGTTATTGATTTAAATGTACATAATACAATTTTAAATACACACCTATGGAGATGGAAAGTGTTCATTGCAGAAACACAAAGGCACATTGTTCATGGATTTGACTAACATGGATTTATTTTCATAAGAGTTCAGGGGTTTTGTTCAGTGAGACTATTATAAAATAATTAACATAAGGATGACTGACTGAAAAAAGATGTTTGCTGAGAACTTCAAATATTGAGAATGTCTACGAAGCAACCTAGAAAAATATTGGAAACTTAGAAAATTGACTATATACATAGGCTACAGAATAAGTGCTGGCCACAGAATAAGACCACAGAAAAAACCCTGCAATTTTTTAGCAGTAAAATAAAAATTTTACTTTATACCCATTGAATTTATAAAATAAGAAAGATATGTAACTACATGTTGATATTATGTGGAAGTGTATTTGTTCTCATTTACTGTAAAACTATAGACTGGTGCAGTATTTCTTGAGGGAAATAAAAAGTGGTATATTTGTAAATGCCTTATTCCTGGCTTTGAGTTCAGTGTTTGTTTCTGGTGAGACTTGGGGGACCAGCTGGGGTTATGGGAATTGAACCCAGGTTTGCCACAAATAAGGCAAACACTTTACCTGCTGTATTATTGCTCTGACCCCTCTGAAAGATAGGGATCTTTCTATCAATCCATATCAAACCCCAACATAAGGGGCATCTTTTGAGTGTGATTGTGACAGAATCTCATTTTCATTGATTTTTTTTGTGTTGTTTGTTTTGGGACCACACTGGGTGATGCTTAGGGGTTCCTCTTGGCTCTAAATTCAGTAAATTCTCCGGACGGTGCTTAGGGGACTATATATGATGCTGGGGATCAGACCTGAGTCAGCTGCATGCGAGGCAAGCATCCTACCCTCTCTACTATCTCTCTGGCCCATATTTGTAGAAAATATTTAATTCAGGCCTTTCAACTTATGATAAAAATAAAATTTAATGTCAAATTTTAGTATGTCATTTGTAAATCACAAATGAAAATATTTGTCATTCTCTCAAATATTTTGCATATCCATGATTCATCTTATAATTCAGAGCACAGATCCATCAATTTTCTTCTTTTAACCTAAGTATTCAACAAGAGAAATCAAAGTGCTTGGTATTCTTTCACATGTTATTAGGGAAAAATAAACATTTTTAAGTGATATTTAGTTGTAATTATAGAAAGAGCTGTACTTCTCCTGATGGCATCTTTTTTTTTAACCCAGGTAATCTATTTTTATCCTGACATTTTTGTCCATTCTCTGAATCTCATCATGGGGAAGAAACAGCAGTTTGTCTTAGAACAGCTCAATTTTGGTCTCCAGGTGACAAGCTGATATTTCTTTCCATTGAAGATGCTTTTAATATGATGGGTTAAATGTCAAGGAAAAAAACTCCCATCATATATTGAACCTGGCTAACCTCATTTCTCTTAATATTAATGACACATTGACATTTGATTTTTTTTAAAAATCCTATTTTTAAAATAAATGTAACTGTTTTTAAAGAGTGTGCTTGTTTACGTTTCCTGAATGTTGGTACGGATAATTTAGTGCAATGACAGTGTATTGGTAAAAATAAAAGAAGTCCTCAACATTCAAGTTATTTATTCATTTTTAGCTCAACTAATAAAGAGTAAAAATTTGAATTTTTAAGCTAAAAATTCTGTAATAAATGATGCTCACTATATATCTGGTGTTTACAATAAAAACCATAAAAAGGAGAAATTATAAATAGAACTGGAAGAAGAAATAAATTAGATTAAAAAATAATATGTAAAAGAGTCTAAAAGTTGGGTTTTTTTTTGTTTGAGCCTAAAAGTTGTTTACTCAATGTTCCTCTTTCCCTCAGTAGATGTTTGTACAACCTCTTGGAAGCATATATATATATATATATATTATTAGTGAGACATCATGAGGTACAGTTGCAGACTTACAAATTGTTGTGCTTGGGTTTCAATTATACAATGATCAAATCCCCATCCCTCCACCAATTTCCCACCATCACGGATCCCAGTATATTCTTATTTTTTTTTAAATTTATTTATTTATTTATTGAATCACTGTGGGAAAGGTTACAAAGCTATCAGGTTTATGTCTCAGTCATGCAAATATCAAACACATTTCCCTTTACCAATACTTATTTTTTACCAAGAAGAACCCCAATAAAACCCCACCCCCCACCCTCCCCGTCCCTGTGAGGCAGATGAATTCTAGTTAACACTCTATCTGCTTTGATTAGATTCATTGTTTCAATAAAAGATTCACCACTATTATTTAGAGTTTACCCCCCCCCCAAATCAGACATGCTGAAAAAGCATTGTGAAGTGATTTGCTTTCTATAGCTGGGTTCAAGAATTAAATGTTGGTTTTGGATTTCTGCTATTTTACCTATTGACCCTGGAAGTATTTCTACTGAAAGTCAGATAGTTAAGAAATTGGTTTCTGTGTTCTGGAGTCGTGGCCGTGCTGGAGAGCTGCTCGTGGGGGCAACTGGTGGCCTCGGTAGGGCGTGAAGGGCGGACCGAAACGCCCCCCTTCCCACGAGGTTTTAGTCGCCCCCACACTCCCGGCTCATACCTGCTGTCCACAAGGCTCCCATGTGGCCGCCATCTTTCTTTCCAGAGAGGAGAGGGCGAATGGGGCAACACCCTTTCCCCTCCGGCAGACTTGATGGCCTGGATCAATGCATAGTCCGTTCACTTTTCTGCTCCAAGCTGCTGGGTTCTGCATTAAGTCCTTGTGCTTCTGGGGCCGTGGCTGTGCTGGAGAGCCGCTCGCGGGGGGCAACTGGTGACCTCGGTAGGGCGTGAAGGATGGACCGGAACGCCCCCCTTCCCATGAGGTTTTAGTCGTCCCCACACCCCCGGCTCATACCTGCTGTCCACAAGGCTCCCATGTGGCCGCCATCTTTCTTTCCAAGGGGAGGAGGGCGGAAGGGAGCAACACCCTTTCCCCTCTGGGCAGAAATGATTGCCTGGATTAACGCATAGTCCTTTCACTTTTCTGCTCCAAGCTGCTGGGTTCTGCATTAAGTCCTTGTGCTTCTGGGGCTGTGGCCGTGCTGGAGAGCCACTCGTGGGGGGCAACTGGTGACCTCGGTAGGGCGTGAAGGATGGACCGGAACGCCCCCCTTCCCATGAGGTTTTAGTCGCCCCCACACCCCCGGCTCATACCTGCTGTCCACAAGGCTCCCATGCGGCCACCATCCTTTCCAGAGAAGAGAGGGCGAATGGGGCAACACCCTTTCCCCTCTGGGCAGAAATGATGGCCTGGATTAACGCATCGTCCATTCACTTTTCTGCTCTAAACTGCTGGGTTCTGCATTAAGTCCTTGTGTTTCTGGGGCTGTGGCCGTGCTCCAAACTTAACTCTGATTTTCAGGGAGAAAGATTGGGTGGTTTACTTCTCATTGATCACTTTGTATATAGAGAGATGTTGCGCGACCGCGTAAGCGGCCACGCGGTTTTGAGAAAAAGTCCTCATTCCCGCATACTCTAGCTGTGTTTGTAGAGGCTTCTGGTCACCGGGGTTCCATCTGGGGGAGGCGGGATGCGGCACCTACCCCATCTGGAACTTGCCAGTGGTCTCGGCTCTTTTTGGAACCTGTTTTTTTTTTTTTTTCCCCCTCCGGGATCTGTGGTTCCCGCACCCTCCATGTGGTCCTTCTCCCCAGTATATTCTTATAAGACACAATATTGTGTTATTTGAATGCTATATTTTAATCTAAAACTGGTAATTATATAACATATGTTACCTATGCAGAAACTTAACAATCCTAAAAACTAGTTTTTTTTCCTTCTTTACTATACACAGCATATGAAAGAATACATTTTAAGAGATGAACTTCCATAATGATTTTAGAAAAGAAAGACACTTGAAATTATTAGTCTGTTATAAAAGTCACAAGTATAGCTTCCTTTGTCCCTCTCTATATACACATACTTGAACATACATGAATTCACCTCACACCACTTCATATACAAACATGCACATAACCCCACATTAAAAATGTTTCTACATCTTCAGTATGGTAATCACTAAACATGTTCTGCAATTTAGGTGTTAATTTATTTAAGAAAATAGAATGTGTACTTCTTTTTGCATTATCCAGAATTGCACAAAGAAGTTCTATCTTTCTTACTGATAATGAAGAGTAAGTATTCATGTCTGGTCACTTACTCTGATAATTCAAAAATTTTAAATAATTTACCTGTATTTGCTTGCTTAAAGGTACATACAAAATATTGTTGCTGGACTGGAGTCATAGTACAGTGGGGAGGGGGCTTGCCTCGCATATAGCCAACCTGGTTTCCAGAACCCCACATGATTCCAGAAGCCCACCAGGATTTATTCCCTGAGTGCAGAGCCAGAGTGAGACCCGAGCTCTGCTTGGTGTGGCCCCCAAACCAACAAAAAATTGTTGCTGTTGAAAATTTTCTAATTTTTTTCCATAATTTTCTCACAATTTTTCCTCAAAAAGCTTCAGTTTGAAATTGTGTCACAGGTCTGGCATTCTAAATAAACCCTGAGGGTAATTAGCTTCTTTCTAATCTGAAAAAAAAAAAACATGATGATACAAGGGGTGGTTATGTCAACCAGCAGGTAAAACACATATTATACAAAGCTACCCCGAGGTACCAGGTGACCTTAGGGTCAATGTGATAGTATAACAGGTAAGGCACTTGCCTTGCATGTGGCAGACCTGGATTCAATCCCCTAAATCCTTTGGTCTTCTGAGACCGCCAAGAGTGAGCCTGAGCACAGAGCCAGGAGAAAACCCTGAGCACCTACAGGCATGTTCTCCAAACAAAAACATCAAAAAAGAAAATTGGTGAGTACTTTAAGCAATTTGCTTTTGTTTTGGGGTGTGTGTGTGTGTGTGTGTGTGTGTGTGTGTGTGTGTGTGTGTGTGACAGGATCTTTCTAGCAGTGATTGGGAGACTCAACTGTGCACCCTATTGATACTTGATGAGCCAGCACTAGGTTCTGTGCTACCAAATCATTGCTCACACTCTATGGGTGCTGCTGGTATTGCTATGTGGTGTTGGGGATCATGAACCAGGTTAACGACATCATGTGCTTACTCCTAGTATTCTGTCTTTAGCCCCTAACAAAAGTTATCTCGTGTGATGTTAATTCATTAGTTCATTGTCGAGCAAGTCGCTTTTTCCTAGTTAAGGAGAAATTAAAGTGATGTCCACGGAGATTACTTCAATTCAAGCAGTCAGGGCCAAGGGATAGCACAGGGTTGAGGTTGTCACCTACCATGTGTCTGGCCCAGGGTTAGTTTCCGGCAGCATCTCGGGGTGTATCCCTGGAGGCACCAAAAACCACCATCAATCAGAAAGGATGATATAATCCTAATGATACAAATGAAACTAATTTTTAATTTTTTAACAGATGTTCTCCAAATGATAATTATAAATAATTCATACTTAAAAAATCCCACTGAGCAGAACAATTTGTTGAGTTATATCTTGAATATCTTGAGTCTGATTGGATTCTCTTGGTCTACTGTTGAGCAAGGTTCTTTGTTGAAGTGGAAGATGGGTAAAAGTTCTCACAACATTCCAGACTGGTACAGAGACGCAGAACATAGGTTGCTTGAAACTCAGCTGCGAATAACTGTAATTCATGGTGTATTCAGTGAGAATTATAGCGGTAGGGCAGTTGCCTTGCATGTAGCTAGCCCGGACGAGCCGGGTTCAATTACTCCGCCCCTCTTGGAGAGCCCGGCAAGCTACCGAGAGTATGTCACCCGCACGGCAAAGCCTCGCAAGCTATCCGTGACATATTCAATATGCCAAACATAGTAACAACAAGTCTCAAAATGGAGATGTTACTGGGTCCGCTTGAGCAAAATTGCTGAGCAACGGGAAGAGAGTGTTTATTATTATTTCAATAATAATTATATTATTGAAATATTAATAATATGCTTAAGACCACTCTCACATGCTTAAACGAGCCTCATGCATGAATGAGCCAGTAGAGGAACCCAGGTGTGTGGGATTCGGGTCTGAGATATCCAAGCCTGCTCGAATTGGGACTGGGCCTCCTCCACCCAGATCCCCCATCTTCCAGTAGCTAGGCGTTACACCCACCGACTGCCCCCGCCGTGTAATCCCATCAATGGCCAAGACCCAGAGACTATAAAATCAAGCTCCTTGAAGCACGAGGCTGCATTCGAGGCTGTGCAACCTTTTATTGTCTAGTTTTTGCTCTCGGAGAACCCGGCAGGCTACCAAGAGTATCCTCCCCACGCGCGAGTTTCCAGTGGTGTATTCGATATGCCAAAACCCAGCAACAATGATGGGTCTCAGTCCCCTGACCCTCAAAGAGCCTCAAATGTAGCACTTGCTAAAATCTCAGGGCTAGTACAAATGGAGACATTATTGGTGCCTGCTTGAGGAAATAGATGAACAATGGGATGAGAGTGATAGTGATTATTATTATTATTATTATTATTATTATTTTGCTTTTTGGGTCACACCTGGCAATATACAGGGGTTACTCCTGGCTGTGCACTCAGGAATTACCCCTGGCAGTGCTCCAGGAACCATATGGGATGCTGGGAATAGAACCTGGGTCGGCTGCATGCAAGACAAACAAACGCCCTACCCATTGTGCTATCTCTCCAGCCCCTAGAAAATTATTTTTTTAAAAAAAGAATCTGTAACTTACATCCAACCAGGTGGATGAGGGATAAAGCTAAAACTTTGGTTTTCTTTTTTCCATGATTACTTTAACTTTTATGAGAACAAGACTGAACCGTTTTTCATCTTATCCCAACTTCCCTGTGTCCATATGTATAAAATCTGACTTGTTCAAATGATCTATTCCTAGTTGCCTCTGAAAGAAATTCTGTAGTGAATTTCTGGATTCTTTTCCCACCTTTCCTTTTCACTTAAGATTTTTCACCCATGATTTTAACAGTGGCTGGGGGTGGCTGGAAAATTGGATAAAAAAGGACACTTGGAGGTGGTGGAAGGGAACTAGACTTTAGGTGGATCTTATAATGTGGCATATATAGAAATAAAATTGTAATACTATATATATAATCTAGTTAATGTCACTTCAATTAAAAAATATGGAAATCAGCTCGGCTTGGGTGACAGAAAGGGAGAGGCACAGAGGCTCAGATCTGCTTTGTCTCCCGGCATCCGGGGGACGCCTAGGGGCTTGCAGGGTGAAATCCAAGTCCCTCATGATGTCTATTAAAAATTTAAAAATAAATAAATAAATAAAATTTCAAAATTCTAAAATCGTATGGCCACTACTGCAGCCGCACGACATCATAGTTATTCATAATCAGCAATAGAAAACAAATTGTCTACTGTTGACTTTTAGGCCGATTTGAGTGTTAGGGTAGAATCCCAAATAATAACGGTGCGTCTGGTATCGAAATGTTGAATGTTATCAAAGTAGAGACAGAGTTATGTGGAAATCATCTGCCCCACAGGTAGAGGGCGGGTGTGGGATGGGAGTAATCTGGGGCTTTTGGTTGTGGAAAATGGGCACTGGTGAAGGTATGGATATTTCATTGTATGATCGAGACTTAAACCCGAAAGCTTTGTAACTGCTCGCACTGTGATTCAACAAATAAAATTTGTAAAAAAGGGGGGGGGGGAATGGAAACAGAGGGAACAGGAATATAAAAAAAAGAATGCCTGAACAAAACACAGTAGTATTCCTAGTGCTTGTGATTTTGTCACCTAGAGAAATAAAATCCCTTTTATCATGTTAAAATAAAAAAAAATGGAAATCCACCCCCCAAATAAATGTGGTTGAAAAAAATCTACATAGAAATAGCAGCTGGATTTGATAAAAGCTAAATTAAATAGAAATTAAAGAGAAAAATTTTGTTATACACCCACATTTCATTAACTTCGGTTTCTTAAACATAGGCACCTCCCCTGTCTTAAAGTGTTGTGTGTAAACACAAAAGATGTGTAAACACACAAAAGGGATGGGCAGAGGGACTGCTGCGGCCTATCTCTCCCGCTGCCTGCGTTCGGTAGTCCCAGGCCGTTTCCCCACTCCAGGGAGGTCAACGGCGATGGTCAGGCGAAGGAAGGAAACGAGGGCCGGGCTGGTTGGTCTTAGTAGCAATTTATTACATGGAAGAAATGTATGTCATGGAGACTCCAGGATCTCTCAAGCACGTGCTCCTTTGTTCTCTCAGTTTCTGTCCCCATTCTCTCAGACCTGCCTCATTGTTTCTCTCAGCACATCACCCCCATTCTCTCAGGCACGTGTTCCCTCAGAGAGCCCTGAAATCCCCCTTATATAGATCATGGTACCTCTAAAGGGCGTAATACTGTGATGTCATCAAAAGGAGTTACAGAAAGAACATTGAGGCAGCAAAAAGTACATTGTATCTTTACATCTGCAGGCCAGTAATTTTGGCCTTCAGAAAGAAGATACAAAACCAAGACTGAAACCTTTCACAAGCACTTTCACAAGCTACATGCACTTGGATTTGCATCCCAAAGACCAGTCTGCTAGAGCTTGGAATCTACATCCCAAAGACAAGTATCTGAGCTTTGCATCCCAAAGACTAGTCTGCCTAGAGCCTGGAAGATCAGGCCTGGCTAGCACCTGAGATTACTGAGAGAAAAGGGAAACTGCCTCTGACAATATACTAGAATTATTTACTGAAGGCAGTTTGAAGGGGAGAAATGTTCAGTCTCATCCAAGCTAGTCAGAACACACGGGAAAGCTGCTTCTAGGACAGATTCTCAGTTAGCAGATCAACCCACACTAGAACAGAATTCCCTGGGTGTGTTTCTCCTCTCCTTGTCCGACCAACATACAAGCATACATAATATAAATCATTTTGTATGGACACAGTAAGAAATACTTTAAGCTTATAGAATTGCTCTCCTAGGGCCATCCTGATCCCAGACCACAGTGCTCAGGCCAGACAGTCCCTCTTATTCCTAGCAGGGTCC
Source organism: Sorex fumeus (assembly GCF_029834395.1). Lineage (NCBI taxonomy): Eukaryota > Metazoa > Chordata > Mammalia > Eulipotyphla > Soricidae > Sorex > Sorex fumeus. The sequence goes on from NW_026606081.1 coordinate 43,984,058, forward strand.
CAGTCCCGTCATTACTCTTGAATCATGACAGCATTTGCCTATGATCAAACTCTTAACCTATAGTTAAGAATCGTGGCACCTTGGCCTGGCCCATCCCAATGCCAGGGTAGCACATAACTTACCGGCTTACCCTGGTTCCATCCAGTCCCTTGTAGGGACCCTGCTTCTGGGGGTGCTAGGAAGGAGGGAAACTGAGGCTTAAGCTGAGAAAGCAGATGCCCAGGAGTGAATAATATTCAAAACCAATTAACTCCTAAGTTATAAAGCATAATATTAATTGTCTTCCTGTATCTATACAAAAAGGACTTTGCATTAAACTATTCAAAAGACATAAGGAGAGGAGAAAGGCAATATTAACTTACAGTACAAGTTCAGTGTCCTAGAAAGATCTGACCTTACAAATTGGGTGGGGAAGAGAGCACAAAGAAGTAGTTACAGACAAACAAAGTAATGGAAATGATTCGGGAGCACTGTGATCAGGTTGGGTGCAACCTGACATACCTAAGCTCCTTGTACTCCAACAGTGTTGTGTTCCCTAAAATAAATTATTTCCATTTTGGCGGTTTTTGTGGCATCCCAATCCAACTTCTATTCTGCGTTCTTTATGCTACTTTTCAGCAAACTCTATTTTTTTTTAAATAAACTTCTTGAAAATGAATTAGTTCACAGAACTGTACATGCATTAGGAGGGCTATTTCCCACCACTTCAAAATGTTTAGACATCACAGCCACGATCACAGTACCAATGTCACTTCACCAGCACTAGTGGACCCCACTCTTCTCCTCTCAGGCCTGCCTCCCAATATGATGTCCGAGTACATTGTTTTATCATTGTTTTTTTTTAAATCTGTTCCTGTGCTTTGCCTTGTTATATCCCAGACATCAGTGTGAAACTATGATATTTGTTTTTCTCCTTCTAGCACAGCGGTAGGGTGTTTGCCTTGCACGCAGCCAACATGGCCGACCCGAGTTTGATTCCTCCGCCCCTCTCGGAGAGCCCGGCAAGCTGCCAAGAGTATCTCGCCCGCACGGCAGAGCCTGGCAAGCTCCCCGTGATGTATTCGATATGCCAAACACAGTACAACAAAGTCTCCAATGGAGACGTTACTGGGCCTGCTCGAGCAAATCGATGAACAACGGGAGGGCCTTTATCTTTACCTTCTAACTCACCTGATAGCATGACCCTTTTAGTTTCTGTGTTGTTATGAAGGACAAGATTTCATCTAAATCCAGTATGCCCATAAGTCCCACATCTGCTTTATAGACTTGCCTGTCATTGGGCCCTTGGGTTGTTTCCAGATCTTGCATACTGTGAATAGAATTGCAAGGAACATAGATGTTTACAAATCATTTCCAATTATTGCTTCTGTATTCCTTGGATTATATATTTAGGGAGTAGAATTGTAAACCCTGACTTGATCCCACCCCCAGGCAAGTTTATCTGCGCTTTCCCTGTACACACATAATGCCCTATACAAGTGATCCTGCATTTATTCAGTTCTGGGGGGTCTTTTGTTTGTTTTGTTTTGTTTCCTATAAGCCTGCAGTCCCAGTCTCGAGAACAAGGACTGTGTTCATTTTGTGTTCCCTGTTGCTGAATGCATGTGGTAATTACTGATTGGATATGTTGTTGGATAAAAGAACAAATAATCTATCTACCCCAGAAAAGTACTTTCAGAGATCAACTTTATTGTTAAGTTTGTAGGCCATAGGGAAAAAAACAACTGTGCTTGTTTGAAAAGCACTATTATTGGAGAAGTGACCATTGTGTTTCTGCATATTCCTTATAGAAAAGCCTGAATGAATGACATATAAAAGCCTCATTTTTTTCCAAGAAGATTTGCCTCTGGTAGATATTTATGTCATGTTGGGCTCAGAAATTTGCCGACTCACTGAAATCCTGTACCCACATTCGTTGCCACTCGAGTGATATCAAGCATTTTGCCTAGGATGCTAACTTTCAGGAACTTTATCTTTAAATGAGTTAATAACCTAGACTTGACATAGATGGAGATCATACAAAATTGTAAGAAAATATTGTTCATTAGATATTAATTCTTTTGTAAGATTTCATGGTTTATATTTTCCATACAACATATATCCTCTGAACTTCTAGGAAGTGTTGATGTCGGTGGGCCCCACGGGTGACTTATGTGAAGACGGTCACTTTCTCCCCACCTGCCTCTGCCACCTGGGACCCAGGGTTACTGGGTTCTTGTCTCGTCTCGCAGAAAGGAATTTCAGGAGTAGACAAGCAGTGCAATAAATAGATTTTATTTGGAGAATTTTTGGAGAGAGAGAGAAAGGGATAAGCAGATAAGTGGGGGAATGGAGAGTAAGAGAGTAACACGTCCAGAGAGAACGCGGGTTTCTCCGAGGGTGGAGAGAGCCCCTACACACATCCTAGCATTAGACACAAAAACATGAAAGTACACATCTCAAGAGTGGAGATGTGGGCGACACATGTGCTCGGGCACCACATGTGCTCGGCCACATGAGCGCAAGCAGCATATGGGCTCGGGCAGCATATGCGTGCCCTTCCTTTGTTCAAGGTGGCCTTAATAGGGTTTCTCCAGCCTGTCCCCAGGTGAAGCTTCTTCCCAGGTAAAAGTCCGTTGCTAAGGAGGTTACCAGGGAGGTCCAAAAAGAGGAATTTCATGGGGAGGCCTATATCCTTAGGGTCTGTGGATGGTCTAATCAGGCCTATGTTTTCTGTATCCACAAGGTGGGTCATTCCTAGAATTCTTCTTCAATGAAACTTTGTTTCATTGCAAAGGGCCTTTCCCTATCTACCTGCCTACATCAGTGTGAAGATAATTTTAGTTTTTATATTAACTGAACCCACACACCTGGGTTCCTCTGCCAGCTCTTTTATGCGTGAGGCTCATCCAAGTGTGTGGAGAGTGGTCCCAGCATGACCTTGGCTGGGGCCCGGAGGTCTTCAGCTGTCGGGCCCTGGTGAGGACAGTCGTCAGGCACAAGGTAGGAGACTCTGCCTTGTTCTCTCCTGGGAGCTTGGTGTGATAATCTCTGGATCCCGGCCATTGTTGGGGTTACACGGCAGTTGGTGGATGTAACTGTCTAGCTACTGGCAGGTCCAGTCCCAAACTGTGCAGGCTTGGAGATCTCAGCCTGTGGTCTATTTGATATGCCAAATCCAGTAAAAAAAAAAAATGGATCTCATTCCCCTGACCCTGAATACGGCAGAGTCGAGAAGGATGTGGAAGGAGAGGCTGATAAAATCCCAAGGCAGAAATAGTCTGCCAAAAAAAAGAAAGACAAAAATGATTGTCTGTACTTTCAATGCATGTACGCTGGCATCTGATGCTTCCATTGAGGACCTGATGGTACAAGTGCAAAAGATCAAGTACAACATCATTGGTCTGACCGAAACGAGAAGACATCAATCACACCACGCCGTTTTCGACACTGGAGAAGAACTGTTCCTTGGAACATGTGACAAAAGAGGCATCGGTGGTGTCGGTATCCTTGTTAACACGAACTTAGCCATTAGCATTGATTCATTCGAATGCCTAACAACCCGAATCAGACAATTACACTTGAATAGATGTGGCTCACTGCCGGCAGTTTCTATCTTTGTTGTCTATGCACCAACATCCAATTATGGTGAAAGAGAAATTGAGAAGTTCTACATGGAGCTGGAGAAGTTCTATAAAGAAGATCACACCTTCTACAAGATCATTGTCGGTTATTTTAATGCCAAGATAGGACCAAGAAGATCAGCTGATGAACTCCACATCGGGACCCATGGACTGGAATGGAATGAACAGGGTGACAGACTGTCTGAGTTCATTATGTCAACCAAGACGTTCCACGGTAACTCACAGTTCCAAAACGCTGAATCTAAATGTTGGACATGGGAGTCTCCCAGTGGACGGTTCCACAGTGAAATAGACCACATCATATTCAGTCAGCGGTTTTGCCTAACCAATGTTGCTGTTGTCGCAAAATTCCAAATGGGATCAGACCACCGTCTCCTTCATGCACAATTCTACCTCACAGAATGGGGAGAAAAGAACACAAAGTTTAAGAAGAGAACTCCCAGAATGACCACCAACTGGGAGCTCTTTGGCTCTGTTGCAGCAACATGGGAAGATGCCGTCATTGACAACATTGATGAGGAATACGATTGAATGATTCAGCACCTCCATGATTGTGTGAGGAATGCCAAGAGAGAGATAACCACAAAAATCCGCCTTTCTTCGAACACTCTTGAACTTATTCGCCAACGTGACTTGGCACATGCCTCAGGAAACTGCAAGCGAACATCTAAACTGGCAATACAATGCAGAGAAGCCATCAATGATGACCTCAAAGACAGGAGAACAGCGGTGCTGGTAGATGCGGCAGAAGCCGGGAAAAGCATTCATAATGCCCGCCTGTCCTTCACCAACTATAGGACCAAGATGACTGCCCTCCGACATCCTGATGGATCTATCACATCTTCCAGAAGGGCAATGGAGAAGATTATTCATGACTTCTACTCAGATCTCTTTAATAGCCACGTCCGCTTGCCCACATACCACATTCCTCATGATGGATATATCGTTCTCAGTGTTCTCCCTTCCGAAATTCAACACTCCATCTCGTCGGTAAAGAAACAAAGAGCACCTGGCCCAGACAAGATCAGACCTGAACACCTGAAGAATTTACCATCAGTACTCATCAAAACAGTGGCTCGGCTCTTCTCATGCTACCTGTCTGAATGCAAGGTTCCATCCCAATGGAAAACCAGCAAGACTGTACTACTATACAAGAAGGGAGACATCCAAGACATTGGCAACTATCACCCAATCTGCCTATTGTCTGTCATCTACAAACTGTTCACTCGAGTCATCCTAAGTAGGATTAGCAGAACAGTAGATGAACGACAACCATGTGAACAAGCCGAGTTCCGAAAAGGATTCAGTACCATCGACCATATCCACACGATTACTAAGCTCATTGAGGTTTCTCAGGAGTTCAAGATGCCTCTCTGTCTAATGTTCATTGATTTAAAGAAGACCTTTGATTCTGTTGAGATGGAAGCGGTCTTAGAAGCCTTAGCCAATCCGGGCATACAAACTCAATACATCAGGATCCTCTGTGAGCTCTATTATGGATTCACTACCAGGATCTCACCATTCTACAAAGAAGTAATCATCCATGTCAAGAGAGGGGTTCGGCAGAGTGATACCATTTCACCAAAACTCTTCAGTGCCACCCTCGAGAACATCATACGATGACTGGAATGGGAAGGAATGGGAGTGAAGATAGATGGTCAGCAACTACAACACCTCCGCTTTGCTTATGACATCGTTCTAATAACACCAAACATTAGCCAAGCAGCACAAATGCTGACTGACTTCGACCGTGAGTGTGGAAAGGTTGGACTACAGCTGAATCTTATGAAGACAATGTTTATAAGAAACAGCCTCGTTCCTGACGCTCCATTTGCTTTCAATGGAACCACCATCTCCGAATGCAACAGTTATATATACCTAGGTCGAGAAATCAACATGATGAATGACCTGACACCTGAGTTACGCAGGAGGAAGAGAGCGGCTTGGAATGCCTTCAAGAGCATTGAAGAAATAAGTAAGAGGACAAAGAACCTCCAGCTATGAGCACATCTCTTTGATTCCACTGTTCTTCCTGCTTTAACATATGCCTCAGAGATCTGGGCCCTACGAAAACAGGATGAGAACGCTATTCGGGTCTCTCAAAGAGGAATCGAAAGAGCTATGCTTGGAATATCACGCTTCACTCAAATGAGAGATAGAATCCGGAGTTCTGATCTCCATCAACGCTCAAGAATCAGGGATGCTGTCTCATTTGCCAAGGCATCAAAAATCAAGCGGGCTGGACACATAATGAGGTTTAAAGACAACCACTGGATTAGAGCCATTACTGACTGGATTCCACGGGACATCAAAAGATCGTGTGGACGCCCACCTACAAGATGGTCAGACTTCTTCATCAAGACCCTGAATGATCGGTTTGAGGCTCTGCATGTCCCTAGAAAGAACAGATGCTTTGGGATACGCTAGCACGCAACAGGGATGAATGGAGACGTTACTGGCACCCACTCAAGTAAATCGATGAATAACGAGGGATCAAGTGATCAAGTGATATTAACTGAACAAATCATTATTTTATTTATTTTTCTTCTTCTACAAATCTTAATGGGCTGGAGCGATAGAACAGCAGGTAGGGTATTTACCTTGCACGCAGCCGACCTGGGTTCAATTCCTCTGTCCCTCTCGGAGAGCTGGGAAGCTACCAAGAGTATCCCACCCGCATGGCCTAGCCTGGCAAGCTCCCCATGGTGTATTCGATATGCCAAAAACAGTAACGAGTCTTACAATAGAAATGTTACTGGTGCCCAAATCGATGAACAATGGGACGATAGTGCTACAGACAGTGCTACATATCTTAATATTATACTTATGTACTTCATATTTTTATATGCTTATGATATATTTACATGTTTTGATATTTTAAAATTGTCTTAAATTGCAGAATGCATATAAAGTAAATTATAAATACTTAAATCATCTGAGATATTCTACCTTAATTTAAAATGTGACCTTTATATGTGTTTATTTCTTCATAAATTTACATTAATCAGAGGTCATTCCTTAAGATTGTCAGTGCATTCTATCAGATTTTTCCACTTTAATTGGCTTCTGTATTTTAAGAAAACCATGAACTATATTTATTGTAGGGCTTTTTTGAGTTTTTCATTTTAGTGAAAATCTCTAAGGAGTTGTATTTTTGTTGTGCTTTTTGATGACTTTGGGTAGATTTCTGTTAATTTAAATATATTGTTGACAGATAAATAATCCTGGATAATGAGGTATTAAGGTTAACTTCATTAATGTGTAGCAACTGTTGATTTTCTCAAAGTAAAATCCAGAACAGTGTATATGACAGGATGACAGGATTCACACATGATATAAATGGAAATAAGTATACAATTTGGAAATACAAAATCTCCAATGGAACGTGAATCAATCTTAGTAAAACATTAAATTTCAGAGAAAATAAAAGTAAGGAAAGTAGTTTAAAAAAACTTTTAATACATCAAGGAAGAAAAACAAGACTGTTATTAGACAAGAGAAGAAAACTAACCTCTGATATCAATTTCCCATAGTTTTAACTGTTAGATTTTTTAATTACTTTGATTATAGCACATTTGATATTAACGTTATCATTATTATGCTCCCTGAAACTCTAACCATTCTGGAACAACTTTAGAGTGACTTATAGGATAGAACTAATGGAAAAGCTTTAGTTGATTTGTGGATTTGTTCTGTAAAACAAGAGATGCTGTGTTTCAAAACCAAAGTTGTTATGTTGGGTTATATTGATTATTAGGGTAATAAGAACTGAAAGGGGTCTGGTAAAATAAAAAGTTGATTTTGAAATATTGATAATAGAACAGTTCAACTGAAATAATGAGCAAAGACATCATTCATTAGCTAGACAAAATACCTTATCTTGGACTAGGTAGGATGTCACCAGGAAGAACTTAGAGATGGAACTTGTATCAGTTTTTTCCATCTGTAATCATTAGGTATTGTTTTCATCAACTGCATGTTAATTATGGGAAACAGTAATACTAGAAGTGTTTGAAGGCTTAGGGCTGATTCCTCTAGCTGCCAAAACGCAGGGTTAGTTCACTAACTTTGCAAGCACAAATAAGGTGAAAATATATTATTTTCCAGGGGAATGCATTTGTGCAGAAGAAAACATTGTTAGAGTTGACATTTTCTTCTCTAAACTAAATTCCACAATCCACTTACAAAGACAGTTTTTAGTTCAAAGATGAGAAAGTAGTACAATTAGGGAGCTATTATTTTTTGAAGAATATAAATTTAACTTTTATTTATCATGCCATGATTGTAGAAGTCTTTAGCATTGATTTCCTAATTTATCGCTGGGGAATCTATCCAGAATTTTTCTTGGGCCTACTAATCTACCAATTATAAAGATAATGTGATTTAAAAAAATTATTTTGGTAATGTGGTTATTTTGTTTGTGATCTTAATGTTCCTCAGTGAGTCTTTAAGTCTAACAGGTAATGGCACTGAGATTTAATCAGTGTTTTCTACTGCTCTAGGGGAGATTTCTTCAATGCTAGATTACTTGAAAGCATGTAGCATTAATTTAAATAGTCCCTCACTTGTTAAGCCACTGTTTACAAATGTAGTGCCATCCATGTTTGAAATTTATGTGGAACTGTGATCACACTTAATCCCTTTTGGGGAGAAGGAAAATACAACTTAAAGTCCTCTTGGATTTCCTCTCAATGATTTTAAAAATAGATGCAGTTTCCTTTGAAGGGAGTTTTGTCTGTCTATGCATGCTGTCTTTACATCATTGAAGATGAATGCTAATGCCATCAGATCTTGGTGCCGAGGGTTTGGGACTTAAGTTTTGGAACTGATTATTTATGTGAGTGTATTTCCTCATTAGGTTGATGTTTTTATTTTTAAAATGGTGTCATATTCATATCTACTCATACATACTTCATAGGATAATGATAAAAATTAGAGTTCAGCTCTAGGTTTTTGACACATGTGGGAACTATGGGTATTATTTCTCATTTATATATGCTACATATGATGTACATTTAATGTATGATCTACACCAAACCATATACATATGCATACATATCCACATTTTACTTTCCTGCTTTGTTAATAATTACTTCATGCAGATGTTTAATAGATTATTAAACTCTAACAAATATAAAATATATGCAAATACTTTATTTTATATATTGGTATTTAGGGAACCAATAGGTGTTAAAATGAAATGAAAATAGGATAAAATAAGATTAAAATACATATATCACATTATAAGTCATCAAGAAAGATGAAAAAAGTGCTTAATTTTATAGGTATATAAGTATATATTATAGGTATATATCATATGACATGTATCATTACATTTCTCTACATAATTTTAATTATATTATATTTGATACATTTTGCTTATATTATTCATTATACTTAGCCTCTGGATACTCACATATTTATTTTTAGTTTGCCCTCACTTCCATTTTATATAGAGTATTGTATTTGAATCATGGTCTTATTGAACTTATCTTTTTTCCAAGGTGATTCTCTGCAATGTATTTCATTCATTGTCATGAATATTTAAGCATCTAATAACTCTTCTATTTATGAATTTACCTGTTCTTCCATTTCTCTCCTTCAACCCATGAGAGCTTTCGTATTGTGTCTGTGTGCTAACATTTACATTTTTGAAGGACATCTTTCTTTATTGACAGTTCTCAGTTACACATATAAACTCCAGCTGCAATTTTCTATTAAATATGTTAAATACAAAATAACATATATTTTTTTTTTTTACGTATGCCTCCTACAAATGTGTTCAAAGTCATCATATGCCCACTAACCATTTGGCAATTTACATTTTATTTAGTGATTTTTCTCACTTTGCCCATTGTCTTATAAAACTTCCATACAAACTTTTAAGCACTAATTCAAAAGCTAGTGTCTTTTTTTTTGCTCCTAACTCTATAGTCTCATGATATTTGAAAGATATTTCACCCAGAGTTTTATTACTCATTATCATTGCTTTAATTATGTATTCCTATAATTCTTTTTGTGAATGTGATTAAGTATCCTCTTTTCTCATTATTGTTCCTGGTACAACTTCTAAAATCTGCATCAGCTGATTGCTTTCTTCATCATTACAATTTAAAATCACCTCTTGACTAAGTTCATCCCTCACTGAAATTAGTTCAAAGTCCCCTTCTTGGATTAATGACTCCTTCTTGCTCAGTATTGTGCTCTTCTTTCCTTGAGAGAAAGTAGATAAGTAGCCAATTCCATAATCATCCAATCATGAGATTAGAAGATAATACTAGAAGTTATTTAGAGTTGATCCTTTAGCTTCCAGATGGGAGGGAGGACACGGAAACTTCTGGGGTCTGATGACTGTCTCTTCAGAAGAAGATTTGGGAGCATCTTACGTGAATACCGTTATTTCTATGCTGTGATGCATAGTTGCTAAAAGTGAAGGTTCAATTAACAGCTACAAATTCAAGTAAGTTTAAATCACATTACTGCCAATTATCCTTTGCTGGTATGTGCCAAAGGGAATATTAACCAGAAAATTAACATGTTGAATGTTTCATCCATATACAAATCGAATTCAAGTAAGATGTCTCTACCAAGGAGAAAGTCTGTATCCCTAGTTAATTTTGTAGGACAAGAAATTCAATGGTTTTAAGATTTAAAAAAAAATCACATTTTAAAATAACTTTTAATGAAAATATTTAAATAAAATATTAAATATTTAGGACTCTGAGCCCCACTGGATGAGACCCAGTGTTCCCCCAAATTTGTTTCCCAGCACCGCATGTCTCCTTTCCTCAGCACATCTGGATATGACTCCTGAAAAAAGGATCGTATGTATATTTATTTATATGTATGCATGCATGTATAGTTATCATCATCCTGTTATTCGTCGATTGCCTCGAGCAGGCCCCAGTAACGTCTCTTTCATCCTAGCCCTGAGATTATATTCAAGGCTATTTAGGAGAGTGAGACCCATCATTGTTACTGGTATTTGGCATATTTGGTATGCCACGGGGAGTTTGCCAGACTCTGCCCTGTGGGCAGGCTACATTCGATAGCCTGCAAGTTTGTCCAAAGTAGAAATAAGACAATAAGATGTCATAAAAAAAAGGTTCTGTTAAGATGTTGCACGGCCGCAAATGCGGCCGCGCGGTTCCAGGATCTGGATTTTATAGTCTCTGAGTCTTGGCCGCTGATGGGATTACACGGCGCCAGGGGGCCAGGTGGTGGGTGTGACCCCCGCCTACTGGAATTTGGAGGATCTGGGTGGAAGATGCTCGACTCCAATTCGAGTAGGCTTGGAGGTCTCGGCCCCGGAACCCGCGTGGCTTTGTCCCTCTGCCAGTACCTTCATGTGTGCGGAGAGTGGTCTCAGCATGGTGGTGGCTGGTCCTGGAGGTCTTCGGCTGCCGTAGCCCTGGTCGGGGTGGGGGGGAAAGCTCAACCCGCTCCCCTCCAAGGGACTCCGGGAAGGAACACCCAGGCGCGGGGGCAGAGACTGCACTGTTCTCGTCCGGGATCTGGATTTTATAGTCTCTGAGTCTTGGCCGCTGATGGGATAGATAGTAAAATAAAAACAGGATGAGAGAAACAAAGATAATTAAAGTAAATGACGGCTATTGTTACACAAATTGCTACAGATTTGGTAGAGACTTAGCTAGAGAAATAAAAAAAAAACTGCCTTTAGTTTAAAGGTAAAAGGTAAAGGCCCTCCAGTTGATCGTCGATTTGCTCGAGCGGGCCCAGTAACGTCTCCATTGGAGACTTTGTTGTTACTGTGTCTGGCATATCGAATACTCTCGGTAGCTTGCCGGGCTCTCTGAGAGGGGCGGAGGAATCGAACTCGGGTCGGCCATGTTGGCCGCTTGTAAGGCAAACGCCCTACCAGCTGTGCTATCACTCAAAAAGGGAATTTTATATAGAAGGAACACTGTGGAATGATAACACCAAGAACATTGCATTGGTACCATGCCTGAAGGTACTTAACCTTTAAAGTAGTAAGTAGGGGATGGTGGTGGTGAATTTAGCGCCCAAATCCTTTTATCAAGTTCTGAAAGTTGTTGTACTTCTCATTTGGAGCCGCAGCATCCCAGGACAATATGAATACTCAAGATCTTCAAAGAGAGAGCATGGGGGAAAAGGGAAGCTGATTGCAAGGAGTGGAGGGAAAAGATGGGATTCAGAGGTGGGGTCTAGAGAATCACGAGTACATTATGAGCCTGCCAGTCAACAGGCTGGTAAAATGAGGTATTGCAGCTGGGTGGAAGCCGCTGACCCCAGAAAAGGCAGAACTGGTCTGTCTCTCTGTGCACCTATTTTTGCCAGCCAGTGGAGGCAGGGTTGAGATTTGATCACTTCTCTTCTTGACCGTCATCACTCCGGCAGCTTGCATGTCTTTTGCTGCCATGGTCCCTGTTTCCCCTTTGGATTCTTCTGACTTCTAAATATGTAATCTGATCTTGGCTATTTATCTTTGATCCAGCTGACCGCTTTGACACCCTCCTGTTGATGCTCCATAAGAGATGCATTTTCCTCGTTGAATGATTATAAAATGGTCATGGAAAACTGGAGTCCCAATGATAACTAACTGAGCTATTCAAAGAGATATTCTCGAAGGAAAACAGTCAGTTGTAGAGGGGGAAAGAAAAAATGTATAAAAGATGGTGAAAAGAACAAAATAGAGCTAACGGACTAAGTTCTTACATGAGCTACAATAGAATGAAATTCAGAAGCTGAATTTGACTCTAGTGTTTGTCCCTATTCTAAAAAGAAGCGTGAAATTAAAATCAATAGATGAGAGAGTACATCATTAATAATCAGGGAGATGCAGATCAAAACAACAATGAGATATCATTTCACACCAGAGACACTGCCCCACATCCAAAAGAACAAAAGCAACCAGTGTTGGAGCGGATGTGGGGAGAAAGGGAACCTCCTTCACTGCTGGTGGGAATGCCGATTGGTTCAGTCCTTTTGGAAAACAGTATGGAAGATTCTCAAAAAATTAGAAATTGAGCTCCCACTTGACCCAGCAATACTACTCCTGCGAATATACCCCGGAGAGGCAAGAAAGTATAGTCGAAGTGACATCTGCACTTGTTTATTCATTGCAGCACTGTTTACAATAGCTAGAATATGGAAAAAACCAGAGTGCCCGAGAACAGATGACTGGTTAAAGAAGCTTTGGTACATCTACACAATGGAGTACTATGTAGCTGTTAGAAAGGATGACGTTATGAAATTTACATACAAGTGGTACTACATGGAAGCACCAAGTAAGGGGTGTTGGGAGGATCCTCCCCGGATGGGAGATGCATGTTGAAAGTAGACTATAGACCGAACATGATTGCCACTCAATTCCTCTTTTGCAAACCACAGCACCCAAAAGGAGAGAGAGAACAAAAGGCAGTTCCCTGCCACAGAGGCAGGGTGGGATGGGGAGATGGGGGTGGGGGGGGATACTGGGATTAGTGGTGGTGGAGAAGGGGCACTTGTGGTACTCGATCATTGTATAGCTGAAACCCAAGCACAAAAATCTGTAAGTCTACAACTGTACCTCATGGTGTTTCACTAATAAAAATTAAAAAAAAATAGATGATAGGGAAGCCTGGTTGAGAATGGCATTAGAAGCAAACATGGAGGAAATGCAGAGGATTTAAGAGGGTTATTAAGTATGTCATAGTGATACCTAAAGGATAGGATCAATTTGAAATAGTTTACCAGAGGAGAGATGATTTCAAAAGGTTCCCAGGAATTTATAATATACACCGAAAAATTAGACAGTTACGAAATAATATGAGACCATAGGCAATGACTAACAAATAGTAATTTTAGTTGTTGACATTTTGGAGAATAGGAGTTTGAAGCAAGTGAATATAACCTATATAGAAAAAATAAAATTAAGTCTAGCAGTTTTTAAGGCTGTTCAACATTTAGATGATTCGGGAGTATGGGCTAAATGGGTGTATTCCATATACTAAATACAAAAAAATTATGTTTACTCTGGCATAGTGTACTTTTCGCTTTGTTTCGTTTTGTTCATTTGGGGGCCATTCTTAGCAGTGATCCTGGCTCACTCCTGGCTCTATACTCACGGATCACTTCTGACAGTCTTGGAGGATCATATGTGGTGCCGGGGAATAGAACCTGGGTCAGTTGCAAGGCAAGTGCCCTACCTTTACTATAGTTTTGGACCTGTTGGCATAGTATGTTTTGATTTTTATGAGAAATAGTTTTTGAGTAAAGTGTTTCAATATTTTGGACCATATTGCTGATGATAACTGCATAGAGTGTTTCCTATTCAGTATAATTTGGGGGCACTATTTAAATTCCATCATAGGGTCCATAATTAAAAGGTGTTTCATTTTATTTTATTTTATTTTTTGCTCCCATTGACTCGCATTTAGTAGGGCTGGAGAGATAGCACAGTGGTAGGGCATTTGCCTTGCAAGCAGCCAGCCCGGCCGAGCTGGGTTTGATTCCTCCTCCCCTCTTGTAGAGCCCGGCAAGCTACTGAGTGTATCTCGCCCACATGGCAAAGCTCGGCAAGCTACCTGTGACGTATTTGATATACCAAACACAGTAACAGGAAGTCTCAAAATGGAGACGTTACTGGGCCCGCTCAAGCAAAAAATCGATGAACAACGGGAGGACAGTGACAATGACTCTCATTATTATCAGGGCTTGTGTTATCTCTGATGAAAGTATTACATTCACAGGGTTTTATATGTGTTTGAAGATAATAATGAAATATCTAGTCATATAAATGTTCAGATTTCATGTATAGATTGTTGGGTTTGGGAGTGAAATAAGGGTGGCAGTCTGTTAAAAATTATTCACATCTTGACTATATCATAGATTCTTTCTTTTAATTAAGAAGCTCACTTTTTAATACTATTCCCTAACTAGGTCCCTTATGTCTCTGAATTGCTTATATTGCATGTGAGGGGAATTACTTAATACAAGCTTATTAGACAACCAAACTGCCTGAAAATTCCCCACTAGACCTTTCAATAAAGTTTAATCAACCAGGTAAGACCCTGATGAGGCTGACAATTATACTTACTGTATTTTTCAATGGAGTTGCTGAGTTTCAAAATATTAGAATGCAATTTAAATACAAAAATGATAGAATCAGAGGTAGTATTGCACCCCAAAATCAATATCTGCAGCCTCCCTGCCCCAGACCTCTAGTTTATGACAGATCTTTTATGAATTAACAAGTACTAATTTGCCTTTGAATGGCTGCCAGGAATTTGGCTTGCTTCAATAACACTATGTGAATGAGAAAATAGTATTGGGTACTTATTATGAATATTACAATGAAAAATATTAAATTCAACTGTTTTCTAACTCTCTGAACTGAATTAATGTTTCTCTTTAAATTCTCTATTAAAATATGTAATATTTTAATAAATATATAATACATGTATGTTTATATAAGTGTATAAATAGAAATATATAAATGTAGGATTAATTAAGGAATGCAATAAATACCAAGTGAATCAGATATTATAAAAGTAGTTTCTTCACCCAGAAGGTTTTTACATGACTAATGTGCAAATACAAATTGAAATGAGAGGCTGAATTCTCCCATTTCAAAGAAAGAAATTTTTTCCTTTATTTTCAGCGTTTCCTTTAGAAAACTTTTAGATCTTTGTCTCTTTCAAACATATGTAATTTTTAAATAAACTAAATAAGTCTCTGGTCAGTATTACAAGCCAGGATTGTCTTTTTCAAAGACCTAGAAACCATCTCTTAAAAAAAGTAATTACTCAGAGGGCCAGAGAGACTGTTTGTATACAGGACACTGGGGTTCAATTCCTGGCATCAATCACAGGTCCTTTAGCACTGCCAGGAATAACTCCCTCAAACAGAGTGTTGGAAGTCCCTCACCTCTCAACACAAGATAAGTGACAAATGTAAGTTTTTGTTCATTTTTGGTCCACATCTGGTGGTGCTCAATTATTACCAAGGCTCTGCACTCAGGGATCACTCCTGACAGTGCCCATACAGGATGCAAGGAAATGAACCCAGGTCATATATGTGCAAGGCAATTGCTCTACCTACTGTACTATTCCTCTGGCCCCAACAAATATAAGGAAATTAAGGAATATTATTAAGGAAAACGCATGCCCAACTCCTGCTTTCAAGACAGATAGGAGTCTGACTTTGGAAATTATTCCACCTTAAGTTTCAAAAGTAATCCCTCTCCTAAAAATATTAGAAGCTTATTTTTTAATTCCATCCTTTTAAACAAAAGCACTGCAGTCTGCAAAGTTATTCATAGCTGAGTTTTAAATGTACGATATTGTAGCTCCGATCCCACCACCAGTGCAAACCTCCCTCCACTAATGTCCCCAGGTTCCCTCCCATATTCCCCCTACCCACTAATCCAGCGTACCCTCTTGGCAGGGACCGTTCTAAGTTTGGTTGTTGAGGTTTGGGCCTTTTCATTTCAGTGTTGTCAATGCTATGGTGAGCCAATGGGTCGCAATAGAATAACCAAGGAAAACTCCCCATTATATATGGTCAGCTAATTTTTGACAAAGGAGCTAAGAGAGAGTATGAAATAGTAGTAGCTAACCCAGATGATCATCCAAATAATTTGTATGTGGATGAATTATGTGTGATATGATTTATGTGTGACAAATAGCGCTATAAAGACCTTTTACTTGACAACTAGGTTTTGTTTATCCGAAGACATGTATGTAATTAACTGTATCTGCTGGGCTATATAACAGGTGAGGTTTTATTCTTACTTTGTAATGTCTTGCTGGCTTGAGTGAGATGCAAATCACACTCTGGTTTATTGTTTAGTCAATAACTGATTTCTTTCTTTACTACTTTTTCAAAAAGTAGTTTTCTGAGTTAGGATGAGGTTTTTGTGTCTTAGTTCTACTTTCCAATACTAAATAGGCAGCACTCAGGTCTTTAATGGCAAAAGGGATCAATTTAAAATATCAGATAGCCTGAGGGTTCTTCAAGATTATTGGAGAGTCTGATTGAAAAGCTAAGTTTACGTTTCTTGACCTGTCAAGTAGGAAATTTCTAAAAAGCAGACTTTATTTAACACACACACACACACACACACACACACACACACACATGCATGCATGCATGCACGCACGCACACACACACGCATACATCTGCGCACACATGCACGCATTGCTGACAACCTTTTTTTTTTGCTTTTTGCTTTTTGGATCACACCCAGCAATGATTCGGGGTTACTCTTGGCTCTGCACTCAAGAATTCTGGCGGTGCTCAGGGGACCGTATGGGATTCTGGGAATTGATCCTGGATCGGCCATGTGCTAGGCAAAAGCCCTATCCTCTGTGTTCCAGTCCCAGACAATCCTATTCTTCATTCACACTATTCTCAAATGTTCTTACACAATATATCAAAAAATAAAAACAAAACCTAGCCTCTTCACATGCAAGCTTATGATATAGAAAATACTCATTTTGTTTAGAATATGATTTTCTACTCTTTATTGAAGAGTGATATAAACATACCAAAGTGTGCAACATATAGTCACGGTCACGATCCTCCCTTTGTTCATTGATTTGCTCGAGCGGGCCCAGTAATGTCTCCATCATTAGACTTGTTGTTACTGTGTTTGGCATATCGAATACGCCACGGGTAGCTTGCCAGGCTCTGCCAAGCGGGCAAGATACTCTCAGTAGCTTGCCGGGCTCTCCGAGAGAGGTGGAGGAATTGAACTCGGGTTGACCATGTTGGCCACTTGTAAGGCAAATGCCCTACCGCTGTGCTATCGCTCCAGCCAACATATAAATGTATAAATCAAAGATGCTAATTGTCAAAGTTCTCAGACCCCAGGTATAAAATAGAATATTGCTAAATACCAAATCTCTTGCCCTTCCTCCACTCCCATTGCTATAGAAAATCACTATTCACTTTTCCTCCCCTTTCTTATTCTAATATAGAAATGTTTTTTTCTCCTTATAAAATTTATATAAGATTAAATCATACAGCATGCATTTATGTATGTCTGGCTACTATTGTCCAAAACTATTTTTGTGGGATTATGTTTGTGAGTGGGTAGTACATTGATTATATTACTTTATAAAATTTCATTCAGATAAACATACCACAAGATATGCACAAATGTTATTATTTGGTGGGTTTGCTTTCTTTTTTTTTTTTTGAAGCCACACCATGAGGGGCTGGGCTTACACGTAGGTGTGATCACAATCAATAGGGTTAAAGTTCTTCCCCTCAGTGGATGCTGCTTCTAGGATAAATTCTCTTTCAGCAGGACCACCCACCCAAGCGTGGAATCCCATGAGTGTGTTTCTCTTCTCCTTGTCCAACAAACATATAAGCATTTATAATATTAATCATTTTGTATGGACACAGTAAGAGACGTATTAAGCTTAAAGAATTGCTCTCCTGAGGTCATCCCGATCTCAGACTACAGTGCTCAGGCCAGATTAGTCTTTCCTATCCCTAGCAGGGTCCTACTCTCATTGTTACTTTTGGATCATGAAAGCATTTGTCATGATCAAGCTCTTAACTTATAATTAAGAATTGTGTTGCTTTGGCCAGGCCCATCTCGATGCCAGGGTAGCACATAGCTTACCGCTTGCCCTGGTTCCATCTAGTCCCTCATTGGGACCCTGGTTTTGGGGTCGCTAGGAAGTGAGAGCAACTGAGACTTAAGTTGAGAAAGAAGATGCCCGGGAATGAATAATATTCGAAGTCAATTAAATTCCAAGTTACAAAAGCATAATATTAATTGTCTTCTTGTGTCTATACAAAAGGACATAGCCTTAAAGTAAACTATTAAAAAGACATGAGGAGAGGAGAAAGGCAATATTAACTTGTAATACAAGTTTAGTGTCCTAGAAAGATCTGACCTTACAAATTAACAGAAACTGATTAGGGAAATAAGCTGATTAACTGTTTGGAGAAGAGAACACAGAGAAGTAGTTACAAATAAACAAAAGAATGGGAGTGACTCAATGACTCGGGGGCAGTGGAATGGGTGTGACCCGATAAACCTAAGCTACCTGAGGAAGGACAAAATAGTGTTAACCTAGATGCTAAGAGTAGGATTGTTAGGCTACAACTCCAGTTTCACAAGTAATATTTCTCCAAATGAATGTACTAATCTGCAAAGCCACTAGTCATTCTCAATTCCCATTACTTCACGTGCTCATGAAGATGAAATTGTTGTAAAAATTTCCAACTTCTTAGTGGCAGTTTCAGTAGTATCTTGAAGAGGTTTGATTTCAAATTTTCCAGGAAAATAATGGGGAAGAGTGTATTTTTACACTCAATGAGACATTTATAGGGGCAGGAACAGATAGTACAGGGCATAAGGCATTTGCCTTGTGTGTTTGATCGTGGCACTATGGATGGTGCCCCAAGGATCACCAGAAGTGATCCCTGAGGGCCTCTGGATGGTGACCTGAACCTTTTCCCCCAATTGTCATTTATATACATTTTTACAGAAAGGATATCCTTTTTACTATTTTTATAATCGATTTATATATATTTTTGAAGAAACTGAGGTAGGCAGGTAGATAGGGAAAATCCCTTGACAATGAAACTTGGATTAACGAAGTTTCATGGAAGAAGAATTCTAGGACTGACCCACTTTGTGGATACAGAAAACAAAGACCTGATAAGACCATCACAGACTGAGGATATAGGCCTCCTCCCCATGAAGTTCCTCAAGCCTTCTCTCTTAATCTGATTAAAATGTGATCCAGCCCAAAGAAGACCACCACCACTCCCCTCCTCCCTGGTAACCTCCTTAGCAATGGACTTTTTCCTAGGAAGAAGCCCCACGTGGGGGCAGGTTGGAGAAACCCTATAAAGGCATATGTACAAAGGAAGTGCGCACATATGCTGCCTGAGCTCATGCGCTGCTTGCACCCATGTCCCCGAGCACATGTGGGCTGAGCACATGTGTCGCCCGCATCTCCCCTCTTGAGATATGTACTTTCATGCTTTTCTGTCTAATGCTAGGATGTGTATAGCGGCTCTCTGCGCCCTTGGAGAGCCCGTATTCTCTCTTGAATACGTTATTCTCTCTCATTCTCTTCCTCTCCAAAAACCTCCAAATAAAATCTGTTACTTCACTACTCCTGAAATTCCTTTCTGTGAAGCGAGACAAGAATTCAGTAACCCTGGGTCACGGCTGGCAGAGGCAGGTGGGGAGAAAATGACAATCTTTCTCCTCCCCACTTCACATAAGTCACCCATGGGGTCCACCGACATCAAAACTATTCTGTATACAAGTCATTAGCTTGTTGTATATATTGCAAATGTCTCCATTTATTCATATACTCAGGGACTTTATAATTTTTAATGTATTTTAATAAAATGTTTAAGTTATACTCTATTTCAAATTAGTTTACATTTTCTAATATGTATGTTTCTGCATTTATGCACATAGTTATTTAGGACTTGTTCATTTCTTTTAATGATTATTATCTTAAAAATTCATTCTTATGTATTTGATGTTTTGTATGCATTCAATGTATATTATTATTTTTTTTGCTTGAACAGTTTAGAAATACCCTCTCCTGGATTGTGGCTTTGTTCTTATTTTGTTGATATTCATGTTGACTATAGAGAAATAGCTTAATTTTATATAGTTTACTCATTTTTGTCCTATGTAAAACAAAATCATTTCCAACACTGAAATCATAAAATGTTTTCTTATAACTTTTCTAATTTTTATAGAATTGCCTTCACATATAGGTCCTTTATATACTTAGAGTTTAGTTTTGTATATGGTTGGAAATAGCTCTTTAATATCATTCCATTAATGAAGTAGCCAATTTCCAAAAACCAGTTATTGAAAAGGCTTTCTTTTCCTAATGATTTTCAGTGCTCACTTTTCTTTACATTACAATTCCAAAATTATTTGGTTCTGTTTTTGAGCTTTTCAGAGTTCCAATTGTCTGATTATTCTTGCCCAAATCCATACTATCTTACTTATTATAGTTTTATAATATAACTCTTGGATATTATTACCCCTAACTTTTCTTAAAGAATATTGGCCATGTTGTTTGATTGATTTTGGGCCACATGCAGATGTGCTCAGGGCTAACTTCTGTCTCTGCACTCTGGGGTAACTCCTGGCAGTGCTCAGGAGGTCATATTGTGACTCCAGATATTGCACCAAGATCACCTGAGTACAAGCGCTGTCCCCTCTGTACAGTTGCTCTGGCTCACATCTTGGTCATTTTGACACAAAATTATATATTATATATATAAACATATATATTATGTAAGTTTACATGCCTTATATGTAGGGGATATATATACACGTATACACACATATATGTATTTATATTATGTGTGTATATATATATATATATCTATATACTCTCTCTCTCTCTCTCCTTTTGGGTGTTATGGTTTGCTGGTTTGCAATACAGGTAGTAAGTGGCCATCATATTTGGTCTGTAGTCTACTTTCAGCATGCATCTCCCATCCCAAGCGAGCCCTCCAAGTATCATTCACTTAGTGGTCCCTGTTCTATCCCAGCTGCCTTTCCCCCCAGCATGTGAGGCCGGCTTCCAAGCTGTGGAGCTAAACTTCTGGCCTTTATCTCTGTTATCCTTGGATGTTAGTCTCCCATTCTGTTACCTTATATTTGACAAATGTGTGCAGTCATTCTATGTCTGTTCCTCTCCCCCTGACTCATTTCACTTAGGATGTGCCTGCCACAGAGGCGGGGGTGTGGGGGGGGGGATAAGTGAGGCGGGGTAAGGGGTATGTGGTGGGGGTGGCAGGAGGGATTCTGGGAACATTGGTGGTGGAGAATGGGCACTGATGGAGAAATGGGTTCTCGATCATTGTATGACTGAAACGTAATCACAAAATTTTGTAAATCTGTAACTGTATCTCATTGAGATTCATTAAAAATATGATAAAAATTAAAAAAAGTAAAAAAGTGAGAATGGCATATATCCAAAAAAATTTAAAAAAAAAAGAAAAGAATTCTATATATAGATAGATATCACTGTCACTGTATCACTGTCATCCCTTTGATCATCAAATTACTTGAGTGGGCACTAGTAATGTCTCTATTTCTCCCAGCCCTGAAATTTTAGCAGTCTCTTCTTCTCATCTTTTCCCTACAATTGGAGACTCTTTCAGGGTCAGGGGAATGAGACCTGTTATCGTTACTGTATTTGGCATATTGTATACGCCACGGGGAGCTTGCCAGGCTCTACCCAGTAAGATAGATAGATAGATAGATAGATAGATAGATAGATAGATAATCAATTTGTCAATTTTTTTAAACCGGAAAAAATGCTAGTTTTTGTTGTTGAAAAGAATTGGTTTGGCTTCAGTTTTAGGGAAATTGATATCTTTCCTATATTCTCTGCAATTCCTGTACCTCTTTTTGTGTTCAGAATCTGATGAAATTATGTCTTTGCTATAGTTCTTTCTAGATAAATTATAGTCTTATTTCTTATAGTAAAGTTGGATTTTTAAAGATTTATTTTTTGTGGTTCCTATTTTATAACAAAGCAATAGATTTTTTACAGTGTTCTAGTTATCAAAGTTGCTGAGCTAAGATTTTTGTCCTAAAAGTTAGCCATTATGTTTAAATTTTTCGTATATACTATTACAACATAAGCAAATCATGTTTTTCATTTAATTTCCAACTTATAATTTTATTTCTTTTCTTTTATTCATCTTTTATCTTTAATGTCTATAGTAGACTACTCAATAAAAAGTGGTGATTGTTTTGCTTCCTCATATCTTTCTGGTGTTTAAAGGAAAAGTTCCTAACATCTCATCAGTATATTACTTGTTTGATCAAGAGTTTTTAATTTGCTTTTGAATTTGGCTCCAACCCGGGAAGTGCTCAGGGCTTACTTCTGGCTCCGCACTCAGGAACTGCTCCTGGGGATCATAAGGATTGCCAGATATTGACCCTAGATGAGATGTGTGCAAGGCAAGCACTTGATTTGCGGAACTATCGCACTGGTTCCTGATCAAGATTTTTAAAGTTATCATAGTCACTTTAGGTCGTTGTCTTCTCTTCCTAAATTTTGCTAATGATTTTCTTTCTATCATATAATAGTAAATTGAATTTCTTTAATATTTACATTTTTTACTGGAATGTGCTTTTAAGTGTGTGTGTGTGTGTGTGTGTGTGTGTGTGTGTGTGTGTGTGTGTGTGTTTGATATTAGGGCTGGGACCACTCTACTCAGAGTCCACTCCTGGCTCTCTGGCCCAGATCTACACATGCAAGGCAAGTACCTTAATCCCTCTCCTATCTCTCAAGCCTTCAAGTTACCTAGATCAATTGTTTTAGTTTTATGGCCCATCACTGAAAAAAAATACTACAGATTTGGTGGCTTCACAGACTTTTCTTTTTCTTTCTTTTTTCTTTTTCTTTTTTGTTTTATTTAATCACTGTGAAATACAGTTACAAGCTTTCATGTTTGAGTTTCAATCATACAATGATCAAACACCCATCCCTCCAGGGCTGGAGCAATAGCACAGCAGGTAAGGCATTTGCCTTGCACGTGGCTGACCCGGGTTCGATTCCCAGCATTCCATATGGTCTCTTGAGTACCACCAGGAGTGATTCCTGAGTGCAGAGACAGGAGTAACCCCTGAGCATCGCTGGGTGTGACCCAAAAAAGCAAGCAAACAAACAAAACAAAACAAAACAAAAACCAAATACCCTTCCTTCCACCAGTGCACTCTCCACCACAAATGTCTCCAGTATAGCCCCACTTTCTACCCCTCCCCCTGCCTCCATGGCAGAAAATTTCCCCCATACTCCTCCTCTACTTTTGAGCATTATAGTTTGCAATACAGATACTGAGAGGCTAACACATTTGGTCCTTTATCTACTTTAAGTTCACATCTCCCATCCCGATGGATTCCACCAACCATCATTGACTTAGTGATCCCTTCTCTGTCCCAGTTGCCTTCTCTCTCCAGCTCATGAGGCAGGCTTCCAACTATGGGGCAATATTCCTGGCCCTGTGTCTACTGTCTTCATTTGTGGAATATTAAAATAACATAATATGAGACAATTTATTTTCTTAAAACACCATTTTCTCACGGTTCTGGGGCCTGGAACGCCAATGTAAGACATGGTCAGGGTTGATTTGTTTCTCCTAAGGCTTCTTTCCTTAACGTGCTGCTGTCCCCTTCTCTGCATTTTAACATGACCTGTTTGTGCTATCTCTTTCTCTCCTCTTAAATGAACACTAACCCATTGTATTAAAGTTGACAATAGATGACCTTTTTTTAACTTCATAATGTAGTCAGGCCTCATATTCAAATAGTTACATTCTGGGCATTAGGACTTCAACCTATAAATGTGGAGAAGTACGTTTTGACATTTGGCTGTTTAAATTTCTCAGCGTTTTCCGTCCTCCTATCTGATATCTTTAGAAACCTGATCATAGTGAAATTTACAACCAACATGGTTGCAGTGTAATTTACTTATCGCTGTGCATTCATTTAAATCTAAAATAGATGAATTTAGTGCAAAAAAATTAAGTTCACGAAAAAACTATGACTGTAATCCAGAAGGCCTGTTATCACAAATACCCCCTCTTCATATTTTGGTGTCAGTCTCCCCAATTCTCTTTCTTAGGAAGGATCTAAATGATTTCAATCTTTGTAGATTTAGTTTTATCTGTTTTGGAAGTTCATGTGCTAGAAATATATGGCTGACATTCCTTTGTATTTAATTTCTATTGCATAGTTTTGAGATTCATCCATCCTGGTTTATGAAGCTAGGAATGGTTACTTTTATCTTCAAGCATTATTACCCTGCATGAATTATTATGTGTGTTAATATCATCATGATCCTGACTGTTTAATGGGTATAATTGAGATCAAGTGACTTACGTTAGCAGGCACTTTCTTATAAGAATTTAAACAGATTAAAGCCTAGATTTGCTAAAAGACGAAGACCAAATTCAAGCTAATAGGTGGCTAAAGAATCAGCCTTTTTGTCCTTCTTTCCAAGCTTGTGTACATTCATCTAGAAGCTATACAAATGTGGTGTCATGGTGAGGTTTGGCTGAAAACCAGACTGACGATCTTTTAATCTTGGACTACTTCATAAAATTCATGCTAAAAGTAAAACTCATTAGAAAAGGTTTTCACCTACTATAGTTAGGAAGAGGGTATTTCTCAGGACATTTAGTCAAGAAAAAGGTTTGATCTTCTATGGATTTAGATTAACTTGTGTCCAATGTTCTCGGCCTTAACTTGTGGAGAAATGGCATCTAAAGTTTATCTAATGCACTCTTAAAATAAAAAAAATATTTTTTATTCTCTGTTGGCTCTTTTGGTCTCTTGAAAGAAACCAAATGTGTTGCTATTTCATTTCTCTGCCACATGCTATATTAAGACAGGTAATATGATTTACTTATGAGTCTTTACCTCAGAGTTTTGTTTCTATTTACCATAGAACTATAGGGTTTAATAGAGACACATAATGTTTTTCAGGACTCCACTGTAAAAATGAGTCTCACATTGAACAAGTCAAATTATATAACCTGCTTTAATATTTAGTCTCACGTTCCTCAGTACTTTTATAATTAAATTAATGCTATATTCGGGGAAGAGAATTTCTTCCTAAAAATATAGAACTAGAAAAATGTTTTATGTTTTACACTTTGAAGGTTACAGTTTTCTTCATCCCTTGATGATTCAAGTCCAGTAGATTTAGTGAAAGATGATGACATTATACATTACAGGAATGTAAGGAAAATTGTCAGTGGGTAATATTCATGAAATAAGTGAATTGTAAAAGTTACCCCTTATTGATTTAATAATAAGAAAAAAATTATTCTATAAAAATAAATAAAATCTGTGGAACATAGTAAAAAGATGAAAATAGTGCTAAACAATGTGAAATCCTTGGCATTATAATAGAAAGCCATTTACTAACAGTAGAGGGCTGGAGTGATCACACAGCAGGTAGAGTGTGTGCCTTGCATGTGGCTGACCTGAGTTTGATTCCTCCATCCCTCTCAGAGAGCCCAGCAAGCTACCGAGAGTATCCCACCTGCATGGCAGAGCCTGGCAAGCTCCTCGTGGCGTATTCGATATGCCAAAAACAGTAACAAGAAGTCTCACAATGGAGATATTACTGGTGTCCGCTCAAGCAAATCGATGAACAATGGGAGGACAGTGCTACTGAGGGTGACACGGTGGAAAAAGACTTGAGATACAGAAACAGTGGTGGAGAATTGTGGTCCCTTAGGTGGTGGTGGTGGTGGGAGGGATGAAGTAATTTTGTCTATCAATACTATAAACTTTAACAGTGTTGTAATTACTCTATATATAATAAGTAATTTTAAAAATGAAGGAAAATAAAGGTTGTTTACCCCAACTGTGGCTTAGAATAGGCAATGTTGCATAGTGGTTAAAAGTGAAGTATTATAACATTACAATCTGAGTTCAGTTGTGAGTCACAAACTTAGCCCTGTTATTTTATACCCCAGAAAATTATTTAACTATTCACTGTGGTTTGATTTTCTTGCTGCAAAACAGGGTTAATAATATCACCCATTTTTTAAAGTGGTACTTGTATTAAGTAATTTTATACAAAAGGTAAACTAACCAAAGTGACATTTAGCTTTGAAAAACCTGTTCGGATCTTACTGTCCCCAAAACATTGCCTCTAATCACCTAGTTTCAGCCAGACTCACTAAATTTTTTAAGGAGAAAATGGCGTTGAATACTGGATCAATGAAAGAATTTGGGAAACTAGTATTTATTTGAACTAGGATAGAATCATAATGACCTAAAGTCTTGGAAAATATAAAGCTAGAAGATTGAAAAAAAAATTTTTTTTTATCACATTATCAGTGAAGGATCTACCTTCCAGGGAATCCAGAACAGAAACTTGGGAAGAATCTAGAAACCCGTATTCCTATAAAATGCTAAGTGTAATAGTTTCTACAGTTCATTAAGGATCTCTGTTCAGTTCCTTTTAGTCATGGACTCTAATCCAGTACCAGTGGTTTTTGGGACATGAAGTTTCTGGTCTTCAGTTTATTGGTGACATAACAAAGGATTTAATAATAAAAAAAATCCTATTATTTTTTGTTTTCCTATTTGCAAGCTGGAGTGATAGCACAGTGGGTAGGGTGTTTGGCTTGCACGTGGCTGACCCAGGTTGATTCCTCTGTTCCTGTCCCTCTTGGAGAGCCTGACAAGCTACTGAGAGTATCCCGTCTACACGGCAGAGCCTGGCAAGCTACTCGTGATGTGTTCGATATGCCAAAAACAGTAACAACAAGCCTCACGATAGAGATGTTACTGGTGCCTGCTTGAGCAAATCGATGAACAATGGGAGGACAGTGCTACAGTGCTACAGTGCATATTTGCAAAAATAGTCTCAATCTCAGTTTCAAAATTTTGACAAACAAAAACAAATAAACAAGGCTGTACTCTTATTTAAAGGAATTGCACTGGGACCTAGGAGATGGCATAGTGGACTGAGCACTTGGCTTGCACGAGGCTAACCAGAGTTCAATCCCCAGCATACCATATGGTTCATTGAGCACCACCAGTAGTAATTCCTGAGTGCAGAGTTGGGAGTAATGCCTGAGCATCCTGGGTGAGGCCACTTTAAAATAATATCAACAGCAACAACAACAAAACCAAAAATAACCAAGCTACGAGAATCGTCCCCCACCCCCGCTTTTTTTTTTTAATTGGCTCACCATGAGTTACAGTCACAAAGCTTTCATGTTTGAGTTTCAGTTATGCAATGATTGAACACCCATCCCTCCACCAGTGTGCATTTTCCACTACCAATGTCTCCAGTATCCTCCCCACCATCCCAACCCTCCCCCTGCCTCTCTGTCAGACAATTTCCCCCATACTCTCTCTCTACTTTTAGGCATCATTGTTTGCACTTTCTTAACTACTAAATCATTAAACTTGATTCCTGAGAAAAATGGAAGATGGGTAATTTGAATTTGTTTAGCATTACATGCTTTCTTTTTAGATAACTGGCTGAATGATTTATGAAATATCCCATGTTTCTAAGAAATCCATTATTAGTCTGATTTTTAATTCTGATTTGAAAAAGCTCATAAGTTATATTTAATGACGCATATTTTGATGTCAAAAACAGTGCTCGTTACTTTGAATGTTTCTTTGTTCTGTAATATTGAGCCTTGTAGATAATGCATTAGAATTTAGAATCTTGAGTTTAATTCTAAATTTGTCACTAACTTGACTTTGTCAAGATATCTTCCCCTCCCCTCCCTTTCCCTTCCCTCTCCTCCCCTCCCCTTCCCTCTCCTTCCCTTCTCTTTCTTTCCTTTCCCTTGCTGTCCCTTCCCTTTCCTCTTTTCAATTCCCCTTTTCTCCTTTTCCCTTTTTCCTTACTCCTTTCTCTTTCTCCCCTTCCTCTCTCTTTCCCATTGTTTTGTTTTGGTTTTTGGTTTTTTTGGTCATACCCGGCCGTGCTCAGGGCTTATACTTGGCTATTCACTCAAGGATTACTCCTGCTGGAATTCAGGAGACCATATAGGATGCTGGGGATTGAACCCAGATTGGCTTAATGCAAGGCAAACACCCTATCTGCTATACTATCTCTTCAGCCCCTGTCCAAATCACTTTTCTACCCAATGCATGAACATAAAAATAAGCATTTTATTGTGCTCTATTGGAAAACCTATAGTAATATTTTCAGAGTATTCTGTTTCCTAAGGCAGAAAGCACTGTATAAACCCAGAGTTTGTCTTCTAAAAGTGAACTAAAATTAAAGAAAAAGATTGCTTCCAAGTGTATGATGGGATTTCTTTTTCACTGCATAAATAATGAAGGTGACATTTGCATGAGACACCTAGAGTCCAGTAAATCAGCTACTACTTTGTTTAATGTTTGCTCCCACAGGCCCTTAGAAGCAATACCTGAAGTCCTCTCCTACAAAGTCACTTTCTTATTACATTTGACTGAGTATTCCTTGTTTTAAATTTTTCATGCACCATGTGTGAAATAACAGGTCATTAATAAAAGGAAAAAACCTAGAAAAAATTTGCCCCATTCTTTTGAAGAATTCAGAGTGAATTGCTCATCTTATGTATTTCATTTGAAATCTATATCTCCTCTACAAAATCTCAAGTTTTTCAATCTGCAAGATTGAAATCATATTATATGCTGACTCTTCCTTTAAGGCCATTTCCTAAGTAAATACATTTGCAGGTATCTGAAGACTAGAAAGTTAACAGGAATCTTAGGTCTCTGAGCTGTTCTAGAAAAGTAATAGCCTTGAGTATAATGTGATCACATACATTAAGTCTCCACTGGAGCATGGTATGACACACAAATATTTTGAGTGAACTGAAGTGAGAGAAGTAAGTGTACCCATTATTTCATGTTGAAAGACAAGTTCAACAATATTCGTTCAATTCATATATTCTAGTATTCTCAGCACATGCATCTTTTCAACCATATTTCACATTTCAATCTGTTGTTCCCGCCATATTTATACAATGTAATGACCCCTTCTATTTTTATTTCTTTCTGTCACAGTCGATGATTCTAAGGTCCATAACCTCAGCCGTTGTCATCCCAGTACACAAATATCACTACTCTGTTTCACCTACCTAGCAAAATTCAGTCCTTGCAGAGACCCAACTCTAACTCCTGGATTTCTCTTTACCCTAGCCTATCCACTCACACAGGAAGATTCCCACTAAGCCCTTGGATATTGTTCCAATGCTTCTGTAGGAACCCCATACTTTTTGTTAGAGCTCACAGATTCATGAC
Source organism: Sorex fumeus (assembly GCF_029834395.1). Taxonomy (NCBI): domain Eukaryota; kingdom Metazoa; phylum Chordata; class Mammalia; order Eulipotyphla; family Soricidae; genus Sorex; species Sorex fumeus. Next base: position 44,013,444 of record NW_026606081.1, read on the forward strand.
ATTTATTTCCATAACTGCTCCTTGGCACTTTCCCAAAATACTCTAAGCACGGGATAGATTTTAAAATGAGATTCATCCGTACATCCGTGTCTATTTCCCCCTGGATACTTAGCCATGCTTCATCCATCTTCAGCGTGCTTCTCTACTGTATTATGAAAAGTCACTCTGCTCTATTATTTCTGTCTTCCAACTTGCTGACCAAAACTCATCTCAGTGCTCAGCGACCCGAGTGCCATTCAATTTAGAAATCATCCTTTGTTACAAGATCATGTCCTTTGTTGGTCAATGAGGTCCATTTGGTTAACCTTGCACTTGAAACAGCTTGCTAACCAATTGCTTTCAAAACATTATTTTACCAGAATAATTCAAATGAATCGTGGGAAAGAGAGAGAGAGAGAGAGAGAGAGAGAGAGAGAGAGAGAGAGAAAACAAATGCTATGACCAGTTTTCTCTTGAACTGATTGTGTTCAATTAAATTCATATTATTCAAGTCTAATTGAATCCTCACTGCAGCTTTTCCCCAAAACCTCCACTTGTTTTTGATTTCAAATACTGAATAGTAATTTTCCTAAAATATTTTATACTCTTTAAGGCCCGACTTTTCTCTTATTTTATGATTTTCCCTTCTATTACAATTTACTTCCTCGCACTCTAATGTTAACTCCTACTATGCCTTAGAGTAGACTCATGTTTTCTGTCCTTTCTACACTTTTCTATCCCAAAGAAAAGATAGTAAAGGCCCTTCCGTTGATCATCAATTTGCTCGAGCGGGCCCAGTAACGTCTCCATTGGAGACTTTGTTGTTACTGTGTCTGGCATATCGAATACTCTCGGTAGCTTGCCGGGCTCTCCGAGAGGGGCAGAGGAATCGAACTCGGGTCGGCCATGTTGGCTGCGTGTAAGACAGACGCCCTACCCGCTGTGCTATCAAAGAAAAGATACCCCTTATTATTTCATTGATTATTGTTAGTATAATGATAATGTAGCAAATAATATGTTAGCTGAATCTTATGATTCCTCTAATTTTACTCCAAATTATAAAGAGAGTGAGTGATCATTTTTGCTTATATATATATATATATGGAGTTTTTAACTCCAGTCTTTCAAAAATATATTTTTAAAACTATCTTTGAGTTGTGAAGTTATTACCTATGACTTAGATAGGAAACAAAACTGAACTAGACTTTTGACAAACCTAATCCACAAATTTGAATATAGATTGTTTCATAATATTGCCTAAGGTGTTGTATCTAATAGTAGAATGGTAAATAGAAGATATTGTTAATTTTGACAAAATTAACTTTGTGCTTTGTCAGTGTATTATATTTCTTTTTATATCTGCCCCAGGGTATTTCAAGTTAACACAAAGTGCCTTATTTGCATTCAAAGGAAGGACTCCTAGAATTGCCTCATAGTCCTATTGGCTGAGCTGAAATAGCTCCACAGTTTTGCTGTATAACAGGACTAGATGGTCCCTTGGGCTTGTCTTCAATTTTCTTTTCATAGTTTAGATATGTATGTAAAACATTGGCATGTCTACTAGAAAAACACCATTGAACTCAAAATACTGCATACAAACTATTTCAATATAGGTGTCTGAAAGACCTGACCATAGATAACAACTTCTTATGCTGAAAATCACATTTTGGGGAAAAAACTGAAAGTCTCCAGAAGTGATAGCATGAATACACTTCTTATTGAATGCCAAAGTCTTTTTGCTTTGCTCAAATAATTGTCACTGAGTGCAATTTTATCATAGCTAAATGGACTCAGGCCCGTTTCCCTGTAATAATAATTTTGGAGGGTTAGATAAATTAATATTCTTTGAAAACTAATACTTTCTAAAGAATCACTTGAATGAAGGATGTTATAGTCTTGTAGCTATTATGCATTGTATGTCACGGTCATGGTCCTCCCGTTGTTCATCGATTTGCTCGAGCGGGCCCAGTAACGTCTCCATTGGTGACTTTTGTTGTTACTGTGTTTGTCATACCAAATACGTCACGGGGAGCTTGCCAGGCTCTGCCGTGCGGGCGAGAGACTCTCGCTAGCTTGCCGGCCTCTCCAAGAGGGGCAGAGGAATCGAACTTGGGTGGGCCATGTTGGCTGCATGCAAGGCAAACACCCTACCCACTGTGCTATCGCTCCAGCCCATGTAATTCATTAAATGTTTCATTTTTATTATTGCATGTAGTCATGAATAACAGGCATGACCATGCTAAATGGCTAAGAAAAAGGGTAATGAGAATTCATGTGTTTTTATTTCATCATATGATTCACATTGTTCTTCCACAAAAGGAAGAAAGAAAGAGAAGGAAGGAAGGAAGGAAGGAAGGAAGGAAGGAAGGAAGGAAGGAAGGAAGGAAGGAAGGGAGGGAGGGAGGGAGGGAGGGAGGGGAGAGGGAAGGAAAGTTTATCAATAAAGTAATGTTGGTTTTTGAACCTATGCTTTGTTCTACCAAAAACTTCAAAACTTTCTGTGTTCGTTCTATTTGAGCCTTGTTGCTTTCTGCATCTTAATACAGTACTATGTATCAAGATGAAGTGTTGCTTTTACCATAAAGTTGCACGGAAACAGATTCATTATATAATACATATTTTTATATTAGCAGAAATAACTTCTCAACTTTTTATTTGTCTTGATGTCAATTTATTACAAGAAACTATTGCTTGGAAATAGAGCTATTGCGCTGCTCTGCTGAAAATTACCATGCATAACAGCCTTAATATGTGAAATTTGTTTGACTTATTGGTAGAGCCCGCCAAACAAGCTCCACACAAGAGAGCATATTTCTTAGCAGACAGAAGATCCATTCATTATTTCTATTATAATTACACGGAAAACATTATTGATAAATCAAACCCCAAATAATTATTCTTTGAAAAGGAAAGGATATTTAGCTTTCTAATATCATAGAAGATGCTTTGTAAAATCTGCTAGCTCGTTTCCTCTCAAACTCACTGGGACAGCCCAGAAATATCAAATACAACTTTCCACATCATTTCCTCCACCGAACTTCATTTCTGCCATCAACAGTGGTGAAATTACAGGCCTTCAAATAGAACATATGGGACAAAAATCATTTTGTCTGAATGAGGATAAAACATCAACCCCCTACCCCAAGCTCAAGCAAAAAAAAAAAAAAAATAGGAAACAAAGAAAAAGGAAAAAAAAATAAGTTTTTATAGCTTTGGAGACAATCTACAGGAGGTAAATCAGCCCACCCCCCACAATGTCCTATTGCAAAGTATGTAGCTTAGAAAGCATTTCAATTACCACCGAGATGAACCTGATTCTCAATTCTCAAATGAATTTTTTTTTAAGGTCTCTGAATATTTACAAAATGACTTGAAGTCATCACTGTAGAAAGTTAAAGTCCGCGGTTGAAAACAGAGTGTTGTTGAACAGCAGGTCGAGTAACTTGTATGTATTAAAGCCCCGCGAATACATTATATTTTTATTGATAGACTCCAGATTTGAAGATAATAAGACAGACTGATGTTAGCTGTGGGCAGAGAAACAAGTGCAAGGACCCATCTGGAATCAGGAGCTTGTTTTGTTTTATTTTGTTTTGTTTTTTTAAAGAAACTGTAAATGTGAACAATCTTTTGGCTTGAGGAAATGGTTGTTTCTGGCTTATTCTCTTCTCTTAAAGTGCCCAAGGCTTTCGCTAAATGTGAATGACCTCATTTCTGATTGTGGTGTGCCAGGTCTGTCCGTCTTCTGTTGTTATTTCCCCAAAGCCTACAGCCAGTCCACACTGTTTCAAATCGTGTTTCTGGAATTCTTAAAGCTCTCCTTCGCACTGCTGTGCTTATATAGTCCAGGCAGGATGTTCCAGGAGCAAAGCACTTTCCCAATAATGAAAAATATAATAAGAAAAGCCCCCAAATGACTTCACTTCCTGCAGTACACAAAGTGGAAACATTTGCTTAAAAAATGTCCCTACAGGAGTTACTGAATATTTACGTCAAGAAAAATCTTTTTAATTACTAAATAGGAAAACTGATTTCAACATTAAAACAACACTCTGGGTTAGCAGTGGTTTGAGTAATCCCTCCAAAGCCTCACGTTTTTTACTGAAACAGAAAATCATGCTACTGTGTGTATACAGCAAGTGTGTTGAAGAAATCCCTTGTTTTACATACGTTCTTGGATTCTGGGAATAACATACAAGCCAAATTAGAAAGAGAAATAGAATCTGGAGTTTTCCTTTGAAAGTAATAGAGGGCTGTACTCATCAGTGTTAGCATATTTCTTCCTAAAAATAAACTGTCCTTTCACTAAGCAGTCTGTGAAGTAACCAAAAACAATTTTGATTTTTTTTATTTTAAATTACATTAACTCTAAGGCTTTTTCTAAAGAAAAAATCATATTAAATTCTGTAACTACAAGTTCACTGAGGGATAAGCAGAACATCAATTTATATGTGCAAATAATCTACTCCGGTACTTTGAATACATTCAGTATATCTGTGGCTTGGTGTGGGGGATAACTGTTTTTAACATTATATATGCAGCATCATTAATGTGAACTCAGAGGTGGCATTAAAATCTACATATTGTGTCTGATATAGTCTTAATCTAAAATTCAAATTTTGCTGCTCTGCACACACCCAACATAGTAACTTCCAAATATATCTGCTTAATTAAAAAAAATTCTGTGCCTTTGTTATTGAGAGTATTAGACTGATTAAACGGGATTCTATGGGAAATGTTGGACAAGGAATGTTCAGGTAGGATTGGCATAAAATAAAGTGGTAGAATTAAACTTAGAAAATTCTGAATTTTTATTTTTACTTTTTTAGCTTCCAAAAATATCTGATTAATTAAAAAAAGTTCTGTGCCTTTGTTATAGAGAGTCTTAGACTGATTGAACAGGATCCTATGAGAAATGTTGGACAAGGAACGTTCAGTTAGAACTGACATAAAACAAACTGGCAGAAGTAAAATTCAGAAATTCTGAATTTTCATTTTGGGTGCAACCACATTTCACAGTAGGGTCTGTCATAGGATAAGTGTAATTTTGCAATAGAGGACATTCTTTTTAATAAAAGATACTTTACAAAACGCATGTATATGTATGTACAGGCATTGTAACATGTGCATGCTTTATAGTGCATTATGCTGTGTCTTACAACATAGGGAGTGTCATGTCTCCTTTTTCCTCACTTACCCCAGCTCATCAGTTTTAACCATCACCTCAGTAGTTGCTCTCTGAATTTAGTGGGATTAGCTTGAGAAAAGTGCCTGGAGGGCTTAATAACACCTGTTTTTATTTCCTCATTGTTCTTCTAATTGACTTAATTTCATGCTATTGTTTGGGGGTGGCTTAAATTTATCTAAGTTATAAATAGCTCTAAAAAATAAAATTCAATTGCACTGAAAGATTGACTTAAATTAATTCTATTTATTTAAAATTTTAGCTGCATATGAACTTATGAACAAAATAGTGTTGCTTATGGTTAGACTCCAACTGTGCATTATTTACCTAGGTGAAAGAGTTAAAAAGTTTTCTCCATAAAAATATTGAGAAAATTTGACTTGTATAGGAAGTAGACTTTGGCAAATGTATAGCATGTTCTGTCTTTGATTTCATCTGCCCTGATCTCCAAAATATGCTCATCAAAGTGTTAAGAAATAGATTATTAGGCCATCCATAAAAATAGATTCGTATATGGGACCAAAAATTCCCACATAGCTCAGTTGGCTCCAGGTACCTCTTTGAGATTGAGATGGGAAGGCAAGTTTAGGAAGAAAAGAATGTAAACTGTTGGGAATCTCTGCACCTCAGTGGTTCAATATTTTACTTCTCTTAATCAGTAGACACATTTTGTATGACAGAAGCTTCTGTTTGTGACTCTGCCCAAATTTAAAATCGAGTAATTTCCTTGATTTGCTGCTGTCTTTTGACTAGCACCAGTTTTTCAGCCATCATCTTTATCAAAAGAGTCATTCTGAATTTTATTTAGATTTTCATAGTAAGGATGGAGCTTTTATAATTACCAAAGTTGGGTAAATTATCATGTCTTTCTTCACAAAATAAGATAAAACACAACAACAAATTTTGAAATGATCTCTTATTTTGAAAATATTTACAAATGCCATGTATAAATTTTATGTGGACACTTCATTATCTACTTCTGAGAACTCTCATGAGTCTTGTATGCGTGGTATTCATTGTTTTATAGTCAAGAGCCTGCGTAGCATGTCTCAGTGATGTGGGAATGCCAGCCTGATTTTGAGTTTCTCTATCCCTTGGTTGCCTTTTGTACGAAGTGAGGATAATTAATGGTACCTATATTCCAAGGTTTTGTGAAGATTAAATGTAAACTTCTTTAATGGTGCTTAACATTCTGTCAGCAGCATGTAATGTAAACTAATATCCTAGAGAAGTTACATATTACATAGTTAATCAACTATGTAGCACTACTTCAAAATATTAGAGAAATGGTTATTTTCAGTCTGAGTGATTTCATATCCTTGCTATCAAGTCATTGAATTAGTAGAACAAAAATATGACTCTTTCTTTAGGTTATTTCCTCCCCACCTCTACTTATGCTTTATGTTTGATTCCTTACTTAGAGCCCTTAACACACTGGCCACTAACATTATTCAAAACTGTTTTTAATGAAAATAATATTAAAATTAAAAATATGTCTTTAAATGAACTCCTGACGGGGACAGAAAATGGCCTTTTGGGCAGAAACGCTTTGTCCTTCTAAAAAGATTGCTTTGCATGTTGATGTTGAATTGTATATGTATTGTTAGTACAAACTTGAATTGATTATTGCTACTACTTAAGCTGAAAATATATTGTATTTTGTTCCTGATTATAATCTTTTCTTAAAATATGGAGCAATGCTGAAAATATGACAGAATGGGACTAAATTTAACTTTTGCTTAGTACCATAAAAATAAATAAATAATAAAAAGATGATAAACATCTTCAGATAGAGAAACTCTAGTTTTTCATGTCTCTAGCAACTCCAGCAAAGATGCCATTGTTCAGAATGACCCTTAGCTGAAGAACCCCCGATTCTCCAGTTCTCTGCAAGGCAGGTTGTCCCAACTATGCAGAATCAGTGACGCTCAGCAAAGCTGACAGTCCAGATCTTATGCTCAGGGAAGGGTCCACAACAACTTCCACTGCCCTGTTGATTCCAAGTTGAGGGTCAGACTGGATAGTAAGGCACTTGCCTTGTACGTGGCTGACCTGGAGTTCTATTCTTGACACCCCATATGGTCCCCTGAGCTCTGACAGGAGTAAGTCCTGAGGACCACCGGGCGTGTCCCCTGCCTCAAATAATTGCAAGTTTATCATTAAAGAATGGAAAAGAGTTGGAAGCTCATTTCCAGGTAAAGGGGTTGAATTTTCCAGGAAAAGTTCACCTATAATCACCTCTCAAATCAAACACTTTGCTCCTTTACCTCACAAGGATGTGCGTATAGGGCATTGGCAGTGAGGGCCAACCTCTCCGCCATTTCTTTTTTTTTTTTTTTGCTTTTTGGGTCATACCCGGCAATACACAGGGGTTATTCCTGATTCCTGCACTCAGGAATTACTCCTGGCAGTGCTCAAGTGACCACATGGGATGCTGGGTATTGATCCTAGATCGGCTATGTGCAAGATAAGCGCCTTACCTGCTCTGGTATTGCTCCAGTCCCTCACCACCAGTTTTTTTAATGACTTATCTGGTGTTTAGAAACAAGTGGAGCATTTGTAAATTCTTTTGCCCTTTGACACAAGAGTTTGTTCTTTTCCCAACAATTCAATATGTCACTTTTTAAAAATGTATGCATGATATTGATTTTGGTATAGTGAATACAGTGGTTTCTATTTAATTTATGTATTTTATGATTGTCTTGTATTATATTTCTTACTATTAATACTTCAGGACTTGACAAGAATGAAACATGACTAAAATAAACCTAAGTAAGCTCTGCTAGTCTTCCATTATCATTATATCTAGTTTTGTCAATTGATATGTATATTTTTTTCAGTTGCATGCTATACAAAATTATAATCTTGGATTATAACTTGAATGAAACCAGTAAATTAGGTGAAAAGTTTTACTCTATATTGGATGAAAATTGAGATACACACCAATCAAATTGAGAATGCACGTTATACCTTAGACTTGTCTGCGTCCAGATTTTTATGATTTGTTCCACCTATTGTACCTCTTTAGCTATATTTTATATTTTATCTTTCCATCTATTGTACCTCAGTGTTCAAATTTATTTGGCTACTCCTATTATTTTCTCTCTAGATTTATTCTGCTTTGGCCTACCACTTTATCTTTTATTCTCTAATCAACTCATCCAATAATGATCTCTTTATGGTATAGGTTAGATTCTGACAACTTGAGGACGATGAAGACAAAACTCTGAAAACACTCAAATCAGAATGGATAAGAAAGACAGGAAATCTGAGTGTTAAATTTATAACCTATTCCAGAGACCTCTGTCCTTCTCTTCCTCTAACTCCCACTATAATCCCTAAAAAAACAAACAGGGACCAACATTCTTCTTAAACTCACTGGCTGCAGCGAATTGGGTCATGGGTGAATACTAATCAGATTAGAGTTTCCAGTGTTAGGAATTTAGATTTGGGATACCAAAACTACATTTATGCGACAAATTAGTGCACTACATGATGTAGATTTTTAGCAGAGAAGCAAGTGTAGAGATAAAGAGCAAGGACTCTAAAAAATTCAAAAATAGTATCAGAGTGTCATAAGAGAAAGCAAGTTCATTGCTTAAGGTGTCTTCATTCTGTTGAAGTTCTATTATTATTATTTATGTATTTATGCCATTATATGCCATTATGTGAGTTTAATATACACCTACATATATGTGCAAAACCACACATATACATTTTGCAGGCTGAATACACATTATTTGCATTAAGTAGCATTTTAGCTCCTTGAAAAAGTAAACTCTGGTCAAACAGGAGGGATGATAAATGAGTAGATATTCCTTATTTCCTTATGAAAAAAGTGGCATATACCAAGCATGATGATATTAAAAAGAAATCTGGGTTTGGGAAATGAAATAGATGTTATGCATGAGAGGCTAGGGAGCACTGGCCAGGAGTGATGCTCAAACAGAGCAGATTCTGGATAATGTGTGATTCTGTTTTCCCCACTGAGGTGCTGGAGTTACATTCTGTAGGTGATTGGGAATCATTGAAGAATTTTAACTGGGGTAATGATATGATTTGATTTTTGTTTTGGAAGACAAACCTTTCACATATTCTCAGGTGCTAAATTATACGGCATAAGCTGTGTTTACACTACTCACAAAACTTTCTTTCCTCCCTACACACAAAGTGATGAATTATTCTAAATAAATGACATATAAAATAGTCATTGGCCTACTAGAATAATCAGTTTAAAAACTGAGGGACTAGGATGATAAAATCATTGCCTATGCATGTTTGATGAAGGGCAGAGAGCCAACATAAATCCTCTATTTATTATCTTCTAGTTTGGATTAAAAGAGATGTTTAAAGTATAAACATATATTTAAAACACAGATTCAACACAACTGAAAACATGAGATCTAAGCAGCAACCATTGAAATTTGTAATGTGCCTGTCAAGTTGACAGGCAGGCGTGGGGTGAGGTTTGGGAATGGGAGGGAATCTCAACATTAGTAGAGGGAAGTTGACACTGGTGGAGGGATTGGTGTTGAATTATGGTATGCCTAAAACACAACTATCAGTAAGTTTGTAAATCCTGGTTCTTTAATCAGAAGTAAAGATAAATGCCTCATTAAACTGCTTTGAGACAAAGTACTTTAATACTGGCTTAGTATTCTCCTAGTCTTTTGGTGTCTGTATCTATTTTTATCTATTTTATCTATTTATGACACTGACAACTTGTACCCTCTTTTTTATTCCCTAACCAGTCTAGGAAGAATTTGTTAATTTTATAGATTTTATTATAAGGATCTGTTTTAGGTAAGATTTATTTTTATTATTTGAATTTTTTTATTAACCTTTTTACATTTATTCTAGGGAGGTTAGTTTTATTTCTGGCTTTGAGAGTATTTAAATTATAAACTAGTGTAACTTCACAGTCATATTGAGTCTGTGTTAATATGAATTTCTTTATAATTTTTTGTCTTGAGATCTGGAAACTTCTGTGTTTGTAGATTTTATTAAAGTTTTAAACTGCAATTATTTTTCAAATGTATTCCTAATACCATTCATTTCTCCACTTTTGCCCCATAACACTAATTATACTAATTATACTTTATATATATTATTACATATTATTTACGAGTTTGGGCATGTTTAGGGTGGTATGGCTGAGACCCAGAGACTATAAAATCTAGCTCGCGGAAGTGCACGGCCGCATTTGCAGCCACACAACATCTTATTTTCTCATTCTTACTTTGGACAAAATGGCAGGCTACCGAATGTAACCTGCCCACTCGGCAGAGTCTGGCAAACTCCCTGTGGCGTACCCAATATGCCAAATACCAGTAACAATGATGGGTCTCCTTCTCCTAACCCTGAAAGAGCCTTTAATATGGCACTTTTTAAAAAATCTCAGGGTTAGGACAAAGGAGACGTTACTGGGGCCTGCTCGAGGCAATTGACGAACAACAGGATGGTCATGATCGAGATCGTGATATTATTTACACTCAAATGATCTGAAAGGGGCTGGAGCAATAGCACAGTGGGTAGGGCGTTTGCCTGACATGTGGCCGACCAGGTCCACCCAAGTTTGATTCCTCCATTCCTCTCAGAGAGCCTGGCAAGCTACTGAGAATATCTTGCCCGCATGGCAAAGCCTGGCAAGCTACCCGTGACATATTCGATATGCCAAACATAGTAACAACAAGTCTCACAATGGTGATGTTACTGGGCCCGCTGGAGCAAATCGATGAACAATGGGAGGACAATGCTACCATGTTATCTCTGAAACTTTGCTATTTTTAAAATCTCTGTTTGTATAACTTTTGATTTCCTGTTCTTAATGAAGTCATTCAACCTATAATGCCAAATCTGTTTTTAAGCAAATTAATTGCTTGTTTTGGCTATTAAATTTCAAATAAAACAATTATTTTTTGGTTCTTTTCAAATTGTTTTCAATTTCCTTACTAGTTTTGGTATCTTTGTTGGCTAACACTATAATGTTCACTATTTCTTGATCTGTTTCTATTGTGTTTTCATTATGATTGCCATATTCTTCTATTTTGTATATCTTATAAATTTTATTGGATGTCAGATATTTGATTGCACAGTCAGTCCAATCACAACAATTTAGGGGCCAGGAAGTAAGGTACTTGCCTTATATGAGGTTGTGTGGAATGATCCCTGTTACCATGTGTGGTTTTCTGTATATGTCCAGGGATGCTCCTGAGAACAGAGCCAGGAATCATCCCTGAGCATTGTCAGGTGTGGCCCAAACCTTCCCGCATCCCAAAGGAATTTACAGCAATTTGTTTTAGTAGATGTTCAAGCTGCTCACCGGTTAGCATTGTAAAAAATCTTTGAGGGTGGTGCCAAGGGCTCTTCCCCTATCTGTTTGTATTTGGGATGCCTCAGGCTGCTCATCCAACCAGAGTGGCCTGGGCCATGGGGCAGATGGTGAATGAAAGGAGGACCAAGCCAGTTGATTGATTAGTTGCCATTTATTCCATTCTTGCCACATACCAGCCCCGGTCTCTCTGAGCCTCCCATTCTGGTCTCACACTGTCTCTCATTCCTGCCTCCTTCTGTCTCTTCCTCTCATCTCTCCGCTCCATCTCGCAGCCTGTGCGCTCGCTCTCTCTCCACGTGCTTGCTCCTGTATTCTTCTACATTCTTCTCTTTTTACCCCTTGCTAGCCTCTCTGCAGTCCATCATGCTCCCCTGCTTTGTCTCTCCCCAGCTCTCTTGCCTCTCCAACTCCCCTGCACTCTAGGTTGACACTGCACCCAGTCAGGTAGCAAAATCAACATAAGAAAGCTGTTCCTGAGGGCCCACCAGGTTCAAAGGGAACACCACTTAAAAGGCATTCCAAAGCCCTTCTTGACTGCCCAAGGGCAAAATATCTCCTAAGGTGTTTTTCTCCTTTCCTCAGTCCAATAACCATCAACATATCAATACTAGCTATTTTTGTATGGACACAGTAAGAGATAACATTGAGACTTGTAGGGCAGCTCTCCTGGGAACATCTTGCCACAGACTCAGACTACAGCACTCAAGCCAGATTAATCATTCCTAACCCTAGCAGGATACAAATCTAGTTATTACTTTTGGGATCATGACAGCATTTGTCCATGACCAAGCTCTTAACTTATAGTTAAGCATTATGGCACTTTGACCAGGACCATCTCGATAACAGGGTAGCACATAGCTTACCACTTGCCCTGGTTCCATCCAGTCTCTCGTTGGACCCTGCTTGTAGGGGTGCTAGGAAGTAAGGACAGCTGAGGCTTAGGTGAGAGAACAGATGTCCAGGAGGAAAATATCACTGAGAGTCACATTACAAAAGCATGTCTTCTTGTGTCCAAGCAAAAAGGACATTGCTCTGAATAAACTATGCAAAGGACTTAGGGAGAAGAGAAAAACTATTTACAAGCCAACAGAGCACAAAGAAAGAAGTTACAAATAAACACAGAGGAATGGGAGCAGTGTGAAGGGAGCAACCCAATAAACTTAAACTACCTGAGGCTATGCAGGAAGGACAAAACAGTGTTATACTACAGCATGATTCATATTAGGTCTGTTAAGGTGGTGTGTTTGTTTTATTTGTTAGGATGATCAGTTCACTGTTGCTGGGTACCAAATGGCCACAACTTAGTAGCAATTTATTGCCTGCTTCCATGGGTCAGACTTTATTTACATCTTCTTCTCATAATGATACCAAAATATTGGTCAGGGTTGTAATTTTTTTCTTCTTTTTAATTTTTGGGTCACACCCAGCTATGCACAGGGTTACTCCTGACTCTTCACTCAGGAATTACTCCTGGTGGTGCTCTGGGGACCATATGTAATGTTGGGAATTGAACCAGGATTGGCTGCATGCAAGGCAAATGCCCTACCCGCTGTGCTATAGTTCCAGCCCAGTGGTGTAATTTTCATCTGGAACCCTCTTCCCAGCTCACTGATGGTTGGTTGATGCCATTTCCTTGTGGCTGTCTGACAGAAATTCTCATTGTCTTGCTGTCAGTTGGGAACCATTCACTACTGCAATTTGGTGCCAGTGGTCCCTAAGGACAGTCCACAGCTGCTCTGTTTGCTTCCTTTTAAGTCAACAGGAATGCCACTGACTATAATCATTTTCATCTTCTATGACAGTCTTAGATAATGTAATGGTGGATAGTACATTGTATTGTCCTTCATCATAAAATATAACCTCATACAGGGTCAACCACTTCATCCTATTCACATATTTCATCCATGTTCAATAAAAGGAGATTATATAAATCATATATGAGAGAGGCAGGACTCTTGGAGACCATCTTCAAGCTCTTTCTCCCAGAGGTGGAAATACTTCAATTTTCGTGTAGAACTATCAAACCATATTACTAATTTGTTATTATTTCGAGGTCTTTGCTGAGCACCCTGTGTTTTCATTGACGTTTTTTATCCTGTTTTTGTCTGCTTGATTACTTCTTTTGGGACCACACCCAGTGGTTTTCAGGACCTATCAACCCTGGTGAATTTATGGGATTATATGGGAGTACCAGAAATTGAACTTGGGTTGGCAACATGCAAGGCAAGCACCCTATCTGCTGTACTATCACTCTGGCCCCAAGCATTTTCTATTCTGAATGATTAGAAATACTATGTTTTCTTATATTGGATGAGCTCTGAGAATTATTAGGAAGTTCACAGCTTCATAGTACTTTTGCTATGGGTTACCTATGGGTCTAGTCTTCAGCAATTAATGGGAGCAAAGATTTCTTCTGCAGTGCTCTATGCTGGCTCTCTCAGCCTTGTTGGACTCTGATCATTCTCTTCAACTAAGAAATGCTGCTTTGCCTCTAGGTAGAAGGCTGGGTTATTGTAGGTTTCATCATGGCAGGTTTTAATTTTTTTTTCCTGTTAGGAATTACAGTCTTATGTAGCTTGTCCAGTGAAATAAAGCAACGTCTTTATGTTTTGTATCAAGATTTATATTTTTCAAAAATAGGAAGGCAGTTTGAGTTTTAGGAAATTTGAAATGATCTAGACAAATCTCCTCCACCCTTTTTTTCAATATAAGAATATTAAAATAAGGAGAATAGGGTATGAGAAAAATCAGTTTATTTCATTCCCTTGATTTGAATTAGATGCTGTTAATATAACATTAACCTGATTTTTTAAAATTTTGAATATGGATCAAAGCTAGAATTTAAATAGTAACATGTAAATTGCTATAAAAGCAGTGAAGCTATAAAAGTGATTTTGTTAAGTGAAATAAGAAGGAGAAAAACAAATACTAGATGACCAATGTTAGGGTGCGGATCGTGATCTCCCTTTAACGACAAAGAGACTCCAGAGACTGCAAACAGCAAGCAAGGTTTATTGTAAGACTGGCTAGCCAGGGTCAAGCCGCCTACACAGACACGCAGGTCAGTTAGGTGAGGCAAGACCCCGAACTTCTTCAAAGGGGATCTTATATAGGCCTTCACTGGCTGTTACAGCAAAGCCCGCGCATTTCATAGCCAATAGATTTGTAACAACATATACTTTCTTAACCAATCCATTTAAAAGTACATCACTCCTTAGCCTATAGATTCAAAGATCAGCATTTACATACATAGCCATTGTGGTTAGTGGGCATCTGGTAACTGGGACATTTGATTATCACCTGGCTTCCTTTGATTCTCAGCCCTGCATTCCGTGGTGGATAAGGGAAGAGTTCCTAAGGGAGGTAATAGATACAGAAAGCCCAACAAATGGTTCCTGAATTTACATCTCAACAGGGAAGAGTCAACAAATGGTTTCAGAATTTGCATTCCAATAAGGAATGGTTGCACTGATCTGGATTTTATAGTCTCTGAGAACAGTGCAGTCTTCTGCCCCCGCGCCTGGGTGTTCCTTCCCGGGGCCCCTTGGAGGGGAGCGGGTTGAGCTTTCCTCCCCGCCCGAAGACCTCCAGGACCAGCCACCACCATGCTGAGACCACTCTCCGCACACATGAAGGTACTAGCAGAGGGACAAAGCCACGCGGGTTCCGGGGCCGAGACCTCCAAGCCTACTCGGATTGGAGTCGAGCATCTTCCACCCAGATCCTCCAAATTCCAGTATGTGGGGGTCACACCCACCACCTGGCCCCCTGGCGCCGTGTAATCCCATCAGCGGCCAAGACTCAGAGACTATAAAATCCAGATCCCGGAACCGCACGGCCGCATTTGTGGCCGTGCGACATCTTATCAGAACTTTTTTTTTTTTATGACATCTTATTGTCTCATTCCAACTTTGGACAAACTTGCAGGCTATCGAATGTAGCCTGCCCACAGGGCAGAGTCTGGCAAACTCCCCGTGGCGTTCCAAATATGCCAAATACCAGTAACAATGTTGGGTCTCATTCTCCTAAAGAGCCTTGAATATAATCTCAGGGTTAGGATGAAAGAGACGTTATTGGGGCCTGCTCGAGGCAATCGACGAATAACAGGATGATGAAATGAAAAAAAAATGAAAATGAAAGGAATGGTTTCACTCTAAAGCTCTGCTAGGGAGGGGGCAGGAAAGGAAGAGTTACTAATTTATAGAGTTTTAACTCTGGAATCTCCCTCAGGGTCCCTAGGGACCTAACAACCTTACTTAATTGTAGAATTAAAAAAAAAAAAGGAGAGGGAAGAGACATCATATAGTGAAAACAAACTGTTAGACAATGACCTTAGTATTGGGAGTTACTGAGGTGAGAGGTAGGGTATTGTGGTGGGATTAGTATGAAAGGGCACAATGAACTGGCAGAGGGATATTGGCACTTTGGCTGTGAAAGTGATGTGGTAGCATGTTTACCTGAAAACACACTTAGGCCCTTGTAAAAATAATATGTTATCTGTCTGTTAGTAATTCTGCTATGGGATTCTTAAAGTAGGCCTTTTGCCTCTCTTCATCTCAACCATTTCTAAAGGTCTATTTAAATTGTGAAAAACTTAACATGGAGTTTGTTTCATTCAACTACTTAAAAAACAAACAAACAAACAAACAAACAAAAACCAAACAGGGCAGAGAGACACAAACAGTGTCTCCTAACCCTCTCATGGAGGTTTCAGAGAACTTTTGCCATAGCTTAGGGCATCTGAGCTTATAGGAAAGAAGTGATCCCTGGGGAAATGCTCCAAAAGAAAGTCCAAAGCAGTTATAGAATAACTTTCTCTTTTTTTACTCTTGTAGTCATACCATCTCTTTGCTTCACTCCTTCTCTTTCTTACTTCCAGATTGTTAATTTGACATCAAATTCATAGGTTATCTAGAAATTGCAGCTACAATGGCTCTGGGTAGACACTCTTCTTGTCACACATTATAAAACAATTGTTTTACTCACTAATTTTCTGTGCTTAGTATATCTCACAAATATCTTTGAATATGAGAAGGATATTGCTATCATCTATGTACATGTCTAGGCCACCTTTATCTATATTTCATACTATATTTATCTAATAATAAGATATTAAAATCTCCAGATTTACAAGCCAATAACAACACAGAATTTAAGCTCAAAAGCTCTGTCTCAGAATAATTAAACTAGTATTTCTGGGTATCAAATACAATGATAACTGATTCCTAGAAGTTTCTTATATTTATGAAATATGTTTTAAAAACCACTCCTGAGATTATGGCCTTACTATATCGCTTGTGTTTTGGCCAGAACCGCCAGTGCCCAGTAAAGCACAAAAATGACCAACACAAAGGGAAAGCGGAGGGGCCCCTGCTATATGTTCTCCAGACCTTTCAGAAAACATGGAGTTGTTCCTTTGGCCATATACATGCATATATACAAGAAAGGTGATATCGTAGACATAAAGGGAATGGGCACTGTCCAAAAAGAAATGCCCCACCAATGTTATCATGGTAAAACTGGAAGAGTCTGCAATGTTACCCATCATGCTCTTGGCATTGTTGTTAACAAACAAGTCAAGGGCAAGATTCTTGCCAAGAGAATTAATGTCTGCATTGAGCATAGTAAACACTCTAAAAGATCGAGACAGCTTCCTGAAACGAGTGAAGGAAAATGATCAAAAAAAGAAGGAAGCCTTATTGTTCCATATAAATTTCAAGAGTGTTTGCTCCATTTCTTTGAAGAATGTCATGGGTATCCTTATAGGGATTGCATTGAATTTATACAATGCTTTCGGTAGTATTGCCATTTTGACAATGTTAAGTCTCCCGACCCATGAGCAGGGGATATCTTTCCATTTCCTCATGTCCTCTTTTATTTCCTGAAGTAGCGTTTTGTAGTTTTCTTTGTACAGGTCCTTTACTTCCTTAGTTAAGCTGATTCCTAGGTACTTGATTTTCTGGGGCACAATTGTGAATGGGATTGTTTTTTTCATGTTGCTTTCTTCTCTCTCACTGTTTGCGTATAGGAAAGCCATGGACTTTTGGGTATTGATTTTATAACCTGCAACTTTACTATACGAGTCTATTGTTTCTAAGAGTTTTTTGGTGGAAGTTATTGGGTTCTCTAAGTAGAGTATCATATCATCTGCGAATAGTGAGAGCTTGATTTCTTCCTTTCCTACCTGAATGCCCTTAATATCTTTTTCCTGCCTAATCGCTATTGCAAGTACTTCCAGTACTATATTGAACAGCAGTGGAGAGAGTGGGCATCCCTGTCTCGTCCCTGATCTTAGAGGGAAGGCTCTCAGTTTTTCC
This sequence comes from Sorex fumeus, assembly GCF_029834395.1. NCBI lineage: Eukaryota > Metazoa > Chordata > Mammalia > Eulipotyphla > Soricidae > Sorex > Sorex fumeus. The sequence goes on from NW_026606081.1 coordinate 44,031,259, forward strand.
CCATTGAGGATGATGCTTGCTGTAGGCTTGTGGTAGATGGCTTTAATTATGTTGAGGAAGGTCCCCTCTATACCCATTTTGGCTAGGGTTTTCATCATAAAGGGGTGCTGGATCTTATCAAATGCTTTCTCTGCATCTATTGATATGATCATAAGCAACCGATGCTGGCGTGGATGTGGCGAGAAAGGGACACTCCTTCACTGTTGGTGGGAATGTCCACTGGTTCAGCCCTTCTGGAAAACAGTATGGACGATTCTCAAAAAATTAGAAATTGAGCTCCCATTTGACCCAGCAATACCACTCCTGGGAATATATCCCAGAGAGGCAAAAATGTATAGTCGAAGTGACATCTGCACTTGTTTGTTCATTGCAGCCCTCTTTACAATAGCCAGAAACTGGAAGAAACCTGAATGCCCAAGAACAGATGACTGGTTAAAGAAACTTTGGTACATCTACACAATGGAGTACTATGTAGCTCTTAGAAAAGATGAAGTCATGAAATTTACATACAAGTGGTACAATATGGAAAGTATCATGCTAAGCGAAATGAGTCAGAAAGAGAGGGATAGACATAGAAAGATTGCATTCATCTGGGGGATATAAAGTAACAAAGTATGAGATTAATACCCAAGAATAGCTGAGATCAGCACCAGGAGGATTACTCCATAACTTAGAGGCCAGCCGGGTATCCTAGAGGAAAGGGCTATTCAGATAGAGAAGGGAGCACCAAATAAAGGATGTTTGGAGGATCCTCCCAGGAGGGGAGATGCATGTCGAAAGTAGACTATGGACTGAACATGTTTGCCACTCAATGCCTCTTTTGCAGACCACAACACCCAAAAGGAGAGAGAGAACACAGGGGATTTCCCTGCCACAGAGACGGGGGGATGGGGGGATGGGGGTGGGAGGGATATTATCCATGGTGGTGGAAAATGGGCACTGGTGGAGGGATGGGTATCTGATCATTGTATAATTGAAACCAAAGCACAAAAAATTGTAAATCTACAACTTTAAAAAAAATAAAATAAAATAAAATAAAGGGGAAAAAAAAAAAGATAAAATTTACACCAAAAAAAAAAAAAAAAAAAAAAAAAAAAAAAGAAGGAAGCCAAAGAGAAAGGAACTTGGGTTCAACTGAAGTGCCAGCCTGCTCCACCCAGAGAAGCACACTTTGTAAGAATCAATGGAAAGGAGCCTGAGCTGCTGGAGCCCATTTTCTAGGAATTCATGGCGTGAAAATGGAGACTCCTGGACTATAAAATAAATAAGTAAATAAATAAATAAAATAAAATATCTCTTGTTCTTTGTTTCCACGTCAACCTTAACTGAAGAACAGTTCAGTGACTGACTCTTTTGATACAGATAATTTAAAACTAGTTCTATGGATCATATCATTTTAAAAGAAACATTTTTATATCATTTATGATCTAGTGCTGTATATCCTAACCTGTTAAAAGTGTTGCACTCATTTCTAATGTTTCTGTTTCATAGAATTTAACTTGCGAATTTATTAAAATATCCGAAACTTGCTCACCCTCAGGATATGTAAGAATGAGCTTCTGTATTCCTGGGAGCAAATCGCGGATCAGCATTTTTAATGCTGCCTAAGATCCTTTGTGTGTGTGTTTTTTAAAATTACCAGCATAGATCAAGTTTATGTTAATTGTATGAAAAAGCAACTGAAATAATCAGTAACATTTACACAACTTTAAGTAGTTAACCTACTTCTGAGGCAGCAGAATTATTCAATAGTCAGCACCTTAAAGTAGGTAAAACATGTAATAAAGCATTTCCTTGTACTGCTTATTTTATTTTATTTTTTGCAAGCATGATTGGGTAATACATGTGTTGATATTGGATCGTACTGTTCTGGTTGAAGTTAAATTGATCTCCATCAAAACAGAATGTGATTCTTTGCCTGTGTTAAGCAATCTGCTGTGAATATTTCCTCTTTTTTCCCTCAAAGCTTTCCAATAGCTCTTAAGTATAGAAATGGCACAACCCTGAGACTAGAGAATGCACAGAAGAATCCCCTTGTGTAAAATTACACACATACAAACACATCACATGAAAAATACCTGTATATTAAAAACTTTAAAAGAAGTCAACATTTATTGAATATAAAATATTGTATTTTATGAACAAAATGATAAAGCACATCTTTTTCCTCAAAAAGAAGCCCCCTGAGTAATGCAAAAAAGTAAATAAATCTTAGAAAGGAGACACAGTATATTACCTCAGGGCTTACATACCATTTTCTGTCTAAATTACACATAAATGTAAACACTATCATATAATCCTTCAGACGAAATCTCTTATTTCAAGAATAAAAGGTAACAGATCACATTGTACTTCTTTTTTTTATTGAATCTATTATTTTAGAATAACCTTGGTTCTAATTAAATATGTCAATACCATCATTATTATACTAATTAGATATTTTAAAATTAATATTAAAGGCTTAGGGAGTTTCAAAATTACTTCTGGCCATTGAAGACTTGTCATGGTTCTCTTATAATCTTTATATTTGCTTACTCTCTTTTACTTCTCTTCTGATTGGCAGGTATGAATTTTCCATGTTCCACATTTCATGATTTATCCATTAAGGAGAGTCTCATCCAAGGGTGTTTTGTTTATTTTATCCCATAACTATTCCATTGTTACTTTTCTAAGACACACATGTGTAGGTCTTATAGAACATTCTAGAATAGGGCAGGGCTTTTTAAAACTGTACTATGTCATGGCTTATTTTAGTCATCAACCTGAGCGGGCTAAAGAATTCCCTAGTAGCTAGAAATGATAATTTCTGAATACAATTGTGAGTTTTTTTTTTAAGACTGTCAGTTGACTTTGTAGACAGATCAAAGAGAAATCCTACTCACCAAGGCAGGAGGGCACCTCCTGCTAATCTGCAGTCACTGTGAATCTGAGTGGAGCTGAGGAGGAAGGGGTATTCTCTGTCTTGTCAGAGTGGAGACATCCGTCTTCCACCCTTGACTGTCAGTGCTCCTGGTTCTGAAATCAGTGAACTTGGGCTGACATGTCCCATCTGCTTGCATGATTCTCCAGTTGGCAGGTGGTCACTCATGGGACTTCACCACCTACATAATCATGTAGCACTGTAGCACTGTCCTTCGTTGTTCATCAGTTTGCTTGAGTGGGCACCAGTAACATCTCACAACAAATTGTAAGACTTGTTGTTACTGTTTTTGGCATATCAAATACATCACGGGTAGCTTTCCAGGCTTTGCCGTGAGGGCGAGATACCCTCCATAGCTTGCCAAGCTCCCTGAGGGACAAAGACGAAGTGAACCCATGCAAGACGAAGTTGACCACATGCAAGGCAAATGCCCTACCCGCTGTGCTATCGTTCCAGCCCTACATAATCATATAAACTATTTTTCCTTTTGCTTTGTGAATGAATCACATCTGGTGGTGCTCAGGGTTTATTGCTGGTTCTTCACGGGGATGGGGGGTTCAATCCTGGCACAACTCTGAGTACCATCTGTGGTACCAGAGATCGAAAGCAGGTTGGTTGTGTGCAAAGCAAATGCCCTACCCACTGTACTCTCTTTGGCCCCTCATGTGAGTTTCTTGTGCTCTTTATCTCCACCTTGCTCATTAATATGCTTAATAAATATTTACTCTATTTTACAAATATATATTTATCTTTATAATTTTATGTCATCAGTTTTTCATGGGTTGGGAAGTTTGTATTCATTTTGATTTTCCTAGCAAGAGTTGAATGAATATTTTGAAATAATAAAATCAAAACTTACACTATAAAGGAGTTTCTAAAAGATTTTTTTTCAGAACTGTCCTTTTGAGGTTCATCTAGCCAGTGGGTGGCAGATCCTTCATAAGAAACCACAGCTTATACTTACTTCCCATACAGTGCCATCTCTATGCTCATGTCTCTTGTCCATATTCAGAAGCTTAATTGATTTTGAAAGTCCTCTCTACAACTGGATAATAAATCCAGCAGAAAGTTTTTTTTTTTCTTTATGGTTCAGTGGGAGTGGAGTCAATCAGTATGGTTTTACTTCTAAGGTTATTGACATTTCCTAAGTGATAGCTGCTCACTGAAATGTGTAAAGACTTACTTAGCTGACTTAATGAAAATCCAATTATATCTGCACTTGGAGGATGCTGAATTTAAGAGGAAGAGAAAGAGAAAGAAAGAAGTTGTGGCACAGAAATTCTGTAAACAGGAATCAATTTGTTAAATCATTTAGCTATTCCAATAGGATGTGGCATAAAAAAATTACAAGATTTAGACATGCATGTTTATTAATTTTAATGAGAGAAATTCCAAAAGTGATACATAGCCAGCACTGAAGTATAATAAAAATGGACTAATAAATGTCATACCCTGGTAGTTTTGACTGTTTAGAGGAAATATATTTGGAATCTAAACAATCTACTTTAGACTATTAGACACTGTAAATTACCCTCAAAAAGTGAATAGCCAATTTCAAAGTTGTTTTAGAACAGAATGACAAAATGGGAAGAGCTGTTGAATCAATTTTTCTAAAGACTGTTGGTATCAATATCACTTTAAAATTGTGCTTGAACATTCAGACTCATGGAAGCAAATTCTTAGACAATATTCAAATGGGGAAGGCTTCTCACTAGCAATCAGGAGACTTACACGGAGAGAGGAGCAGTTGGCGCACGTTTATCTCCGTCGCTATTATACTGCTTTAAAAGGAGTGAAGGGCTAAGAAGGGAATTTGAACTAAATGATTACCCTCATTTTAGTATGTGAACGAAAGATAATTTTTTTTGAGTTTGGTGGATATAGGAACAGGGAAAGCAATAACCTCACTGAAATGATTCAGCCAATTACTTTTAAAGTAATGTTACCTATAAGAAGAATGAAATTCTAACTCCTATCAGTGTGGTCAGTGTTAGATAAAATGAAAACAATGATCAGAAGAAACGTTTACTCTGCATTTAAAGTTAATTCAACACAAATTGTTGTTACGTATAATGCAGTACTGTCCTATGTAGGCTTATGTGTCTGTAATTTCAATAAGCTTCCTTCAAACTTGTTTCACTTATAATCTAACTTTCTTTAATTAATTTATTGAGCATTTCTCCTTTATTTTTTATCATTTTTTTATTAGTGAAATACCATGAAGTACATTTATAGACTTATAAATTTTTGTGCTTGGGTTTCAGTTATACAATGATCAAGTACCCATCCCTCCACCAGTGCCCATCCTCCCCCACCACGGGTCCTAGCATCCCTCCCACTTCACCCCCTCACCCCCCGTCCCACCCTGCCGCTGTGGCAGGGCATTCCCACTTCTTCTCTCTCTCTTCTTTTGGGTACTGTGTTTTGCCAGAGAGGCATTGAGTGGCAATCATGTTTGGTCTATAGACTACTTTTAGCATGTCTCTCCCACCCTGGGAGGGTCTTCACAACGCCCTTTATTTGGTGCTCTCTTCTCTATCTGAGCTTCCTTTTCACCTAGCACATGTGGCTGGCCTTCAAGTCATGGAGCAAAATTCCTGGTAATAATCTGAGCCATTCCTGGGTGTTAGTCTCCCGCTTTATTGCTTTATGTTCCCCAGATGAATGCAATCTTTTGTGTCTATCCCGCTCTTTCTGACTCATTTCGCTTAACATGATACTTTCCATGTAGTACCACTTGTATGTAAATTTCATAACTTCATCTTTTTTAACAGCTACATAGTACTCCATTGTGTAAATGTACCAAAGTTTCTTTAACCAGTCATCTGTTCTCGGGCACTCAGGTTTTTTCTAGATTCTGGCTATTGTAAAGAGTGCTGCAATGAACAAACAATTGCAGATGTCACTTCGACTATACCTTTTTGCCTCTCTGGGATATATTCCCAGGAGTGCTATAGCTGGGTCAAATGGGAGATCAAATTCTAATTTTTTGAATTAGAATTGTTTTCTAAATACTGTTTTTCAAAAGGGTTGGACCAGCCTGCATTCCCACCAGCAGTGAAGGAGGGTCCCTTTCTCGCCACATCCACGCCAGCACCTGTTGCTTTTGTTCTTGTGGATGTGGGCCAGTCTCTGTGGTGTGAAATGATATCTCATTGTTGTTTTGATCTGCATCTCTCTGATGATTAGTGATGTAGAGCATTTTCTCATGTGCCTTTTTGCCATTCAGATTTCTTCTTTGTGAAAGTTTCTGTTCATCTCCTCGCCTCATTTTTTGACGGGGTTGGGTGATTTCTTCTTGTGTAGTTTAACCAGTACCTTGTGTATTCTTGATATCAACCCCTTGTCGGATGTGTATTTGGTGAATATCCTTTCCCATTCTGTAGGCTGTCTTTGTATTTTGGTCACTGTTTCTTTTGAGGTGCAGAAGCTTCTTAGTTTAAGATAGTCCCATTTGTCTATCTCTGTTTTCACTTGCTCGGCCAATGGCATGACATCTTTGAAGATACCACTAACTTCAATATCGTGGAGAGTTTTGCCAACTTTGTCTTCAATAAACATTATGGATTCCGGTCTGATGTTGAGGTCATAAATCCATTTCTATCTTACTTTTGTGCATGGCGTTAGGCAGAGATCTGAGCCCACTTTTTTGCATGTAGCCATCCAGTTTTGCCAGCACAATTTATTAAAGAGGCTTTCTCTGCTCCATTTCATTTTTCTTGCCCCCTTATCAAAGATTAGATGATTATATGTTTGGGAGGAGATGTCAGTATATTCAACTCTGTTCCATTGGTCTGCAACTCTGCCTTTGTTCCAGTACCATGCTGTTTTTATTATTACTGCTTTGTAATAGAGCTTGAAGTTAGGTAGGTTGATTCCTCCCATTTTCTTTTTCCCAAGAATTGCTTTAGCTATTCATGGGGGCTTATTGTTCCATATAAATTTCAGGAGTGTTTGCTCCATTTCCTTGAAGAATGTTGTGGGTATCCTTATAGGGATTGCATTGAATCTGTACAGCGCCTTGGGAAGTATTGCCATTTTGACAATGTTGATTCTCCCCATCCATGAACAGGGGATATTTTTCCATTTCCTCGTGTCCTCTTTTATTTCCCGAAGTAGCATTTTGTAGTTTTCTTTGTACAGATCCTTTACTTCCTTAGTTAAGGCGATTCCTAGGTACTTGATTGTCTGGGGCACAATTGTGAATGGAATTGTTTTCTTCATGTCACTTTCTTCTCTTTCACTATTTGCATATAGGAAAGCCATGGATTTTTGGGTATTGATTTTATAGCCTGCCACTTTACTATACAAGCCTATTGTTTCTAGGAGTTTCTTGGTAGAGGTTTTAGGGTTCTCTAAGTATAGTATCATGTCATCTGCGAATAGTGAGAGCTTAATTTCTTCTTTCCCTATCTGGACGCCCTTAATATCTTTTTCTTGCCTAATCGCTATTGCAAGTACTTCCAGTACTATATTGAACAGCAGTGGAGAGAGTGGGCATCCTTGTCTCGTCCCTAACCTTAGGGGGAAGGCTCTCAGTTTTTCCCCATTGAGGATGATGTTTGCTGTAGGTTTGTGGTAGATGGCTTTAACTATACTGAGGAAAGTCCCCTCTATCCCCATTTTGGCAAGGGTTTTCATCATGAATGGGTGCTGGATCTTGTCAAATGCTTTCTCTGCATCTATTGATATGATCATATGACTTTTATCTTTTCTTTTGTTGATATGATGGATTACGTTGATTGATTTCCGAATGTTGAACCATCCTTGCATCCCTGGGATGAATCCTACTTGGTCATGAGTATGATCTTTTTGATGAGTTGTTGAATTCTATTGGCTAGTATTTTGTTGAGAATCTTCGCATCCGTGTTCATCAGGGATATCGGCCTGTAGTTTTCTTTTCTTGTGGTGTCTTTGTTTCCTTTTGGTATTAGAGAGATATGGGCTACATAGAAACTGTTTGGGAGAGGTTCCGTTTTTTCAATTTCCTGGAAAAGCTTGAGAAGAACTGGCAATAGGTCCTCTTTAAATGTTTGGAAAAATTCGCTAGTAAATCCATCTGGACCTGGGCTTTTGTTTTTGGGAAGACTTTTGATTACAGTTTCAATTTCCTTGATGTGAATAGGTCTATTCAGGTACTCTATATCTTCTTGCTTCAGCTTTGGGAGATGATAGGAATCCAGGAATTTATACATTTCTTCTAGGTTCTCTTGTTTCGTGGCATACAGACTTTCAAAGTAGTCTCTGATGATCTCTTGAATTTCTTTAGTTTCTGTTGTGATATCCCCATTCTTATTTCTGATTCGATTTATTAGGGCTCTCTCTCTCTCTGTTTCTTTGTGAGTGTTGCTAGTGATTTATCTATCTTATTTATTTTCTCGAAGAACCAGCTCTTGGTTTTATTGATCTTTCGGATTGTTTCTTTGTTTTCCATGTCGTTGATTTCTGCTCTAAGTTTTATGATCTCTTTCCTTCTGCCTGATTTAGGCTCTTTCTGTTGATCCTTTTCTAAGGTCTTGAGCTGTGAGGTCAAGTTGTTTATGTGCATCGTTTCGACAGTCCTAAGATATGCTTGCAGAGCTATAAATTTTCCCCCTTAATACAGCTTTCGCTGCATCCCATAAGTTCTGGTAGTTTGTGTCTTCATTCTCATTTGTTTCCAGGTATCTTTTGATTTCGTCCTTGACTTCGTTCTTGACCCACTCATTGTTCAGCATCGAGTTGTTTAATTTCCAGGTGTTTGATTTTGTTCTCCGTGTCAGTGTGTGATTCACTTCTTTCCTCAGTGCATTATGGTCTGAAAAGATGGCTGATACTATTTCTATCTTCTTGATTCTGTTGAGGTATGTTTTGTGTCCTAGGACATGGTCTATTTTGGAAAATGTTCCTTGCGCACTGGAGAAGAATGTGTATTCTTTCTTTTGGGGGTATAAAGCCCTGTATTGGTCTATAAGCCCTTTCTCTTCTATTTCTTCTTTCAAAGCCAATAATTCCTTGCTGGGTTTTGTTCTTGTTGATCTATCCAGAGTTGATAAGGCGATGTTGAAGTCTCCAAGTACTATTGTGTTGGTAGCGATGTCCTCCTTAAAATCTGTTAGCAGTTGTTTTAGATATTTAGCTGTTCCCTCATTAGGTGCGTATACATTTAAGAGTGTGGTTTCTTCCTGCTGTATGTATCCCTTGATGAAGAGAAAATAGCCTTCACTGTCCCTTCTAATCTTTTTCAATGTGCAATTAATGTTGTCGGATACTAGTATGGCCACCCCAGCTTTTTTGAAGGGGCTGTTTGCTTGCAGGATTGTTTTCTATCCTTTGACTTTGAGTCTGTGTTTGTTCTGGCTGTTGAGATGAGTTTCTTGTAGGCAGCAGAATGTTGGGTTCTGTCTCTGTATCCATTTTGCCACTCTGTGTCTCTTAAATGGTGAATTTAGACAATTGACATTGAGAGAGAGTATGGTTATGGGGTTTTGTGTCATTTTCTGCAGGGTGTGTTGTGGTTGTAGGGTTTGTCTTGTCTTATAGTAGCCCCTTTAGGCCTTGCTTTAGGTTTGGTTTTGAGTCTATGAAGTTCCTGAGCTGCTGTTTATCTAGAAAATAGTGTACTGTTCCTTCGATTTTTGAGGGAGAGTTTAGCCAGATAGAGTATTCTTGGTGAAGCATTCATTTCAGTGAGTTTTTTGACTATATCTTGCCACTGCCTTTGGGCTTGCAGGGTTTCCTCTGATAGGTCTGCTCTGAATCTAGGGGGTGCTCCTTTGTATGTGATTTCCTTCTTTGCCCTTGCTGCTTGCAGTATTGTGTCTCTATCGGCAGCATCAATCATTCTAACTATGATATGCCTTGGAGTGTTTTTGTTGGGGTCTCTTTTAGCTGGCACCCTTCGGGCTTCTTGAACCTGAATGGCTGCATTGTGGAGCTCTGGGAATTTTTCAGCAATGATTTGTTTGACGGTGTTTTTTTCATTGGGATTGTTTCCCTGAGCTTCAGGTAGTCCCATGATTCTAATGTTGTTCCTCTTGGAATCATCTGCTAGGATTCTGATTCTCTGTAGAGCCATTTTGAGGTCCCTTGCCACTGTTTGTTGTTCCGTGTTGGCTTGGCGCAGCTGATCTTCCAGCACACTGATTCTCTCTTCAGCTGCGGTCATTCTATTTTTAAGAGAAGAAACTGAGTTTCTCATTTCATCTACGGAGTCTTTTAATCGTGACATTTCTGCTCTCATTTCTTCGCGTAATTTGTCGATTTTTTCTGTGGTGTTACTGGCTGTCTGACCGTTTCATTGAGTTTATTGAACATCTTGATGACTTCGTATCTGAATTCTGTGTCAGAGAGGTCCCTTAGGTTAGCTGTATCGACAGAATGTTCTGGATTGATTTTGTTGTCCTCCACTTGTGGTGGGGATTTTCTTTGTTTCTTCATATTGCTGAGTAGGTTGGGGACTAAATTCCTTGGGAACTAGGTTCCTTAGAATGGGTAAACAACTTGTGGCCGCATAAGCGGCCGCCGGCCCACTCTGAAGCCACACCCACTTCTAAAGAGGCCACACCTCTACGGAAAACTGGGTTTGAGATGAGATGAGCGCCGCGTGAGGAGTGAAGAGGGGACTGCAGACGCTCACAGCTGTATTTCTCCAGGCGTCTGCCGGGACGCCTGAGGTCCCGAATGGAGAGATGGAAGTCCCCGGGGCCACACACCAGGGGCTGGGCTGACCTGGGTTTGAGATGAGATGAGCGCCCGTGAGGAGTGAGGAGGGGATGGCAGATGCTCACGGCTGCGTTTCTCCAGGCGTCTGTCGAGCATTTCTCCTTTAATTGGTAACTTAGATTGTACAAAGTTTTGAAAAGTATAAAAAATGTTTGGGTTAACTTGTATCTTTGGGTATTTATAATTTGATAGACTTGAGAGAAAGATGAACTCTGATCCTATTTAAAAGATGTATATGTATGAATTGCCTTTAAAACGACTATTTGAGTCATAAAGCTCATTCACGGTGATAATATGTAGTGCAACATAAAATATCAATTTTATTGTAAATTTGTTGGTGAAAAATACTTTGTAATTTAAATGAAACGAATGGTTCTGCATTTCAGAATCACATTTTAATAATTGCAAACTAGCAGAAAATAAGGACTGATTGAAACAAGAGCCTATCTATATTCACAGAAGCCACATTCTGTGGCAGTATGCAAAATTATTATTATAAAAACAGATGCCAATTTTAGAAAATGGAGGCCAAATTAAAAAAAAACTAAAACCAATTTCATATTCACCAGTTGAGAATTGTTATCATTAGCAGATCTGCATTTTGTATACTTTTTGTATGCCTAAGTTCTGATTTGCGGTTAAGAACACTTAGCATGATGCTTTTCTTATGAGATATATTGTGACACTTTTTTCAGACACCCCTTGTATTACATAGTTTTTCTATGAATTTGCTCCATTTAAATGATTTCTTATTGTTGTGCTTTTAACTTGTTGATATATTCTAAGATGGCTGTTCTTACGATGAAGAGTTCTAAGCGTTTTTAAAAAGCCTGATATATGATGATCTGTCTAGTAGAAGAGAACAAAGTTGACCTCAGATGCTGTGCATGGTATTTTTTGGGCGGGGGGGAATCTCTCCCCTTGTGCCTGAGCACCTGGAGATCCATCACTTCTGGTGAGATACTTGAGTGAGCACACGCCTCACCTGACCTTAGGTGCTCTGGCCCTGCAGTGTGGTATGACATAGCTTGGTGCTACTGAGGGTTACTACTGTCATTCTGATGGTACTCAGGGGTCACTAGGTGGCAGCCACATCTGGGGTCACCAATGCAATACCCTGCTGGGCTTGGAGACCATACAGACCTAGGGATTGGATTTAGGACCTTGTGCATGCAAGTCATTGCACTAAATGGATGTGCTCTGTGCCTGGCCTGATAGTCTCAGTTTTAATTCTCATGTTACAAATGATTGGACGCTTTGCAGACAGTTCATTTCTCTTTCCTCTTCCCACTGAGGAGTAGTGAACATTTTAATAAGTGTACTCCATATATTTCAGCAGGATTTTCTTGAGTAGCTAAGGGAGCTATGTTTTGGAGGGGACTTTGAGAGATAACAAAAACGTTGTAACCTGCAATAGAGTCTTAACATCTTAATCCCACTGTCCCCAGAAAGTACCTTCTTCCACAGTTATCCCTAGAGCCTGAGCCATAATCATTTCCGGGTCAAGACCTTAAGACTGAGTGTTGATATGCTGGCTGGCATAGGCAACTAAAACCTTCTAGTTCTTCTCTATAACTATAAAGATTCTGGCTGGGTAGTCCTGATATGCTCATCTTTGGGAGCCACCTAAGACTGGTCTCATGAATACATTTCCATGCTCATTCCAACCTCACCTACCAATATGGAGTGACCTGACCCTTTTAGATCTCTTCTACCCCTTCCTACACCCTCCCTATTTCAAACCTCACTCAAAGGACTCTACGAAAACTTAATACTTCTGAAATAGAATATTTTAATAATTTCAAGACCATTTGGGTGTTTCTATTTTTCTTTATTTCCAATTCCTTATTCATTATTGAGTACTCATATTTTTCACGTTTATCTTGAGATAGTGCGAGTGAGAGAGAGAGAGAAAGAGAGACAGTTTATGTAACTGTCTTTTGCATATTCTCCCATTTTGCTTGAGCGGGCACCAGTAACATCTTACAACATATTTTGAGACTTGTTACAGTTTTTGGCATATCAAATACATCAAGGGTAGCTTGCCAGATTTGCCATGCAGGCAAAATACTCTAGGTAGCTTGCCGGGCTCTCCAAGATGGGTGGAGGAATCAAACACTTCTGAAATAGAATATTTTAATAATTTCAAGACCACGTGCAAAGCATATGCCCTACCCGCTGTGCTATCGCTCGAGCCCCATGGTCACAGTCATGGTCCTCCCGTTGTTCATCGATTTGCTCGGGCGGGCCCAGTAACATCTCCTTTGTGAGACTTGTTGTTACTGTGTTTGGCATATTGAGTACGTCACGGGGAGCTTTCCAGGCTCTGCCGTGTGGGTGAGATACTCTCGGTAGCCTGCCGGGCTCTCTGAGAGGGGTGGAGGAATCGAACTTGGGTCGGCCATGTTGGCTGCGTGCAAGGCAAACGCCCTACCGCTGTGCTATCACTCCAGCCTATTCTCCCATTTAAAGTTTTCAAATTTTGCTTAGTCTATTTTGGGTATTAAAAATCTTTTAGTTCTGTGCATCTACATCTTCAATATTTTTCATTCCTTTGCAATTATTGTTTCTGTAATTAACAAATTGCTTCCAACTCAGTAAGAGTTAAATATTTCCTTGAATTTTGTCATAATTTATTTAGCTATTCATTCTCTTTTTCTAATTTAGTTTGGTTTATGGTGTCAACACCATTTATTGAATAATACATTTCTTTTTCCATCTGTTTGTGATAGTTTCTTCAACATGAAATCAGTGTTTGCAAATAGTACAATCTACATATGGCAGTTTTCTGTCTTATGTTTATTTGCCTGTTAGATTTTGTATTGTACTGGATTATTATTGTAGTAAATAATTATACTGGTTGTATAGACCCATTTTAATTATTTATAGCTCATAATATATATTTTAAATATTCAAACATTTATCTCTTCTTATTACTCTGCTGTTACCAAATATTTTTAGTTATCATTTTTTATATTCCCATTTTATACATTTTCATATATATATTTTAGCTATAGCTAAAAGAAATTCAGTTCACATGGGCTGGAGTGATAGCACAGAGGGTAGGGTGTTTGCCTTGCACACGGCTGACCCGGGTTCTGCTGTTACTCTGTTACTCTGCTGTTACCAAATATTCTTAGTTATCATTTTTTTATATTCCCATTTTTATTTTATATTTATATTTTATCTATAGCTAAAAGAAATCTAGTTCACATGGGCTGGAGTGATAGCACAGCGGATAGCGTGTTTGCCTTGCACACAGCTGGCCCGAGTTCAATTCCTCCATCCCTCTCAGAGAGCCAGGCAAGCTACCAAGAGTATCTCACCTGCACAGCAGAGCCTGGCAAACTCCCAGTGGCATATTCAATATTCCAAAAACAGTAACTACAAGTCTCACAATGGAGACGTTACTGGTGCCCGCTCGAGCAAATCAATGAACAATGGGAGGACAGTGATACACTGCTACAGTTATTCTAGATTTGAGAAAGTAAGAAAATTAAAATGTATGCAATTAGAAAAAAAATTTCTTTCATCACATTGCTCAGTCAATGATTCCTGGAGGTTTTCCTGGAGAAGCTGTTCCTACTAAGGTCTGCATTTTTAGCTACATAGAAAAACTTGTAGCCTCTCATCAAGAAAGGGCTCCACTAACCCTGAGTCCATTGGTGTTTGTGCGGTGAAGAGCAAGCTCCAAGCCAAACAAAGTGACTTTTCTTTCTGCCCTGTAAAAATCTTCTGTGTCACTAGTTTCTCAGTGTCTGTCTCTGCTAATGTAATGAGTGCTCTGGATTTCTAGCAACTGCCTCAGGGAACTGTCCTTGCCAGCCAGCCAGTCATTCAAAACACAACTTGGTAAGCCTGATTTGCACAAGGAAGAGACAGAGAGACTAATGAAAAGGCATGGTCTTATTTTAGTTGTTTGTCTGTGTTTTTCCTATGCATAGCCTTTCTGAGGAGAACAACATGTGAACTTTTTTGTTTACACATCAACATTAACTTGTTTTTGCATCACTGGGGAAAAAATGGAAGTAATTTTATTTTCTTACTGTATTTAATTGTTTACTGAATGAGTTGTGTGCATTTCATCCATATGCCACTTAAGGACTAATACAACCCTATATATTCTGGGAGAAGATTCAGATTCTGTTCTGATTTTGGAAGAAAAAGAATGTGGATCTTTGATGCAAAGCATTTCAAATATTAGCTCTTTCACAACCTGAGCCAGTCTTTAGCGGTAGGGCGTTTGCCTTGCACGCAGCCAACATGGCCGACCCGAGTTCGATTCCTCTGCCCCTCTCGGAGAGCCCGGCAAGCTACCGAGAGTATCTCGCCCGCACGGCAGAGCCTGGCAAGCTCCCCGTGGCGTATTCGATATGCCAGACACAGTAACAACAAAGTCTCTAATGGAGACGTTACTGGGCCCGCTCAAGTAAATCGATGAACAACGGGAGGGCCTTTACCTTTACCTTTAACAGTATATACTCATGTTAACTATAATATTTGATTAACAAAATAAATGAATTTACTTTTGAAGTACTCAGGAGATTTAATATGTTATAAGGAACATTCTGGTAAGATACCAAAGTTATGCTAATCTAAGTTTTATTTACAACAGGTTGAATGTCTTGTGAACTAACTGTATGTTACAACTCATGCCTTAGATTTATCTTTTAAATTATATAATAGAATCTAACAACTGGTTTAGAGAATACAAAATATCTTCGTTAACTTATTTCCTTTAGTACATATACAAACGTAGACATTAATGCCAGAAACATAAGCATTAGCTTTATTTACTATTTTTTAGAGTAATGGTAGTAAGGCAAGTAAAAGAAAGGCTTTTCTAAATTATGTGTCCAAATGATGATTGAAAACAAATTTTGTGCAGTTCCATTAAAAATGTTATAATGCTAGAAAGATGGCATATTTATGGAAAAAAGGAGCATCTTAAAGATAAACCCTTTTTGGGGCTGGAGCAATAGCATAGCGCATAGGGCATTTGCCTTGCACGCGGCCCACCCGAGTTCCATTCCCAGCATTCCATATGGTCCCCTAAGCACCGCCTGAAGTAATTCCTGAGTGCAGAGCCAGGAGTAACCCCTGAGCATCGCTGGGTGTGAATTCCCAAAAAAAAATATAAGCCCTTTTTTTTTGTTTTGTTTTGGGGCCAGATCTGAGGATACTCAGGGATTTTTCTTGGCTCTACACTCATGTTTCACTACTGGCAGTACTCAGGGGACCATATGGGATGCTGGGGATCAAACCCCAGTTGGCTGCTTGCAAGGCAATCACCTTACCTGCTATACTATCTCTCTGGACCCCCAAAATAAACTTTTGTCACAGGACATAATGCAGCTATAAGGATGGAAATGAATCTTTAAGAAAAGTCCAATATGCCCCGAGGCAGAAGGATGCTAATTTTGTTTTATTGGATTTTACCATAACTATTAATATATTAAACTGAAGATTTATGTGACCAATTTATCCTATAGCTTCAACTAATTCCCAGAGTATATTTAATCAAAATATGTGACTTTTCTTAAATCTAGCATTAGTTCTCATATTTTTCATACAGGGGTATAATTACCTTATATTTTCAAACATTATGTGCCGCAAGATTATTTGAGATATAAAGGAATACACAACAAAAATGTTATCATTATCCTTAACACACCTCCCACAAACAAATAAAGATTACTGACTTACATTACTGCACCTCTGTAGCATTATTGGTTCTTAAATAAAATGACAAACGGATTGCATTTTCAGTTTTGTGACCCTGATTGTTCTATTGCTCTTTAGATAATATTTGCCTGTCACAAGTAGTTAGTTTTCATTAATACACTCAATCATGGGTAATATTTTAATAATGATGAAGGTGAAATTAATTAATAACCCATAGGTATGGCAGTTGGACAAAGAAAACAACTCCAATACTAGTTATAAATTTGCATATGAATAATCAATCTGTATGAGATTTGAATAAAAATCACTGACAAATGAAAGTATACATTGACAAGTTCTCTTTATAGTTAATTTAAAGATATAGTTGCCATGACAATTACAATCAGCAGAAATTCTTTGGTTAGAGAATTCTTGTGTGTCAGTAGGTATCAATATTGAAACATTTGATGCTTTTATATTATTCACAATTTTAATGCATATCTGGTTTTACAAACCCTTAGGATACCTTTGTGATGAGTTTATCTTGGACTTAATTATCACTTTATGTATTTCAAAAACAAGATTGTCTAAAATAATTGTATATTATTGAATGCAACTGTCTAGGTTTTGCAGATTCTTATCTCTTTCTTCTTTCTTTGTTTCATATATACCCCTTTTCTTCCTAATATATTCCACTTATTTCCTTGTTACCGTCCTTCTTTTTTCCTACCTTTCTTCCTCACATCTCCTTTATAACTTTTGCCTATTCCTTTCCTTTTTTTTAGTGCCAGCCTTATTTTCTCCAATCTTAGCACAAGAAAGACAAAGTAATAAAAAGTGCAATGATTTTTCACAATCATTTTTATACATTATCCGCCCATGTGGTTCTCTAGAAAATTAAAAATGTTATTAAGAGTGAATTAAATTGTTTCATATATTCCAAATGTCTTTTACAAAACATGATAGCATTTTTGGTTCCTTTATTTTATATATTGATAAGTTGTTTTTACTGGATAATTCATTATTTTTTATGTCAGGAATTTATTATTATTATTATTACAATTATTATTGTTTATGAAATATTATAAAACCCAAAGTTTGAGTCCTTGCTGCTTGAAGGTTATTGACTAGAGAATGAAAGATTGATGCCAAAAAGGGTTTTATTCAGGTGCAGGCAACAAAACGGTAAACTTCTCTTTACCCAAAATCCATCTTGCTCTTAGGTTACAGTTATGGTTCATAGTGAGTTGGTTGGGTAAGTAAGTTGGAAAAAAGTTATGATTGTGGGTCAGGAGTGAAGCGACTCCTGTCTTGAGGCTGTCTTATGCGGTGTCAGTGGTTAATGAATCCTGGGGGAGGATGGTCTGCTCTGTGTAAAGTTTTGAGATCACTTGGTTAATGTTAACTCTTGATTAAATATAACGTGGCACATCCATCTCTGAAGAGTGTCTGATAACCTTCAAAACTTTTCCCAGAACATCTGGCATTTGTTTTTTTCCCTACATCCTGGAGAGAGATTAATATTCATCATAGTAAGCATTAAGCATACAATCATGAGAACATTTCATAGGACAGGGACACAACAAAGGCCAAGGGGCAATGAGGGGTTCTATGAAGTACATCTGTCAGGAACAGGAAGCAGTCCCTAACACTTCTTCTTTATAGTAGGAGAAAAGCAAGGAAGGGATTTAGACCTAGTCAGGACAGGCCCTGTATCTCCAAGAAAGGTTTAACTCTATGTGAAAGGGCTGCCACTGGAAATTATGTGCAAAGGAATGTCATGAGTGGAATTATATTGTAGAAGCACCAAATTTGGCTGCTGAATTGTGTACTGCATTGAAGGCAAAGGACAGTAGGGAATTCAGTTTGGAGACTCCACGCTAGAGATAGTGGTGACTTGGTTCAGAATGCTGACAGGGCAGATGCTGAGAGGTGATGGGATTTGGGCTGACTTTCAATTAGATAAGCCATGCAGTTTATTTTCAGATTAGGTATATGACTTTATATATGACTTTAGAGAAATGAATAATCTATAATGTTTTCAAGATTTTGTCTTAAAATATTGAAATGATATATTTACTGTGATAAGATCAGGAGACCTGTGGATAACATAGGTTTGGGGGAAAATCAGAAGATTCGATTTGGGAATAATTTAAATGTAGGCTGTTGACTGTTCAGGTGCTGATTTGTAGTAGGTAGTTGGATATATGAATTTTAAGTGCAAGTGAGAGTTGATTAGGACATTTAAATTTAGGAAAATCTAGACCATTCAAAGTTTGGAAATAATGACCAGGATGAAAATACATAAGGAGAAAAATTAAGAGCCACTGGGCATAATACACTTGAGAGGATAAGAAAAAAACAGACTGAGTGATGGGCTGAGGAAAGGATTGAGAAAGTGTCATGTGATGAAATTACTGGTTTTGGCATATTGAATACACAATGAGGAATCGAAAGAGCTATGCTTGGAGTATCAAGTTTCACTCAAATGAGAGAAAGAATCCGGAGTTCTGACATCCGTCGACAATCAAGAATCAGGGACGCTGTCTCATTTGCCAAGGCATCAAAAATCAGATGGGCTGGACATGTAATGAGATTTGGAGACAACCGCTGGACTAGAGCTGTTACTGACTGGATTCCATGGGATGTCAAAAGACTGTGTGGCTGCCCACCTACAAGATGGTCAGACTTCTTCATCAAGATCCTGAACGATCAGTTTGAGGCTTTTCGTGTTCCTAGAATGAACAGATGCCATTGGGCTACACGAGCACGCAACAGGGACAAATGGAGATGTTACTGGCGCCCACTCGAGCAAATCAGCAATTAACGGGAAGTCAAGTGATCAAGTGATCATGTGATGAAAACTAAGTGGAGACTGTGGCCGCTACCAGTGGTAGGGAAGAGCAAGGAGCCAGTTGGAGCCTGGTAATCTTTAATGCCCCAGAAAGATAATAAAAATACTTCTGTATTAATAGATAAACCCTTATCTTACCTTTTGTGATGTCTTCCTCATATTATGTTACTTAAGTAATTTCTTTTTAAGGAATTGACTTCTGATTTCCAAATGAACTATGAGGTAGTCTACAATATGTGACCATAGAGATTTGGCAAGTGAAGTAAAAGGGATTAATAATTTAATTTAATTTTGTTTTGGCCAGAGAGATAGTGCAGCTGATAAGGTGCTTGCCTTGCATATAACCAACCTGGGTTTGATTCCCAGCACTGCATATGATTTCCTGAGCACCACCAGGAGTGATCCCTGAACACAGAGTCAGAAGTAAGCCATAACCATAGTTCAGTTAGGTCCCCAAATCAAAAAGCAAACAAACAAATAAGTTTTCTCTGATTTGATTAGGACCAGGAAATAATAGGGCTAACATTAGGCCTCAAATAGTCTTTCCTTATTGTTTATAACTTTTTCTGTTTGTTTTTCTAGGATACAACTTGTGGTGCGCAGGTGAACATGCAGTGTTGTACTCAGGACACCTGAATGCAAAGCATGAGGTGCAAACTCTGAGCTTCTCCCTGACACAGAGTCCACAGTTTTACACATTGCACTCTACTAGCTTTGAGGTCAGTGAAAGCAATGGTCAAATTAGTTTATGGTTTGAAGAAGGATTTATAAGAAGCAAAAGTGAACCCCCGTTCCCTGGAATTAGTCATGAGTGCTAAATTGAGAGTTTGGTTTCATATATATATATATATCCAAATATATATATATGTATATATCACAAATCATCGATTGCCTCGAGCAGGCCCCAGTAACGTCTCCTTCATCCTAGCCCTGAGATTATATTCAAGGCTCTTTAGGAGAATGAGACCCATCATTGTTACTGGTATTTGGGATATTGGGTATGCCACGGGGAGTTTGCCAGACTCTGCCCTGTGGGCAGGCTACATTCGGTAGCCTGCCAGTTTGTCCAAAGTAGGAATGAGGTAATTGGATGTCATAATAAGATGTCGCGCGGCCGTGAATGCGGCCACGTGGTTCCGGGAGCTGGTTTTTATAGTCTCTGAGTCTTGGCCATTGATGGGATTACACGGCGCCAGGGGGCCAGTTGGTGGGTGTGACCCCCGCCTACTGAAATTTGGAGGATCTGGGTGGAGGATGCTCGGCCCCAATCTGAGTAGGCTTGGAGATCTCGGCCCCGGAACCCATGTGACTTTGTCCCTCTGCCAGTACCTTCATGTGTGCGGAGAGTAGTCTCAGCATGGTGGTGGCTGGTCCTGGAGGTCTTCGGCTTGCGGAGCCCTGGTCGGGGCGGGGAGGAAAGCTCAACCTGCTCCCCTCCAAGGGGCCCCGGCGAGGACAGCCAGGCGCGGGGGCAGGAGAATATATATATATTCTAAACATTCTCTTTAATATCAAAGTCTTGAACCCTAACAGTTAGGTGCTGACCTTTTATAGGTGTGGCTGAAAAGTTTACTTTTCAGGTAACAATGACAAGTGGAAGTCCCTGGAAATGAGGGCATAGGGTGAAGTTACTGAAATGCAGATTATGCTGCTTCTGCAAAAGTTTTGTACCTCAGCTTAAACTATTAGTACAAAACAAATAACAACAAAATAATACTCCAATAACCACTAATATCATTTCTTCCATCCATCACATCCCACCAAGGAAGGAAACCCAACAGGGAATCCCTGTTGAAGGCAGCATGGGCAAAGGTCCTCGTCCCATTATTCATTATGTCCCCTCCATCTTTTTTGATTACCCTATTTTTCCATATTATTATTTAAATTATTTATTTGGGAACCAGAACTTGATTTTATTATTCTGATATAAGATAATATGATCAGACTGGAGAAAACACTGTATCATAGACAACCTTTGGCCAACTCAAACTACACTGAGAACTTAGATCATTGAATATTTCCATTATTTTTTCCCCGATGCTGGGGGTTGGACCCAGAGAATTCATATACATAGCAAGCTCTCTGCTACTGTGATGTATCCCTGGCCAGATACATAATTTATGGAACACTGATTTCACCATTTGAAGAGATTACAAAAAGTCCTTGAGGCTTCCTTTTTATTTAAGAGGCTATATTCATTTAAAAACAAAATTAGAACCTCTTATCCTTCTTTCAGTCTTACCTTAAATTAACTAGATTGTCTACTTTGTTTCTTTAAAGTGAACATGTTCTAAACTTATGGCTTCAACTTAGTCTTTGTACAAGCAATTTTTCTCCACCTTTAGTCTGATTTAATTAACCTGTTCAGACCTCGTATGGCATATTGAGAAATTGGACTTCATCCGATGCATAATAGGAAGGTACTGAGAAATTCAAACAGGCAAGTGGTATTAGAGAGTTCTGAAATGCTAATCTAAAAGTAATAGCGTTGGGGTTGGGAGAGACAGACAGGATCCAAGACCAGTGAGTTCATAATTGAAATACTATTGTCAGAGAGGTGATTATCTTTGAATTGTGAAAATAATAGGAGTGGGGAATGACAAAAAATTGGGATGTGTCCAAAACATGGAATGCTTTCTTTTAATCTTCTGAGATCCTGAGGTACATGACCAATAAAAATCATCAGCCTAGAATAATTTCCCTCCATTTTCATTATTCTAATTGGTTTCACATTTCTCTCATGCATGAATTTTATTGGGAGGGGGTATTTAGATTAGTAGCAAGATTTAGAGGAAGTTATGCAGATTTTTCCATGTATTTTCTGTCCCCACATATAGACATTTCTTAAAAGAATGATATCTTTGTTATAGTTGATGAACCTATAACGGTGCATCTTTATTAACCAAAGTTCATGGTTTACATTAGGGTTTACACTTGGCTACGTGTTGTGTGGGTTTGGTTAAGTGTATAATGAATGACATGCTCCATTGTCCTAAGAACTCATAATTGATTGACAGGGCGTTTTTCTATTTTGAATCCTGCTTCCCTAAAATATATCCTACAATGGATTCATCTCGACTGGATCATTTGACACTGACTCAAAACCCTGCAAGAAGATTATTTTCTAGTATAAGAAATATTTAAAAAAACTTGGTTTTTCTTTCTGGATGAGCATTGACTAACCTTGAAGCCATCTGTCTATAAGTCATATTTTTGTGACCCAGTTTATTACAGCCAAACATCAGTATTAAAATTCACATGAAAGTAGAGCAATTTCTTTTTTTTTGCATTTTTCAGCAATATTTCTGTGGTAATTTTACAGTGAGACTTTATGGTCATTATTTGCTCATAACTTGTATTTATTTATTCACAAAAATGTGATTTGTCTAGTTATCAAAACCTGATCATGTGTAAGTATTTCACTAGCATAAGAGAGTGCCTATATGAATAAAAGAAATTCCCTGTTCTTCATGAAGTTAGAACCTAGAATTTACTAGACGTGTTTTGACTGCCTTTCCTATCACATTTATGAGGAAATTTCTTCTACTTGTTGGCATGAATTTCCTTATTTTCAAAAAAATATTTTATTTTAAAATTTATATAACCACTGTAATTTACAATTTTATTACACTGTCATTGGTAGAGTTTTACATGCAACATCCAATGCCAGACCTTCCCCTATAGTCCTTATTTCCTTCTACATTACAAATTCAAGTTTATAAGAAGTTCTTATATATGCTTATGGTAGAATTTTTATATAAAATTTTGATGTCTGGTACAATAATAATGACTTGATTAAAATTGACTAGCATAAACAATACTTTAAGTTGTCAAATTATTAATCTGTTGAATTATCATTAATTCAACAAATATAAGCTTTAATCATAATATTTTATCATATAACATCCATATTGTTTTACAGCTTTTGTAGTAACCATTGACTATCTCGAGAGTCTATTAATATGAACTTTTATTAGTTGGTGAATTATGTGCTAATTCTTTTGAAGAGTAATGCTCTTCAGAGAGCAATAAATGTGAGTACAGTGAAATGATTAATTTGCATTAGACTGTAAACATGAATCAGAAAAAAGAAATTTCTCAATTAAAAAGCAATCTCTAAGAAAAGGAATTGAAAAATAAGAATAATATAACTATGCATCATTTTAAATTTGCAAAATTGTGAATGAAGAGCAAGGTTCAAATAGAACTAAGATAATGTTTAACAGATTGAAAATTATTTGTCAGAGGATCCTAGAAAGATCCTTTTTGACTATATATGGCATAACCTCATTTTAAATTTGTGTCTATTTTGAACCTCCATTAATATTGCTTCTTGTCCCACTACATAATCTGAAAAAGGGCTTTGATATAGTCAACATTTATTAGAAGGGCTTTTAAAGAATGTTCTTAAATTCAAACTTCATCACCTTTCATGTACCAATTATTATCTCTTTTATTATCTACTTCACCTAAATTCTCTGGAAGTTACTTGGGAAATTAAGAGGAAGATATTGAGCATATCAATAATTTTTTAGAGCAAGCATTAAAATGCAGTGAAGTGCAGTAATAGATTTTTATGGGAGATATTATTTAGTGCTCCCTTCTTGCTTCTAGTTCTTTTTTTTAAAATACAAGGAAAATGTTTAGAGAAGTAAAATAGAGGCCATTGTCCTCCACAGCCCAACCCCACTTCTAAAAGAATAGCAACAGGGGTAAGAACGATAGTACAGTGGGTAGGGAGTTTGCCTTGCATGTGACCAGCGGGAGTTCGATTCCAGGCATCCCATGTAGTCCCCTGAGCATCACCAGCAGTAATTTCTGAGTATAGAGCCAGGAGTATCCCCTGAGTATCGCCAAGTGTGACCCAAAAAGCCAATAAATAAATAAATAAATAAGATAATAGAAAGTGCTATTACCAATTAACTTGACATTGCTTTTTTATAAACTGCCTTGAGAGAGTTGATTTTGTGTTGATCAAAGATTAGTACTGTGATTCCTGGAATTAGAAAGACTGGTTTGGTTACATTTTCCTCTCTGTGATCTTATATTATAAGGTCCAAGCCTTAGTTTATTCACTTTATCTATGGAAGAAAATACTAATATTTATTTTATAGGGTTATCATGAGCATGAAATAGATTAGTGATTCAAAGTTTATAGAATTATTTGATAAGATATATCTAAAGTATTTTAAACATTTATACTTTTCTTTTTAAAATCTAGTAAAACAATTCATTTGCGAACTAAAAGTGGTTGACTTCTCATGAACCAAATTAATTCCAAGATCTCTGCATATATGTCATTTAAATCTTTTTGTAGTCTGATCCAAACAATCTTTATCCATCCTCACTCTCTTTCAAGAGGATGTGGGTATATAACATACACTTTCTAATACAGATTCACAATACCACTTGCTAATTCATGACATGTTAACTTTGAAACATCCTAGCCCATTGTCAGACAAGTTTGCCTTACCCATTAGCCTGCTGAATTTCTTCAGCTTGACTTCCTTCAGTATATGCAATAATATCTAGCGAATTCTCACCTCCTCTTGTAGGCTTCTTTCATCACTCTAGTCATGATTACTATTTTTTTTTCTAAATTTTTATTAGTGAGAGACCATGAGGTACAGTCGTAGACTTACAAATTTTGTGCTTGGGTTTCAATTATATAATGATCAAATACCCATCCCTCCACCAGTGCCCATTTCCCACCACCACGGATCCCAGTATCCCCCTCCCATCCCCCCCCATCCCACCTGCCTCTGTGGCAGGGCATTCCCTTTTGTTCTCTCTCTCTCTCTCTTATTGGGTGTTGTGGTTTGCAAAAGAGGCATTGAGTGGCAATCATGTTTAGTCTATAGTCTACTTTCAGCATGCTTCTCCCATCCTGGGAGGATCCTCCCAACACCCTTTATTTGGTGCTCCCTTCTTTTATCTGAGCTGCCTTTTCCCCTAGCATGTGTGGCTGGCCTCCAAGCCACGGAGCAAAATTCCTGGTACTAATCTCGGCCATTCTTGGGTGTTAGTCTCCTATTTTGTTACTTTATGTTCCCCAGATGAATGCTTTTTCTAATGATTACTATTTTTAATTAATTAATTTTGTTATTAATTAATTTTGCTTTACTATTTTTTTATTTATTACTATTTCAGTAAATACTATTTTAGTAATCTTTTTACACAGTACAGATGATCTACTTTATGCAATTGTTTACCAGAACATTTCAGATCCCGAGTAAATTTTAGAACTTTGAACTTCACTGTCTTATGTTTATCACAGTTTCATAGTATATGGTAAGGATTAAGTAATGAATGTTTTCTGGAAAAATACATGACTATTAAGAAAAAAATAGTTATATAGAACATAGGACAAAAAAGCTGAACCAAATTTAATAAACATTGCTATGGGCTAAATGTTTATGTCCTCTCTTAATGTGTTGAAATCTCTTAATGTGATGGTATTTGGATGTTGGATGTTTGGGAAGTAATTAGGTTTAGATGAGTTCAGAAGGCTGAGACTCAAATGATGAGATCAATACTTTAACGAGAAGAAAAAAAAAAGAGTGAGTGAGCTCTTTTCCTGGGTTAGCATATCAAGAACAAGCCCTAGGAACACAAAGGGAGAAGAGAATTTTCAGTAAGTAGCAAAATTTTCTCACTCAGCACCAAATCTGCTGGTACTCTTGATACTGAACTTTGCAAACACCAGAACACAGAATTGAATGTTGTTTAAGTTTCCCAGTCTGTAGATTCCCTAGCAGACTAAAACACTCTTATTATTTGGTTTTGTCATATTCATAGACTTAGCTCAATTTTCAAAGAAAGTTACTCTACTATGGTGCAGGAATCTTAGGCCAGAATGTTTTCAGTTAAATATATTTATAGAAGTACACATAGACAAAATAATATGTAAAGTTTGGTGACCAAGTTGTCAAGACACGCTGGAAAGAGATATAAGATATAAGAGAAATAAGTTATAAGATGTGGTACTTAAATTAGTAGCTGGTAAGTAAATATTCATTGGTGTTGGACACAGTGAATGGATGCATTTATTACCCAGTGGACAAAAGGTCCAAAGAGACAGTACAGTGAACAAGGCACTTGCCTTGCATACAGCTGATGTGGGTTTGATCCCCAATGAGTTTTATGTTCCTGGAACATCACCAGCAGTGCAGAGCTAGAAGTAAGTCCTGAGAACAGCCAGGTTTATCCACAATACCAAACCAAACCAACAACAGCAAAATCCCAAACATTATGGTAAAGGTAAAGTAAAGGGGCCCTCCCGTTGATCGTCGATTTGCTCGAGCGGGCCCAGTAACGTCTCCATTGGAGACTTTGTTGTTACTGTGTCTGGCATATCGAATACTCTCGGTAGCTTGCCGGGCTCCCCGAGAGGGGCGGAGGAATCGAACTCGGGTCGGCCATGTTGGCCGCTTGTAAGGCGAACGCCCTACCCGCTGTGCTATCGCTCCAGCCCTAACATTATGAGGTGTCTTAATTTTAACTTTTTCCTGGAGTTCTCTTCTTTGTCTATTGAAGAATGTAGAGTTACCTCAGTCATAATTTTGCTCACAACTCTGCTCACAGAGCGTACAAGTTTGCACATTTCTATAGTTATTTAAGATGTAAAAGCTTCAAAACCCAGTGTACCAATGAATTGTCTATTCATTCTAAAATCAGAACTCTCTAAAGTTCCTATTAGACTCAACCTAAAAATTAACATAGACCATCAACTTCAATAAAATATACTGTTATTCTTTTTTTATTTCTGTACCAGGCATTGACTCAGGAGAGGAATCTGGTCTTCCTTACAGTGGTAAGTAAGCTAATATATCTAGCCCCTACTCTTATTTTTTAAGCAACTGAGAGGAATATGCAAATATTTCAAAGTGTTTATATCTATGTATGTAACCACAGATTTTGACCCAAGAAATCCATGAGCATTCCATTTTGAGCAATTAACTATTCATGTATTCAAATTGCCAAGTATGACTCAGGTCATTTATTGTAATTAAAATATTATAAAACTTTTCTAATGATTAACTTGTGAATCCTTCACAGAATTAAATTTTACATTATTGAAAATTATCAGAATTATGGTAATAGGCATGTAATCTACCCTGCTTCAAGATAGTTGCATAAAGTCATGTGTGTTGCTAAGTAAAAAAATAGATATTTGGCCAGAATTTAAGATACATGTATAGATCTTATTATGTACCATATAAGCACAATAGACTTTTTTGCTCCATACAGTCAGTTTATTAAAATCTGTGTTAACTCAAGTTAGGCTATATTGTGTTTGCTTTTTGTATTTCTTATTTGGAAAGAATCATACCAGCTTCCTCTGATGCAATCCAATCCCAAACTATTTCTTGTGTTTTTATATTTTACATTCCACTTCATAAATAAATTATATTTATATTTCAAATTTTTTCCTTTCTTTTATAAAAACATCTATCAGTTTTTGCTGTAAGTTGGGATAGCTAAGTATTTCTAGGAATAAATGCAACAATAATTTAATATTTATTGCAGGAATGACAACTGAGGAATGAAATGCTTCTAACATTGCATCCAAATAATCCCAGATGAGGATCATTTTCATGCCTAATAAGTAGCTCTATTCACTGTATCTTATTTTATTTGTTTCATATTTTTCCCGATATGGCGGTCTTGTAATAATTTTTGGTTCTAAAGTATGCTGTTGTTTGATTTTAATAAGACATCAGCTTGCAGTAAAGCTGAATAGATGCGATTTAAAGTGATGATCTATCTTATAGATCTTCAAAACCTTCCATTCTTGTTTCATTGAAGTAGAAATAAAATCCAATGCAATTGTAAAGAGAATAATATATTTCAAAGATTTTTATACCCTGATGCTACAATCTCCTTCCATTTTCCTAGCAAGCATTTTCTTTGATAAGAAAGCTTCCAGACGTAAAATTCTTTCATGAGCTGATTTCTCTGGATAATTCCTTGAAAGTCACATATTTATCATAACTGATACAGCAGATTCCACTGGCTGAGAGTCAAAGATTCTGCATTGGATTTTTCTGCAGAGTAGACATTAATGCACCTTTTTGTTCAATGAGCTACTTTAGCATATGGAAAATAAAGTTCCACTCTATGATTATGTCTTGGGTTAGCTGAGTTATAGGCACTTCAAGTATTTTTTGGAGAGTAGATTTTAAATAACTCTGTTCATAGCACTTAAAATTTTCTACTGGCATCCTCAGGGTTACTCGTCCATAGCCTTTCAGCATAGATAACACAGCTTCAGTAAAGGAGAATGCAAATTCTCAAATATTAACCGCTCCTTAAATTTTTTCATATCATATCATATAATAAAAATTTTAAGTAACATTGCATCATAACATTTTGCATGTTTTATTCAGCTGCAAATCATTGAAAATCAACATATGTATATGCTACATTCAGATCACCAATAAGCTAGCTTAAAGATGTTAATATTTCTTTGTTATAGCAAATATAGACTTGATTAAATTAGGAAATCCTGAGCTGCTGTAAATAGGTGAGTACTTTATTATGTTATTCTGGAAATCATATAATTATTAAAAATCTCTTTGATCAAATTTGAAAAGTAGGATGAGATAAATCACCACAAATACCACGGCAGTGGATGAATGAGCGAGGAAAAGTTCAAGACAAAAAACATGTATATATGTGTGTATTTATGTATTTTTGATATATATAAATATATATATATATATAAAACAGTGGTACCACATCAAGATCTACCTAGCTTAGGTTTAGACACAAACAGATAAAGAAATGGATATGCATATATATGGATCATAACTAGTTTCTATAACTTTTGGTCACTTGATCACTTGATCACTTGATTTCCCGTTAATCATCGATTTGCTTGAGCGGGCGCCAGTAACGTCTCCATTTGTCCCTGTCGTGTGCTAGTGTAGCCCAATGGCATCTGTTTGTTCTAGGAACACAAAGAGCCTCAAACTGATCATTCAGGGTCTTGACGAAGAAGTCTGACCATCTTGTAGGTGGGCAGTCATGTGGTCTTTTGACGTCGTGTGGAATCCAGTCAGTAATGGCTCTAGTCCAGCGGTCATCTCTAAATCTCATTACGTGTCCAGTCCATCTAATTTTCGATGCCTTGGCTAATAAGACAGCATCCCTGATTCTTGACTGTCGACAGAGGTCGGAACTCCGGATTCTTTCTCTCATTTGAGTGAAATGTGATACTCCAACCATAGCTCTTTGGATTCCTCTTTGGGAGACCCAAATAGCGTTCTCATCCTGTTTTATTAGGGCACAGGTCTCTGAGGTGAATGTTAATGCCGGAAGAACAATGGAATCGAAGAGATGTGCCTGGAGCCAGAGGTTCTTCATCCTCTTAGCTATTTCTTCGATACTCTTGACCGAGCATTTCAAGCTGCTCTCTTCCTTCTGCACAACTCAGGTGCCAGGTCATTCATCATGTTGACTTCTTGACCTAGGTACACATAACTATTGCATTCGGAGATGGTCATTCCGTTGAGAGTGAATGGAACGTCAGGAACGAGACTGTTTCTCATAAACATTGTCTTCGTGAGATTCAGCTGTAGTCCGACCTTTCCACACTCACGGTCGAAGTCAGCCAGCATTTGTGCCGCGTGGCTAATGTTTGGTATGTTCTAATAACTTTTGGTATATTAATTTATAATTATTCAGAATAGTGAGTTTTCTTTATTAAAAGAATAATGCATAATAAAATATGCAAATTGTCTCCTATTTTTAATATACTTGGTATATAAGAAAGAGACCTTGGAATAGTTCAAAATTAGAAGAAGCATTATAATTTTGTATAGCTAAAGCCACCATTAACATAAAAACAAAAGAATAAATTTATTGGGTTTTCTCTCAAAAACATATTACATAAATTCCATGTAGTTTTAAGACTATGACTTTAAAGTAACAAATCTTGTTTCTACACTTAGAAATATGCATGTTTTCATTAATGACCAAGCATATAATTGCAAGAGGCACAATTATGTTAGTAAAGACGGTTGCCAAATCTTAAAGTAAACCCCTTCTTTACATTTATTCTTATCTGTTAATGTATGCCATATTTTCAAGATTACTTAATAGCATGTATTCCAGATAAATTTAATAAGCCAATATATTTTTGTTTGTTTTGAATTTTACTTAATATGATAATAGGTTTCTAACAAGACCAATAAATACTATTTGGTTGAATTTTCATGCGCACCAGGCAATAACATAATACAATAATTTATCTGCAGTGCATCAAGACTTCAACTATTTTACTGCGCAAATGTGTGAATGTATAATTTTCAGTATGTACTTTTGCACTGCTTGATTTTCATAGATGTGCATAGGATAAATATCAAAAGTGTGTAGGTATCTGTGGAATTGATTAATCACAAAATGGTAGTTTTCAGGGGTATTGGTTACTAATGCAAAGAATCTCCAACAGCCGTTGAATGGTGTAGCAATTTGCCGTAATAAAGCCACTGTATTGCCCACTTCGACCTCCATACAGTAGAGGTTGAGAATGTTTGCCTCATTGCAGACAATCAGGCATAAAGATGTACAAAGAGAGGGAAAAATACACAAGAATGGTCCAAGGTTTAGGGTCTCCTGGGCAGTCCTAATGAGCTCACTGCCTGGTCTTTTATTCAATACAATACTTGCCCATCCTGTTTTCCAATACATGATTTATTGTTTATGTTGACAAAGACATTAAATACAATTTGTAAACACACCAAAATTTAATGGGCACATTAAGAGCAGAGGTTGAGATATTTTGCATAAATATTGGGATATTTTGCATAAATATCTCAATCAGCAGGTATGCTTAAAATATAAATTGATGACAACTTTCAGTTCTATTTTTGTCTAAGTTTTCCTCATCAGCTAAAAGATTCTAAACTTTTTGATTCTAATGTCTTCTGGGTGCAGATTTGTTTCCCAATGCCTTACAGTTCCTTGAACCACTATTCTCTGAGACTTAAACTGTTTTTACCTAGGGGACTTATCTACCCTTGAGATTGTTGTTAGGGGAACAATTTCTCACAATAATATTTATTGTATGTTTAAAAATTCCTAGTTTTTTCTAAAAGAAAAATAAAAATTAGCATGGATTTGATCATTGTCAGCTTAGTAACGATACTGGTTTAAATTTAAATTTTGTATTAGATATTATTTAAATCTTTTAAAATATTGATTTTTGTTTTTTGGTTGTTGTTTTTAAGCCATACTTGGCAATGCTCAGGGATCACTTCTGGTGGACTTAAGGAACAATATAGAATTCAGGAAATTGAACCCGGATGGCCAACTCTTTCTCCAGCCACATGAATCTCATTTTTGACCTAGTCAAAAATAAGACAACATGGAAGAAAAATCCATGTGATAATTACTCATTGTCATTTTTAGCTCAGTGATTTAAACATCCACATAAAAGAATGTGTACAAAAGTCATCACAGAGGAATAAAAGATTTCTCATTAAGAAATAACTTCAGCGCTCAGTTCTATATTTATGTATTTTTATTAGTGAAATTGGAAATCAATGTTTCACTTTGTGCTTGTGTGACTACAATACAACTTCTTTGTTGCACATTGATCAAATATAATAATGATAACTTTTGGTTACACCATCACAAATGTCAATGATTTCAAATATACTTTTCCCCAAAGCTTCTCAACTCTTGATAGTTATAGGAGATTTTTGAGTAGCATTTTTTTGTTCAATGTAGTTCATTTATTTTGTTAATGGGAGAAAAAATGATTCTCACTCTGGTGAATTTTTTTTTGAAATTTGTGTTTTCTGCCCTTGTCTTATGGGATTTCTACAGGTCATCTTCCCACACCCCGAAGAGCATGAGAATATCAATGGTGTATCTCCATTACTCTAGCTAAGGAGAGTGAGTATGCATGTATGTGCGACGTGGTGGGGGAGTGGGGGGAGGTTCAGGGGGTGCCCAGTGATGGCAGGTGGTTCTCCCATGGTAGATCTCTTCCTCAACTCTGATCATCCTCCCCTTTATGGCTCTGAACTAGAACAAACATGTTGAAAATTAGATGAATCCAGCCCGGCAAGCTACCGAGAGTAACATATATACAATTGATTCTATTTAGAAGAACTTTGAATACTTATGATCAAGATGATGTTAGCATAAATATAACATGGGAACTTAACTCTATATCAATAGCAAGCAGTGAAGTCGATTTTATTCTATATTCTTTTATTTAGAACTAAAATTTCTAAGAAGTTGTTGTCGATATTGAGAGGACTCACAAGTAGATAACATCAGGGAGAATCCTCCCCTAAAGAGCCATCTGTCCATTGTCCTGCTCTTTAGCTTTGGCCAGCTGTGGAGATCAGCCTAAGCAATGATGAGTCTGATCTTGGTGGCAGACCCTGTGAGGTCAGGAGAAGTAGATTCACATTTTGCTCGACACTGCAAGCAAGTCAGTGGAAAGTGATAGGAAATCAGGCAAAACAAAAGTACCTCATAGGTAAGTATCTTGATTTCCCCCCATTGTTCATAATCAAAGTCATCTACCCATCAGGTTATGACAACCTAATGCTGAGTGTATATATATATATATATATTATATATATGTGTGTGTGTGTGTATGTATATATGTCATAACTTATTATAATAAAAAGCATGTCATTCCTGTAGAGAGGGGTGTTTTCACTTGCTTTCCTGTGCCCATGTTTCTGAGGTGAAATGGCCACTCTTCTACCTGGATATAGAATTTCTCTCTAAAATTTTCCCTAGTCTTTTGCAATATCTCCATCCTCATCTTTTGGTTCTTCAAACACCAGATTTGTTCAATCTACTCTTTGGACTTTGATCTTGATATTCTTTCCCTCTAATCTGCACTTGACTGGATCCTTCCTATCATTCAACTATAGTCTTGAGTCCACTTCATCCTAAAATCCTTCCCTGACATTCTCAGGTGTTGCTTCATTTTCTAGTCCATTGCCTTCTGTTAACTAGACACTACTTACTTTTGACCTGTGTTTTTTTTTTCTTTTTGGGTCACACCTGGCGATGCACAGGGGTTACTCCTGGCTCATGCACTCAGGAATTACTCCTGGCGGTGCTCAGGGGACCATATGGGATGCAGGGAATTGAACCCGGGTTGGCCGCATGCAAGGCAAACGTCCTACCCACTGTACTATCACTCCAGCCCTGACCTGTGTGTTGACTTTCATGTGTCTCTTTTCTTACTAGAATCTACTGCAGGCATTTCCTTGTGTGTGTACATTTGAGTTTATGGATGTGTGTTCATTAGTCTATCTAAAACATTGTGCAGTCAGCAAACACGGGAAGAATGAAAGGATGCCAAAATACTCTAAATATGTACACACCCTCAGACTTCTTCTGACAGATGAGATACATTTTATTTCTATTTCGTAGAGGAGAAAATTAGTGAAGAATGGTTAAATTATTTTAAATGGTTAAATTCCTGAGCTGCTTCAGTCTTTCAATGAACAGAGAATGACCTTCAGTCTTTCTGTCTTCCCTGAGAATACTTTGGTTTTGCTCCTAATGGCCTCTGTTATGGATTACTCTTGGCCTCTGCATCACCAGGTAAATCCACAAGTTCGCTTGTGACTCACAAAAGCTGAGTCTGATACTTATGCCAGTCTCAAGCCCTATGTTTAAGAGGTAATATGCTGCCATGACTTCCCTCCCTCTGGTGTACATGTTGGGCCAGATCACAGAACATACTCTTGTTAAGTTTGCACCATTTCTCTGTTTTACTCTCTCTGACATGGCACTTTGTCAGACTCTTGATCCCTGGGGTACATGTTCCCCTATTCCATAATTTTTCACTCCTTTCTAACCACATTTCCCACTAATGGCCAGATTATATTATAGATTACAAATTAATATCATTATTATTACATATGTAATATTGTGATAAATTATGTAATATTATATTTTATATAATATGTGTATTTTAATAATTATATACCTTTTATGGTGCAAGAAATGTTGAGGTGTTTCATATTAATTTAATGTATAGCATGGTGGGTAGGGCGTTTGCCTTGCACGCAGCCAACATGGCCAACCCGAGTTCAATTCCTCTACCCCTCTTGGAGAGCCCGGCAAGCTACCTAGAATATCTCGCCCACACGGCAGAGCCTGGCAAGCTCCCTGTGACGTATTAGATATGCCAAACACAGTAACAACAAAGTCTCCAATGGAGACGTTATTGGGCCCGCTCGAGCAAATCGATGATCAACGGGAGGACCTTAATAAGATTGAGATAAGGAATATTTATGAAACATTTTTCTTGTTTGCATTTTTCTATTTGTAAATTCTTGTCTTTTTCCTTCTAGGCTGTTTTCTTTCCTCTGATTTTCATAATGACATAAATTGTTAGTAGACATACTTTTTGTCATGATGTTTTCTAAGATTCTTATTCTTATTACTGATTATCACCTGGTTACATAAAATCACTGTCACAAAGATACTATCCTGATAATACCAATATTTATTGTCTTGGAGTTACATTCAGGAAAACCTAGAGAAATTATGAACTTGAGGCTAACCGAAGCATAGAAATTATATGAATTATCAGATATTAAAAC
Organism: Sorex fumeus; assembly: GCF_029834395.1. NCBI lineage: Eukaryota > Metazoa > Chordata > Mammalia > Eulipotyphla > Soricidae > Sorex > Sorex fumeus. Next base: position 44,065,994 of record NW_026606081.1, read on the forward strand.
TGTGTATAATTTAGGCTATTATGATTATACATAAAATGATAAAAGCTACTTTTTTAAAATCAGATTTATCTTTTGCTTCCTAGGAAAGCATGCATGCATAAAATGAAGGTTAGCAATTATAATTGTATTCAGAAAACTAATGATTGTGGTCCTGTTTTCTAACATTATTATGATGATTTTATTGCACTGTTTATTCTTACCAAAAATTCTTAATAGTTGCATTTTGCATTCTACAATCAATGATAAATTAGAGGTATTTAATGTTAAAACTCTATTTCTAAATATGTTAGCTTTAATCCCTAAACAGGAAATGATTTTAGAAAATTTAGGAGGGGACAGAGAAGACTTCTGTAAAGTAGCATACTCAACAGAAAAAAAAAACATAATTTTTCTTTATCTTTTATGTGCCATTTGATACAACACAAAAAATAATCTATTTAGCCAAATGAATAATCATTTTACTTCATTTTCCCAAAATACACTTGAGTTGAATGAAAAAGTGTGAAACTGTCCTCTTTATAATGGAGTCCTTATTTCTATTTTGAGCTCATTAGTCCACTCAATTCAAGAAAATTAAATCAAATCAAGGAATAAACATTTCAGTGAACATTGCCCCTTGGGTTCTCACTATAATAGATAACAAGGGAAACTCAGTGAGTTTTGCCCCTGTTTTTGATTTGTACAAGTTTAAATTAGATCTTGGAGTTTTGTATGATTTATACAGTTAATGGGAAAATGTCCCTTATTTTGATAATTAATTGTGCTACATTCAGTTTCCTAAACTCTTTTCTTTTCTTAAATAAACTAAAGGTGGGCACCACTTAAAATAAAGGAGATATCAAACATTTTTAATTATTTGAAGTTCGAGCCCCAAGAGATTCCTTGATAATAGAGTTAATAATTAATTACCTCTATTAATAATAATTCCATTAATAGTGGAGTTGGAAATAAACACATAGGTGGTGACTAATTTTGTATCCCTGTATATTTACCGCACTTATTCCAGATTAAGTTCATTTTTGTGGTGTGCTGTATAATTTGAATAATTTAGATGTAGTGTACTTTGTTGAAATGATCAATTTTGGCATATGCATAGCACACCTTTTAAAAAAATCTGCATTCACAAGTTGGCACTGCACAAGTAATTTTGTGTAAACAGATAAAATTCCTCCCTTCAGTAATTTTTTTTCTGATAATACATATAGAAAATGTTAATTGTAGAACTCAGACAATCTCTCACCCTGTTCGTTCCATTCTAGGCCATGGGTCCCGATGTGAAGTTCTTCAGCTGATCTTCTCGGTCCTATCTTGGCATTAAAATCACCCACAATGATCTTGTAGAAGGTGTGGTCTTCTTTATAGAACTTCTCTAGCTCCATGTAGAACTTCTCGATTTCTCTTTCATCATAATGAGATGTTGGTGCATAGACAACGAAGATAGAAAGTGCAGGCAGTGAGTCACATCTATTCAAATGTAAACGTCCTATTTGGGTTGTTAGGCATTCGAATGAATCAATGCTCTTGGCCAAATTTGTGTTGACAAGGACACCGACGCCTCCGACACCTCTTTTATTGCATGTTCCAAGGAACAATTCTTCTCCAGTGTCGAAAATGGCATGGTGAGATTCGTGCCTTCTTGTCTCGGTCAGATCAATGATGTCGTACTTGATCATTCGCGCTTGTACCATCAGGTCCTCGATGGATGCATCTGATGCTAGCGTACGTGCATTGAAAGTACAGACGATCATTTTTGTCTTCCTTCGTTGTGGCAGCCTAGTTCGGCCTTGAGATTTTGTTGGCCTCTCCTTTCTCATCCTTCTCAGTGCTGCCATGTCGGTGAAACCTTCAGGGTCAGGTGAATGAGACCAGGTGTAGTTACTGGTTTTGGCATATCGAATACACAACGGATAGCTTGCCAGGCTCTTCCGTGTGGGCGGAATACTCTCGGTAGCTTGCCAGTCTTTCCGAAAGGGATAGAGGTTTTTGGGGTGACCTCTAATCACCCTTGTAGATGTTACCATATTTGAACCCTATCAAATATGGTACGACAATTCCGGAAGATGGGTATTTAGTGTCTTATGTGTCCTTCGGCCACGCGGGTCCGGAAAGCATCCTGGAGTGTGGCGGCGGCTGGGTAGTGGAAGTAGTGTCGATAGTGGAAGTCTGCCAGTGGGGTATTTATCTGGGTAGGGTGGGTCTTCACAGAGCGGGGAGAAAGGGCTGCAAAGTTCAAAAAGAGAACTCCCAGAACGACCACCAACTGGGAACTCTTTGGCACTATTGCGGCAACATGGGAAGATGCCATTGTTGACAACATTGACGAGGAATACGATTGACTGGTTCAGCACTTCCATGAATGTGCGAGGAACGCCAAGAGAGAGATAGCCACAAAAAATCGCCTATCTTCGAAAATTCTTGAGCTAATTCGCCAGCGTGGTTTGGCGCATGCTGCAGGCAACCGCAAGCTAACGTCCAAGCTCTCAAAGCAGTGCAGAGATGCGATCAAGGAAGACCTCAAAGAGAGAAGAGCAGAAGTACTGGTAGATGCGGCAGAAGCTGGGAAAAGTATTCGTAACGCCCGCCTGTCCTTCGCCAACTACAAGACCAATATGACTGCCCTCCAACGTCCTGATGGATCCATCACATCCTCCAGAACGGCAATGGAGAAGATTATCCATGACTTCTACTCAAATCTCTTCGATAGCCATGTCTACTTGCGGACATACCAAATTCCACAGGATGGATATGTCGTTCCCAACGTTCTCCCTTCCGAAATCCGACACGCCATTTCGTCGGTAAAGAAACAAACAGCACCCGGCCCAGACAAGGTCAGACCTGAATACCTGAAGAACCTGCCGTCAGTACTCATCAATACACTGGCTCGGCTCTTCACTTGCTACCTGTCTGAATGCAAGGTTCTGTCCTAATGGAAAACCAGCAGGACCGTACTACTGTTCAAGAAGGGAGACATCCATGACATTGGCAACTATCGCCCGATCTGCCTATTGTCTGTAATCTACAAGTTGTTCATTTGAGTCATCCTAAATAGGATTGGCAGAACACTAGATGAAGGACAACCATGCGAGCAAGCCGGGTTCCGCAAAGGATTCAGCACCATCGACCATATCCACACGATAACCAAGCTCATTGAGGTTTCTCGGGAGTTCAAGATGCCGCTCTGTTTAACATTCATTGATTTAAAGAAGGCCTTTGATTCTGTTGAGACAGAAACGGTCATTGAAGCGCTAGCCAATCAGGGTATTCAAGCCCAATACATCAGGATCCTGCGTGTGCTGTATTGCGGATTCACTACCAGGATCTCACCATTCTACAAAGAAGTGATCGTTGATGTCAAGAGAGGGGTGCGGCAGGGTGATACCATTTCACCGAACCTCTTCAGTGCCACCCTCGAGAACATCATGCGACGACTGGAATGGGAAGGAATGGGAGTGAAGATAGATGGTTGGCAACTACACCACCTCCGCTTTGCTGATGACATTGTTTTAATAACACCAAACATTAGCCAAGTGGCACAAATGCTGGCCCACTTTGACCGTGAGTGTGGAAAGGTAGGACTACAGCTGAATCTTACGAAGACAGTGTTCATGAGAAACAGCCTCGTTCCTGATGCCCCATTCGCTCTCAACAGAACGACCATCTCTGAATGCAACAGCTATGTGTACCTAGGTCGAGAAGTCAACATGACAAATGACCTGGCACCCGAGCTGCACAGGAGGAAGAGAGCAGCTTGGAACGGCTTCAAGAACGTCGAAAGAAATAGCTAAGAGGATGAAGAACCTCCGGCTTCGGGCACATCTCTTTGATTCCACTGTTCTTCCTGCATTAACATATGCCTCAGAGACCTGAGCCCTAATTCAGGTCTCCCAAAGAAGAATAGAAAGAGCTATGCTTGGAATATCACATTTCACTCAAATGAGAGAAAGAATCCGGAGTTCTGACATCCATTGACGATAAAGAATCAGGGACGCTGTCTCATATGCCAAGGTGTCAAAAATCAGATGGGCTGGTCACGTAATGAGATTTAAAGACGACCGCTGGACTAGAGCTGTTACTGACTGGATTCCACGGGATGTCAAAAGGCCGCGTAGTCGCCCACCTACCAGATGGTCAGACTTCTTCGTGAAGATCATGAACGATTGGTTTGAGGCGCTTCATGTTCCCAGCGCGAACAGATGCCTTTGGGCTACACTAGCACGCGACAGGGACAAATGGAGACGTTACTGGCGCCCGCTTGAGCAAATTGATGACTAACGGGAAGTTAAGTGATTAAGTGATTAACTTTGAGTCTGCATTTGCTCTGATTGTTCAGATGAGTTTCTTGTAGACAGTAGAATGTTGGTTTCAGTTTCTGGATTCATTTTGCCACTCTGTGTCTCTCGATTGGTGCATTTAGACCATTCACATTGAGAAAGATTATTGTCAAGGGGTTTTGTGTCATCTTTCTGTAGGGGTTGGTTGTGTTTATAAATGTTTCCTTTTATCTTACAGGAGCCCCTTTAATCCTTTTAAATTTGGTTTTGAGTCTATGAAGTTCATGACCTATTGTTTATCTATAAAATGGTGTATCATTCCATCAGGTTTGAGTGAGATTTTTATCTGGATAAAGTATTCTTGGTGAGGCATTCAGTTCATTGAGTTTCTTCACTATATCCCACCATTGTCTTCGGGCTTGGGGGGTTTCCTCTGATAGGTATGCTATAAATCTAAGGGGTGCTCCTTTGTTTGTGATTTCCTTCTTTAACCTTGCTGCTTGCAGTATTGTGTCTCTGTTCATAGCATGCATCATTCTGACTGTGATATGCCTTAGAGTGTTTTTATTAGGGTCTCTTTTAGCTGGCACCCTTCTGGCTTCTTGGATCTGGATGTCTGCATTCTTTAACTCCGGGAACTTTTCAGCAATGATCTTTGACTGTGGCTTTTTCATTGGGGTTGTCTCCCTGTCCTTCTGGTACTCTGATGACTCTAATGTTGCTCCTCTTGGCATCATCCCCTAGGTCTCTGATTCTCCTTAGAGCTATTTTGAGGTCTTTTCCCATGGTTTGTTGTTCCCTATGTGATTTCTGTTGCTCATCTTCAAGCTCACTGATCCTGTCTTCAGCTGTATTCATCCTACTGCTGAGGGCACCTACTGAGTTTTTAATTTCGTCTACTGAATCCTTTATTTGTGATACTTCTTTTTGTAGCTTTTTTATTTATGCTCTCATTTCTTCCTATACTTTCTCAACTATTTGTTCTACTGTTTCTTTCATTTCTTCCTTTAGTTTTCTCGATATCTCCTCCATTGATTCTTTGAGTAGTTAGTTGAAAATTCTCTGCATTTCAACTCGGAATTCTTTATTGGAGGAGCATATTTGTGGATAACCCCGGTTGAGAATTCGGGACTCTTTTCTTTGTCCTCTCCTTGTAGCGGAGATTTGCGCTGTTTCTTCATGTTGTTTTGGTTGTCTAGAGGTAAAACCCTGGAATTCACTAGCACTGTTCCCTCTTTTTGTGGGAAAGGATTCTGGATAAGTTTGGTCGATAGTGGTCTCCCCTCTCTCTTTCTAGAATCTGACCTTGCTCTCAGGCATTATTCTTTGGCTTATGATGGTCATCAAGTGAAGCTTTGGAGGAGGTGCTCTTTAATATTGGACTTGTACAGCTTCTTGCGTACTGCTCTTAAGTTAGAATTGGAGTAGGCCGGTGGGTTATTGTTGTATTGTAGTTGAGGCAGCCAGGATATTTTTTCACAGAATTCGGTGATAAACGCTGGGATGAGAGTGGAGACTGCTGGGAGTGGGAAATGTAACTGGGGCCTCAGAAAAGGCCACGCCCACTTTTGGGGAGGCCATGCCCCCTATGTTGAGGCCATGCCCCCAGCCGGTCACAGGGATGCTTGGACCCAGGAACCTGGAAAGGCAGGGCCTGGAACTGGTGGATGGGAATTCTGGTGGAACTCGGGCAGGTGTTCCCCAAAGTCTCCTCTGGCTGCCCGGTGGAGGGGGTTTGGAGCCCCGAAGAGGGGTGTACTAAAGGGACAAGCTCCTGGGGCATGCTAAAGGGGCAAGCTCCTGGCTCTAATATACACATTAAACACGCATTAACACCTATGTTTTTATGCTTTAAACTTCAGAATAAATTTAACTCTTTCTTTTTTTGATACGTGTTGTTTCAGAAAACTTTTGTAACACTAAGTAGAGAGTTTGGATACTAAAACTAACCCTCCAGCCCCAGTTGGTTTCATTAGGTGATATAATTATAAAGTTGGTGAATTCAAGGATAATCTTGGTTATTAAATTTTTTTCTCTTTTGAGAAGAAATTATGACTATCAGGTGCTCTCTAGAATATCCTGGGTATACTTGTCATTATAGAGCATGAACAGTGTTTCATTATTGGCGTCTGGTACTGAACTGCCAGCCCAGTTGGCTAAGAATCACCAGTACTCCCTATCTAAAAACTAAATTAAATACATACATTCATGTATGTATTTGGAAGGCTTAATAAAGGGAGAGAGTGAAGTTACTTATTAAGTATAAGAATCTATCTTACTGTGAAACAATTATTCTCATTCTCCCTGTCCTAATGGAAGAATTCCAATGTAATTGATCTTGATTTGCCACCAGCTGGTTGGTTTTTGCATCCAAAAATGATGCCATATCAAAGGATCAACAGTTTTCTCACTATATTATGAGAAATCAGCCCTGGAAACACAATCACTCATCCCTTCCGCCATGTCAATATTTCTTACCTGCCCATTTAGTGAGAACAAAAGGAAGTGGATTAACCTTAATGGAAAGGCCAATTTTTTTTCTATCTGATCACTGAAAGCTTGATTTGTAGAAGTTATATTTCTATGATTAATCTTATTTTAATTAATGATAATTCCACTCTGTTCTTATATAGAACATCAGTCCATATATCTTGTAGTCATTCCTCTAATGTTATTCCTTCCAAATCTGTGGATACCAGCCAAGCCATTAGCTACTATCTGCGTATCAGTGCTGTTCCAAAACTTTAGTTATCTCCTTTGCAGGCAAAATAGACACATAGATTTATTACTCAAAAATCTCTCCACTGGGAGTATTCTCTTACCTACTGTTACTTTGGGAAATCTCCTTAAGGGGTCCTACGAATACCCATTGTCATTTTAGATTGTATCAGTATATTATGCAGAATAATCCTAAATAAAGTCCAGGTTTTTCATTCATCATTTAAGTGATCATAGGGAATTCTACATAAAAATCTAGGTATGGGCTGAGGTAAAAGTGATTATTGATGAATAGTACATATAATGAAAGTCTAATTATTGTTGTGAGATTTTTTTTAAATATTCAGAAACAGTTAAAATGTGTTAGTTCATATTCCATTCATACTTAGTAGTGAAACACTTAGTCCTTATGCATTTGCAAATCAAATTATATATATTTTCATATTGGCACATTAGATCATAAGGTCATTTAGTTACTCAAGGTCAAACATTTTGCCTCTAACAGTGCTCTTCACTAAATCAAAAACTGTTGGCAAAAGGAGAAAATTTCTTGGAAGAAAAGAAAATGCTTCCCACAGACTACAATATTTGTCTGCAGAGACCTGTGGTGTGTGTGAGACCCAGGGCTGAGATCTCCAAGCCTACTCAGATCGGGACTGGGCCTCCTCCACCCAGATCCCCCATCTTTCAGTAGCTAGACAGTCACACCCACCAACTGCCCCTGTCGACGTGTCATCCTATCAATGGCTAAGACCCAGAGACTAAAACCAAGCTCCCGGAAGCTTCTTATCATCTAGTTCTTGCTCTTGGAGAACGCTGCAGGTTACCGATCGTATCCTGCCCATAGGACCAAGTCTGGCAAGCTCCCCGTGGAGTATTTGATATGCCAAAACCCATTCACAATGATGAGTCTCATTCCCCTGACCATGAAAGAGCCTCTAATGTGGAACTTGATAAAATTTCAGGGCTAGGACAAATGGAGAAGTTACTGGTGCCTGCTCGAGGAAATCGATGAACAATGGGATGAGAGTGATAGTGACTCATAAACCAGCTATGTCTGCCACAGATACACAGGACTTCATAAAGCTCAACGGATTCAGTTTTCCATGTTCACAATTATTCTTTGGTACCCTCTGCCTGCAGCCTCCTTAACATGCCCCATGAAAATTTAGCTGAAAAATGGGTGAAATTAGTTTGTTATATAACTTTGACTACCCAGGGGTTGTCTCATTTTTAGGATAAGAAGTTTAAAAAGTACAGAACTCTTATTTTTCTCTTTTGTTTCTAACTTTGGAGAACAAAAAAAATCTCAACATACTTCAGAAAATAAGAGTCACAGAACCTTATGTAAATTGGTCAGCCCTTGATTTCCACTTGTATTTTACTCTTTGATAAGAGCCTTTCTCACAAAACAGATTAAAAAGGGCATACTTCATGACTGACAGGACTAACAAGCATATCAACAATATGCCAACATAGTATGATGTCAAAACTAATTTCAAGATGACCCAGGATGCCTTCAGACTAGGCTATGGCAGTGCTATGATAGCCTAAACTCTGATGCACACTCTTGTTATGTGAGTGGCTAAGCATCTCTGTTATAAATATGTATTGAGGAACATTGTGCTGAACTATATATATATTACCAGATTATTCATAAGCTTACATTTGCGTGGTTGATCTCAGTCACATTTAGTCTACACAGAGATTAGGATAAGGTCATGCATGCTGTGTATCCCTTTCATATCTTTTAAACTATTTATCATAATATTTTATACTTCCTATATGAAATATTTCAGATCAGTGTCAACTCTGCAGCTGGTTCTTTTATATCTTGGCAATGTCCCCAGCCCTACCCTACACAACTATTATGGCTCATAATTTTTAATTAGATCCCAGATATGATATGGAGAAAAATGGGGAATTAGCAATTATGCCTGGAAAGTAGAACATTGCCTAATTCCATCAGACTCATAGTGTGATAAGTTTAGACAGTGCAGGCAATAATGTTGCCAAACCCTTTCAGCTAAATTCCTGTATAGGACTTTCTCAGCATTCCTGTATCTCTCCCATTTGTTAAGTTGCTGCCAAATTCTGCCTTTTATCAACTATAGATGTTAGATAAGATAGGACTCTGGAGGGCTGGAGTGATAGCACAGAGGGTAGGCCGTTTGCCTTGCATGCAGCCTACCCAGGTTTGATTCCCAGCATCCCATATGGTTGTCCCCTGAGCACCGCCAGGAGGGAGTGATTCCTGAGTGCAGAGCCAGGAGTAACCTCTGTGCATCACCGGGGTTAAAGCAAAAATAGAGTCATATATATATATGACTCTGTTCCTTCCGGGGTTTTAGCAGAGCAGCATGTATGGGGCAAGTTCTTGGGTCTACAAGATTTAAGGTATCATTTGCCTCCTTTGCTTCTTACCTATGAGCATTTGCTTCCTCCTTGCCCAAAGTAGCTGTGGTTCTTGTCTGCTTTCCAGAAGCAGGGACAGGGGCTGCCTACCCATCTCTTCATAATAAGAAACTGTATTATTTGTGAAACTCTACAGCAGTGCTACTAGGGTTGGAAGGATTGACTTTTCCTCTTATAGTGATATACCTTTTTCTTCCTATTAGAGAGGGGTTTGAAATGTGGTGCATCAGTGGTAGCTGATTCTGTCATTCTCTCCTCATCAGCTGCTGGTTTTCTCTGGGCCTCTACCGTCTCATTTCTTAAATCAGCAAATGGTTCAGGATCAGAAGAAAGAGATGCACTGATGTACCAACCACACTCAATCTTTAATACTCATGTTGGCATTTTCTCAACATGAGACTTTTGTCGTACTCTGATACACACTCTTGTTATGTGAGTGGCACTCTCCCACTTCTTCCCTTCCTACTCTGCTCAGATGTGTTTCTGCCTCTTTTACAGTCTTGAGTCTTGTCGCTCATACTCAGTCGTCTTAACTGTGTTATGATTCGAGCTCTTCCACGAGTCAAAGATCATTTTTAAATTTTTTTTGCAGATTTAAAATTCCCCTCTAGATGCTGTGATGATGTGTAACTTTGCCATTGCCTACTCACTGAATAATTTCATTATAAGAAATGAGAGACTGAAAAAAATCACCTGAGAGTTTGGTAAGTAAACAATAATATGGGAACTCCGAAATTGTAGGGAAAGTTCCTCATAGGGCTAAGTTCCAGTTGATTCACACTAGAACACCTAAATAAACAGGAAGTTCATCATCAAGTTGCTTCCACATATGAATCTACTTGCTGATACCACGTGGAAATCATCTACTCCATCCTGAATCTACAGTCCTGCCAGAATGTGTCCACTACCTTCCTGGCAAGAAATACTTGCAAGGAGAGTTGTCAAGATTAATGCATCTCTGCATACAACAACAGAGTTTCCGGTGTGTGAAATATGCTGACTCTCAAGAAATAATCTCCGGCACATCTCAAACCATTACATTGTAATTTCCAGTAGAAGCAAACGATTAAGTACCTGAATATGTATTTATATAAATGATCTTTTGAATAAATGTTTCATGTTTTATAATTCCTGAATTATGTTTGACTGGATGCTGTAGTGGTATACTGCAAGTATCACAAGACAAACTGTTGTGATTTTACTTTAAAAACTACCACGTGATAACTCCCAAAGGATCTAATGCTAACAATTGTTAAAGTTAGCCTTTGTCTGACAGGAGTTATTTTAACAAATGTATGGCATTCTATAGCTTTGAAGCTGGGGGTAGGCTATTCCTTCTTAACACAACAATTGAGGGGATTATAATATGTTTGATTATAAACCTAGTAATTATTTTGCTATATTTAGGGAGTAAATTGTAATTTTGTAGCTGGTTTTATTTTTTCCCAGGATCAATGCTCTGACATCCAAAAAATAGCATTTTTTACATTAAGTTACAGGCTGCATCAAAATTCTTCAAAATAAAACAATGGATGAATTCTACTTATGCATACAAATAAATTATCCAGGAATGCAGCAACAGTAAAGAAAGAAGCTTTACTTTTGCCAAGTGGGTCTTATAGGGCTTTCTCTGCACCTAAGTCTATTGCTAGAATGATTCCAGGGGACAAGAACTTTCCATGGTCTTTAAAATTCTTTTAGTGGGGTCGGAGAAAAAGTACAGCAAATAGGGTGCTTGCCTTGCATGCACCGAGGTTCAATCCCTAGTACCACATATGGTCTCTTCATCCTGCCAGGAGTGATCTCTGAGCATCACCTGGTGTGATCCAAAAAAAACAAATAAATAATATCTCTATAAATTTATTTTTAATTTTCTAATTTTTTTCCGACTTACAAACTTTTGTGATTATGTTTCAGTCATACAGTTATCGAGTATACTCATCCCTCCACCAGTGCTCATTCTCTACCACCAATATTCCCAGTATTCCTCCCCCTGCTTCTGTGGCAGGCACATTCCGTTTCACTCTCTCTTTCCTTTTGGGTGTTATGGTTTGCAATACAGTTACTAAGTGGCCATCATGTTAGGTCCATTGTCTCTTTTCAGCACACATCTCCCATCCCGAGCAAACTCTCCAAGCATCATATACTTGGGGATCCCTTCTCTATCCCAGTTGCCTTTCCCCCCAGCATGTGATGCCAGCTTCCAAGCAGTAGAGCGATCCTCCTGGCCCTTATCTCTATTATCCTTGGGTGTTACTTTCCCATTATGTTACTTTATATTCCACAAATGAATGTAGTCCTTCTATGTCTGTCTTTCTCTTTCTGACTCATTTCACTTAGCATGATACTCTCCATGTATCCATGTATCCCTGTATCCATAAATAACATTCTTTTAGGAGTACCAGTTCCTGCTGAAATTTCCCCTGTCCCACAGGGGTTGCAGTTTTCTTTGGGCTGACAGTGCTTCTGGATAGCATCCCCAGACCTCTAGCTTTCATCTATACCAGGGGTCTAAGCTTTCAGGCTCTGGGACTCCTTAAGGGTCATTGACAGTGTCTTCAGGTCCCATCCTGGTTTTTTTTTTTTTTTGGTTTTAAAACTTTATTTGCATATTAAAAATTGTGCATTCCAATATAATTAAACCATTAAACAAACAAACAAAAAAGGCACTCAGGCTCAATTTTTTTTATAGCTTGCAGGACACTTATAGCTTGCGAAACCAACCAGGTGTACCCCATCAAGTCCCGCCCAGCTGATTCCTTTCCCCAACATATATGCAAGTTCATTCCCTTCCAACCAAACAGATCGGGGAGGTAAGGCGCCTCTTTGTCAGTAGTTCTCAAATCTTAAATGTGAAATGGGGCAGCACAGTCATTTAACTTTTAAACTTTATCCGACCTCGGTGCATCTTAACAAAGCTAAACAGCTAAAAGTAAAATAAGAAAGCAATGCTTGTGGACTGTACTGTGCATTTCAGCGGCGTCCACTCTTTACGATCCGACAGCTTGCTTCTCATTTCCCATTGTTTCTTTAGAAGGCAGCGGGTTCTTCTCCTGCGTTTCAGTCTTCTTCAACTTCGACCTATAGAATTTGTCAGTCTCCCCCATGTGGGGCTTGTCAGACGTGGTTGCAGAGAAGCCGAGCAGGCACGAAGATGAGAGCGAAGAGTAGCCGAGCAGCGACCACCAGGGAATCCCATCCTGGTTTTCTTATGTCCTGAGAAGGCCATGGCCGTAAACTCCTTATCTACCTGTCTGCTTCAAAAGTAAGCTGTTTGGGGGCTGGAGAGACAGCACAGCGGGTAGGGCGGTTGCCTTGCACGCGTCAAACCCGGGTTCGATTCACAGCATCCCATATGGTCCCCTGAGCACCGCCAGGAGTAACTCCTGAGTGCAGAACCAGGAGTAACCCCTGAGCATTGCCAGATGTGACCCAAAAAGACAAAAAAAGTAAGCTGTTTGGTCAAAGCTAGCAACGCCTGAAATTTCTGCTTCAACAGTGAAGAACTTTCACCCTGACTTCAGCCTCAGCCCTGGCCAGAAACTCCCAAGAACTGAGTTTGTTCTAAATGTTTTGTTGTTGTTGTTTAGCTTTGTTTTTTGTTGATTTTTTTTACCCTCTTTTCTTATTTAATTTTTTAATTTCTTTTACGGACGAAAAAAAAATCACCCAAAAGCTGCAACTTCATGGTAAGAGATGTGGCAATTCTTTCTACTTCCCAAAGATGTCCGCATCTTAGCTTTTAGAACTTACAACTCACAGGAGGAAAGAAGGTCGCAGGTGAAGTTAGTGAAAAATCCTGTGAAGCATAAGTAATCAGAAGACCTAGGAGAATCCAGTACGTTCACAAGCGGCTCTATTACAACCTGGCAGCTTTGGCAGCCAGAGGAGAGAAACTGGTGGAGGCAGGAGTGGTGTGGGGAAGGTCTGGGACCCAGAAATCTAAGCACAGGCCCTCGGGCCAGAAAAAGACCAAGATGTTTCTCCAGATACCTACCAGGAAGCACAGCTGAATTTAGACTTCTGCCTTTAAGGTAACTCTTGATATTTTAAGTACTATGTTTGTGGCAGTTGTTTGGAGCAGTAGTTGTCAACTTAGGGATGTTGGAAAATGAAGTTGAGAAGCTATAAATCCTCACTGAAGGTTCCAGCTGCCACCCAGAGCTCCGCGGAGAGAAACTCAGTTTCCTTGAAACTGATCACTATTCCAGTGATCACTTAGGTTTCTTTGAGATCCAATAACCACAGATGCCCTGCCAACATCCTTCTCTAGAGCTTGGAAGTCTTTTCAAAAGGAAATCGTCTTTTTTTTTCTTCCTACCAAACTACTGGCAATATAGCAAGCCATTGCCTTCAGCTATTCACTCATTTGTTAAATATGTGCTGTTGCTCAGAAGAGTTGAGCTCAGTTAGCCAAGGAATGACCCAGGGCAAACTCATCATTGCTAATGGGGTAAACATAGAGTTCCATATTCACAGCAGCTAGAAATGGAGAGGAGAGGAATCTGTTTTTTTACACTTCGAAGCATTTATATAAATATGCCACTTAGGATTTAAGGAGAAAAAAAGGTGGGATGGTTTATGTTTAGAAAAGTAAAATTTAAAAGCAACACATTAAACATCATTCTTGGAAGTGAAAGTTATTTAGAGTAACAACTATCTTTTAGGAAGAATTATTCCATAGGTTTCCATGTACCCTTTTTGTATATATATATTTTTTATGCCATGAAAGTATGTGAGCTGAGTGTTTTCTTCAGATGAATGATTTTGAGAGCACTGCAGGTTGAATCACTTTCGTGATAATGAAACGTGCAATTAAAATAAAAACTCTTTTGTAATGGCTATAATTGGAAAGCGATGGTTTACAGAGAAGAAAGCTATATTTGGAAAACCTATTCTGAATTTAAAATTTTGAAGTGTAAGAGGGAAGGAGAGAGGAAACAATCATTTTAATCATTACTTTGTTTTCAAGGAACTGTACGTACAGATAGAAGTGCTTGATGCATTTGTCCCAAGATATTTTGAATTAGAGAACATTCTGAGCATTTGGTGGTGTGAGGTTACGAGGAGTCACGTTACCCAAGCTGCTAACTTATCAAAATTTGTTAAATCAGCTAGAAAGTTCTGCTTTCTTGATGATCTATATCAATTTTCCCTCAAATTTTCTCTGATCATGGCTACTTTCCAATTATGTTTTATTGCTGTGTGCACCCCCTCAGGGCTAATTGGTTGACTCCCTAATCTTGTGCTTTCCCCTTATTTATGCGATTTTCACCTGTGGCCCTGTTGGACCACTCTGTCTGGAGTGACCCTCTTGGAATGTTCTGGGGGCACACATGGGACCATATAGCCTCCAGTTGAGAAATACTGTGATAGAACTTAAGGACGAAATACTGATTTTTTTTTTTTTTGCTAAGGGTAGTTTCTCAATCTTTCTCTGTTGAAAACTTCTAAAATCCTTTGTCAGCTGATTTCTACAGAAAGAAACTGAGTTAATGGCTTTGGAGTGTGACCAGAGTATGAGTTAAAGCTGCTTTCTTGGTTATGGTTGTGATATTTAGCTGGTCCTACACACCAACATGCATTTTGTACTGACATCTTGGAATTTCAAGGAACCATTTTTACCAACAACCATGATCTCGTTCTAGAAACACTTTCAGCTGATGGATTCTTAGGAGGTTTAATTTTAACATTACTCTAACAATGCACTAATCTATACACTGGGACAGATGCCTAAAAGAATTTAAATACTAACAATATTGTAGTAAAGTAATTCATGTGAATACTACTATCAGATAATGAACATTTTGGAAAAAGTACTAAGAAAGATAATCCTAACAGAGCAAAATAAGCTTGAAAATATGCGGAGAAAATATGACAGAAGTATCACTGATAAAGAACTAGACAGTATTCAACTGTAAATGAGAAATTTTGATGTATCTCAGTAATTCATAGATTGATATGAATAATATAGAAGATATGAAAAATACTATCAAGTAACAGCACTTTTTTAGAAGATAAACTGAACAGCACCAACATTTTTAATTTTTCATAGAATAATCAAAAATTACATTCTTAGATATAATATAATCTTTTAGGAGGAATAAAAATACTACTTTGGAATTAAATTAGAAATAAGTAAAAGAAAGAAATTTAGAGCATTTATCAAAATGGGAAAATGTGTAGGACATTTAAAAATACACTGAACCTAGAAGAAATTTTAAAAGGCATTTGTAATATTTTTTCACTGAAGGTACATTTAAAATTTCTGGGATGCAGGTAAGGCAGTAGCTAGAAGAATAATTTTAGCATTACATGCTCATATGGAAAAAGAAACAAGATTTCTTATCCTTGATGTGAACCCGAGCCATAAGTAACAAGAACTAGTAGAGAAAGCTAAGAGAATTTTAGGATGGAGGAAGAAAAATCAGAGCAAGGTATAAAAAAAAAAAGAATTAAAAGAAAAATCAGTCAAACAAAAACCCATATTGACAAAATCAGAAGATCAATTGCCAGTAGCACTTTAGCACTGTCCTCTCATTGTTCATTGATTTGCTCCAGGGGACACCAGTAACACCTCCATTGTGAGATTTATTGTTACTGTTTTAGACATATCGAGAATATGCCACAGGAAGCTTACCAGGCTCTGCTGTGTGGGTGGGATACTCTCAGTAGCTTGCCGGGCTCTCTGAGAGGGATGGAGGAATCAAACCTGGGTCGGACATATGCAAGGCAAATGCCCTACCCTCTGTGCTATCGCTCCAGCCCCAATCTGATATTTAAGAATAATTATTAGATGTCTGAAAATAATCATAGTTGAGTTTAGAATATTCATGCTTGAATGATTTTCTCTTTCCAGTAACTTACTGGAAAGTAATTATTACAATAATTAAAAAATGTATTATTATAGTAATTTAATGTATCTGTCAAAGAAGATTTCAAGTTTGATAATGTTGGAAACTAAAAAAACTATTCATGCATGGAGTTGAAGGCGTTTGATACATTCCCTTTATATTTTCATTGGTATATATTTTCTATTTTATGCATATTGTATTTTTGGTCAGTACTCATCAATATGCTGGCTCGGCTCTTCACACACTACCTGTCTGAATGCAAGGTTCCATCCCAGTGGAAAACCAGCAGGACTGTACTACTGTACAAGAGGGGAGACATCCATGACATTGGTAACTATCACCCGATCTGCCTATTGTCTGTCATCTACAAGTTGTTCACTCAAGTCATCCTGAATAGGATTGGCAGAACACTAGATGAAGGACAACCATGCGAGCAAGCCGGGTTCCACAAAGGATTCAGCACCATTGACCACATCCACACGATAACCAAGCTCATTGAGGTTTCTTGGGAGTTCAAGATGCCGCTCTGTTTAACGTTCATTGATTTAAAGAAGGCCTTTGATTCTGTTGAGACGGAAGTGGTCATTGAAGCCCTAGCCAATCAGGGCATTCAAACTCAATACATCAGGATCCTCCGTGAGATCTATTGCGGATTCACTACCAAGATCTCACCATTCTATAAAGAAGTAATCATTGATGTCAAGAGAGTGGTTCGGCAGGATGATACCATTTCACTGAAACTCTTCAGTGCCACCAGTGTGAGAGAACATCATGCAATGACTGGAATGGGAAGAAATGGGAGTGAAGATAGATGGTCAGCAACTACACCACCTCCGCTTTGCTGATGACATTTTTTTAATAACACCAAACATTAGCCAAGTGGCACAAATGCTGGCCGACTTCGAGCATGAGTGTGGAAAGGTCGGACTACAGCTGAATCTTACGAAGACAATGTTTATGAGAAACAGCCTCCATGATGCTCCATTCACTCTCAACAGAACAACCATCTCTGAATGCAACAGGTATGTGTACCTAGGTCGAGAAGTCAACATGAGAAATGACCTGGCACCCACGCTGCGCAGGAGGAAGAGAGTGGCTGGGCACGCCTTCAAGAGCATCGAAGAAATAGCTAAGAGGACGAAGAACCTCCAGCTCCGGGCATATCTCTTTGATTCCACTGTTCTTCCTGCATTAACATATGCCTCAGAGACCTGGGCCCTATGCAAACAGGATGAGAATGCTACTCGGGTCTCCCAAAGAGGAATTGAAAGAGCTATGCTTGGAGTATCACGTTTCACTCAAATGAGAGAAAGAATCCGGAGTTCCAACATCCGTCGACGATCAAGAATCAGGGATGCTGTCTTGTTTGCCAAGGCGTCAAAAATCAGATGGACTGGTCACGTAATGAGATTTAGAGATGACTGCTGGACTAGAGCCGTTACCGACTGGATCCCATGGGATGTCAAAAGACCGTGTGGCCGCCCACCTACCAGATAGTCAGACTTCTTCATCAAGATCATGAACGATCGGTTTGAGGCTCTTCATGTTCCTAGAAGGAACAGATGCCATTGGGCTACTCTAGCACGCAACAGGGACAAATGGAGATGTAACTGGCACCTGCTTGAGCAAATCGACAATTAACGGGAAGTCAAGTGATCAAGTGAATATAATTGAACTATTAGCAGTTGCTAATACACAATATTAAATACAACAACTTGGGTATATTTCAATTATTAAGGGAAATGAATATTGACTATATTTTGGTTATACTAAGAGGTGTGACTGTTTTGTACCACTTCTGCACATTTTTATAAATAATGACAATACTTAAAAAGACAAAATACTGGGTAAACTGATAATATTATCAGAAGTCTAGTAAATTTTTAAAATTAGATCTTAGAGCATTTTAAGAAAAAACTATATTAGCAATGAAATTCTTGTTATTGAAACAAAAAATCATATTTCTGACAAAACAATTGGATAGTGTTTTTACATGTGTCTGCATGTGGAAGTGTGAAATATCTACCCAGGAAAGCTGAGTGTTTATTTCTCTGTGATGCCTTAATGTACATTCTGAAGACAGTCATAATAAACAGTATTCCAGCTACAATTTTAGGTTCAGTTTCCTTCCATCTTAAGAATGGCTGGTTTAGCCAGGGCAAGGGGGCAGAATACGGGGCCTGTCATATTCCAACAATAATTTGTTCTGAAATTCTCAGCACTTCTAACAGCAGCTTCTCACTTTAAAAATATGTAATTATATGTTGAGAAAGTGTCCTAGGGTTCTGTTGGAATGCAGGATTTGAAAATGAGATAGCTCCTGGTGCAAGTTGCAAGTTCAAATCATATTAAGCTTTTGTTCACAACTACATGTGATTCTGCTGGCAGGAAGGGAAGAAGCAGGGAATTTGGGGGGTGGGGAGGGGGAGAAAGAAATAGGAGAGGTCTTTTGTAGGAGAGCATTGAACTAAAAGTTCAGCTTTTGCTTCTGAACTCTATTAAATACGAAAAGTTAAATCTTTTAGTACTATAAGCATTTTTAAAAAGTTGAATTAATAGGTCTATCTATATTGAATACTCATTTTATGCAGATGTTCATAATTTAAGGAATATTACTTCACAAATTAAATGCTGATAAACAAACCTATGAAACAGGGTCTATGATTGGAAACTTTCCCATGGATGAAATCCTCTGTATTTTAGTTGACTTGAAGTCACGAAACTGTTTAAGAGAGCTACCTACATAGCTAGAAATATTCACATTTTAGGCAGACACAGCATAGCATTATGTACACAACAAGGAATAAAGATGTTTACTATAGCACAAAATTCTGAAATTTTTGGTTCAAGGTAAAAGGTAAAGGCCCTCCCGTTGATCGTCGATTTGCTCAAGGGGGCCCAGTAACATCTCCTTTGGAGACTTTGTTGTTACTGTGTTTGGCATATCGAATACTCTCGGTAGCTTGCCGGGCTCTCCGAGAGGGGCGGAGGAATCGAACCTGGGTCAGCCATGTTGGCTGCTTTTAAGGTGAATGCCCTACCGTTGTGCTATCGCTCCAGCTCCTTTTGGTTCAAATGGCATGATATTGTTAAATCTGTGGGCAACTCTTATACTGACATTTACAGGTGACAGTATGTAAAGGCCTCTATCTTATTTCAAATTTTATATTTTACCATCATGTATTTAACTATAAAAATAGATCTGTCTTGTTGCCAAAGAGTTCTAGTTCTGAATTAGGAAACAGTTATTTAGGAAGTATTTGTAAGGCTCTTGAACTTTAAGCAATAGGCATATGCCTATTTGTTATCTGTTGACAAGTTTTGTTTATATATAGTTTTCTTTGAAAAATGTTTGATTTCATAAAATTAGAAATCAAATCTCTGAGTCTCACATATAAAATATATATAAATATTTCAATACAAAATTAAAAGTCTACAAAACTACCAATTTCGATTGTTTGAGAACACTAAGAATGTACGGTGCTGTAGTACCAAGCAAGCATTCACTTTCTTACAGCTTGATCGTTTTACCTGCATATTCCTCCTGTTCAATACAAATCATCCATCAAAGCAATAATATCATGATTGAATTGCCAAGAAATGTATTGCACACTTTTCCCTCATCATTCTTATAACAACCTTATGAAATAGGTGCCGTAATTACCTTATATTTTAAAAATTCCAGATTGTTTAAGCAATAAGAGGAGGTGTCAGACCTTGGGACCTACACTGAACCGATCTAATGCTCTGGCTTTTTCCTACCTCACCGATTAGCTGCTCTTAGCCTGGATGCCTGCCCGAATAAGTCTTAAAATTGTCATGCCTTTCTTTGTGCATGTGCTCTGTCTCATGTCTTTAACTCACAGATTCTCTTTCCCTTATAGTTAAATTTTCTTTTCTGAATTTTGCTGATATTATTTGACTTCCTAAATTTTAATTTCAATCTTCATACCTTTGCTTCCTTTTTCTTGAGTTGTACAATTAGTTTCTTACAATACATTATGATGTAGTTAGGTAAATCTCTTCAGGATTTTTAATTTGGATCTGGAGAGATTATGCAAAGGTTGAGGTCCTTGCCTGATATGGGGCTCGGACCCTGGTTCAAATCCTGGGACCATCTATGTGACCCTGGCACAGAGCTAAGTTTGCTCCCTGAGCAGCACTGGGTATGCCTCCCAACTCCCAATTTATAATCTCAATAACTGTCATGTTCTCTTTTTTCTTCATATTGCTTTTATTATTATCTAGCTTGGAAACAAGTATTTCTTGAAATTTTATCTATGCTTTTCCTTTTTGGGGCAGCACAATCTTAACTGGTACCTGTTCTAAGATTTCTTGTTTTAATGTTTTGAATTGTCAAATGTTTGCTTCCACTAGAACATTTATCTACTCTTTGACAGTAAGTAAGGCAATTATTCCAGCACTGTGTTACTATGTTAATAGGCCCCTAAAAACATTTAACTATTCTCATTGCCCTCTTAAGAGCCACAAAAGCAAAAATAAGCACTCCTGTCTATATTTCCCAGGATTCACAGGTAAATTTTAACATAATATTTTACTTACCAATTTCTCTTTACCTTAGTTCTTATATTCTTCCCCATTGTCTCTTTTCTCTGCCCTCGCATTTTTCTTTTGGTGTTGTAGGGTTGGTGGGTTTGGGTGCTGGGGTTAAAACCCAGGACTTCAAACTGAACTTCATGCCCAGACCTTCTCTCTGCTTTCTTTTACTTTATTCCACTGTTGAGACATAGGTCATATATCTCCATTGCTCATAAGTTTACTTTTCCTGTCATGATATTCATCATTTATTTCTCCATGGTTTTATAAATTGTGATGGCAAACACAAAAATTTTTGTCCTTAGTATCCAGAGAACTGGAACAGGGGTGAAGGGGCTTCCCTTGCATGTAGCTGACCATGAAATAAACACTGAGCACTGCTGGGTGTGGCCCAATCCTTCCCCCCCAAAACAAACCACATATCTATTAGATAGATTCTCTCCTTTCCCCATTCCCTCATCTTCATTGGTTGAATTCATGAATAATCTCAGTATGATTATTGATTCGAACCTGGGTCAGCTGTGTGCAAGGCAAACACTCAGTCTCACTTTGTGTTCCTGGAGCGAGCATATGCCATTGGGCTACACTACCATGTGACAGGGATGAATGGAGATGTTACTGATGCCCGCTTAAGCAAATTGATGAACATGGGAGGACAGTGCTACAGTACTGTGAATACAAGCGGCCAACATGGCCGACCCGAGTTCGATTCCTCCGCCCCTCTCGGAGAGCCCGGCAAGCTATCGAGAGTATTCGATATGCCAGACACAGTAACAACAAAAGTCTCCAATGGAGACGTTACTGGGCTCGCTCGAGCAAATCGACGATCAACGGGAGGACCTTTACCTTTACCTTTCTTTACCTTTAGTGTAATCCTGTATGTTGGATTTGCATAAATGATTACTTTTTACTGGTCCCCATTTAATACACCAGTGCTACAGGCATGACTGATTGATATTTGAGTAAGTCAAATATCAGTCTTAGTTCTTCAACGAATATGCATCTTCAGGAAGACCTGTGGTGTTAGTTTCATTTATCTGTGGCAGAATTATTTTATTAAATATTACATGACTGTCACATAACATGTAAAAGTAATTATAATGATATTAACAGATAACTTTTGAAAAGTTATCAAATAGTTACTAGAAATATTTAGAAAAAGAGAAGAAAATTTCTGTGAAGAATTCATTTCTCAACCTCACAAAAAATAAAAAGCATGCACATGAACTTGCCCATGAAATCTGACTTTTAAGTAGGTCACTACTCTGGACTTCTTGTATACCCATGCTGCTCCATACCACTTGTCATGTAGTAGTATCTACACATGCCATTTTGATTGTGCTATCTCTGAGAAGTATGTACTTGAGTGCATGGCATGGGGGTGATTGCCACATAAGTGGTGGGACTTACCCATTACCAATTACCAAATTTTACCTATGTATTAGATGCTCATCTGTGTTTGCCATGTGGAAGATTATTTCAAAGATATAATCTTTCGCTTTCCACAAAATGTTTTGTGTAATTTGTGTTTCAGATGCCTCTGGTTGTTTTAACTGTATTTACTGGAGGAAACCAGAGGCTGACAGGGAGACTGTTTTCACCATGTGTTAGAGGCCATTTGTCAAAACTGACCTTTTATGTGAAACAGGTACAATTATTTGTTGATTCAAGTGTCAAAACCTTATAAGATAAGGATGTTGGCTATGAATTTTCTGCTCATTTCATAATAGGTTTCAGAGTTATATATAGATGTGATGTATCTAAGGTTGAAAGCAACCTGAAATGTGCTCAGTACAATTTACACAGCTAGCTTTGTTGATCTGAGTAATAGATCATGATTTTAGTTTCCTTATAGATTGTTCATAAAAGCATAACATTGAGTAATTTCTTATTTTTTCTTTAGTTTTATTACTAATGCAAAAAAGGAAGTAGTATGCTTATAAAAATTATAAGACCTACTTATAAGACCTATTTCATAGGACCTACATATAAATAAGGAGTAGATGATTATGATTATGGAAGCTTACTTTAAATGTTGTTAAATATTTAATTTTAATCAGTTCTAAGGTGGCTTTCATGAAGTGTCATAATTTTGTAAGACAACAGATGAGATATACAGATTGAGGTATCACAAGAAGTACCAAACCCAGCAGAAAAATTGCACCAGGAAGATTGTCATCATGCAAACTTTAGACATAACTCTGCATACTACTGTGGTAATTTAAATTTAGAAAACATACCAAAATTTTTGGAGCTTTCAGATTTTATGAGGAATTAAATCAATCATACAAAATAGAGGTATTAAGAGAAAATACAGAAGAAATATTTTGACTTAGAAAGCCTTGAATGCATATTAGGAAAAAAAAAGAAAAAAGACAAAGGAAAAGTAGTAAAGTTGAAGAGAATTATTTTAAGGTAAAGGTATTTAACATTAAAATCATAGAGTGTGAGAGGCCTCAAGCCCACTTCCCTGGCAAAAATGTCCTGGCAAGAAACTAATGTGCCTTGTAATGGCTGGAGCAGCACTGTCAGTCATGAAGAGCTAAAATAAGCTTCTTGTCAAATCCATTTCGGTGGAGATGTCACCTTGAAGTTGAGAGCAGAAATAAAATATCTGTAGAAGAAATATGTTAATTATGCATTTATCTACATTCTCATGGAGATAACTGTGTAATTAATATTACGCAGTCAAGTGCTGTGGAAATGTGTAAATTGGAACACAGTTTGCGTGAGTATTCCAGATGCCTAAAACTCTTGATCCAAACCCTCCTCTTCAATGAGGCTTCAATTATGCTGACATCGATTATTTCTCCCCTTCCCCTCTGTCCACGTGTGTGTATATAAACATCTTTTGCATTAAATGATGTCCTGGAACCATCAAAATGACCATGCAAATCACAGCTATACAGGGATATTGTTACTGGGAAATCATGGTTGTTTCGAAGGCCTTTTACAATTGTAGGGCTAAATATTAAATATTCCTCTCTGATAATCATAAATGTATAAGTGTTTAATGTTTTATATATAAGTGTATAAATGTTATAAATGTATAACATAAATGTATAGTGTTATAAGGTGGGGGGGGGGGGTCGGCCATGTTGGCTGCGTGTAAGGCAAACGCTCTACCGCTGTGCTATTGCTCCAGCCCAAAAGGTCGGGATCCCGGTAACATACTCTTGGGAAATAATTAAACTTTAGAGATTGCCTAGCCCTGAAGTAGTCCAAAGGCATGAAGATCACATCCCTCTGAGATACAAATCCTAGACTATTTGGAGAATGGTAACTGAGGCTCCACCCAGTGAGTCTGTCAGAATAGAAGAATCAACAGAAGAAACTATGAGACTATGAACACCAACTATGCAGAAGATGAGATTCTGAGAAGACCATCAACAGTGCAAGGCTTTTCTGTGCCACCAACCAGGATAACTGTTGTATCTGCAAAGCTCCTAGAAAAAAAATTTTGAAAGAATTGTATAAAAGTTCCTCCCAAGGGCAACAGCAAAGGTGGAAGGAAGTGTTCAAGCCAGAAGAGGAGGTGGTGCTGAAAATTGGTTAAGTGTTACTTTATATAGCCTTATCTGTAGTAGTACTGTAAGTCACAGTGCCAATAATATATAAAACAAAGTGCCTGTCATAGGGATGGCCTGGTGGGTAGAAGGGAAATTGGGGACATTTGTAAAGGGAAGTGGACACTGGTGAAGGGTTTGGTGTTGGTGCATTATATCTCTGAAACCCAATCATGAATAATTTCGTAATTTCAAGATGACTCAATAAAAAAAAAGTCTCCTCCCCAAAACCTTTTGGTTGCTCCTCAAGCCCTTAATCCTTCCTGAACACACTTGTCTCTCTGTTTCTTTGCTTTTTCGTTTCCACCCTGGTTGAAGCTGGGTTCTCTCTTGAACACATTTCCCCTCTTTCCCTCTTCTCACAACTTCCTAAGCAAGTTTCATTCAATAAGAACTTCCTTGCATCACTGTTTTGTCTCCTCCTGAAATTTTTTTTCTGTGTAAGAAAGGTGATGGCCACAGGATGTTTGTGCTGAGGTTAGGACTGACTTTCCTGCTAGGAACAGTTCCTCATTTTAGCCTGAGCACATAGTCCCGCCTCCCCCCCCCCCGCCCCCCCACTCTAAATTGGGTGGCATGGGATCATCTCCAATGCCAGGCAGAATAAGTGGATTCTAGGCAGAGTGTAACAACTGCGTCCGTGTAGGGTGTAAGCACCCATGCTGTGGAGGTGCTAGCAATGGACTTGACCAGTCCTGGACAGAGTCATTCAATTCTCTGAGTCTTGGAGGCCAAAGTGGGCTTTTCTGAGAGGCAAAAGCTCTCTAGAGACTGCCTTTTTCACTCTCCTCTTTACTTAGTCACTAAGGAAATATAGACAATACTAGAGAAACAGACAATAGTAAAACTGCTATTAATACATCACGATTTTAAAGTTTTTTTTTTGTTTTAGTCAACAAACTGCGATGAATGATGAATATGCTGCCACAAAGGTGGAACTGAAGAGTATGGCACTGAATGAGGTTAGCCAGATGGAGAGATACCCCAGGATTTGGAATGATCTCTCATATGTGAGATAGAAACAGTAAGAGGCTAACAAATAGTCAAAGACAACAACAGAAGGGGAAAACTGGTTGAAGAACTTAGCATGCTTGAATTAAAATAATAAAATACTAAAAACAAGAAAAAAACACACACATCAAAACCTAGAGACAAGAATCCTGTAATGAATACTGAACGTTCTGAATATTGGATCTTCTGTGATCCTTGTCTCTCCTCATGAGGGAGTTAGTGTCCTCTGGTGAAAATGAGTGATATTCAAGGCACACCATTCGTAACAGTACTCTAAAACACAGCTCCTAACGGAGGAAAAAGTGTGTTTGTGTGTGTGTGTTTTGGGGGGGATACTGAGTCAGGAAATGGTTGAGAAGGAAACTGGGTACATTGGTGAAGGAAATTCAAACACTCATGAAGAGACTGTTGTTGGAACATTTTATACCTGAAACTCAGGAATAACTTTGCAATTCATGGTGACTCAATAAGAAAAAACATTTTTTTTAAATGAATGTCATAGATTTCTGACTTTGTGCTGTTCTTTTATTGGGACTTGTGCTCTGCGGTTCTCTGTCCCAGTATGAATATACATCAACTGAGCCGGGATTGCTTGGACAATACTTATATAATACTACCCAAAACAATAATATTTGCTTTTTTTCTTACCATGTAACTTCTGATGTGGAACAAGCATCTTTTCTATGCATTCACTAATTGCCATGGTCCTGAATTTGAATTAGGTTTAATATTTTATACCATCCATACTGTGTGCTGGAGTGATAGCACAGCGGGTAGGGAGTTTGTCTTGTATGCAGCCAACATGGCTGACCTGAGTTCAATTCCTCCACCCCTCTCGGAGAGCCCAGCAAGCTACTGAGAGTATCCTGCCCGCATGGCAAAGCCTGGCAAGCTACCTGTGACGTATTCAATATGCCAAACATAGTAACAAGTCCCATGATGGAGACGTTACTGGGCCCGCTAGAGCAAATCGATGAACAATGGGAGGACCGTGACCATGATACTGTTAAATTCTGTATGTTTTACCAGATGCTCAATAATGCTCAGTCACACTTTTTAAGTCTTTTATAAATTCTACTAAAATGATTTCGAAAATACCACTATGCCTATTTAAATTATTCAACATGTTAGTGGATACTCACAGAAGGAAAGGAGTATAGACCTCTTTGACTCTCAAAATTTTGTTACATTTTAATAAAACCGAATTTCAGAGCTGGAGGAGATCACAGTCGCCTCTAGTATTTATAAAAGAAAAAGAATCAATGAAAAGAAGCAATGTGGAAGGAGTGATCCTTGAGCACAGAACCAGGAGTAAGCCTTGAGCCCACAGGTATGACTCCCAAATAAAAACAAAAAATGTACAAAAGATCTTATTTTTCTGCAAGTAACCCAGTGCAGCTGTGATGAACTCAAGTTTTTGTGTTTCCTGCTTGAAGATAGAAACAAGGGTTGATGCGAAAATATTTTTCTGTTCCTGGCAACCTAAAAAGATGATGGACTCCTTGTCCCCAGCAACTCATCTGTCATCTGTCACCAGGGTTACAAAAAAAGGATTTTTGTGTTGTTTTTTTTTTTTTTTAAATAAGAGAAGCACCTGAAGAAAGGATGTGTTGCAAACTAGAGGGCTCAAAAAAAATATTTGAAGGGTAAGGCATGGGTGGTATGCTAACTGTTAACTGTCCTTATCTCTGCCTTTGGGGCAAGGCCCGTGGAACCAGGCTAACAGTAATCTTTTTGCCTGATTTCACAGGGGAAGCATTTCCCTGAGCTATATACTCGCCAAAGCATAGTCTTTTAATTTAAAAGGTGGTTACTATTCCACTTAATACAATAGTTTTCCAAGGTAGAATAGAGATTCAAGTTGAATTTCCTTCTTAAAGTGACAGTTCCTGATTGGCAGAGCGAACAATGTCTTTATCCAGGTGCTACAACTGTATCAGTGACCTTTGTGATGGGAAGTATAAATGGCTTCCATCCTGTGGGGCAGATCTCATTTATGGCAACAAGGAAGGAGCTTTGAGTGAATTCCTGCATAAATCCTTGGCAATCTTCATCTCTTTCTCCAAGGCTTGCAGGTGGTGCTACTCTAATCTGCAAAAGACAATTTGCTAGACCTATTAATCCAGGACCAAAAAGAAAGCTTTATACCCATAGGCAGGATGAACATGATTAAAAGCTTTACTATAGGGGAGCACACTTATTACTTTTAAGCCCTTTGCACAGTGTTAATGCTTTGCATGTGGAGTTGAATGGTCCAGATGTGCGGAGTTCAGTTCTCTTGTGTTTCCCTATATTAATGCAGCTATCAAAATTGTATGATCAAATGTCTTCATGAGTTAAATTTATTCTCTAAAGGGCTTCTCTACTTTTCAGGCAAGTTCTCTTTTGCACATATGTATCGTCTTCATTTCTACCCAAATATTATATAGGCAAGGAATTTAGATGTTTCAACAAACTATGTAAAGGGAGTTAAATGTTAATTATTATTATTAAGAAAAATATTAAAGATTTTGAGTTCTCTATTATCAGTACTATGTATAGAAAACAGATTTACTAAAATACGGGGATGCTTACTATAGTGATATTTCAGAAACTGTCTTAACTAGAATCTATGAATATATCTGTGATTTCTCCACTTTTCCTTGCTCCATTTTTTTATATACAAGGCTTTAATAAAGTTAAAATTTTCATGCAAAAAAATTGAATGTCCAAGGCAAATGTCAAGTCATGTGTCTTTGTAATTAAATGTATCATTAAATGATACATTTAATGGGGTAAATATTTGTGGGTATATTGTGTGGAATTAAAACCTTGGAATGGAGAATGTGTTAATGAAGTATCTTTGACTTTTTAATCTCTAACATATAACCATCAACCAGATTTCCTTTATCCTTCATGATTATAAATGATTAAATTTTGAAAGTAACACTAGAATTTGGAGATTTAAAATTTTATAAAACAAAATCAGTCACCACTTTAAAATCCATTTAAATGTTTCTAAAAATTGGAAAGTCATAATTTGTGAGCTAGTTCAGTTAATCTACATTTAACAGCCTGTGCTTCCACTTGGAGTTATCTGTATGTAACAAGCAATCTGTTCAAGGTGAAGATTTTTACTTAAACACATGAGGTTTGCATATTTCCTAAAGGCTCACATTAAATCTATCCAACAGTCTAATGACCTTGCCACCAGCTTCCTCCCAGAAACCTGACATTTACATTTGTAAGGTTAAATAAAATATATAATGGGATAACTAAAAAAGGAAAAATGATTATGAATCAAAGGAACATATCATTGGTTTTCTCATCTTCCCTGACAATTTAAACCCGGGCATAATAATCATGTCATGAGCAATCTCTCATTTTCTAAGTTGTCTATATATTGGACTTGACAATTTAAGTTCAGTGTGGCAAACTGAAATAATTGTTTTACATGAGCTAGGCTTTAAAAAATGAGATTATTCTAGGTTTTGATTTCATGAAGTGCTTGATTATTCCTGTCACCATAGAAAGACATCTAAAATATGCTCTAAATACAAGTTGAGTGTTCCAAGTAATACAAGGAACTACATTATTTATCTATTTTACCTATTGCAACACTAATGAAAATGATACATTTTTTTCATAGAATTAAAGTCCAATTAGATTTTAGAGGTCAAACTTTCCTGTGAACATATTTACAAATATATTTATACAGTTAAGAAATATTAGGACACAAAATAATCTGGGACTTACATTTGCTGGTGTAACATGAATTTTTAATGGCAACTCTTACCCTAAGATTTCTTAACCTTCACAAACTTCCTGTTTTATGTCACAACTCTGTGCCTTGGCTTATGTTTCATTAAATGCATTTTAATAGAATGACTGTCAACTCTCTTTAAGGCCATCAGCATAATAAATAATTCTCCATCTATTGTTATTACAATTATTTTTTATGTGTGCATATGGGTCACGTCTGATGATGCTCAGGGGTTACCCCTGGCTCTGCTCAGGAATTAATTCTGATGGGCTAGGGGATCATATGGGTCCCAAGGATTGAACCTAGGTTGGCTGCATACAAGGCAAACATCCTACCTTTTGTACTATTGCTTGGCCCTCCAATCATTTTTTATACTGCTTTTAATCTTTTCTATTTTGGGTTCTGTCCAGAACAAATACAAACAAGTTACTGTTTGGCTTTCCTTTGGGGTTAACTGAAAGTTGACCGTAAAGTTTGTTTTTGTATTTAAGTGTTTGACAGAAATTTCTAGATATTTGATGACGATATTTGGTTGGATTCTATTAGATACTCTGGTTTGTATCTTCTTTCCTGCCTTAGTCAACATCTCATCCTCTAGCTTTCCTTGTTCTAAAGGAAAGAGAATGACATGGTTACAAAAAACCTAGAAAGAGTGTTGTCTCATGTTAGAGTAGAGAAGGGGTCAATTTATTTCCTCTGAAGAGGAGCATTTCAGTTAAATCAGTTCTATCTCAACAGAAAAATTTAAAACCAATATCAACAGAATAATTCAAATGAAAGACTTCAGAAACGGTCTGAAAAATGGTATGCATTACATAAATGGGAAGCTTCTCCTTTATTCAGAACATATTTCCGAGGCATTAGGGCATATAATCTCAAAAGTCATTGACATTTTCAACTACCACACCATTCTAGGGCATAGCAGAAAAGCCAGGATGACAAATATTTTTGTATAGCTGCTATGAAAATTATGGGAACATAATCTGTAAAATACAAGCCATTATATTGCATGACTAAAAATGTTAACAGTATTCATTTAATTAGTATCTATAATTCATGCTGGGGAAATCCAGAGTTCAGTAATATAAGAGCAATGATAAGAATCACTGCTCCTTTCCAAAAAAAAGGAAGTCAGCTTGTTTGCCAATTTTCCTAGGTAGTAAATAGGACATTTAGAGTGATGATAATCTGAAATTTGTGTTTGGCTATTACAGCAAACTTAGAAATGACAGAAAGTTCTCAGATTAGATCTTTACAGATTTGTTTTCAGTCTGGATATTTGATATTGCTTGAAGCACTTGTGTTTGTGATTCATAATTTTCATTAAATCAAACTTTAATTAAAAAGTTCCTGCCTGGAGACAGTTCCTTTGAAATCTGAGACAAGGCTCTCCGTAGGACTGTTTGCCTGTTTTGACAATATTAAATGTCAGGTTGAAAAATGTCAGCTCAGCAGATGGATAATTGTCTACTTAACACCGTTAATGAACAGATATATTTCAGTATAAATTTTAATATAATCTGTGAATACAACCATGGCTCATACAGGAATAATCCTGTCCTTTACATATGCTAATATATACATAACACCCATTTATCCAGTATTAGTTTAATAATACCAATGCTATAAATGATAAATATGCATAAATCATTCTTATATCTGGGAAGTGCACTGACATATAGATGTCTCGATTGTGTTTTGAAAAAAGCATGAAATTAGGCAGTATGCTTATTTGGAACTTGATTCTAAGAAGTTGTGAGAGAGTGACAAAAGAGAAAAGTATAACTTGCTAAGGGTGGGGTGTAGGACAGGTGTGAGAAAACCACAACAATTGTGGAGAGAAGTGATCAAGAGAAGGGGGTGTTGAAAGGTGGTCAGGTGTTATGCATGACACTTTACCTATCACTCACAGGACTGCAAACTACAGTGCAGAAAGGTATAAAAGTGACTTATTAGAGACAGAATGGTGGATGGGAGGGATATTGGAGACTTGGTGGAGAGAAGTGGACACTGGTGAAGGGATTGGTGTTTGAACATTATATGGGGATAAAACTCAGTGGTGGAGCACTTATCTTTCATGTAGACATATATATTAAAGAAGACATAAGTCTAGGATGATGGGCTTAAAATTACCTAAAAAGATCAAGGATTGTATCAAATACTGTGGCTCAGGATTCAGTAAACCATTGGGAGCAGGGCTAGGAGTATGCATTTGAGAGTCAAACTTCCACAAAATACAATTTTGTCTGAGAACTGCAATTTTCCATTAACCTTTTAGTTGACTGCAGAAATAATTAATGTGAATATATTTAACTTTAGAGAAGAGGTAAAAAGGTAAAGGTAAAGGCCCTCCCGTTGATCGTCGATTTGCTCGAGCGGGCCCAGTAACGTCTCCATTGGAGACTTTGTTGTTACTGTGTCTGGCATATCGAATACTCTCGGTAGCTTGCCGGGCTCTCCGAGAGGGGCAGAGGAATCGAACTCGGGTCGGCCATGTTGGCCGCTTGTAAGGCGAACGCCCTACCCGCTGTGCTATCGCTCCAGCCCTTAGAGAAGAGAAAATTCATTAAATGACTTCTTACTATATAACTATGTCTATTAAATTGACATTAAGTATATAGATCTCAGCTTTCAACTATCTAGTTGTGAATACATAATTAATTAAAAAAGAAAACAATACAACCAATAGAACAGATATCTTTTTCTTCTATGTCTAGACTGTGTTTAATAGGTGGAAATAATAATCCAATAGATCATGACAATTTCTGGGAAAATTCATCACCACTACTACAAGTGAGTGCACAACAAAACAAAGGACATGAAATTCTTATTTCTAATGGCTAATCAGGTCATATCATCAATACAAATATACAGTATTATTTGACATTTATGACCAATAGAATTAGAAGCATTATTTAGATTTCAAGCTGTTCTAATAGCCTTTTCCCAAGAAAAATATTTAAGCACATTATTATATAACCCTGTGTTGATCTATGAAAGTAATCATCTAAATACTTTTATAATTGTTCTGGTTTGGGGCAACACCAGTGACATTCAGAGATTACGTCTTTCTCTGCGCTCAGGGATCACTACTGTTGGTGCTTGGGAAACCATAGATGGTGCCAGAGTTTGAACCGCGGTTGGCTGTGTCCAAGAAAAACAACGAGCCCACGTTACTATCTTTCTGGCCTTATTTCAGCCTTTATGAATTACAAACACATTTTTTTCTGTATAATTTTGCATAGTAGGCACTCAATAAATTGTTGGTTTCCTTGTCCAATGTTGTCAAATCATGAAGAGTTGGTCACTGATACTGCTGTTGTCTTAAGCTGACAGAGAATAAATCTATTTTTAAAGCTTTGGATAAGAGACTAAAGAACCATTCCTTAGTATTTCTGAACCCAAGTTTCAGTTCAGCATATATTCATGAACTTCAGAGGTCTTTGTTTCAACCCAAATGTGTTTATAGTGATTCTGCCCTCCTGAAAATGCAGACAGTAAATTAAGCTTGAATGATTGCATATTTCCCAGAGGTCAAAAATTTGTGGCTACCAGCTCACCCCTGGGGTGCTTCTGCATTCCAGATGGTAATGAAACTGAAACTTTACTATTTTCATGTCTATGCATCAGACCTTTATAGACATCACAGAAGGGAAGAATTTCAGGGTGAATCATCAATGGGTGTTCATGCAATGCATTTAATATAAATTTATATATAGGAAAGTTAGACTGATGAGTTATGTTATAATCAAAGATGATTCATTGTAATATGATGGGGGGTAATAGTAATAGCCTATTTTTGTTGGAAATGTGATCAAGATGATTTTGTCTCAAAGCTATATTTGCATACTAATCTTATTGAACATTGAGATAATATTTTAGTGTGTCATGATAAATATAGATGAGAGATAGTAACTCCCATAGCAAGCCAACTTCTGGGTATAACACTTGTCCTAACAGTTTGTTCTATTGTATAGATTTAGTTTTTGCCGTAGACCAATAGAAGTGGGCCATCTCTTCTGTTCATGTGGATGTTACTAAGAGGATCAAACAGGAGGGAGGGTTGATTTATGCAGTGCTAGACAGGTGCAGAACCTTGAAAGCTGTTGCTTACTTTGGTAATTGGTGATTGGTAATTAAAATAACTGTCATTGCTTTATCATGTTGCCTTTGAATTAGCTTACTTTTATCTCAAAGCTTTAGCATTATTCTTCATTTCTCTGGTCATGCAGATATTTAACAAGGCATTTATTGTCTTTATTTATTTATTTATTTATTTTCTTTTATTGAATCACCATGAGCTACACTTACAAAGCTTTCGTGTTTGAGTTTCAGTCTTACAATGATCGAAACCCATCCCTCCACCAGTGCAAATTTTCCACTACCAATGTCCCCAGTATCCCTCCCCTATCCTACCTCACCCCCTGTCTTTATGGCAGACAATTTCCCCCTTACTCTCTCTCTACTTTGGGGCATTATGGTTTGCAATACAGATACCAAAAGGCAATCATGTTTGGTACTTTATATACTTTCAGCACACATCTCCCATCCCAAGAAATTCCCTCCAACCATCATTGACTTAGTGATCCCTTCTCTATCCCAGCTGCCTTCTCCCCCTGCTCATAAAGCAGCCTTCCAATTGTGGAGCAATATTTCACAATATATTTAAATTGATGTTCAGTAACATTTCACATACATTTTTATTTAACTGTGCAAATAAACCCACACTTGTGAATATATGCCATTCAATAACTATGCAGAACTAATAATGGCAAAGTTTATTCTCAGCAATGATTTTCATTTTTTTAACATTGTTTTGTATTGCTGATTTTTCTTTTAACATTGTGTTTATCTATTTTTTTCTGTGATAAATCAAAACTCTTCAGTTTAATTACACCATCTGAAATGTGTATAACTTCAGTTTATCATACTTTGTACAACTACTACCATATATTTCTCATATATTCTATTTTGGAATAATTTAACATGCACTCAATGTAATTTCTATAGTTTGCCAAACCAGTGACAACTGAGACTTACCACCTCATGTTATTCACACATTAATACAAATCATATTATTATCCATAGAGCTAGTGCATTAAAAGAATGGTTGTTGTGAATAATGCCAGAATACTGAAATAAAACATTTGAAAACAGAAAAACTCTTGATTCATAGATGTTGTTCCATTTCTTCTTGCCCACATAGCAGACACAGGATATTGCTCACCAAAACATGTTCCCAATTTCCTATGAGCTTGTTACTTAGGGTGGACTGTAGACACTTTGTACTTAGAAGATCAAATCTTAGCTTTGGATGTAGTATGTTTCTGGTGAAAGCTCA
Organism: Sorex fumeus; assembly: GCF_029834395.1. Lineage (NCBI taxonomy): Eukaryota > Metazoa > Chordata > Mammalia > Eulipotyphla > Soricidae > Sorex > Sorex fumeus. The sequence goes on from NW_026606081.1 coordinate 44,100,469, forward strand.
CCATGGATATGTGATTTTCTTGCAGTTGTCCATTATCAGTCACCATGAGTGATCTTCATTGACTCAGGCTCATCCTTATTTTGAAAATCTCTAGACTAACCATTGTCACTCATTTGTGAAGTTCTTCTAAGGTAAATTTAATTCAGTATTTGATTGAGTTCAAGAAATATCTACTGACTCAGAATATAGGCACTGAGTGCATTTGTTCTTCCAGGTTGAAGGTCTATCCACAAACTCACCAGACTTTCTTGTCAAACCAATGATGTGCTGAATTCTTTGGATTCATGCAAGCTATGGAAGTGACATTGCAGCCATTACTGTCTGTTACATAGATCCCTGATCTACGGGCTCACAATTCGAAAGTAGATATAATAGCTCATTTGTTATTATATGACTGCTTGCTCAGGTGCTCAAGAGAAATGTTACCTTTTATGCTAAGATTAATTTCTATCATTAAAATGCCCCTCCCCCACCCCCTGAGCAAGAACACTTGCCTCTGACTCCTACTGTGTTTCAGAGATATTTATTGAACATTTACACAAAGCTGCTACTGTGACCTCATTTCAGTTCCTCCTGAGCTGCCTAGCTGTCTTTATCTTATTGAATTACACTGTGAACAGTGGCTACTTCAGTGCCAGTGGATTGGGCTATTCTACCAAATCTTAGGGTACTTACCTATTTTTCTGCCATTTCATATATCTGATATTTTAGAAACAGATAAACCAGTTCAAAACATTTCCACTTATGCTAATGCTCAGTATATATACTTTGATAGAGATCTTATTTTATTTTTTATTTATTTACTATTTTTGCTTTTTTGGGTCACACCCAGCAATGCTCAGGGGTTACTCCTGGGTTTGCACTCAAGAATTACTCCTGCCAGTGCCTGGGAGACCATATGGGATGCCGGGGATTGAATCTGGGTCGGCCACGTGCAAGGCAAATGCCCCTCCGCTGTGCAATCGCTCTGGCCCCAAGATCTTGTTTTAATACTGACTGTCAAGAGACTAACGAAATGACATGGTGCTTTTTAGTTCTATAAAAAACAAAACTGGTACCACCAATATTTGGAAGTAAGAGACTTCTGGAGTTCTTTCAATGAAATATATTTTTTGTTTGGTTTTGGACCACACCTGGCAGTACTCAGGGATCACTCCTGGTGGGGCTTGGAAAACCTTATAGGGTACTGGGATATACCTGGGCAGCTGAAGTGCAAGATAAATGCCTTCCCCATGGTCTCTCTGGCCTCCAAAATTCTCTTTAAAAAATGTGCCTAACCTAGTAGTGCTCAGAGCTCATTCCTGGCTCTGTGCTTAGGGATAACTCCTGGTATGCTAAGGGGAAGCATATAGGGTGCTAGGGATTGAACCTGGTTTGCTTCATGCAAAAGAGACATCTTACCCACCATACTCTCTCTCCAGCCTGCTTGAGTCTCCAGAAAAGACATATATTTAGACACATTGTGTTGTTTGGGGTATTCTTAACTTCCCCCATTTATTTGCACAGTCTAAAGAAGACAGAAGTAGACAGAAGACATCATCATTATATATATTCATTATATATATATATATATATATATATATATATAGGCATAGTTGTCTTCATGAAAAAGTGTGTTGGATTTGATGCCATTGTAGAATGCCATAACATCTAAAATCTGTGAGTTTTCTACTGGTGAAGGGATTTTGTTCATGGGAGGTGCCCTACAAAGTTAGGAAGAAGTAACAGAGATGAAGAATATCTAGTTGAATATGTATAGATCTCAATCTCTGAGATGCAAAGACTTATGGAAATAGAATTAGTTGCCCACTTCTTCTGCACCAATGCCTCTAATGAGGTTGAAATTGCTTATCTTTATTTTATTGAAATGTCCTAATGTGTGAATGCTCTGCTTTCCTTCTATAAAAAGTACCTTTTAGGTTATATGGTACTAGTTGCCAAACATCTCTCTAATCACCTCATATCTTTGAAGATAATAAGATATTTAAAGATTTTTTTCTTTCGGTATGACTTATTGCACCTGAATTGAAATTTTGGTTTCTATTAATTTAGATTTACATTCCAGGCTTGCTTTAATTATAGAGACCAAAAACCACCTATTGGGTTATTAATACTTTCATCTTCTCACAAGTTACGTTGAAATTTGAAATCTTTTTCTCTGAAGTCGGTATAATTTTGTCGTTGCTAAATACTTTGTAAAGCCATGAAAAACTGCAATGTTCCACCTGCTGGAGGTTCAGAAGAATGAGAACACTCTGCTGGCTTAATGAAGAACTTAATAAAATTTTTTTCATAAGCAGGTTAGTCTAGCTTTATTCTAAATACAGTGCTATAAGCTAAATGATTCTGTAACAAATTCAAGTAGTTTAATAGAATCATAGTTTATCTTGACAATGATACAAAAAGGTGAGACATTAATAACTTGAATTTTAATTTTGCTTCAATGTGCATTATTTTTTTCCAAGCCTATTTAATCCAAATGAGATGAACTTTTTTTTTTTAACTTATGTAAGATCAGAAGCATTTATATTGTCCCAATTATCTAAGTGCTGTATACTTAGTTTTATGGACTTGAGGTGTTGGATACAAGCACCACTGAACACTGTTTTAAAAACCCCTGGCAAGAATTCATAATTTTCTGAAGCAGGAGACATGCTTATGCTCCACAGCCTAAACTGGGATATTCACAAGGAATGCCATTCGAAGTTCAGAAGCATTGTAAACTTCTTCCATTTGAACTAAAATCTCTCACCTAGACACCGAGACACAAGCCCTTAAAATGAAAAACAATTTTTTCCTTTCTCCCAGTCTGACAGATGCACATTCCTTTTTAAAATATAGTTGAACAACTAACTTAAAAGATATCGCAAGAGCTGCATCCATTCCATGAGCTATAATTCATTCTTGGTTCTATGGAGTGTCATAAATCCAAGGGAGGATAAAAGCATCATGAAAAACATTCAATCAGCAAGGACTTATTGAGGGCCTTCAATGTAAAGAATACTGAACTAGTCATCACAGGGAGAAGAGAGAAATCAAAGACATGACTGGTTCTAGAGACACAACGGATGATTCAGTACTGCAACAAGATAGCCCTTCCTATAAAACAATACTTACTTTCTTTGCCTCCTTCAAGCCAGGTTGATAAAAATTGAATAATATCATTTCCTTATAGATAACATTCTTATATACAATTACCAAAAGTGCTGTAGTCTATTCACAAATCTTCATTCACCCTGTATTACCTACATTTCATGCCAGCTCTTCGGCTCACTTTCGGTTTCCTATATGATAAACTTCAACTCAGATTTTATAACAAAATATCTCATCCCCAAATATTGTTACTGATCAAGTTTGCATCCTTTTGGTGTCCACTTTGGTCTGGGATCTATGATATGGGATGAGAAAAATAAATATACAGGCTATCTTTGCCTTGTCTAGTATTGGGAATTAGATACAGATTTTGGAGCCTTGTTCGACATTTGATCTTAGAATATTGTTTCAAAGTGTTTGACTTCCAAAAGAATTAAGACTGTACACAGTTCACATATGAGTTTCCCATAACTTAGTGGTCTAATCTCATTTAAATTTGAAATATGTAAAATTAAAATAACAAAATAACCTGTGGTTCTTAGATAGAATGATTCCTCACAAAGGCCCTTCTGCTCTGTTCAAAGGTCGACTCAGATTCCATTTTGCATTTTAATCTTCTTCCTATGTCCTTTCCCCCTTATGATCTATGAGTATTTATTGATCTTTTCCTATGTACCATGACCCCAGGATATATATTTTGTGTATGTTCCTGAAGTCAGGTTTGTTTTTTCTTTTGATTAACCTGTCACTGTCACTGTCACTGTCCTCCCATTGTTCATCAATTTGCTGGAGTGGTCCCAGTAACGTCTCCATTGTGACACTGTTACTATGTTTGGCATATTGAATACATCATGGGCTCTCCATGAGGGGTGGAGGAATCAAATCCGGGTCCGCCGGGTGGGCTGCGTGCAAGGCAAACACCCTACCCACTGTGCGAACCTGACGTTTTTAATTATTGTGGAAGAATATCATGATTGCATTCTTATTACATCTTGGGTTGAAAACTAATTTACTTCTGATGATGTCAACCTTGATGACTTGGTTAAAGCAGTGTTTGCTAGAATTCTCTAATGTAAAATTACCTTTTCTTTTTCTGTACTCCAATTATTAGCAGGAAGTGAATAAACCCAGTCTACACTTGAGAGGATGATGGTGGCAGTTAGCTCTACCACAAGAGGTAAGGGCTATCATAGATTTATTGACTGCACATAGATATCATTATAATAGTTTGAGGTAATGGTAAACTGTTAGCTTTGACCACAGTTTCTAATATTTGTTTTTGCATCTTACTTGTATAAGTTCTAGCTACAGTATACCTCAAAGTTGTAATACCCTACTGTAGGATAGCATTGTGTTTGTCCTTTCAGCCTTGCCATGGGGAACTTAGTTTACCTTAAAGCAAAGTCCTTTCTGTATGGACACAGGAAGGCAGTTAATATTATGCTTTTGTAACCTGGGAGTTGATTGACTCCAAATAATATTTACTCCTGTGCATCTGCTTTCTCAACACAGTTGCCCTTAGTTCCTAGCACCCCCAAAGCAGATGAGAGACTGAATTGACCTGTGGCAAGCTGTAAGCTACCCTGGCATCAAAATGGGCCAGCCAAAGCACCACAATACCCAACTATAAGTTGAGAGCATAATCACAGACATATGCTGTCATGATCCAGAAGTAACAATGAGATTAGGACCCTGCTAGTGTTAGGAAAACCAAACTGGCCTGGGGATTGTGGTCTGGAATATATAGCGAGATGTCCTCAGGAAGAACTTTAAGTTGATATACCTCTTATTATGCTCCTACAGAATGACATTGCTAGAAATATTAGAAGTAGATTTACTACAACTATTTAAGTGGATTACTAGCTGAGGAAAGAAGAAAGCGACAAACCCTGTACCTTTTTGTTGATTTGTTAATGTTCAAACCACCTTTGTACCACTACCCTATGTGATTGTTATATAAACTAAGACTAAGATCAGCGGGAGAGTGAGAATCAGGGGTCAGAGTCAGAGGCAGGAAGAGTTAGGAAGTCATCAGAGCAAAAAGCAGGCAAGGGAGGGAAGGAGGGAGGGAGGGAGGGAGGGAGAGAGAGAGAGAGAGGAGAAAGAGAGGAGAGAGAGGAGAAAGAGAGGAGAGAGAGGAGAGGGGAGAGAGAGGAGAAAGAAGAGAGAGGAGAGAGAGGAGAGAGAGAAAAAGAAAAAGAAAAAAGAAGACAGAGAAAGAAAAGAGAGAAGGGCTCCAGAGAAAGAAGCTGAAGGGGAATCAGAGGAGAATGGAGAGGAGATAAGAATATACTGCAGTTAATACTGACCAGCCTGGCCTTCATTAATTCCTTCGCCTGCCCATTGCCAACAGCCATCTCAATCCACTCCATACACAGTGACTCCAGAGCACCGAATGTAGGTGATGAGAGAGAACTGCCTAGAGAGCCCCCGAACACACACATCACCATCATCCTTCCGCACATACTACTACTATTTTTTTACACCCTACTAGTGATAAGAAAGTGATTTCTTGATTGCTGGATTCCATTCTATAATCAAATCACCCATGGTCTTTGGAGGAATGACTTGGGGTTGGACTTGCATAGGTAGCTTTATAACTGAGCTATGAATATATAAGTAACTTGTCTATAGCTTAAAATGTCAATGTTATGATTTCAAGTCATTAACCTGTTAAAGGTAGTATATCCCTATATTTGAATAAAATATAATACATAGGTTCTTATCTTGTTTGCCAAGAAAAAAAATGAAAATAAAAATTTTGTTACTGAAGCACCTGGAGGTCAGAAGAGACTTGAAATTTTCTCACTAAAGTGCAAAAATATGCAAAAGTAAGGCAGTATGCACATTTCCATGATGTTAATTCTTTTATCAGCAACAGTAGAAAGACTACCCATCTGTTGAATCAAAAATCATGTTTGCCAAGCACTTTATTCTTTTAATTTTAATCTTTGTGTATTTTAAGAGAAACAACATCCATATGCTTGCTATTTTTACTTTTAGATTCTACCAAAATCAAAACACATTCATTCAAGTTCATTGCATTTCTTCTCTATTCTTTATTAATTCAAGATGAGATATGTAAGGTGCCAAGAAGATGAACAGGACCCCTTGATTATTAACAGGCACAGTCTTTTAAGCAGCTTCTCATTAGCTATTAGCGGGTAGGGCGTTCGCCTTACAAGCGGCCAACATGGCCGACCCGAGTTCGATTCCTCCGCCCCTCTCGGAGAGCCCGGCAAGCTACCGAGAGTATTCGATATGCCAGACACAGTAACAACAAAGTCTCCAATGGAGACATTACTGGGCCCGCTCGAGCAAATCGACGATCAACGGGAGGGCCTTTACTTTACTTACATTAATTGCTTCTCTTACTGAAAAACTGAAGTGCTGGCCTATATCAAGAAGTGCATTTGCTCTTTAAAAATATTTAAGTAAATTATAGGACTACTATCAAGTCCCCTACACACTTGTCTTATGACATAAGCATGATCTCATGAATTCAAAAATCAACCACATAGATGGGGGTGTGGCTCAAGTGATAGAGAATGCGCTTGAAGTGTGTGCGGTTCTGGATTTTATTTCTGAGATCACAAGCGCTGCTTGGAGGGAACATGGTCTACACTCCCCCATGCCCTGCAAAAAATGAAACAGCTAGAAAGTAAAAGGAAAAACCAGGAGCAATTTCCCATTGCATGCAGGGTGCACTGCACTCAGGAATCACTCCTGGCAGGGTTCAGGGTACCATATGGGATACCAAAGATTGAGGCAACTGAGTTGGGTGTTCATGGCATATGCCCTACTTGCTGTACTACCACTCAGATCCCTATATCATATAGCATTTTATCTTACAGTGATGTAGTTACTGCCTTATTGCAGAATCTGTATCCTCTTCTTTATTGATTAATACATTTATTTTTCTTTAATTATGAAATTAAAAAGTTATCAAAACACCATGATTTACAAAGTTACTCATGGTTGAGTGTTAGACATACGATGTCATACCATGCCAATCTCACCATCAGTGTCAACCTCCATCTTGTCCCACAACCCCTTCCTTCATCCTCACCCTCTTCATTCCAAGGTCTGTAGATCATGTCTCTGGATATATCTTTTTTAATGTGACATTTTAGTTTCTCTTGCCTAAATAGTCCACAGGAGGTTGCTGGACCATTATATATATGTATTCATATCACTACATCACTGTATAACTGTAATCCCATTGTTAATCAATTTACTCGAGCAGGTGCCAGTAATGTTTCCATTTGTCCCAGCCCTGAGATTTTAGCAGCCTCTCCTTACTTGTCTTTCCCAATGCTGCTGTATTGGAGGCTTTTTCAGGGTTAGAGGAATGAGACCCATTATTGTTATCGTTGACACCTTCCATCTGAATGGGAAAGAGCTCCTTGCACTTCCGGTGGCACTCCTCGAATGTGCCCGGGTTGGGCAGGTACCCGCAGACCCCATTGTCTGCTGTCCCCACAGTGCCAGCAGCCGTGGCCCCAGGTGTTAGCTCCGAGCCACGCCCCACGCCCGCCCCAGCCCCCAGGCCGCAGTGTGAAGCCGGGAGGAGAGGGCAGAGGTGGCGGCAGTCCCACCCTACCCTTACCAGGAGCAGGCGGCGGCGGCAGCCCTGCGGATGGTGAGCTGGTGGCCAACACATTCCCCATGGTAGCTGGCGGCAGTGCCTGCTCCCAGCCTGGGATCCGTTCCCACCCCACGTAACAAGATAAGCGGAACTCCATGACACCTTGGAGTCCAGGCTCAACGGGCCCAGGGACAGAGATTCTCTGCTTGCTCCCACCAACCACAGGTGACAAAGGGATTATAATCAGGAGCCCCACCCTATCCTGCCCTGTCTGCTTCCACCAACCATCAGAGACCCAGGAATTGCACAGAAGACCCACCCTACCCTTACCAGGACCAGATAAATACCTCACTGGCAGACCTCAACTACCAACACTACCTCCACTACCCAGCCGCTGCCACACTCCAGGACGCTTTCTGGACCAGCGCAGCTGAGAAGCAGCCGCGCGACACATTATAAGACACTAAATACCCATCTTCCGGAATTGCCGCACCATATTTGATAGGGTTCAAATATGATAATACCTACAAGAGCGATTAGAGGTCGCCCCAAAAGCCTCTATCCCTTTCGGAAAGCCTGGCAAGCTACCGAGAGTATTCCGCCCGCACAGAAGAGCCTGGCAAACTATTCGTTGTGTATTTGATATGCCAAAACCAGTAATTACAGTGGGTCTCATTCACCTGACCCTGAAAGCTTCACCAACATGGCAGCATTGAGAAGGATGAGAAAGAAGAGGCCGAAAAAAATCTCAAGGCCGAACTAGGCTGCCACAACGAAGGAAGACAAAAATGATCGTCTGTACTTTCAATGCACGTATGCTAGCATCAGATGCATCCATCAAGGACCTGATGGTACAAGCGCGAATGATCAAATACGACATCATTGGTCTGACCGAGACAAGAAGGTACCAATCTCATCATGCCATTTTCGACACTGGAGAAGAATTGATCCTCGGAACATGTGATAAAAGAGGTGTCGGAGGCGTCGGTGTCCATGTCAACACAAACTTGGCCATGAACATTGATTCATTCGAATGCCTAACAACCCGAATTGGACGTTTACATTTGAATAGATGTGGCTCACTGCCGGCGGTTTCTATCTTCGTTGTCTACGCACCAACATCTAATTATGATGGAGGAGAAATTGAGAAGTTCTACATGGAGCTGGAGAAGTTCTATAAAGAAGACCACACCTTCTACAAGATCATTGTGGGTGATTTTAATGCCAAGATTGGACCGAGAAGAACTTTACATCGGGACCCATGGCCTAGAATGGAACGAACAGGGTGAGAGACTGTCTGAGTTCATCATGTCGACCAAGACCATTCATGGTAACTCACAGTTCCAGAAGGCCAAATCTAAACGTTGGACATGGGAGTGTCCTGGTGGACGATTCCACAATGAAATAGACCATATCATATTCAATCGATGATTTTGCCTGACCCATGTCGCTGTTGTCCCAAAATTCCAAACGGGATCGGGCCACCGTCTCCTTCGTGCAAAATTCTACTTCATAGAGCGGGGAGAAAGAGCTGCAAAGTTTAAAAAGAGAACTCCCAGAATGACCACCAACTGGGAGCACTTTCGCACTATTGCGGCAACATCGGAAGATACCATTGTTGACAACATTGACGAGGAATACGATCGACTGGTTCAGCACCTCCATGATTGTGCGAGGAACGCCAAGAGAGAGATAGCCACAAAAAACGCCTATCTTCGAAAACTCTTGAGCTTATTCGCCAACATGGTTTGGCGCATGCCTCAGGCAACCGCAAGCTAATGTCCGAGCTCACAAAACAGTGAAGATATGTGATCAAGGAAGACCTCAAAGAGAGAAGAGCAGTAGTGCTGGTAGATGCGGCAGAAGCCCGGAAAAGTATTCTTAATGCCCACTTGTCCTTCGCCAATTACAAGACCAAGATGACTGCCCTCCGACGTCCTGATGGATCTATTACATCCTCCAGAACAGCAATGGAGAAGATTATCCATGACTTCTACTCAAATCTCTTTGATAGCCATGTCCATTTGCCGACATACCAAATTCCACAGGATGGATATGTCGTTCCCAACATTCTCCCTTCTGAAATCCGACACGTTATTTTGTCAGTAAAGAAGCGAACAGCACCCGGCCCAGACAAGGTCAGACCTGAACACCTGAAGAACCTGCCGTCAGTACTCATCAATACACTGGCTCGGCTCTTCACATGCTACCTGTCTGAATGCAAGGTTTCGTCCCAATGGAAAACCAGCAGGACCGTACTACTGTTCTTCATCAAGATCATGAACGATCGGTTTGAGGCTCTTCATGTTCCTAGAGCAAACAGACGCCATTGGGCTATACTAGCAAGCCACAGGGACAAATGGAGACGTCACTGGTGCCCGCTTGAGCAAATCGATGATTAACAGGAAGTGATCAAGTGATTGTTATCGTTACTGTTTTTGTAATACACCATGGGTAGCTTGTAGACTATGTGACTATGTCATAATATATATGTGTGTATAAATGTTTAAATTATTAAAATTATTAAAAATATATATGTTTAAATTATTATTTCTTTTTAGGTGAGGTGAGCAAACCCAGCTCCTGGAAGAGAACAGCGCGTAGTCTCCTGCCCCCGCTCCTGGCTGTCCTCATGAGGACCCCTTGGAGGGGGGCGGGTTGAGTTTCCCTCCCAGCCCTGATCAGAGCTCCGGCAGCCAAAGGCCTCCAGAGCCAGCCACAATCATGCTGAGACCACTCTCCACATGCATGAAGGTACTGGCAGAGGAACAAAGGCATGCGGGTCCCAGGGCTGAGATCTCCAAGCCTGCTTGGATAGGGGCTGAGCATCCTCCACCCAGATCCTCCATCTTCCAGTAGGCAGAGGTCACATCCACCAATTGGCCCCCTGGCGCCGTGTAATCCCATCAACAGCCAAGACCCAGAGACTATCAAACCCAGCTCCCAGAAGCACGCAGCTGCAAATGCGGCCATGCAACATCTTATCTCATTCTTACTTTGGACAACCTGGCAGCCTACCGAATGTAACCTGCCCACACGGCAGAGTCTGGCAAACTCCCAGGGTGTACCCAATATGCCAAATATGAGTAACAATGATGGGTCTCATTCTCCTAACCCTGAAAGAGCCTTGAATATGGCACTTTTTATAATCCCAGGGCTAGGGCGAAGGAGAACTTAATGGTGCCTGCTCGAGGCAATCGACAAACAACAGAATGATCATGATTGTGAGGTGAGGTGAGAAAGTGTGTCTCCAGACAATGCTTAGGAGACCCTGGAAAGTCCCTTTTGTTGATAGTTGGTTCCTGAGGTCCTTGGTTCAGTAGGAAAGGCTGGGAATGAGGAGTTGCTTGGCTTTATTGGGTTCCGGGACTACTCACTCCACCTTGATGTGTCTGGGGAGACTCCCGGGCCAGAGCTGGGTTGCTGAGGACTGAACTTGGTTTGGCCACATGCAGGGCATGCTCCTTAACTCATGTGTTCTCTTGCTGGCACCTGATTGACACTTCTAAACATTTTTTGAGGCACCTCCATAAATAGATGTCACAGAGTATAAATCACCAAATAACACCGTTTACATTCATACCAACAACTATAGCAGTACCAAAAAATGTCTTTTTTTCCCTGACATGCTTGACAATGCTTATTTCTTGCTATAGTTATTCCAGTGGGTACCAGATTGATGGCTCATTAAGATGATTGCCTGATTATCTGATTATGGTTTGATTTGCATGTCTCTGCCTGATGCTGACCAACTTTTGTTATAACTTTGAGCTACTTGCATGCAATTTTTGAAAAAAAGTCCCTTCAGATCTGTTCTCTCTCTCTCTCTCTCTCTCTCTCTCTCTCTCTCTCTCTCTCTCTCTGTGTGTGTGTCTCACTTTCTCTCTCTCTCTCTCTCTTAATTTTTGGGTCACATCCAGCAGTGCTCAAGGCTTACTCTTGGCTATGCACTCAGGGTTTCTTTCCTAGTTGGGCTCACGGGACCATATGAGGTGCCAGGGATCGAATCTGCATTGGCCACATGCAAGGCAATTGCCCTACCCTGCTATACTACCTCTCTGGCAACGCAACCTGTGTTAGAGTTCAGTATGTACTGTGGGCATTAACTCCTTATCCAGATACATTATTTGCGAATACTTTCTCTGATTTCATAGGATGAAATGAAAAGAAACTAACATAGATTTTTTGACTGCAGAAACTTTTTAGATGGATATAGTCCCACTTGTTTATTTTTCTTCTGCTTTAGGAATAAAATGATCAACTGAGATGTCAAGAAGCTTTCTTCCTATTTTATTGTCTAGGGATGACATGGTTTCATTTTTTTTACATGTCTTTAATCTATTTTGGATTAAGTTTTGTGCATGGTATACTCTTCTTTGGGTTTTGCTGCCCACATTTCCCAGCACCATTTGTAGAAGAGGCTTTCCTTTTCTCATTGTTATTTCTTGATTCCTGGTTGTAAATTGACCATATGTGCATGTGGTTATATATGGACTATATATTCTCTATATTAAATTATGTGCATCTTTAGATGCCAACACCCTGATATTTTTTTAAACAACACACTTAGTATAGTTTGAAACTAGGTAGGGTATGCCACAAGCTTTGCTCTTCCTAAGATTGCTTTGGTTACTCAGACTCCTGTGATACTTTATTAAAAGTTTAAGGTCATTATTTTTCTGTGAAAAGTAGTATATTTTTCATTAAAAACTTATGACTTTGTAGAATTGTTAGAATATTAGGAACACCTTCTAAGACTACTTTCTACAAATCCATGAGTATGGAATATATATTTTCATTCATTTATGTCTTCTGGAGCGATAGCACAGCGGGTAGGGTGTTCGCCTTACATGCGGCCAACATGGCCGACCCGAGTTCGATTCCTCCGCCCCTCTCAGAGAGGCCCGGCAAGCTACCGAGAGTATTCGATATGCCAGACACAGTAACAACAAAGTCTCCAATGGAGACGTTACTGGGCCCGCTCGAGCAAATCGACGATCAACGGGAGGGCCCATTTATGTCTTCAATTTCTTTCACTAGTGCATTAATTTCAGTCAATGCACTGGTTTTTGCTACTAATATTATTTAATAAAAATAATGAAAAAAACAGATAAAGTTTATTTTTGGTGTAATTCCAAATTGTTTTTCTAAACTTCTCTGAGAGTCCATTATTTCTATCTAGAAATGCAGCATATTTTTTGCATTGATTCTTTTTGGTACCTGTCAACCATGGAATTGACTTACTTTTAGTTTTTTTTTTGAGTATGTGCAATCTTTAGGGCTATATGTATATTTATATATATACATATATATATGATGTTATTTGTGAAAAGCAAAAGTTTCACCTTTTCTTTTCCTATTTGGGCTCCCTTATTTCTTGCATAATTGCTCTAACTAAAACTTTTGTGAAGCGGTCATATTAACTGTCTTAGGGAAAAGCTTTAAGATCTTCCCTATAGGTTTTGATGGCTATGTAATGTGATGGACTTGTTCTATACTTATCAGACAGTTGCTTCCAATATGTAAAAATACACTCTCTCTGCACACACTTTTGTTGATAATTTTAAATTGTTGTTGTAAATTAATATATATTCATCTATATCACCGGAGGGCTGGAGTGATAACACAGTGGTCGGGCATTTGTCTTGCGTGCAGCCAGTCTGACTGAGCCGGGTTCGATTCCTCCGATTCCTCTCAGAGAGCCCGGCAAGCTACCAAGAGTATCTTGCCTGCACAGCAAAGCCTGGAAAGCTACCCGTGATGTATTCAATATGCCAAACACAGTTACAAGAATTCTCAAAATGGAGACATTACTGGGCCCGCTTGAGCAAATCAATGAACAAGAGGACAGTGACAGTGATATGTCACTGGAAGAATATTTGACTTAATAAGAAACTTTCAGAGAGCAAAAAATTGAGCATAGTGCACCTCTGAGTAACAAGTCAAAATTAATAATACATTATTAAGTAAAGAATCCACAATTGCAGCTATTTCGTCAAAGAAATTGCATATTTTAAAAAGCACAATATTACATAATCATTAGGTATGGATGAGGGAGTTGTATATGTATTTAAGAACCATAAGTTTCAAAACTTGAGCCTTTATCTGTCTCTTCCTTACACGTTCAAGGTTTCAAGATTTTAAATACTCATAATTCCTCTGAAAATGATTCAGGAACATCTTTAATTTATATGCATTTGGGTCACATTCTCAGGGATGACTTATAGAACAGTTCTGCTATATAATTCTACTGTATAACATTGAAATGATGTAGGATAATAGAACATGTAAACTTGAATTAAGACATATGTACTAGTATAATACTATATCATCTAGTATTATAAATATACTACAAAATTTACCTATATGTCTAAAATTTGTTAAGATAGAAAATAACTAAAATGTTTAGCAGGAGGGGAATTAAATTAGTTTCTTATCTAATAATAACAATTTTTTACTGAAAACAATTATTAAATATATGTATGTCAAATATATCTAACAATGAAAAGACATATATAAAACACTTGAGGACAGATTGCTTCAGTTTAATAGAGAGTAATATATAACTAGAACTCTATATAGAATAAAAATACATGAGCATATTTGGTACAGTGTAAAATTATGTAAATAGTGAAGTTGGTTATTTGATATAATTCACTTAACTATATAAACTATTAATCATATACTCTCAAAATTAGTATGGAGTTGCATTGCTATGTTTTCACTGTGTTCTGTCAGAACATGATTTTATTTGTATTTGTTCTTGAGCAAGAAAGTTTTCCTTATGAGATTTAAAAGTTCACCCTCATACAAAGAAACATTTTGTACTTTTGTACAAAAGAGAAATTTGTCAGTATTTTATTATAGGTGAAAAGAGAGCAGACTCAGTAAATATTAACCCAAGTTGAAAGGCAAATGGAATTTTCTCTTGAAGAGTATTCTACAATAAAAACCCAGCTCAGTCTAAGAAGACCATGGTTTGAATAAAAATGTCATATTCAGTATCAAGGGTGTCCTATAAAATTTTTTATTTGAAATTTCTCAACTATGACAAATCCCTCAAAAGAAATAGAAATGAATGTTTTTGTTTTGTTTTGTTACTGAAAACACAGCAAATGCCTGATAGTTGGAATTTGTTTAATGTTCTACTTACCAAAAGATAAGCTATTATGCTGTTCAAGGATTCCTATAAATTAAATTGGAACTTTTGGTTGTATCTCCAAATTTGCTTGACTTAGAATCACTGTCACTGTCCTCCCGTTGTTCATCAATTTGCTCAAGCGGGCCCAGTAACGTCTCCATTGGAGACTTTGTTGTTACTGTGTTTGGCATATTGAATACATCACGGGTAGTTTGCCAGGCTCTGCCGTGCAGGCGAGATACTCTCGGTAGCTTGCCGGGCTCTCCGAAAGGGGCGGAGGAATCGAACTCGGGTTGGCCGTGTTGGCCGTTTGTAAGGCAAACGCCCTACCGCTGTGCTATCGCTATGTTGTCCTAATGGAAAATGACGTAGTTATGGAAAGATGATCATGGGGTTTACACATGAACATGAACTGAGGTATTACCAGGATTTATTGACTAATAAGTTTTCTTCTCCAGTACTGTATGTTATCTTAGTACCTTTCTTGGCATCTATGCATTATCATATGGGAACTTTGCTGTGACAGAATCTAAACTAATAGGATCAAATTTATTTTGAATTTCTAAGTTTACAATTTGTAAATGAGGGAAAAGAAAGGATTTTGAGAAAGACGCAACCAGCTGTTTCTCAGTACTAACAAGAACAACAATGAAAAAATGTTGAGGGCCAGAGGGATAGGATAGTGGGCATGTGCCTTGCACGCCGTCGACCCGGGTTCGATCCCTGGCATCCCATATGGTCCTATGAGCACGACCAGGAGTAATCCCTGTGAATCTCTGAGTATGACCCAAAAAGCAAAAAAGTAAATAAATGAATAAATAAATAAAAAGTTGTTGAGTGAGTGATGATGGGCATGGGGACAATAATTGTTTTTCAAAAATGGGGTTGTTTAATGAGTACCACTTGTGAGACATGAGGGGGGCATGGAATAAGCTAGTGGGGAATTTAAGAGTGGAGGAAGGACGTGCTACCCAATTTTGGAGTAGTCCTGGCAGATGGTAAGATCCCACTCTGAAAAGGCAAAGAAATTCAGTCCTGGAGGACTGCATGCAGTGAGGTAGGAGGCTTCTAAACACATACTTGTTGTTTCTTTTCATAGCAAGTGGAAGGGCAAAGAAATTGTCTTTATCCAGGAGAAGTCCATTGGTACCTGAGGCATCCACAAGTCCAAAAGTTATAAAGCTGGAAGTAGAAGGCAATTCCTTTATATTCTTACAGTTGGATCTGAAGTTTATAAAAGATCATTTTTATTCTTAAAACATACTACCATGTTCTAACTCACTGAGGACAAAGATCAGGCACTGTAGTATCAAATCATGGCATTCTCAATCATTCAGTCCCTAGAGATTATCTTAGTCCAAGCAAAAATAAGATACTAGTATTTTATTCAGTTGACTCAGTAACTTTAGAAGTGTAAATCACAGCTAACATGCATAATTCACAAATTCCAGGCAGAGAGTTTTGAAGAGCACATAATTCTGATCAAATTTCTGATCATTCTCTAATGTTTTTTCTATATTGAAATCTTTAAATGATATGTGGACAGCAGAAATTACTCATGAAAAATTTGACATAAAATTCCTCCGTGAAAATATATTATGAAAACTAAAATAATAGAATAGAATGTATTAATATTTCAAAAGCATTTTAGTTTTATATGCATACAAGTATTATAAATTCCCCAGTAAGTGTTAAATTAATAAAAATTTATAATCTCTTTCCCTCATGTGATTCTATTAAAGTAAACCTATTTCCTTGTATAGACAATTGTTCAATGACCACCTTTGTAAGTTTCCCAAATATGTCTCCATAATTCTCTTTATTGTTTCTGAAAATATAAGTTCTGGTGAGACCCCTCCTGAGTAAAGAGACACTGATGATAATTGATGGGAAGAAAACTTGTACTTAATTCTTGCTCTCATGGAAACTAGGGGGTGATGATATTTTGGGCGGTACCCAGGGTTTATTCCTGGCTCTGCACTCAGAGATAACTCCTGGCTTTGCTTGAGGGACTACATGGGATGTCGGGAATCCAACCTGGGTTGGCTTCATGCAAGTTAAGAGACTTACCTATGGTACAACAGCTTCAGCCCTGAGATGAAGATTTTGTTAGAGAAATACAAGGTGTTCTAATTGATGGCTCTACCTGAGTCTATAATTTCAGTAAAATGTTTATTTTAAGAAGATAAAAGAGAGGGAATTTGCTGGACAGAGTTTGAGAAGGGAACGAATTAGCACATCAATCAGAAACAGCATACAGTTTGTACCCAAGAAAGACCAGGGATGTGGGCAGTTAGTATAGTCAATCAGGAGGGAAAGTATAGAAGAGAGAAGCCTCTGGTAGAGAAAGGCTAAAGAACAGAACAGTTCCGAGTTATCCAAAGGATCGTGAAGTCACCAGGCAGTTTAAGCAGAAATTGCTATTGTTAAATCTGTCCCTTTAAAAGCAACTTGTATCATGCTGAGTGAAATGAGTCAGAAGGAGAGGGACAGATATAGAATGACTGCATTGATTTGTGGCATATAAAATACAAAAATAGTATGAGACTAATATCCAGGGACAGAGGAAACAGGGGCCAGGAGGACTGGTAAATGGTTGAAGCTTGTCACAAGTATGTAGGGGACAGAGGGCAGTTAGGATAAAGCAGGGACCGGTATGATAGTAACAGTTGGAAATGATCACCCTGGACAAGAACTGAGGGTTGAAAGTAGGTAAAGTGATATACATGATACCCTTTCAGTATCTGTATTGCAAACCATAATGCAGAAAAGAAAAGGAGAGGAGAGGAGAGGGAGAGAGAGTGGGGGAAGGACCTGAGGGGAGGGGGCAAAGAGAGACAGAGACAGAGAAAGGAGAAGTATCTGCCACAGAGGTAGGTGGAAGAGAAACTGGGATCATTGGTAGTGGGAAATGTACACTGGTGAAGGGATCGGTGTTAGAAATTTGGATGACTGAAACACAATCATGAGCACTTTGTAACTGTGAATCTCATGGTGACTCAATAAAGATAAAGAAAGAAAGAAAACTTGTTAGGAAATTGGAGTGGAGAACTGTGAGCTTTAGCTCAAGACTGGAAATTAGTTATGAAGCTACTACCGGTAAGTGTAAAAGAGTCTTTTTATAAAGGAACTCGTATTAGTTGATAAAATAGCATGTATATATGCTATGGTATGGTACATATCTAAATATAGTTAACAAGTAATTTCAAGCACTCATAAAATACTTGAACTGGAGACATACATATCAAACACTCTGTTTGGTGATGGCAAAGGTTGAACTCAAAATACATGCAAAGCAAGCATCCTGCCTCTGAGCTCCATCCCTCTCTAAAACACCATTTAAAATAATAAAACATTTATTTTTGCAGTGATTATATCAATGTAGGAAAGAGATACCTCTAACAAAGGGTGTTTTTTAAAGTTTTGAATCTTCAGATACTCTGTTAAGTTCATAGGTAAGAGAGAAGATAGACAGGTGAGTTTGTAGAGAACAGATTGATTGATTTTATTACCGATTGTCTTGGGTGTTTGTTGAAATGGTAGTAAGGTGTTGGTCATCTCACTAATAGAAATGGCTCAAGCAGTTCTTGGGAGTATTCTGAAGCATCTTGTTGTCATTTAGTGGCATGGAACTCTTCATTGAGAACTTTAGTGTTAATATCTTAATGGGCATGTCCTGAATTTATAGTTGGAAGAATTGTGTACATGATTGTCCCCAGTGCCAAATGAATGAAGAGAACCTGAAATACAGCACAGTTGCAGAGTAGAGAATATACTGAGATCATTTTGTATATTTTCAGTAATTATCTTGGCATAATTATCTTGGGAGCTGAGGGTAATTTGAGCTAAAATAATACATTTAAGTTAAACATTGCCAAAAAGCTGCTACATCTCTAGTAGATCAAGGTAAAGAAGAGGAAATAAGTTAGAAAGTTGGAAATATTCATTCAAAACTGTATGAATGTAGGTTAAATGTACTCTCTGTGGCTTCAGAAATATATCATAAGCAGTAGAGGCCAGTCTGAATTGTTCATCTGTAATTGGGGTATAATATGAAATCGAATAAAAATGACAGAATTACAGTTAATGTCCATTTTCTGTCTGGACAGCAGAAAAATAGATGAATATACAATTTCGTCATAACTGATTATTAGAATTAAAATTATCCCTGTATCTAGCATGAAGATTTATCAAACCACCGCAGAATGCCCCATGACCCTGTATGGAAATCCTGTTGATTTTTTCCATCTAGAAAGTCCTTGGCAACCAGATGCCATTTAATGCTTCCCCACTTCTAAGGCCATTTTGAAACACTGGTAGAACTAGTTGGAGTAAAATGTGATTATATAAATCATTTTTCAGCTGTGTTTCCAAATTGTGTTTATCCATGAATTTGTGGATCATTCTTTAAAGAAAAGTGCAACTTCAACTTGGTTTTGTTCATTTTCATGGCCTCTTAGCATGTCTGCTGATCACTTTAAAATTTATATGCCTTTACTATGTCTTCCTGGGAACAAATTGGAGTGAGGCCCAATGACTTGCTATCATGTAGGATAACATTGGTTTGTCCTTTCTGCCTTGCTACAGGGAGCTTAGGTTTATTGGGTTATTTCCATCACAGTGCTCCCATTCCTCTGTTTATTTGTAACATCTTTCTTTGTGCTCTGTTGTCTTTTAAATATTGTTTTTCTCTTCTCCTTAAGTCCTTTGCATAGTTAATTCAGAGCAAGGTCCTTTTTGTATAGACACAGGAAGACAGTTAATGCTATGCTTTTGTAACTTGGGAGTTAATTGATTGATATTCACTCCTGGGCATCTGTTCTCTCGACCTAAGCCTCAGTTGCCCTTACTTTCTAGCACCCCAAAAGCAGGGTCCCGATGAGGGACTGGATGGACCCAGGGCAAGCAGTGAGCTAGCCTGGCATTGAAATGGGCCTGGCCAAAGCACCATAATACTTAACTATAAGTTAAGAGCATGGTCATGGACAAATATTGTCATGATCCAAAAAGTAATAACTAGATTTGGACCCTGCTAGGGTTAGGAAAGATTAATCTGGCCTGGGTACTGTGGTCTGATTCTGTGGCGAGATGTCCCCAGGAGAGCCACCCTACAAGCTTAAAGTATCTTTTACTGTGTCCATACAAAATAACTAATATTAAGGAGTTAGAATTGAGATGTTAATTAAGATGCTCTTTAAGTTATTGAACTAAGGAGAGGAGAGACACTCCTAGGTGTATTTCCCCACCCTTGAGCCTGATAGGCAATCAGGAAGGACTTTCAGTTGTTGATTCTTCTACCCCAATGTTGGGGAACTGGAGAGAGATGAGATACCAGGGCAACAAGAGACTAGCCTGGGGGGACAAAGGGAGAAGAATGTTAGGGAAAAATACAGGAACAGGCATTAAGAGACACTGAAATGGAGGTGGAAAAATCAGTAGGAGAGACAGGAGGGGAAGGGAATAAGGGGCAGTGTGAGACTAGAATGAGGGGCTCAGTGAGACTGGAACAGGTGTGTGGGGAGAATGGAATAAACAGCAACCGGTAATAAATCAACCATCCTGGCCCTCGTCCCCTCCTTTATCTGTCCATGGCTTGGCTGACCTGGGTGGGCAAGCGGCCCAAGTCCACCGAATGTGGGTGGCAAGAGAGAGTGTAGAGGGGGTCTCCCAAGTTGCCTGGAGATTCCACACTAGCACTCTAGATGTTCTTATTTTTTTTCTCACCTTTACTCGAGACTGTATTTTAAGGCTCCTGACTGTCTTGGTTCAAACATTTCCATATTTCAACATTTGTTAGAGTCTAGTTCTTGGCACTGGGCATATCATCTATTCTAGCGCATTATCTTTAATATCAGTATCAGTTTCAATTGGCTTTGTCTAACCTTCAAGCTGTTGGTATGTTGAATCGCACAGCTAAGTAGTCAAACTGCTTCCAGCTCTATGGGGCCAGAGATATAGTACAGCAGAGAGGGTGCTTCCTTTGCATGCAGCCAATTTGGGTTTGATCTCTGGCATCCCATAGGGTCCCCCCAGCACCACTGGATGTGTCCCCCAAACAATAAAAATACTTCCTACTCTCTGCATATTATCTTGAAGGTTAGAAAATCCCAGTGTTTCCAAATTATTAGCATTCTCATTTCCTGCTTCTAGCTATTAAATTCTTTTGTCTGCTATGAAAGTAAAGAATGTTTCCCAGAATATAATCAGTTAGAAAGCAGCCCATGCTTCTAGTTTATATTGTCTTGCCTGGTATTTATAATACCAGGAGGACAAAATCCACTTGGGAATGTATTCACAGGTTTGTCTGATTTTTAGGATGTAGGTATCAAGGTTCTGATGTTTGTCCTTGCTGGAAAATAGTTTTCAAAATGATCAAAGGAAACAATTTCTGCCCTGCCACATGCACAAAACTATATATATGTTTTGGAGTGTGTGTTGCGGGGTGTGGGGGGAGGAAAGGGTGCTTCACCTATTAGTGCTCAGGGCTTGCTTCTGGCTCTGCACTCTGGAATAACTTCTGGTGGTGCTCAGTTGATCATATGGGATGCAGGAGATGGTTAACCATGTGCAAGGCAAATGCCCTACGGGCTGTACTATCATACCAGCCCCTCAGGAGCTACTTTTGGTGGCACTTGGTGGACCATAAGAGATGCTTGAGATTGAGTGGTCCGGTTACATGCAAGGCAAGTCCACTACCCACTAGATTCATGCTCTGGACTCCAAACCATATTTTCAAAGGAGCTGACAATGGTTGTGGTGTTGACAAGAGGCAATGATGGTTTCATAAGTACATCCCCCAACTCCTCCCCATATACAACTTTTCATAGAGCAACTATGGCTCATTAAAGTGGTCTAAAAAAATAGTAGACATTTTCACTGTTTCTGTAAATGGTAGAGTTTTGAAGGAAAACACTGATGAATGTTAGTAGCTTGAAATTTAAACTAAGAGATGAGAGTGTTTTCCAGGCAGAAAGAATAACAAACACTAAAGCAATGACAGGAAATAAGAGTGAAACATTGTTCGAGGCTAACAATTTTGTCAATATTATTCTCTGTTTTTCTTTTCTTTGACACTCACTACCAGGGCATTTTTTTTCAGAGTTACCTTTATTTCAATTTTATAGACGTTCATTAACTTTCTAATGAACACTTTGTTAGTAAGAACATTTGTTTCTTGGCTCCTGTATTATTGTGTAAAATAATAGTCCAATAAATAGTAATGAATCATAGTTTAAAATTAAAGAACTTCTAAATCTTATTTTTCCTAAATGTTTAAATTGCTTTAGTTAAAACAGTCTGATTCAGGTATACACTCCTGCATCTACCAAAAATATGACTGAGCAAGGGACCAAGTACTACCAAGTGCCTTGAAAGTGATTTTGAGCCATATTTTCTAACAGGACAACATTTGGTTTTCTGAATAATTATAAATGTTTGTTAAAAATATACTTGGATAAGGTCCTTAAAAATGCTTATAACATTAACAGTTCTCAGAGTTGCATAAATACACACATTAGTAAAATGTCACAGGTTAGAGTCCTTAAAAATGCTCAAAGCGTAACAGTTCACACAGCACTACGCATAAATACACACATAAGGAAAATATCACAGGATACAATTGTTGAAAATGCTTAGAAATTAACAGGTTTACTGTGAAGTTCAGGTAATAAAAAATTACCCATTCAACAAACATGTTAATGTAAATACTGGGGATTCAACTTAATGTTGCAATTTGAGCAATAAATACAGTTTTTTTTTTTTTGCCACAAACACTTTTTTTCCAACTTAATTGTCATCTGACCCAAAACTGGTATAAATAATTATAAATTCAAAATTTTCTGACCTTGGAATATGCTAATTTTATCTCATTTTACATATATAATTTATATTTTATACTAAATATGCATATATATTTTTTCCCACTACAGTCACACTACTAGCCCTGGAATTAAAATTGAAATTTTCTTTGTTTTGGGGCCATACCCTGTGGTCTTCAGAGCTTATTCCTATTCCTGGCTCTAGCTCAGGAATCGTTGCTGGCAGGCTTGGGATATCATATGGAGTGTCAGGGATTGAACCCGTGTCAGCTATGCAAAAGTAAATCTGCTGTACTATCACTCTACCCTATGAAGTTGAATTTTTTTTAAAATCACTGAAATGTCAGCTGGCAACTGATGACCTGTTATTTAAATATATATATATATATATATATATATATATATATATATATGCTGTCAGAAGTGGGATTCGAACCCACGCCTCCAGGGGAGACTGCAACCTGAACACAGTGCCTTAGACCACTTGGCCATCGCACAGCAGGTAGGGCATTTGCCTTGCACGCAGCCAACATGGCCAACCCGAGTTCAATTCCTCCGCCCCTCTCGGAGAGCCGAGTTCGATTCCTCCGCCCCTCTCGGAGAGCCCGGCAAGCTACCGAGAGTATTCGATATGCCAGACACAGTAACAACAAAGTCTCCAATGGAGACGTTACTGGGCCCGCTCGAGCAAATCGATGATCAACGGGAGGGCCTTTACCTTTTACCTTACGTATATATATATTATTTTATTTTTGGGGCCGCACTCTACAATGCTCAGGGGTTACTTACTCCTGGCTCTGTACTCAGGAAGTTGAGTACCTGGCAGTACTCAGCAGACAGTACCCATATGCTGTGCTGTGGATGTAACCCAGGTCAACCATGTTCAAGGCAACAGTCCTATCCACTCTGGCCTCCAATGACCTGTTGTAAGAAGAAAGGAACTGTGACAAAGCCTTAGCAGAGGAAAAACAAAACCAGAGAAGAAGAATATCGCTATTAAGCCCACAGGCCATCTCTGTTAGCAAATGCTCTTCATACCAGGTCCACACCTTGGTAGCAGGAAATAGTATTCCCAACAACTTAGACTCCAGTTCCCTCTGATCCAAAGGTTTCAGTGTTCATGAGGTCACATTCTAGCAGCCTCTGGGAAAGGAAGCCTGGCAATGAGCTGCAACTATCATCTGAATGTGTGTTTCCCTGCAACTTTCCTATGCAAAACCTGATCACTGGAAGTGACAGTCTAGTGAATGGTGTGTAACCGTTGGTGGGTGATTGGACCACGAGGGTTCAGTAATTAGGTGGGATTGGTATCCTTCCCAAAGCAGCTGGAGGAAGCTCTCTTGTTGGTTTCACTCCATGAAGGCAGCATAGTGAGTCACTGTACTATAAAACATGCTCTCATCACACAGGGGACTGTACAGAATCTCTGTCTTTGACTTCTCAGTCTAGAACCAAGAAATTTGTTGGTAATTCACCTAGTTTATGAAATGTGGTCACAGTTTTATGAACTAAGACAGTTGTCTACCATCAGATATTTTTCTGATGACTTCTTGTTGACAGTAAAAAAAATTCCAAAGTGACCCTATATTTTTGTTGTTGTTGCTTTTAGATTTATCCACTTCTTCCAAAATCTGCTTTGCATCTAACGTTCAGCCACTTGGAACTTTTCGCATTTCTAGTAGATGTATACTTTTAATCCTTATATACTCTTCTATACATGCTCTTATCTTACCCTCTTTACATGTAAACACCTGCTTACACATGGCAGTTGCTTTGTTCAAGCTTCTTTGATCATGTAGAACACATTGCAGCATGCTCAAATGTTGTCTTTAGTGGTTTCTAGAAGCAATTAGATTTACAGATCCTTGACAAAAACTGACTCTCTCTTATAGCCTATGACAATTGTAGAATAAACTCAAGAATGAAATAAGCTCATTAACACAGGGAATTAAGCTTGTTATGCTTTTTAAGGACATCACTTTTCTTTGTCATAAGTATACCAGATTTCATGGAATTGCTAGTTCTTCTGCATCCTTTTCCTTTAGTGAATTTGGATTATAGATATTCATGGATACATTGTTTAAAATTAATCCCTGATCAATGAGTGGAACAGAATGATACCTTGAAAGTCTAAATGATTAGATAACGTTATGAGAATTTTTTTTCTGGACTTTTGACAAAGCTCACATTTAGAGTAGTGAATATTTTCAGTTTTGATTCTCAGTGTTCTTTACCTTAGCTCATAATTTCCCATTATGACTTTTAAATAAAGCCACATTGAATTGTATCAATGATTATATATATTAAAATTTGGAGACAAAGATATAAAAGAGATTTATTTAGGTTTAAAGAACTTTCTCAAAATTTACAATTTTGAGTGTGTGTGTGCAGAGTCATTAATAATCAATTCACTGCCTTCTAAAGAAGCAATATTATCACTATTGATTTTTATTGTGTAACAATCTTTTGGGGTTACAGGCTATTTTAAATCTGTAGGAAAAAGATACAGGCTTATTATTTTATTTCAACATGTTTAAGATCTATCAGAAATCCTGCATTATGTACCTAAAATAAGCAGTTTATTTACATGACCTGTAGGCTCCTATTTTGTACTGTCATGTGACTAATGTTGTCCAGATAGTACTTCTCTTTTTAATATTTCATTATATGTAAAACCTGGTTTGAATACAGGCATAACAGCTTTGTTTTCCTCTTTGTGGTGCCAGTGTAGTGACTCCACGTACCAATAATAGATTTCATTGTTTCCTCAAAGCTTCTGGACACAGAGAAACTGTGTTTGATAATGACAAATCCTCATACAGGTTAAAAATTGTGTGTTTGTGTTAGTAGCGGAAACTGAGGTGGGAACAGAAGGGAAAGTGAGAGACAGTGGGGCTTTACTCCAAAGATGCTGTTACTTAAAAACTGTATTGATTGTTTTCAACATCTATTTAGCTCAAGTACTGAATTCTGGGTTCCTTGGTTTTGAGAGGTATAGTGCTGGTGGACTTGTGATTTTGGTTCTCAAAAATCTTTCCAATTGTTTGAAAATCATTAGGAAAATTTCATATAGAGATAGATGAACTATTTTGATATTTAAGCTATATTAACTATGGTAATATTTAAATCATGCAATTCAGTTTTCTTTTTTCTTTTATTGCAGGGGTTAGCATGGGGAGGCCCACCTGGCAGTGCTCAGTGGCTCCCTTTCGTCCTGTGCTCAGGGATCACTTCTGGTTGTGCTTGGGGATCACTCCTGGCAGTACTCAGGGGATCATGTGGGAATCCAACTTGGATTGTTGCAGGTAAGTGTACTCCTGCCATACTCTTTCCAGCTCATCAGTTTTCTTGCTTTAACGAGTTCCACCATCAGGATGGGGATTTGGTCATTGTATAATTGAAACCCAAGCACAAAAATTTGTAAGTCTGCAACTGTACCTCATGATGTCTCACTAATAAAAATTTAAAAAAATAAAGTTCCACCATCTTAGGAGATATCTGTGATTTTTTAATGATCTTTGATTTTTTTTAATGATGAGTCCTCATTTTTGCAAACATACATCTGAACATTGGCCTGGACACGCTTGTCTTCATTGTATTTCCTGTGACTCCACAACTGATAGGGGTTTTATTTCAACTATTAGCTCAATGTCCTTCCAGCATGTCTTGGCCTATGATATGTTTCTCTTCAATTTTAATTTATTTAACTTCTCTATTTTAATTCTCCTATCCCTAGGAGGTTCCCCTTGTATTAAGGCCATGCAACATTCTTTTTGTTCTGGTTTTTGTTGGGGTTGGGGAGATGAGAGGGTAGGGAGTGGGGGCAGGGAGAGTAGTTACTGCACAGTGATTCTTGGTTTTTTGTTTGCTTTTAGAAATAAGGCTATAAACAGCAGTAATCAGGGGCTACTTTTAGCACTGTGCTCAGCAGTAACTTTCAACAGTGCTCCAAGGACTGTGTGGTGTGTGGATCAAACCTGGGCTTTCTGTAGGCAAAGCATGTGCTCAGCCCACTGAACTGTCTCCATAGTTCCTGAATAACGAGTCTTCAAATCAAAACAATGCCCCAAACACCAGAAATAAAATAAGCCATTTAATTGTTTTTCATGTTGAAGAAGGAAAAAAATGATTAGCATAATGGATGACTTGCAGAATTTTTCTAATTTGAATCATAGACCCAATCAACTTTCCCAACTTTTTAGCTTCAAAAAAACTAAAGAATTTAATCATTTTCAGACATATCCTTCCATATTTAGTAGTCTATTTCCATTATTGTGATATTCTATAAAATTACTGTGAACACTTGGCAAATACTAAACATTTTGACCCAAAGGGACACATAGGATTAGATTCCTACAATTCAGTAAGACACATTTGTTTTGTTACCCAATTA